>NW_020954572.1:15678813-16288829 GCF_900497805.2 Vombatus ursinus | reverse complement strand
TCCATGAGTGGGTAGTTCCATGAGTGGGTAGTTCCATGAGTGGGTAGCTGGTGGTGTGTGTATGGGGGGAGGCATGGGCATGGAATGCAGGTAAGCAAAATATAACGTTGTAATGTTTCTATACACTTCAATGCAAACCAGGGAAGAAAGAGGTTTTAGGAAAGAGAAGGTAGTTGATAGGGTCAGAGGCCACTGAGAAGTCAAAGAAGATAAGGAAAGAGCAAAAGCCCTATAGTTTTTCCTATCCAAAAATCTTGCTGACAGTTAGACCTATTCAAAAGTTCAGTGGGCTTCCCCCTGAGGTAATGGGTTCCTCCTCATTGGAAGTCTTCCAGGAAAGGATGGATAATTGTTTGTTGGAGGTGATAGAGAGGAGATTCTTATTCAGGTGCAGGGTGGATTGTACAGCTTCTGAAGTTCCTTCCCACTCTGAGATACTATCATCCTGTGACTGGGCAATGAGGTCACCAGTGACCTTTAGGGATGAATTTTAGGAGTATAGTAAGGATGGAAGCCAGATTGCAAAGGTGAGGTATGAGAAAATGGAATCCCTAGAGACTCCTTTTTTAAAGAAGCTTGGTAGTGAAGCGAAGGGAGAAATAGAACAATAGTTGGAAAGACTAGTAAGATCTGTGGGAGGATTTTTTTAGGATAGGGAAGTATGTTTGTAGGCAGAGACAAGTGGCCACAAGAGAGGGAGCCAAATCTGAAGGTTCAAGAGAAAAGGATAATAATGAAGCTACCTGGTGGAGGTTGGAGGGGATCAAATTGAGGACACAAGTGTAGCAACAGACAGGGTTAGAATGAGCATAGACAGGGTGAAGGCTCAGTCCCAAAGCACTTACTGTATCAAGTATACAAGTATATTCTAATCAAGTATAGACATTAGTATTAGACACTGTATTTGGGGAGTCGATACAAATTAAATTGAATTGAAAAATATTTATTGAGTACTCACTGTGTGCAAAACAGTGTCAAATACTGGGGATACAAATAGAAAGGTAAGATAGCTGCTCATTTTCCTTCTGTGAAGGACTTAACATTCTAATAGAAGAAGACAACACAGGATATTTCAACTCACGTATCCTATTTGGAACTAATCATTGTTATATGGTGCTGAGGTCTGGGTCTAAACCTAATTTCTGCCAGACTGCTTTCCAGTTTTCACAGCAGTTTTTGTTGAACAGTGAGTCCTGCAGCTGGAGTCACTGGACTTCTTGAATACTTGAATACTATGAGGTTAGTTTGACATATTGTGAACTTTCTTGTTTCACTGATTAACCTCTCTTTTAAAATAAGTACCAAATCATTTTGATGATTACTGCTTTGATGTGTTTTGGGTGAGTTTATTCCATTCACATTCAGTGACTGTAATTATGCCCATAATTTTCTTTTATACTTTTTCTGTCTCTTTGCTCCTTACCCCCTTTACAGAGAAGGAGGCACTGAGAGAGGACTTAATTTAGCATAGTACTCTATGCTTAATGCAGTCACAGGTTCTTACCCTTTTTTTTTCTTTAAATTGCTACTTACATCCTGCCCTCTGAGGTTAGAGTTTATCCTGCTTATGATAAACGCTTCCTTTAAACTATTCCCCTCTTATTTCATATTCTTCCTTTCTTCATCTCTCCCCTTTCCTCCCATATCCCCATTGAGTTGAATGCTTTCCCCCCCATACCAGACTTTGTGTGCATATTTGTTCTACTCTCCTCTGTTTCTAGTGAAAAACAGTTTCAAATGACATTCATTCATTCTTCCTCCCTTCTCCTTGTTTGTATAGTCTTCTACTTACATACCCATCTTTTGTGAGTTAAGTTCATCATCCTTTCTTCCCCTTTCTTCCCTTATTGATTCCCTTTCCCTTCCTTTTCTTTTCTTCTTTTAAGCTTATCAAATCATTATAAAACCATCCCCAGACCCTCTGTCTCATTTAAATCCTTTTATGACCCCTTGATGACATTAGGATTCTGTAAATGCTTCATCTTTGTATATTCCTTTCCAATTGAACTCTTATATTTGCCATTTAATATTTCTTCTGACTACTCTGCTTATATGTAAAAGTTTCTGTTCAGTTCTATTCTTTTCATCAGGAAGTCTAGGTGTAAGTCTTCTACTTCATTAAAGGTACATTCCCCTCCTCTTCCTGTTTTTTATTCAGTTTTGCTGGGCAAGTTATTTTTGGATATACCTTATATCTTTTGCCTTTGGGAACAGTATTCCAAGTTCTCTCCTTCCTTTTAGTGGTAGTTGATAAATCTTGTGTAATCCTGACTGACTCTATAGTGCTTGAACTCTTTCGTTCTTGATGTCTGCAGTATTTTTTCTTTGACCTGGATTTTGGCTATAATGCTCCTGAGTATTTTCATTTTGGAGATTCTTTTTAGGGGTGACTGGTGGATTCTTTATATTTTCATTTTGCTTTCTAATTCTAAGAGATCTGAGCAGTTTTCTTTCAAGATTTCTTCTTTTTTTCTTTTTCTTTTTCCTTTTTTGCTAGGCAATGGGGTTAAGTGACTTGCCCAGGGTCACACACCTACTAAGTGTTATGTGTCTGAGACAGGATTTGAACTCAGGTCCTCCTGACTCTAGGGCCAGTACTCTATCCATTGTGCTACCTTGCTGCCCTCAAGATTTCTTAAAGTATGATATCCAGGTTCTATTTTTGGTCATGGCTTTCAGGTAGTCTAATGATTCTTAAATTAGCTTCCGTTGATCTGTTTTTCAGGTTAGTTATTTTTTATGAGATACTTTACATCTTCTTCCATTTTTTTTTCAATCTTTGACTGTATTTATTATACATGGAGTCATTCATTTTTGTTTGGTTCATTTAATGTTCAAGGAGTCTATTACTTGGAGATATATATATATATAATATAAATATATATATATATTTTTGGGGGGACAAGGAAATTGGGGTTAAATGACTTGTCCTGGGTCACACAGCTAGTAACTGTCAAGTGTCTGGTCTGAGGCTGGATTTGAACTCAAGTCCTTCTGACTCCAGGGCTGGTGTTTTATACACTGTGCCACCTAGCTACCCCTGTTCCTCTTAATATTAAGGTATTAATATACCTTTCAAAGTGCTTCCTCCAAAGTTCTTGTGTGTGTGTGTGTGTGTGTGTGTGTGTGTGTTTTAACAATACTTTCCTTGAGTATTTGAATTTCATTTATAATATGATCTCAAATTTTTTTTTTAAACCCACTTCTTCATTTCTTCCAGAAATTCTACTTCACCTAGTGGTCAAGCTGTGTTTTTCTTTGAGGCTTTGCTTGTAATAATTTTGCAATTATTTTCAGAATTCTTCTGGTTTATGTTTTGGGCATCCCTGGCATAATTAGTTCTTCATTGTGGGAGTCTTTTGTTTACTCATTATTCTGCTTTACTTGAATTGTTATGTTAGAGCCAAGCTTTGAGCACTTCTAGACAGAATGTCAGGGCATTGTTTGGTATTGTTTTATATTCTCAGGCAGTTCTACTGTAGTTTTCTCTGAGTATTGAGTGCTTTTTAAGTATCTCAGGATACTTGGTCAGGCTAGGGACCAAAAAACTTTCTGTGTACCCTAAGCACTCTGGTTTAGGATGAAATATGATCACTTCCACCCTGGTCAGAACTTTGCAAGTTTGTGACCCATGTCTGGATGATACAACTGTAGGCTTGTTCCCTGTTAGAACTCCACTGGGCTGTTGCAGCTAGGTGGAGGCTGCTACTTGGACTGAGCTCCCTGAACCCTCATCATTCATTTGAAGGCTTCAGATCAGATTGGGAGCTGAATACAAGACTCTCTCCTGGGTCACTGTCAAGCAGCTACTGCTTGCTTCTATACTTGTTCCCTGCCTAGTACATAGCCTTAGGTTAGGTTTGAGCCTGATTTGCTGAATAAGTGATGATTACTCCTTCCCCAGCCTAGAACACAGTTGCAGGTCAACTCTACTCCTACCCAGTCCACACTGGGTCCACAGCACAGCTCTGGGGTCAGAGCTGCTGCAGGTTAGCTCCTACCCTGGCAATCTACACAGTCGGACCCAGTCCCTGATAGATCTGTTACCATTCCTTTCCCTGGAATATAGCCACAAGTCTGCCCCCAGCCTAGTCCCAGTTGCCTTCCTAAATCCATGCTAGATTTATAATCCAGCTCTAAGGTCAAAGCAACACAGTTGCAACCTGTTTTCTGTTCCTGCTCCCTGGGATAGAAAAATGGCTCAATGTATTTTCTCCTTGGATTTCCTGATTAATATTTGGTCTGGCACTTTGTTGGAGTAGTTGTGAAGGAGAACTGGGCTATATTGTTTCCTCCTCCTCTACCATCTAGCTTGTTTTCCCTGGGATGACTTCCACCCTAATTGTTCAACATGTCTACAGTTATTTATTTTGCATATGTAACATTTACAGCAATGCCTTGCACCTGGTAGGTATTTAATAAATATTTGTTGAATTGAATTGAACTCAATGGCATTATTTGCTGAGCCAATGCGTATATGCACCTGACCAGTTACTCACTCTTAAGAACCCTCCACATTGTACCCATTCAATCAGTACTTATTGATTGATGAATATCTGTTCATTTAATAGTTATATAGCAATGCAACCCAACTTTGCCCTCCCAAACACTTAAATTTTTATACCTTTCATTTTTTTGTATGTTGACATCTTATCTTCTCTACAAATCTCTTAGTGGAAAACTGAATTTGTACCTGAGAATGATGATTACCAGTAAGCCAAGATTTGAGGTTTAACCTTTTATACTCAATGTATTTCAAGGAACATTATAAATTTATGAATTAAGTCAAGACAGGTAAGTAACCATAGGCAAACAAAGTGACTATTATGTGGTTTCTAAAACCTCTAGAACTTGGATAATGGAACCTTTTGAATCCTAATTCCCTTGCATGGTTATCATGGGGATTAATTAGATAAAAATCTGAAAAGTACTTTGAGCTTTTCAGACAATGCCTTTATATGTAAAAGGCAGTAAACAAGTTCCTTTATGTTGAGCCAATCAGAATTAAAAAATAGCAAATTCAACATCTTCTTAACTCCCTGTGTTCCCCAAGCCAATCCCAAGAAGACCAGAGACTAAAGCAGAACAATGCTCCCTCTATCATTTTTTTGTTTTGTCTATGTTAGGTTTTGTCATTGCTCTTTATTCTCAGGGCAGGGACTTGGACTCATTTAGAATTTTAATTGCATAATTTATTTCTTTCTCTTTTTTTTTATATAATGACCTGTTTATGATACAAGATAAGAGATTCCAGTAAAAGAAGGAATTCACCCAAAGAAAAGCAGGAAATTGGGCAGCAAGATAGTGCAGCAGATACAGCAGTCGGCTTGGAATCAGGAAGACTTATCTTCATGAGTTTAAATCCAGCCTCAGACAAGATACTTACTTAATGGTATGATCCTAAGCAAGTCACTTAACTCTATTTTTCTCATCTGTAAAATGAGCAAACCACTCCAATATCTTTGCCAAGAAAATCCCAAATGGAATCATGAAATGACTCACCACTACCAACAAAGTAGGAAATAGAATGTGTCTTCAGTACCCTGAACAAGGGAAAAAAGGGAGGTCAAGGCTCCATCTTTCTACTTCCCAAACAATCTTTCTTATAAGCCAGTTAGTTGATACATTGTTAGACCTGTAGTTAAGAACTGAGTTCAAATCCATCCTTAGATGCATATGAGTTCTGTGACCCTGAGCAAGTTATTTAACTTCTGTCTCAATTTCCTTATCTGTAAAATGGAGATAATAAAATGGGGACTTACCTCCCCTGGTTGTTAGGAGGATAAAATTAGATGATGTTTGTAAAGTACTTTGTAGACCTTACAGCGCTATACAAGCTTGATGCCACTGCTGTTGCATAGATCCGTTCATGTCATTCCACTGCCCAAAAATCTTCATTACCAATTTCTTGCCTGCCAAATAAAGTTTAAACTATTTTGGCTGTCTTTTAAAATCCTCCCCAATCTGGTACTAGCATACTTTTTCAGTTGTATCTCACATTATACCCTTCCACTGTCTAGATTATGGCCTGATATGGAAGATTGTTGATGAGGACAATTATTTTTTGTCTCCTGGAAAATACCCAGCTCTCACTCGGTCTGTGCCCTTGTTCATACTTAGGCTTTCTAAGCTGCTGAATTCTTACCAGTTTTTCAAAGCTCAACTCAAATGCTATTGACAGAGTATGGGCCCACGCTGAGACCTTTGTCCCTCACCTCAAAAGAATTTGGGTCCTATTTGTTTGAGGGGGGAAATGATGGGGTACAACCTGGGGACCCCTCTCCCGGCCTTGAACTCTCCTTGAATTTTCCCACTTGATCACATAAGTCTCTGGCTTTCACCCCAGGCTATAATCCTCTCAACTGGCCTTCCATTATTTACTGTGTCCAATTCTCTGTTACCCTTAACCTAACCCAGCCCTTGTCTATTACCTCCAGATCTTCTCTTGCTACACTCCACTCCTAGATCCTATCTAGACCCCGGTCTCCCTTGGCCACATGGTCCAGGTCCCTGGCATTCCTGGTCCTTTTCTGTTACCTCACAGTCACCTCAGACTACTTGGCCACTCCTAGATCCCCCCTACAGTCTTTCTGTATATAAGATCCATCTTGGTATGGCTAGGACCATGGTTCATTTGGGTTCATTGCGGGCTAGGTTAAGGGTAACAGAATTGGGCATAAGCAATAATGAGAGGCCAGTTGAGGGGATTATAGCCATAGGCAAATGCCAGAGACTTATTTGATTAAGTGGGAAAATTCAAGGAGAGTTGGGAGGGGGTTCCAGAGCCTGTACCCCATCATTCCCCCCTCAAACAAATAGAACCCCAATTCTTTTGTGGTAAGGGGCAAACGTCTCAGCTTGGGCCCTTATCCTGTCACTATTTCCTCCATGAAGTCTTCTGATTCCCTTTGACAGTAGTGACATTCTTCAGGACTCATAATATTTTTTTCACCTTTTCAATGCATTTATTGTATATGTTGTACATTACAGTTATCTAGATTTTGGACTTATAGATCAGGACAACTGAAAGGAACCTTAGAGATCTTCTAGTGTAACCTCCCCCTCCCCAATTTTAAAGATGAAATTAAGGCTCAGAGATGCTTAATGACAGGTAGTAGTCACAGGTAGTAAGTAGCAGAGGCAGGATTCTAACCTAGAGTCCCCTGGACCTCCACCAAATCCAATGCTTTGGACTATACCATCACTTACAGCTAGAAGGGTCTAAGGAAACATAAAATACAACCCCCTCCCCCATTTTATTGCAGAGGATTAAAGCCTTAGTAGTGAAAGACAGACACCAGCTTCAGCTTATTTAACAATCTAGAATGGAGAATGCCTTCCACTCCTTCAGGCAGCCAGTGACAGACTCTGAAGAGGAGTGGGTGTGTGCTTAAGTCAAAGAAAAGCCACTCTTGCTTATGGCTGTTAATTAGATCTCCTCTGTCCTGGGTTATAAATATGTAGTCTGAATATTCTTCTGATGCTGGTAATTGGTGGAGTAGGCACAACTAGGAAACCAGCCCTTGTAGGCATGGAGTAAGGAGTGTTCATGGAACAGACAGGTAACAGATACTTAATGTGATATTTCGAGTGACTAATGCAGTGAATCAGAGAGAGAGTTATGAAAGTGATGCAATTGTGTGGAAGCTGAGTCAATGTGTTTCTGAGGGTGTGTTTAGTTCAGATCCCCAGAAGTTTGTTGGTTTTTAGGTGTGTCCGAGTGAGGACCCCAGCATTTTTGTGGTTGTACCTATGTGGATTCCTTAGGGTTAGGCTTGTCCAGAGGGGTAAACCTTGATTTGTGGAAGAGAGGAGAAAGTGAGTAGCAGTCTTAGTGGAAGCTGGCCCACCGGGCTGGTCTTTTAAGTCTTGAGATAGTGAGTATGAATGTTGTCAAGAAGCATTTATTAAGCACCTATTATATGCCAGGCACTATGCTAAGCATTGAGGACTCACAGAAAGGCAAAACACCCTCTGCTCACAAGAAGCTAATGGGGGAGACAAAATGCAAACAATTATATACAGAAAAGATATATACAAGATAAATTGGAGATAACCTCAGAGGGAAGGCTTAGCATTAGGGTGGATCAAAAAAGGCTTGTTGAAGAAGGTAGAAATTTGTATTTTTTTTTGTTTGTTTTTTACTAGGCAATGGGGTTAAGTGACTTGTCCAGGATCACACAGCTAGCGTCAAATGTCTGAGGCTGGATTTGAACTCAGGTCCTCCTGACTCCAGGGCCAGTACTCTATCCACTGCGCCACCTAGCTGCTCCATTTTTTTAAAGTAGATTTTAAAAATAGGTTTGTATTGCTGTCTATGTTGTCCTGTTATCTGTCTGACCACTCTTCAGTCTCTTTTTCTGGGTTTTCATAGTTATGCTCACTAACTGTGGGTAGCTCACTAGCATCTGTTCTGGGCTCTCTTTTCTTTTCCTTCTATACTCATTCACTTGCTAATGTCATCAATGACCATCATCTCTATGCAAATGATTCCCTGATCTATTTATCCAGCCCTAGTCTCTCTCCTGAGCACCAATCCTGTATCACCAACTGCCTTCTGGATATTTCAAACTGGGTGTTCTATAGGCATCTCAAACTCAGCAAGTCCAAAACAGAACTCCTTATCTTTCCCTCCAAACTTTCCCGTCTTCTGAAATTTTCTGTTATTGCCAAGGGCACCACCATCTTCTCATCACCTAAGTTTGTAACCTTAGTGACATCCTCAGCTTCTTTCTCCTTCATCCCCCAAAATCCAATCAGTGGCTAAGTTTTGTAATTTTTTTTCACACCATCTCTCTAGAATCTGTCTCCTTTCCATTCATACAGCCATCACCCTATCTAAGGTCCTTGTCCCCTCATACCTCAACCACAGCAATAGCTTTTTAGTTGATTTCCCTACCTCAAATGTCTCTATACTTTAATCTATCTTAAGCTCAGCTGCCAAGGTGATTTTCATAAAACATATATCTGATCATATCATTGCTGCACCCATCTATTCCACCCCCACTCAATAAACTCTAGTGGCTCCCTATTACCTCCAGATTCAAATTTAAAGTTTTGTTGTTGTTGTTGTTGGGCATTTAAGGCTCTTCCCAACCTGTTCTTTCTACATTTTAAAATCTTGCATTTACCTCTCCTCCATGTATTCTATGATCCAACTATACTGGTCTCCTGTGACTATTTGCCTTTGCCCTGGCTGTTCTCCAAGGGGTATGGAAGTAAAATGTTTAACAACAGGTTCTCTGAAAAAAAAAAGTACCTATGAAACAATTTTACATTTAATCTGCATTATTAACATTTTCCCCATCACTTTTTAAAGTCTAGACCCTAGACAACCAAGGAAACAATAAATCAAGCCCTGATTTGTAGCATTTGCTGATTTCCAAGCTACAAATACTCATGTTGAAAATTTAAATTGGATCTGGCTTCAGTACACATAGCCCTGCTCTCCATGCCTTGACTGTTCTTCCCCTCAATCTCTGACTCTTAGAACTCCTGGATTCTTTTAAGACTCAGCTCAAGTACCACCTTCTGCTGGAAGCCTTTCTTTATACCCCACCTGCTACCTCCATCCTCTCTAAGGTTACCTTCCATTTTCTCTATTCTTATGTTCCCATTTATGTATGTTGTCTGCTCTATTAGAATGTAAGCTCCTTGAGGACAGGGAATATTTTTGCTTTTTCTTTGTATCCTCAGCATTTAGTACAGCGTCTGACACATAGTAGGCACTACACATATACTTGATTGGTTGTCAGAGGAGAAGATATATATCTATATCTATATCTACATATATATATATATACATATGTATATAAGGTATATATACTAGGTAGCTAGATATCAGACCACAAAATTGATGACAGATAAGTGCCTTTGAGGATACAAATTTGGGTGTCATCACTATAGAAATGTTAATAGTATCCATGATCTGGTTTATTGATTGAGTTAGACAAAGAAAAGAACTGGGCTAAACATACAGCCTTGGGGAACACATCCACACTTAGAGGGGTAAAGAAGTGGAGAAATCAGAGAGGCCATAGGAAAAATACAAAATCAGTAAAATGTAAGCACCCTGAAAACAAAGACTTTAAAAAAATTTTTTTTGTCTTTATATCCCCTATACCCTAGTGCAATGCTTTGTATATAGTAAGTGCTTAGTAAATGTTGAATTAAATTGAAAGGGGGGGGGCATCAATCATGTCCAGTATCACAGAGAAGTCAATAGAGCTAAAAACTGAGAGAAGTGCACTAAATTTGGCCTTAAAGATATTAATCTTTTTTTAAAAATATTTTTAAAAGTACAGAAGCTTTTAAAAAATTCTTTTAGTTCCAAATCTGTCCTTCCTCCACTCATTGAGAAAGCAAGAAAAATATAACTCTATAAATACTTATAGTCATACAAAACTTCATATTGGCCAATGTCTTCCCCCCTCCCCCAACAAAAAAAAAAGCAAGAAAAAGAAAATATGCTTCAATCTGCATTCCAAATCTATCAGTTCTCCCTTTGGAGGTGCTTAGCATATTTCATCATGAGTCCTTTGAAATTGTGGTGGATCACTGTGTTGATCAGAGTTACTCTTTCAAAGTTGATTATATTTACAATATTGTTATTATTCTGTAGATTGTTCTCCTGGTTCTGCTCACTTCATTTTGCATCCATTCATCCAGGTCTTTCCCGGTTTTTTTGAAATCATTTCCATCATTTCTTATAGCACAATAATATTTCATAATGTTCATATACCATAACTTGTTCAGCCATTCCTATGGTTAGGTATCTCCTCAGTTTCCAGTTCTTTGCCATTACCAAAAGAACCACTATAAATATTTTTGTACACATGGATCCTTTTTTCTTTCTTTGATCTCTTTAGGGTATAAGCCTAGTAGGGGTATTTCTGGATCAAAGGGTATGTACAGTTTAATAGCTTTTGGAGCATAATTCCAAATTGTTCTCCATAAGGGTTAGACTCACAACTCCACCAACAGTGTATTAGTGTATCTCTTTTCCCATATGCCCTTAAGCATTTGTAATTTTCCCTTTTTGTCATCTTAGCCAATCTGATGGGTGTGAGGTGGTGCCTCAGAATTGGTTAATTTGCATTTCTCTAATTATTAATGATTTAGAGCGTTTTTTCATATGGCTATTGATAGTTTTGATTTTTTTTCCTCTGAGAAGTATCTATTAATATACTTTGACCATTTATCAATTGGGAAATGACTCTTATTCTTGTAAATTTGACTCAGTTCCCTATATATTTTAAAAATTAGACCTTTACCAGAGGAATTTGCTGCCAAATTCCTGCATCCACTTTCTTGCTTTTCTTCTAATTTTAGTTGCATTGATTTGTTTGTGCAAAAACTTTTAAATTTTATTTCATCAAAATCATCCATTTTATCTCTTGTGGACCTATCTCTTGTTTGGTCATGAACTCTTCTTCTATCCATGGATCTGACAGGTAATTTCTTCTATGAATCCACTAATTTGCATATGATACCATCCTTTATGTCTAAATCATATAATTGTTAATCTAAAGGATTTCACTGGAGTGTTTTGACATGATCACCTTGGCCTGAAGTGGTAGCAAAATAAAAAAAAAGATTGGCTGGATCAGTACCATGACAAAGGAGAGTAGTGAGTTGCATTGAATAGCCATGTTGGGTATGCAGCCACAGCTGTATTGGGAAGACATAAGGGGGGAGGAATGGAGTCTTTGCTGGTAGTTAATAGACCAAGCACAACTTTGGAGCCTTTGGGCTGATTTATTTGCTTGCTGAAAGGATGAGAGCCTCAGATCTGGTTTAGAGTTGAAGAAGGACACGACTGCATTTGTTTGAGATAGCCATGAGTTGACCTTGACTTCTCTGTGTGTCATAGGCATTCATGGGAAGGTGGCCAGAGGAATCATGTGTTTTGCCTATGTTTCCCCTTCCCAGATCCCTTTGTATATTCTCATGGTTAGGTTAGACCAGGGTTGGGGAACCTGTAGCCTCAAAGCCACATGTGGCCCTCTGGATCCTCAAGTGTGGCCCTCTGACTGAATCCAAATTTCACAGAACAAATCCCCTTAATAAAAGGATTTGTTCTGTAAAACTTGGACTCAATTAAAAGGCCGCACCCAAGAACCTTGAGCCTGCAGCTTCCCCACACCTAGGTTAGACCCTTCCCCATTGGCTGGGAATCAGCATTCTGGTCTAGTTGAGTTTGTTTTGTTTTTGTTTGTTTTTGTCTGTTTTTAGGTAATTGGGATTAAGTGACTTACCCAGGGTCACACAGCTATAAGTGTCAAGTGTCTGAGGTTGGATTTGAACTTGGATCCTCCTGGCTCCAGGGTTGGTGCACTATCCACTACGCCACCTAGCTGCCCCCTCTAGTTGAGTTTGTAATGATGTTAATAAGGTCTTCCTGAGAAAGCTTAGGTATGCCAACCCTCTGAAACTTTTCCCTATAAACCTTGAGGCAAAGTTGAGACCTACAGATGCAAAATGGGGTTTGGGGGATCTAGAAATCACACTTTAGGGGTTAAGAAAAGTACCAGGATAATAATATGCTATCTACCTCACAGGGCTATTGTAATAAATGTCCATCGCAAATATTTTTTTTTATAATACATCGCAAATCTTAAAGTACTCTATCATGATTTATTATCAGTATAAAATATTTTGAATTAGACAGGAGAAAATTACTCAATAGTCATACCATACTGTGGCCCCTCTACCAAGAGGTCCCCCCCCAGTTTGGAACGTGTGGGGGATCAATTAATCAATCACATATTGACTAAGTGCTCAGTGATATATACCTTATATTCAAGGTAAATGGAGCAGGGTTAAGTAGCAATGCTCACTTCTTCTGGGTCTGAAATTATACCCCTTCCTTTGTTTTCTTCCTTTCTGATTCCAAGTACTCATTAATGACCTCACTTCCACATGTTTTCCCTATGAAAAGAATACACAAAGCATTTACTTCATATTCTCTCCATTTCTGCTACTGATTATGGCTTCTGAGATGATTTGTAGTTGTTCAGTCATTTCAGTCACGTCCAACTCTTTGTGATCTCATTTGGTGTTTTCTTGGCAAAGACGCCAGAGTGGTTTGCTATGGCCTTCTCCTAGATTACAGACTCTGCTTAAATTGGGCCTCAGTGATGTTAAGTGGGATGAGACTGTGTTCCTTAGGAGTTCAAGGAACATGTTTTATCTGAAATTGTGTCTCTCTCCCAATCTTAGTGCACATAATCATTGTCGTCATCGTCATTATCATCATTACCTAACAGGTGTTTAGTGTTTGTTGCGTTGAATACCTCCAGACTCCGATGCTTTTTCTTACTTGATCTTCCTGACTCTTCTGACTAACCAGTATGTAACCCCTTGTCTGAAGTATGCCTCTTTCTGTCTCTCAACCATTTACCTTTCCAGGGGTGTGCTTAAGCTAGACGGGGTAAGTCAATTGTTAAATTTTCAATGTGAGCATTTATACCTCAGAAATCAGTAAATGCTATGCATCAGGGCCTGATTTATTGTTTTGTGGATTGTGTGGACTTAAGAAAGTGATGGAGAAAATTTTAACAGTGTAGATTAAACTTAAAAGTGTGTCGTGGGTATATTTTTTCTCCTGGAGAGTGGGTTGTTAAACATTTACCAGCACACTTCTGTGTTGCTCCTAGCTCCTGACCTTTGTGTTTACTAAGCTAACCTGGCTCTTCTCTGCTTAGAAGAATTGAGAGTTATCTACAAAATTGGAAATTTTTATTTGCATTCTCAATTCCAGGTCACTTATAAATATGTTAATAGCAGCCTTGGTGCAGATCCTAAGGATATTTTGCCCTTTATATCTCTTTATCTAGATATGTCATAATTTTATTTATACCTTTTGTTTACTGTCTCAAAGCCAGTTCCCTTTACAGGATTAAAAAACAAACAAACCTCAAAACAAACAAACAACTCACTCTGCCCAATGTCTTATTACTCTTTCTTAAAAATAGCTTGAAGCCTTATCAAATGTTTTTTGAAGTCTTAAACAGATTACATTCACTATTTGTTAATTTGCCATGCTGAGAAGACTAATAGACTTCAAGCCAATATGGCTGCCTGAAGAGGAGGTAAGTTTCCCAGCTTCCATACACCTACTCCAGCAAAATCCAGAAGTTCACAACAAACCAAATAATAATCAAGAAATTAAATGAGAAATTACAGTAAATTCTTTTACACCAAAACCATATAAGAGGTCAACTAGAAACCTTAGAATAACAAGGGGAGTTGCCAAGCAAAGCCAGTGCCCATGCATGGTACCCTCCCAATGTGACCAGAAATAGGCCAGGGAAGGAGAAAAAAGTAAGGGGCTCTCCTCACCACTTGTTCCCTTTCTGGGGTCAGAAAACCACAGGGTAGGGAAGGAGCTCCTTGGAAGCTCCATGATGTGGCAGTGGGTAGTGGCCAGTGAGTGGCTCCATGCTGCAGTGCTCAGACCTGGACTGAGGTCCCTACGTCTCTGTCCTGAGATACCCGAGATCTTTGAGATACCAGATTTTGAAGATCCAGCACTCTGAACCTCAATGAACCAAGGGGGCTGAACCACTGTAGGTAGAGGTCAGTACAGGAAACCAGGTGATCCAGGTTGAAACCAAGCAGGGCTGACCACTCCATCCAAAAGTGCAGTAGGGAGCATAGCCTGACCCTGGCACAAAGCCCCAATTCAGGAGAAGTGAATAAATGTCAAAAAGAACACTGACTGGTATAAAAAAAAAATCATTGTAAATCTAAAGAAGAAGCAACTCTATAACAACTAGATGATCAAAGGAACAAAAGGACTTTCTACAATGATTACATGAATCCTTTCTTAATGGAGACTTAGGAAGGTTCAGAATTACCAAAGTCTAGTACAAGGAAACATGGTGAAGTAAGCCAGTCTTATTGACAGGACATACTTACAATATGAAGGGCAGACAGGATTCGCTGGAAGTTGGTTACCTCCCTGGCTGGAGTTGGGTGTACCCAATGGGACCCCAGAGGAAATGGGGTACCCCTCCCTCAACCCAGTAAAGCCTGGTGGGTTTTTTAGAGTTCTTATCTGGCCCTGGAAAAGAGAGAGGAGCCTGGACCTGAGGACTGGTGTTGTTTCATGCTAGTGAGGTGTGCGGGTAGGGAGGAAGGTTCCTGGGGAACTGACTTTTCCCAACCTCTCTTAATTATTTCCTACTTAGCCTGTACATAGCTTGTTTGTACATATTTGCTTGTTACCTCCCTCATTAGATTGTGAGCTCCTTGACAGCAGGGACTGTCTTTTGCTTCCTTTTGTATCCTCAGCACTTGGCAAACACTTATTAAATGTTTATTGACTAACTGACTGAACTGTGCTGTGGAGGCAGACTAAGAGATTGGGTCGATGTGATTGTCAGATATATTCCTTTTACCAGAGTCCCTGAGAACGTCTGAGATATTGGTTTAAACCTTTTATTTTTTTCCCTTGGAGGAGTTTAAAATGATTAGAAAGAAAATGTGCCGTGTGTCTAGACTGTGTGTGAAGAGGCTTTCCTTATAAGTTAATTACAACGTGAATCTTTTTTTTGGGGGGGGGGCTGCCTCCAAGGAAACAGAGGGAGAAGTTGAGAAGCCAGACCTTTGATCCCCTCTTCCAGCTAGTCACGTACCCTGGTGCTACTGGAGAAACCCAGAAGTCTGGTGCATGATCATATAAGTGTATGTATATCTGTATACATAATCGTATCCATTATCATATCAGTGTCGGGAAGGGAAGAAACATTTGTATAGTGTCTACTATGTGTTAGGCACTGTGCTAAATGCCTTACAAGTATTTCATTTGCTCTTAACAACCCTTGGAAGTAGGTGCTATTAGTATCCTTATTTTTACAGCTGAGGAAACTGAGGCAGACACTCACCCAGGATCTCACATCCAGTAAGTGTTTGAGGCCTGAGGCCAGATTTGATCTCAGGTTTTCCTGACTCCAGGCCCAGTGGCTTTTAGATATTAGTTCTATTATGAATGGGGAGGATCAACAGTTAAAAAGTACTTTTAAGCTGAGTTGAGTGACATTTAGTCAGTCAATAAGCATTTATTAAAGGTCTGCTATGAGCCAGGCAGTGTGTTAAGCACTAGGGATAGGCAAAAGATATTTCTTGCTCTCAAGGAATTCACTGTCTAATAGGGGAGACAACAAGCAAACAACTATGTGCAAACAAGATAACACAAGATAAGCGGGTGCTAAGTCATGGAGGGAAGGCATTAGCATTGAAGGGAATCAGGAAAGGCTTCTTGTAGAAGTTGGGGTTTTATCTGGGACTTGAAGGAAGTCAGAGAAGCCAAGAGATAGAGATGAGGAAGAAGAGAGTTCCAGATATCAGACATAGTCAGTAAAGATATTCAGATGGAGCGTCTTGTGTGAGAAACAGCGTTGAGGCCAGTGTCCCTGGCATTTAAAGAATATTTGTTGAGAACTCCTTGTGTGTTTTAACAATAGAATATACAGAAGTATGACATAATCCTTGATCTCAAAGAGCTCACATCCCAGATTAAAACAGCGTAAATAATCATAGAACATGATCAGATGGCATGTGATCAAATAAGAGAATACGATATTAACATAAGATATAATAGCTGTTCAGAGAAGGAACACTATGAGCTAAGAATATTTGTTTTAAAAAAGGTTTTATTATTGCTTTTTAAAAATATCAGTCATTTACCAATATATGTGTCCCCACTAAAACAAAAACAAACAAAATGTAGCATGAATTGCCTGGCCTCCATTGCCTAAAAGCCAGGTATATTACATTTCACTCCCCACCCCCCCATTCCCTATCCCATCTCAGATTCAGAGTTGGGGGGGGTCTAGGCTCTCTATCATTGGCTTTAGTCCCCCGATGGTGTTCCTTTAATTGTAGGAGGGGGTTCCCTTGTACCCCAGTTCTATTTGACTTAACAGCCAGATTAGCTTTTACAAAGGAATATTCACATCAAAAGTACAGTAACATATACAAAGATACTCCTCAATATGAGGCATAATCCCCCTCCTCCATCATCAGCATCACTTCATGTTCTGGAGAGGGGAGGCTTGGAGGATGAGGTTCACAGCTTCTCTCAGTTCCTGTATAGCACAGTCCCAAGTTTCAAGTCCAAAATCCCCCTTGGGCTTGAGTCCCAGGCCCCGTGGGATCTCAGGGCTCCCCTGCCACATTGGCTGCCTGCAAAATCCAGCCTGGAATCCCGTCTCTATGGTCACCACGAGTCAATGATTCAGGCTCCTGTGGGGAGTCTACCTTCTACACCTGACACTGAGGACAAATGAAATCCAAGAAAGCAAATACCCCAAGCCAGTTTCTCAGGGCCTTGGGGTATAAGGAAGAGCAGGGGAAGGTAGCCCTTCCCACCTTGCCATTTTAGTTCATGGCACCTTCATTGCGGGCAAACCTTCACCCTTTCTGGACACCTAGCAAGAACTGAACACACAGGAAAGAGCAGTCTGGCAGTTTTAAAGACCCAGCCTATTCTGACTATGCAGCCAACTGAAGGAAGGTCCACCCACACAAGTGGTAGAGGAATGAAGAATATCTTCTCCCAGAAGCTGGTGCCTCCATTTTTGGTGACTTGGGTACGCTCCAGCTTGTTATATACCCTGTTTGAAACATGACATCTCTGGCAAAGAGGCAGGGGTAGGTACATTTTGAACATGATCCTTGTCCCCAGTTCTGAACAGTTCTCTAGGGAGGCATACGCATTATCTTTTCATTTGCTTCCTTTAGTTTCTTACAGTAAAGTCTCAAAACAGCCAATGTTGCATGATTATATACAATCCCACATGTAAAGATGTAAATCACAATTAAACCCACATACAAAGTTTTACAGATTCAACAAAATAAGGAACATTTCACAAAGCTTACCAAATATTTCTGCTTGTTCAACTTTAGTCTTACAGAGCTTTTCTCAACCCATAAATGAAAGAAAGAACAAAGACAGAGAAAACTGGTTTCCCATCTTGGACAGAAACCTAGTTCACACTGAGCTTTCCAAACATAGAGCTCTGATCTGTAGGAATTTGGGACCTGGCTTGAAGTTCTACCTCCATTTCACATGAGAAAACAGTTCTGGGAAGAAACTCTTCCATGATTCCCTCAGTGCATAAGGCCATCCAACTGGATGGATGGTCTGGAAAGTGTCCCTTTCAATACATGGCACATGGGAATTGTCCAGGGATCCCGTTATACCATAAGTGATTCCTATAGAGGTCTAGGTAAATTTATTTTGGGTCCTTATTCCAAAGGGCAGATGAAATTCCCTCATAGATCCCTGATAGCACAAGAGTAAACCAACTGGAATCATCTACTCAAATAGACATGAAGATTAGTGGGTTCAATTAGAGAAGAAACTAAGAATGCCAGCTACTTACGGATTTTACAGGCATTCTTACCCTAAAAAGTTGTAGGGCATTATGCTCTCACAAAAGGCAAACAATCTAGGTGCTGTTTAAATGCAAAAAACCAATATGAACATTTCTAATAGATAGTAGCAATCCAGCGATTCCAGATTTGTACATTAAACTTAATAACAATACTTTATATATGATTCAATAACACTTCAATAATACTGAAAGTATCAGTATTTAGACAATCAAATAATCAATAAATGAAAAGTTTACAAAATTAAATCAATAGATCTGAAAACACACACTGGGAAAAATCAACTGCCAATTTACAGCCTAAAAAAAAAATGCCAATTTCTTTAAGATCAAAAAGACTTAAAGTACCTAAAATTAAAAATCCTGGGCAGAGAATCTTTCTAGGGGGCTACAAAAATGGGAGGGACCCAATTTTATCTCAGACAAACCCTGACATGTAACAATGATTACTCCAGCCTTCACTGCCTGAAGGCCAAGTATGTTACATTCCACCCCACCCCATCCTAGGTTCTCAGGTACCCTTAAGGGAGTTTTTTTTGGGGGGGAGGGGTCTAGGTTCTCTACCATTGGCTTTAGTGCCTTCTGATGGTGATCCCTCAATTGTAAGAGGGTGTTCCCTTGTACCCCAATTTTATTTAACTTATTAACAGCTAGATTAGCTTTTACAAAGCAGTATTGACTTCAAAAGTATAATGACAAATATACAAACATACTCCTCAACATGAAGGGCATAATCCCCCCACTCTACCAATCAGTACCACTTCATGCTCTAGAGAACGCAGGCTTGGAGGATGAGGTTCACAGCTTATGTCAGTTTCTATATTGCATAGTCCCAAGTTCCAAGTCCAAAGTCCCCCTTGAGTCCCAGGCACCTTGGGTTCTCAGGGCTTCCCTGCTACGTTGGCTGGCTGCAAAATCTAGCCTGGAATCCTGTCTCTGTGGTCACCATGAGTCAATGATTCAGGCTCCAGTAGGGATTCTACCTTCTGCACCTGAAACTGAGAAGGAAAAATGAAACAGAACAAGGCAAACACAACCAAGCCCGTTTCTTGGGACTACAGGGTACAAGGGAGAACAAGGGAAGGTAGCCCTTCTCCCTTCACCAGTTCAGTTTGTGGCACATGCACTGTGGTGAACCTCACCTTCTCTGGACAACCAGCAGGAAAAGAGCACATAGGAAAAAGAGCATGTAGGAAAGAAAGCCAAGGAAAGACGGTGAGCCTTTCCCAGTCTGGCAGTTTCACAGACAGTCTGTTCTGGCTAGATAGCCAGTCAAAAGAGGATACTCCCACACAAGTGGAAGAGGAATGAAGAATGTCTTCTCTCAGAAGCTAGTCCCTCCATCTTACGTGATCTGCGCATGCTCCAACACCATGTTACATAAAAGACAACAACCTGCCCCTTCCCCAACAACAACAACAACAACAACAACAACTAGGAGCTCACTTATAACAAAACTAGTTCAGCAAAATTCACCAATACAAGCAATGATCTCTGACAATAAATTAAGTATTTTGTAGTTGCAGTCCCCCATGGAAATTTTTATTGTCTATCCTGTGGAACCAAGACTGGTCATTGCATTTGAGCTGATATATTTTGGTGATGTTTTCATTTATATTATTGCAGTTATTGTGATATTGTTTCTTGGTTCTGACTTCTTTAGGATTCATATAAGCCTTTGATGTTTTTCTGAATTGTTTTTTGAATACTGTAATGAATTCATCATTCTCTAAGAGCAAAATATTATCCCATTACATTCACATATCCACAATATTTCCAGCCATTCCACACTGATGTGCAATAAAATTATTTATTTTGCCACCCCAAAAAGTGCTACTATGACTATTTTGATATATATGGGACCTTTCTATTTACAGTTTTTGACCTCCTTGAGAGTTGGATTCTTAGAACAAAGGGTATAAAGAGTTTACTGGCTTTTCTTGTATAATTCAAAATTGTTTTTTTCAAAGTATGTTCTTTTAAAAATTAATACTTACAGAAAAAGAAAAGAGAAAAACGAAACCACTTTAATGAATATGTGTAGTCAAGCAAAATAAATTCCTACATTGGCAATGTCCAGAACTGTGTTTTACTCTACATTTTGAGTTTATCAACTCTAGCTCAGGAGGTAGATAACATGCTGCATCATCTGTTCTTTGGAATCACGTTTCATCAGAATTTTCATGTCTTTCAAAGTTGTCTCTATGTTATTGTTATTGTATAATTATTCTCTTGGTTCTGTTTACTTCACTCTACGTTAGTTCATACAAGTCTTCCCAGGTTTCTCTGAAATCACTCCTTTTGTTATTTCTTCTAGCACAATATTTTATTACATTCATATTCCAAAATTTATTCAACCATTCCCTAATTGATGGACATGCTCCATCCCTCCATGCCCTCCCCCCACAAAGATGATAGGACCAATTCTCAACTCTTCCAATAGTGTATTACTGATTCTATATTCCTACAGGTTCTCCAATATTTGCTATTTCTGATCTTAATATTTTTGCCAGTGGAATGCTTTCATAGGATTTAGAGTTGGAAGAGGCCTTAAAGATCATCTAGTCCAATCATTTCATCTTACAGATAGAGAACCTGAGATCCAGAGATATTTAGAAAGTTCCATAAATATTAAGTAACAATGGTAGTATTCGAACCAAGGACTTTATATAAATAAATACTGCTTCTTCAGCTATACCACAGAACTTCAAGAAGGGAGACAGGATCTGTATATTGAAAGATGGGTAAAATTATCATTAAATTATTTGACAATTAGCTCCCAGTTCCTTAATTCTTCAAACAAAACTCCATACTTTCTTCATTCTACTTTGTTGATTTATGTTAATTATTAACCAGTTATTCATTTCCAGTCTCCAGTCCCAAATCTCTTCCTCCCTCTCCCTGGAAAGAAAAAATAAATATGCTTTTGAAACTCCTCATTTTGGGGAACCTATTAATGTGAAATTTACTGAGTTCCATTCCTTGATAATATTTCCAGAGTAGAATTGATCATCATAATAGAAACATAAGCTCTTAATTTGTCCAACCCAATTTTGTAGTTTTTCTGCCCTGTATGTAACATTAGAATATGAAATGTTACAGATGAAAGAGACCTTAGAGATGACTTCATCCAAAGCCCTCATATTACATCAAAAGAGAATAAACAGGACCTCAAAAAGGGGTGGTTAATTAATATTATTTTCCTTTCTGATTCTTCTCAATATGCAAAGAATTGATTAAACTTTCCTACCTACTTACTTCTTACTGTTAGCAACAAATGTTTTTTTTATTTTTTTATTATCATTTTTTTGAGTGAGCTAATTCGGTAAAGTGACTTGCCCAGAGTCACACAGCTAGTAAGTATCAAGTATCTGAGGTCACATCTGAACTCAGGTCTTCCTGATCCAGGGCCAGTGCTTTATCCACTGTGCCATCTAGCTGCCCCTAGGAAATGTCTTTTTAAATGAGTGGTTTGTGAGAAATCAGTGCTAATGCTAGGAAAGGAAAAATAAAGTCCATAAACAAAATCAGATTTATGAAAGGATATTTTTTTTTTTGGCTAGGTAACGGGGTTAAGTGACTTGCCCAAGGTCACACAGCTAGTAAGTGTCAAGTGTCTGAGGCTAGGTTTGAACTCAGGTCCTCCTGATTTCAAGGCCAGAGTTCTATTCACTGTGCCACCTCGCTGCCCTGAAAGGATATTTTTTTACAGTCAATTGAGACATCAGGAGGGATGAAAATGGATGATGCTGCCAGTTTTCAGGTCTATGTCTAAAGTCTGGTCTCCATTAGCTGTCTGCGTCACTGCTCATAGGACTGCTGGTGAAGAAAGGGAAGCCAGGAACAAAGATGGTTTCTTAGCTTCCCATTTTTATACGGAAAGGTCCAATTTCTGATGTGTGTTTCATAAATTTTCCTTTGATCCAAGGGGTTGTAGAACAGAGGTTGGTAGGAAAGCAAAGTATTTTATGTTGCTTTTGCTCCCAGATCTTTGAACACTGTAACTGGTTGAGGGGTAAGAAAGAAAGGCTGGCTCATTGCAGGGTTGTCTTTGTCAATTTATTGGGTCTGTTCTCACAGAGAGAGGCCCTCATTGCCTTGGAGAAACTCTGAGAAACTTCCCCAGTGAACCGAGGTTCACCTTTCTGCACAGGCAACTATTAGTTTCTAGGGACTTTGTAACAAAATAAAGAACAAATGTCCTTTTAGGTTTGTTCACAGTCTGAATTTATGACTTAACTATTAACTTTTGAGTCACTCTCTAGACTCTTAAGTTGGAGCTGTTAACCTAGGATCATGAATAGATTTTGGTGAATCTGTTTATTTGGCTGGATTGAAATTATTTTTTTTTCCATTGACCTCTAATTGAATTCCTTCAGCTATGAATACAGGTAAGAAAACATTATTCTGAGAAGGGATACACAGGCTTTATCACACAGCCAAAAAAAAGTTCCATGTCACACAAAACAGTTAAGAATCCTTTTTCTGAAGCATTGGTGGGGGTGGGGAGTGGTGTCACGGGAAGGAGTGGTAAACAGGTGAACTCTCAATCCGGGTTTTTGTTTAATGCCTCATACATAGCCAGTGTGTTACACATCAAAATTAGGTGGGCAGAATAGGTCCTAAACATAGAGGGAAAACTAACACGTTGGACAACAGAATCTCAAGCAAAATCTAATAAAAGATGAAATTTAATAAGCAAGACTGAAACTGGGTTTAAAAACATCCAGCTACACAAGTACAGGCTAGAGGAGACATGCCTAGATCACATGGAAATTGCCTGAGAGTTTTAGTGAACCGCAACCACAATATGAGTGAACAGTGAGATATGGTAGTCCCCGCCCCCCCCATTGGTGTTAGAATGTATAAGTAGAAGCAATATCCATGTGCAAGTACTCTTTCATTGCTACGGGGATTAATTTTCCCTAGGAAACAAAGCTGTCCCTGGGACCTGACTGACCTCTGTCTCACTTGAAGTAGCTTTCTGGTGACCTAACAGCATAAAAAGTTCCACCCAAATGGATTCAACACCACTCTGACTTGGTAGATATCTGATGACCACTCAAATTGATCATAACCTGACCTATTAACCAGACATCTTTCCACATGAAGATTGGGGTGGGGGAGAAGGGGGTCTGCATCTAGAGAAGTTAAATGCCATTATATCCTTGTTATCTAGTCTTGTGTTAGGGCAAAGTAAAGTTCCATTATTAACTTCTCAATGACTTTTGAGTGGCTTCATTTTGTCCCAACATGAAACTTGATCTAACAGGGTGCTGGTGTTAGGCGTACCCCTAATAGTCCAGAATGAGGAGATGATTGTCTCTGATGCTTTTTACCCTAGTCAGACCACATCTATATAATCTTGTATTCAGTTCTGCATGCTACATTTTTTTGGAGACTAGGTCTCCCTATGTAGTCCAGGTTGGAAATGCAGCCACCACTCCTGGGACTAATCTCATTATTTATTGCTATAGAAGCTTTGACTAACTTCATTTCTGGCCTGGGACAAGAAGCCTGGTGGCTTCCTGCTCCTGGGGCTTCCTATATTAGTGCTGGATGTAGTGTAGACAGACACACAGTCAACTTAACTTAGATCTCCTGGGCTTAAGCAATCTACCAGCCTCAGCCTCCCCAAGTAGCAGGGATTTTATAGGCATGCACCACCATATGGTTAGATACCACATTTTAATAAGCATGCTCAGAAGATAAGTGGATTGGAAACTGTACCCTCAGAGAATCAATTGAAGGAACAGAGGATGCTTAGTTTGGAAAAGAGAAGACATAGATAATTATCTTCAAGTATTATAAGCAGGATTATCTTGGGGAAGAGTGATTAGGTATATTCTGCTTGGCCCTACGGGGTAAAATTAGGAGTGTTTAATATTTAGAATGATCCAAAAATGGGATGAAGCAGGTAACTACTTGTAAGTGATGAATCTCTGAATGGATCAACACATCTATTAAATGCCTATTATGTACCAGGCACTGATCTGGGTGCCAGGGATACAAAGACAAAAGCAAAACAGTTCCTACCCTCAAGGAGCTTATGTTTTAACAGGGGAGACAACATATACAAATGCAAGTATATACGAGATAAATAGAACACAAGTAGGAGCTAACCGGAAGAGAGGGAGAAGGGGACAATCAGGAAAGGCGTCCTGGAGAAGATAGCACGGAGATGAGTCTTAAAGAAACCAGGAATTGAAAGGTGGAGGTAAAGGCAGAGAGCATTTCTGATATGTAGGGCAGCTAGTACAAAGGCATGGAGATTGAGGATGGTCTATACTATGTGAGAAGGGCCAATACAGCTGGCCCATAGAGTATATGGAGGAAGAAGGCTGCTAAGTTACAAAGAGGCAAGGTTGTGAAGAGCTTTATTTTATTGTAACAAATGTGCATAGTCAAGCAAAACAAATTCCTCTATAGGCCATATCCAAAAAATATATGTCTTAATCTAAATTCTGAGTCTATCACTCTGTCAAGAGGTGGGTACCATGTTTGTGTTATGAGTCTTCTGGAATCTTGGTTGGTCACTGAGTTGATCAGAGTTCTTAAATGTGAAGAGCTTTCAATGTCAAGTAGAGGCTTTTACATTTGATCCTATTGGGATCGCCCTCTAGTTAGCCACTGGAGTTTACTAAGGAGGTGAGTGACATGATCAGGCCTTAACTTTGGGAAAACCATTATGATGGCTGTGATGGATTGGAGTATGGAGAGACTTGAGGCAGGGAAACCAACTATGAAGCTATTTTGGTATTTCAGGCAAAAGGTGATGAGGGCATGAGTTAGAGGAGTAGTTTTGTGAATAGAAAGAAAGGGATAAATGCTACAGACATGTTATGGAGATAGAAAGGACAAGGTTTGGCACCTGATTGGATATGTAGGATCTGTGAGTGAAAAGTTGAAGATGACAATGAGGATGAAAACCTGGGTGACTAGAAGGATAGTGAAACCTTCTGATAGGATTTCTAGTTATCAAGGTTTCCCCTCCTCTTACCAGGCTTAGTTTTTTCCCTGAGATTTGACAAAGCTGTCTGAGGCTTCATTGGCCTATGGCGACTAAGGCTAAGATATGGCTTCCTGGTGGACTCTGGCCATATTGAAGTGGATTTCTTATTGCTTAAGGAAATAAAAAGGTCTATCCACATGGAGTTGGGGCCATTTAGACTTGGAGGATGTCCCAAGATTGTGTGAGTTGCCGGTGTGTTCCCTATTGTGTTTCCATATGGAGGCAAAGGGGATTAGTGTCTATCCAAGCTAAGCACTACAGTGTCCTTGCTAAATATCCTTTCTATGATATGGCTAAGAAAACCTCCTTTGCTTAATCATTTAATGACTTACAAGTGCCCCATTTCATTCCAACTTAAAATAACAGTTTGTCAGCTTGAGTCAGGCCCACCCATTATATATTAAAACAGTAACAGGGAAATTCAGAGGCAGGGTAGACTTTTGGGGAAAGAGATCAAGTTCTGATTAAGATATGCTGAGTTTGAGATACCTTTGGGACATCTGATTTGGAATGTACAATAGGTAGTTAATGACATAGACCTATATCCCCAGAGAAAAATGGACTAGATATCTCGATCTTGAATCATTTGCAGAGAGATGAAAACTGAACCATGGGAGTTGATTAGAGGTCAACAAGTAAAAAGAGAAGAAGGTCCCGGAAAACTAACAAGGAGACTGAGAAAAATGGTAAGCCAGGTAGGAGAAGAATGAAGAGAGCAGTGTAAGGAAAACACAGAAAACAAATCATATACAGGAAGAGAGGGTGGTCAATGACATCAGATGATGCAGAGGTCAAGAAGGAAGAGGACTGAGAAAAGGCCATTAGATTTAATAGGTAAAATCTTATCACAGGTTGTTTTTTGACTAATCGCTGAGGACAGACAATCAGCTTGTGTCTTTTTAACCCCTTTTGCTCCTTGGCAAAAAGGAACCAGGAAATAAATTGTCAGGCAGTTAAATGAGAAATGGCAGCTGTGTTAAGCTCCAAGTGAGTTCCAATTGCCCTTGTAATCTCATGTAATATGCCTTTTGCTTCTGTTTCTCAGCTTCCAGAATTCTCTAGCTAGTCCCCTCTGCTGCCTGTGAAGAGTACAGGGGATAAGGGTGTAATAACGCCCTGACTTTCCATCAGTCTTTTATGGCAACTCTCTTTCTTGTTCCTCCAAGTGGGTAGACAAGATTGATCCCAGTGCTCATCTCCATCCCAGCATCATTTCCCCATATCAAGTTCGATGTCATTATTGCTTGGGAATTCTGAGTAGGATCCTTTGGGCAGATGACAGAATTTCCTGCATCTCATATTACTGGGGCAACACCAAGGGAACAGTAAACTGAGGTGAGCTCCAGTTTATATGCCTGATTCTCCCTACCTCATCCTCATCTCTCATTCTTTTACCCGTCTCTGTTCTCTTCACCACTCTCTTGATTTACAAAATAAAAGAAAGCAAAATATGGCCACTTTTAAAGGATTTAGACGAAAAGTACTTACAAAAAAGATAACCCCGCACAAATAAGATATTTGGTCCCTTGTGTCCAGGTGGCTGACAATCCTAGGTTTTACCTTCATATCCTAGTTGGTTTGAGTAGAAATTATAGCCTGGAATAAGCTTCCTGGCTCCAGGTGGCAACTTTTAAATTATAGGAGGATAGGAAATTCAGAGGATCAGGAAAAAAGTTGCTATCGCTTCGTATAAAAATGGTGACTGAACTTTTTTTTTTTTGTTTAGGCAATTGGGGTTAAGTGACTTGCCCAGGGTCACATAGGTAGTTAAGTGGTGACTGAACTCTTAAACCAATACATAGGGAACTAGGCCAATGGAGGAATGCTGAGTAGTACCTTCTTCAGGGACTCCTTGAATAGGAGGCATGCAGATGGGGAGGGTAATAGTGAGGGTGTCAAGGTAGTGCTTTTTTCCTTTTGGAACCTTGGCCAAGCTCCCGGGTGAGGAATGGGTTTGGAGACCATGACAGGTCTAAGCAATTACCTACCTCTGACTGGCTGAGACTTTAGCACAGGTTATGAATGGAAGGACAAAGGTATATGGCTATGTCAAGGTTAAATTCGACAAATATTTATTGAGCACTTAGTGTGTGCAACACGCTGAATGAGGTGACGGGAATCCAGAGACAAAACTGAAAACTTCCCTGACTTGAGGAGCTTCTTCTCCATGCACCTTCACATGCCCTCCTTTTCTCACAGCGCCTTGCACTATGTGGGCACTTAAAACATCTGTGAACTGATTGAGATTCACATATTTTTAGGACATATTCCTGTATTGGTGTACTGTCATCCCAAATAGCTCCTGTCACCAGAAGGGACAGGATTGGCAAAACTCTGAAACTATTTCATGGAATTCTTAGTTTACCATTCCTGGTTGTGCCTCAGCCACTTTAATACCTAGTTTCTAAAAGTTTAACCAGATCTTTTGAAGTTGTTCTATTTAATCAAGAATTCTTGGTGGGGTGGGGGTAGGACAAATCTTCAGAAATCCCAATGATAATTTTATAGAGCTACAGTAAACTACTGATTACAACTCCAATATTTTGCTAACACCCCCCACCCCCATTTCGGAATTCATTTATGGCTTGTTCAATTTCTTTTCTGAGGGTGGACTATTAAACTTCTTTATTTCTTATTCTGTTGGTCTGGGTATTTTATAGTTTTGCAACTATTACTCCATTTAATTTGTCATGTTGTTGGTATATAATTGGGTAAAATATTTCTAATAATTTCCTTTATTTCTTCATCTATTGTTAATTTTCCTTTTTGATAATTTGGTCAATCTCTCTCTTTCCCTTTTCCTTCCTCCCTCTCAAATTATCTAATAGTTTGTCTATTTTATTAGTCTTTAAAAAAAAAAGTAGCTCCTAGTTTTATTTCTGAAGTAATTGGGGTTTTTTATTTTTGTTTTTTTTTTAATTTTCTCTGTTCTTTGATTCAGCACATACAAACTCTGGAGCTAATCTCCCAAACCTCCCTTCTAACTACAAGGTCAGGTACCCAGAATAAGATTCATACTTGTCCCTCAGAGTCTTAGGGTAGCCCTGAGAGGTTGGGGGTAGAGTGTTTAGTTCTGTAGCTCAGGAGCCCCCCATAGTGATTTCCTCCATGATTATCACTGAGTATCAACTAGTCAGGCAGACAATTAGCTTTTAGAAAGGGCTATTTTTTAATGATTCTATAATAAGAATAGTAGGTATAAAGCATTCCCCTAAAAGTCTGTGACACTTTCCTATCAGTACATACAAATTTCAAGGGAAAGAGGGCTCAAAGTTGCAGAGCATTTAGCAAAGGGCTAATTCATAGATTTTGAAGGTCCTTTTGCTAGAGGCTTCATAGTGTTCCCCTTAGGAATGGTGTAGTTTTCCTAGTTTTTGTTTTTCCTTGCTGGATTCACTGTTTAACTTAGAAAATGTGACCAGTCTATCTATGGCGTGTGATGCAGAAAATGTCACCAGCTGCTAATGTTCCAGGAAGATGGTAGTACACTTAATCCTCTAACCTGCCAGAGTTTACAAGTTCCTTCTCCAACCAGGGGGAGGGTGGAGAAGGGACTGAGGTACTCCCTCTCTCTACAAGTGGTTCATTTTCAAGAATTAGACTGCCTGACCCACTCAAATTTCTTGGGTTCTGAACAAGCTCCTGGTTTTATACAGTCCCCAAATGATGAAGGGTCTTGAGTCCACTGCATATGAGAATCAGTTGAAGAAATCAGGTATGTTTCACCTGAAGAAAAGAAGACTTGGGGGATATGTTAGCTGTCTTTAGGTATTTAAAGGGCTGTCATATGGAAGAAAGATTAGATTTGTTGTCTTTGGCCCCTGAAAGCAGACCCAAGAACAGTGGGTGGAAGTTGTGAAAAAGGCCTGATGTCAGGAAAACTTCCTAACAATTGGAACAACAACAAAAGCAGAATGAGCTGTCTCAAGAGGTGGTGAGTTTCTCCCTCTTGGAGGATTTGGATAACCACTTCTCAGCTATATTAGAGTTGGATTCCTTTCATGTATGTGTATGTATGTGATGGATACTTAAGTTTCTTCCAACTCACAAATTCTTAAAAGAAAAATAATCCTAACTTGCCTGGGGGAGAAACAAGGGGGGAAGGAAGGGAAGAACAGGAGAAGAAAGGATAAGATATTGCTACTACTACCTATAAGAATATGATAGTAGTTACTACTACTCAAGTTCTCTGTTAATGTGTAGTTATGAGCCTTTTGTGTTACAGTAATTCTCATGTGTAGGAAATAAACATCTGTCCCATACTTGAAGGAAAAAAAAGGTACAAAAAAAAAATCAGAGAATAGTCACAAGTGAAACTAATTACACTTCTGAAGATAGATCATAAAGGGAGGATTAAAAAGAAAAAAGTTAAGAACCAGAGATTGGGCCTAACTTAGTGAAGCAAGGAGGAGTGAAGAAGTGGGAACAGACCACTTAAATTACTAATTTACTAGTGTTGAACACATTCCTTTTCTTTCTCTACTCCTTTTTTCTTTGTAAAGAAGGAGAAAAAAGGAGAGAAAAAAAAAGAAGTTATTGATGTAATCTAGCCACTGCCCCCAGTCCCAATCTAGACAGTACCCCCACCCCTAGTATCCCAACTTCCTCATATGCTTCACTAGAATAGCAGGTGTGCCCATGTTTTCAACCACATCATCCATTTTGCCCCAGACAGGATCACAATAGCCAACCAATCAGAAAGCATCACCAACAGGACATTGACCAGGATGTTTGACCACTAAATCACAGCCTAAGTGGATGCCTGTGCAGTAAGAGCAAAGAAATGTCCTAAGGTGAACTTATGATGTAGAGAAGCTTATCGTAACACCATTATCATACATATATACCCCCCAAAGTGGGCTTTTCTGTATGAACTATGGGTAGCTCATGCATAGCTCCACCAAGACTAAGGCCCCTCCCATATCAATAAACTCTTATATTTTAATATTCATATATTCTATAATGATGTAATTGCATCTTTTGCTCTATAAAAATCTCTGCCTTGCTTTGATAAGCGCTGGTTCCTTCTTGGAGCCGAGCTCACTTTCTGAGAGGTGTAATTCTCAATAAATGCCTTTGCTTGGGTTGGAGATGGTCTGAGTCTGTGAATTCCTTTGAGACGACCCCACAACAAACCTTGAACCTCAAGAGTTATAATGGAGAGAAATACAAAGTTAACCATCAGAACAATAAATGAGAGTAAGATGAACTCATCCATAAAGTAGAAGAGTTTAGTAGGATGATTAGAAAGTCAAATCTAACCGCATGTTATTTATGTTTTAAGAAACACTTGAAGCATAAAGATCCCGGGTAAAATGAGGGACTAGAGCAGAATTTATTATATTTTTGGCAAATGTTTAAAAGTAGGGGTACCTATCATGATCTAGTAATAAAAAAATACTGAAATGAGATAAGCAGGGAAACTATATTATGCTTAAAGGCACAGCATCTGAGTACTTGAAGGAAAGGGATAAATTTGTTTGGGGGGGGGTAAGGCAATGGAGTTAAGTGACTTGCCCAGGGTCACACAGCTAGTAAATGTTACGTGTCTGAGGCTGGATTTGAACTCAGGTCTTCCTGAATCCAGGCCCAGTTCTCTATCCACTGTGCCACCTAGCTGCAGGAAAGGGATAAATTACAGGGGAAAAAAGGAAGCAAAACTATAAGGATACTCCAATATGCTCCTTTCAGACACAGATAAATGTAAAAGAGAAAAGCGTCAATGAATCAATAAAAACATAAACAGAAAAGAGCCAAAGGCAGTTCAGAAAGATAGATAGGCTGCACAGTGTTGAAACTACCATATTAAATTCAAAATATTCTTTATAAAGCCAAGCTGTACATAATGGAGATTCATGGTTTCTTATGCTGTCCTTTTTTCCATTCTTTGTATGGGGGAAATATTTATGTCTATCTCATAATAAATAAAAAGAAAAATTACAAAAATGAGAGGGTTAGAGTTGATGAACTTGAATTTCCCTTCCTGTGTTAAATCTTTGATTCTTATGACTTTATGACTTTATAGGTAGTTTGGCATAAAGGAAAGAACATTGAATATCATTGAGTCTTGGCTTTTATATGTGCTGTAAGGCTATGATCAAGTCATTTAGCCTTACAGTTTCCTTATCTACAAAATGGAGATAATCATGTCTATCCTATTTACCTATTTACACTGATATGAGGAAATGTGCTATTATGTCTCATTGCGTGGGTAGGCTCTGACAATCTACAATGGATATGTGAATACTTCAATGTGGGTATTTCCTTCATTAGTGTAGGTTGTAACTGTCTCTTCCTCCTCCTTCTCTACCCCCAACTCTGGGTTTTGTGATGGTAAAAAGCTTGGGATAACTGACTGATATGTGAACTTTGGGTAAGTAAATGAACTAGCATATAAAATTATAATGGATATGACTTTTGGATAAGTCATGTAACCCCTGGGTCCTCATATATTCACTCAAAATAATTTCATAAATTTAATAAAATTGAAGTGTTGAAAATCAAATCATTTGAACAGTTTAAAAATAATTTTCCTTAAAATAAGAATAGGGAGGAAATGAGGGTATAGGTATGAGTGTGTGTAAATTGGGGGGGGGGGGTGGCAAGGTATAATTACAAAGAAAAAAACTTCACCTATGTTTAAACACAAGTATTAATCTAGTCCATGACATTTTACATACACAACAATGAGTTATGTGCTAAGTGTTGTGGGCCATAAACGGTAAAGGTTCACATAATACCCAGAGCAAATATGGCACATGTTCATAATTAAGTTCTAAACTATGTGATTAAGGATTTAGTGTTTGTTGACTAAATGCTCCAGGGGTGGGGAACCCGAGGCCTTGAGGCCACATGTGGTCTTCTAGCTGTTTGGCCTTTTGACTGATTCCCAAGTTTTACAGAACAAATCCTTTTATTAAGGGGATTTATTCTGTAAAGTTTGGATTCAGTCAAAGGGCCGAGCTTGAGGACCCAGAGGGCTACATGTGGCCTGGAAGCCTCAGGTTGTCCACCCCTGCCTGAGGAGGTCAAAGAAAAACCTGGATCAACTTGGGCTACAGTAGTCTCAAGAGAGATGGAGGGATGAGTATTTTTAGCAAACGATACTCATTTTAAAAGTCAGAATACTGGTTTAAGTGACTTACCTAAAAGTCACATATGTATTTATTGGTATAGCTTGGCCTCGACCTTTGTTCCCTGTGTAAAGTTTTTTCCCATAAATCTACACTGTTGGGATTTCCTCAAGGTCCATCTGGAGCAAAGGTCAGCGAAAACTACAATCACTGTATCTATGCAATGACAATTGTCTTAGATTTCCAATACTGTTGGGTGAGGCCACCCAGAAGCCTCTGCAAACGATGCCTTAAATTACTTACGTAAAGAGGGGCTAACCTCGGGTATTAGAGTTCACCTCAGAGTTGGTCTGGTTGCATCTACACATTTTACACATTAGGGAGCTAAGGCTCACTCAAGTCTGCAGCTGTATTACAAGCCCTGCCCTCCCTGGGCTAACAGTCGGCCGGGCTTTGCCAGGGCTGGGGAATAACGGGCCTTTACGACCTCATAACGGAAGGGCGGGGGTAGCATTTACTCTCTTCTAGGGAACCAGAACGCGAATGAGCGAGCGGAAGCATCGGCCTCCACTCTTATGTGGACTTTAAGGAAAGCTTCCGATTAAAACCCCCCGTTAAACGGTTCCTCCGTCCGCTTCGGGCCAGAGCCAAACGTTCCGCCTCTCACAGAGAGCCCACCCTGCGGCCAGGCAACGAACGAATGAAGCCACCGAAGTCACGTGGCGGCCGGCCAAAAACAAAGCCGCGGCGCCTCGGTCGCCTTCCGGACCCCTCCTCTTCACGTGACCAGCGCTTCCGTTTCCGTAGTTTCCCGGTGCTACAGGCTTTTGTGTCCGGGCTGGCGGGAGGAGTACGGTGGTGCCTCCTGCTGTCACCCGCGGGGCTTGGCCTGACCATCCCGTCGCTCTCCTTTCCACTACGGTGCCCGGGGCCTCCGCCTTTTACTCCCCGCAGCGCGACAGTCATGAGTCTTCCTGAGCAGCAGCAGCCGCCGCAGCTGCCCCCGCAGGACCTGGCCCCGCTGGAGCCGCCATCCCTCGGCCCGGGCTTGGGGCCGCCCGCAGTGAGTACGTAAGGCGGAGTGGAGCGGGGGGCAGGTGGGCCTGCAGGGCGCGGCTCTGGGGGTCCGAGGCCTGGGCTGCCCAAGGCCCGCGTGGTGTGTGGGGCCGAGAGCGCAGCATCAGCCAGCTTTCGAGCTCCCTCATTTTACGATTGAGGAAACTGAGGCCCAGAAATGACTTGCTTGAGGTCAGGCGGGTAATGAGCCTCAAAGATGGGGTTGAAGCCCGGATCCTCCGACTCCAGAGTCACTGCTCTCTCTGCTGCAGGGTCTGAAGGTTTGCCTCCCTCACTCCTGCCGGGGTGCTTGTGAAGTCTGCTGGAGAAAGCCACCGTGCTGTGACATTTTTGCATGATGAGGGACCTGAGCTCTTAAGATCACTTTGACTTCTTCACATGTATCCTCTGGCCCGAGCCAGGCTTACTGTGTCTGAATCTAGAGCTAAATTAAACACTTCTCATCCTCTTCCCCCCAAAAAACAACAACAGCAGCAACAAAAAAACCAACCCAAAAAAACAAAAACAACTCCAAACTCTACAAATTTATTTTGTCTAATACCAGTTAGGCTTCATTGTTGTTTGACAAGTCTTTTTTAATTTTAGATTTTATTTTTTCATTGTGAGCTTAACAAACAGCCACAAACACGGATAATTCCATGTATTCTTCAAAGAACCAAGAAAGAAGGTTGAACATGAAACCAATCTCTATTAAGTACAACTTTTTTAAAAAAGCATACATTAAGATTGACATGAGAGCACTACTACTACCTTGCTTGTCTGAGTCCCCGTCTGAACTTTCCTCTGCTCTCTTTTGCAGTTTGTTTGTTTTTGGACATATTATTTACTCACTGAGAGTCTCTTTTTTACACCACTATCACTACCCATCCATACCTCAGAACAACTACAACTACTCCCCCCCCCCCCCCTAAGTTCTCCCTTATTTTTACCAAGATGGTCAAGCAAAACAAATTCATTTATTTTTTTCTTTCCTGATTGATTCTCTCATGCTTCCCACAGCAACTATTCCAAAATTCCTCTTTCCTCAAATCCATTATGTCACTCCTTCCCTCTTCCCTCATTGGAAGGCCTTGCATCTTACTTTCCTAAGAAAACAGGTCATTTATCTTGAACTGCTTTCTCTCCTATTCTGCCTATCCACCATCCTCCGTTCTCTCCACCTCTTCTCCATTCTCTGACCAAGGGTGACTTTTCTTGCCAACTCTGCTACTTTTTACTTGATCTCCCTCCTGTCTCCTCTGGAGTTTGCCCCTTTGATGTTTCTCTCCTCTTTTTTTCTCTCCTTTTGCACTGGCTCCTCTACTGTTTACAAGTATGCTCAGGTCCCCCATTCTTAACTGTTCACTTGACCTTGCCATCCCCCCAAGCTTTTTTTTTTTTTAAACAGTCAAACTCCTAGAAGGAGTAGTAGAAACTCAGTCTCTAGTTCCTTACTACCAACTCACTTCTCAACCCTTTCAACTCTAGTTTGTGACCCCATTACTCTGTTCAAAACGATTCCTTTAAGGCTACTAACAGGCTCTTGACTGCAAAATTCAATTGTTTTTTACCTTTTATAGCTTTTTCCACTGTTAAATGATCCTTCTTCTTAGATATACTCTCTCCTCTCTTGGCTTTCTTGATGTAGTTCTTAATTTTCTCTAAGCTGTCTGACCTTTTGCTGGATCATCATCATCATCATTGTCAATCATCTGTATCCTGCCCACTAAACATAGATGTCCCCCAAAACATTGTCCTGGGTCCTTATAGGTGATTTCAAATTCTCATTGCGTAACCTCTCTTCCAAGTTTCATTTGTGTATTTCCAACTTTCTGTTTAATACTTCTCTATATCCAGCTGTCACCTCAAATTTAACAATGACCAAAAGCAAATCATTCATTTACCACTTACCTGACGTTTCAAAAATCTGTCCTTCTGATTTTTCTCTTAAAATACTACCATCATTCTCCCAGTCATCCAGACTCAAAACCTTAGCATCATCTCTGAACCAAGGTCTATAGCTTCTGTTTTCACTGTGTTGTCTTTGGTATCTCTCACTTTCTGTTTTCACTGTCATCAACCTAATCCAGCCCTTTATTGCCTCTTGCAAGGACTTTAAGTCTCTTTCCCTTTCTATCTATCCCACACATTTAACATCTAATAATTCTAAAGCATAACCCTGGTAATTTCGCCCACCTGCTCATAAACTTGGTTCTCCACAGGCAAATTTGGATCTTGTCCAAATTCCATAGCTTAGCATTTAAGACTCTTCACAATAATCTTGTCTCAGCCCATCTTTGTTAGACTTCCTTTCTGTGATTGTCGTACTTGTGGCCTGGGCTCCAGGCCAACTAGACTGCTCTCTCCTTTCTAAACACAGCTAGGCTTTTTCTGTCATTACTACTTTTGCTTTCATGTTCCCTTTACTTGGAATGGTTTAACTGCTGAATCCATTTGTTGTTGTTGTTTCAGTGGTGTCTAACTCTTCATTATCCCGTTTGGAGTTTTCTTGGCAAAGATACTGGAATGGTTTTCCGTTTTCTTCTCCAGCTCATTTTACAGATGAGGAAATTGAGGCGAATGGTGTTAAATGCCTTGCCCAAAGTCACACAGCTAGTAAGTGTCTGAGGCTGGATTTGAATAAAAGAAAAGGAGTTTTCCTGACAGCAGGCCTGGCACTAATCCAGAGTGCTACCAACCATAGTCATATCTTAATACTCTGCTTAAAGGACATCATAGGATCATAGATTGAGAAAATGAATGGGCCTTCAGAGATAATTTTTTCCAAATCCTTCATTTTTCCAGATGAGGAAACCGAGAACCAGGGAGTTAAGTAGCTTCCTAAAGGTCATGCAAGTAGTAAGTAGCATATTTGGAATTTGAGTATCTGTCTTCTAATTCCAAGTCCAATGCTTTCCCCCCAACTCCCTCCTTAGCAAAATGATCATCCTGAGCTGCCCTAGGACTTTTTGGAGGTCTTATGATACACAGTATAGTCTGACTTTTACTTTGCTTATTTGAGTGTTTGTTTCTTCTGCTAGATTATAAACATCTTGAGGGCATGAACTAGGTCTTCATTTATTTATCTTTTGATCTTCATAGTGCCTTGTAGTAGGAACTCAGTAAACATGTGAATGAATGATTCCTTTGGGGTATGCTAAAGTGGTTAAGGTTTAGGTAAAAATTTGAAGACTTAGATTAGAAAATGAAATGAATGTATGGGATACATACATATATGTATACATATATACACATATACACATATATATATAAGAATGAAGGTATGTAAATTATTATTCAAAATTGTTAGAAGGACAATAATTGAAGCATCTTAAATTAAGATTAGCATGACTTGACATAAGAAGTGCTAGCTTTGGAGTTAGGAGATCTGAGCTTTTATCTGAGCTCTTTTACTTAACTGCATGTGTGAATTTCGGCAAGTCACACAATAATGTTGGCTGAATATTTATATATCATTTACATGTGCCAGGCATTTCACAAAGATGACTGTATCTCATTTTATCCTTACAATAACTCTGGGAGGTATGTGCTATTATTATCCCCAGTTTTCACTTGGGTAGATTGAGGCAGGCAGGTTAAATGACTTGCCCATAGTGTCAGAGGCTGGATGCGTAGTATCATTGACATGAATACCCCCTCTAACTCATCCTCATCTTATCCTTTAGGACTCTTATCCATGTCCCTCTGCAAACCTTTCACATGGGGTCTGGCCCATGTGCTTGGAGCTTTCCTCTTAAATCTCTTGATATTATTTGATGAAAGATTATTGGTTTAAAATGTTTATCAGTGTAGTATTAACTGTAAAGTTATGGTCAAAGTACATACCCCAATGTTCTTCTATAACCTGATTCTTTTATGTTCCAACACCTCTTCTAGCTTTCAAATCCTATAATTCTATGACTTTCCACCTGGCATATTTAAGATTTTAAAAATTTAAATTTAAAACATATATATTAGGTGCTTACTATGTGCAAAGACTATAGCTTCAAGAGGGCAGGTCTACTACACCTTGCTTAAATTTTTGGCATCTTTTTCCTTTAACACAGTATTCTGTATGCAGTTCTTGGGCTTAACAAATTTGTTGAATTTTATCAAATTTGCTAAAGATGGTTAAGTTATAGTGCCTGTTATAAAAGAGTTTATATGTCCTAATAGGAAAGATAAGACAGGTACAAATTAGAATGTAATTAGTGTGTAGGGCAAGTACCTTCAAAGTGTAATGAGAGGTTCGATAAAGGAGAAATCATTTTCTGCTGAGGGTGTCAGGGAAGGCCTTATGGAACTTGACTGGGCACCTAAGCTTGATCCTGGAGGAATTTCAGTGGAAATGGGGGAAAAGAAAAAGAAAGGTTAGGTGTATATTCTAGGTATGAAGGGTTGTATGAGCAAAAAGACAAGGGACATAAGTTCAGAGCCATTAAGTAGTGGTCCAATTTGGCTGAACAGAGAATGATTTGAAGGGGAGTGGTGAGAGATCAGGTTGGAAAGATAAGTCAGAGTCATTGTGAAGGGCTTTGAATACCAGATTAAAGTATTTGGATTTTATTGTTAAGCCAGGGGAATCCAAATTTTTTATTAGCTACACAATCCATAAGTGTGAAGGATTCACAAATTTAATATTTAGTTTCAATTATAACTTTTAATTAATTTAAGCCTACTAGCATGACATCTAGTGGTAATCAGTTGTACAATATTATCTGTTGACCAGTGGTCAAGCCTCAATTTTCAGGTGTGCTTACTTGCTAAATAATTAGGTGAACTTTTCCCTAAAAATCCCAAATGGGTTATACCTCAGGGTTAGGTAGGTCACAGTTGGCCTGTAGATTCTGTTTTGTATACTTGGGTAGTTAACAGTCTATATTTTTAAGGTTTTAAACCAACTCTAGAGGTTTTTGAGCAGGGATGTGACATTAGCCAGAGTTGTACATTGAGTATAGGTTAGTTTAGTGGACTCAATATTGAATATATTAGAAAGACCAGGTCCTGGAGGTAGGGAGGGAAGAGAATAAGCATTTATATAGCACCTACTGTGTGCCAAGCCTTGTGCTAAGCACTTTGCAAATATTGTCTCGTTTCATCCTCACAACAAACTTTCGAAGTAGGTGTTGTTATGATCCACATTTTATAGTTGAGGAAACTGAGGCAAACAGAAGTGAAGTGACTTGCCCAGGATCACACAGCTAGTAAGTATCTGAGTTCTGATTTGAACTCAGGTTTTCCTGCCACCAGTTAGCTATTAAACTATTAAACTAGTCCTCACAAAAGGTAATATTGGCTTGAACGATGGTGATGACCCTGGAAATGGAAAAGAGAAGGCAGATGGTAGAAACAACATTCAGAGAAGGTATAGGGTCTGACAGTTGGTTGGCTGAAGGAGGAGAAGAAGAAGACTGATGGCTGGAGCATGGGTGATAATGGTATTAACCATTAACAGAAACAGGGAAATTAGGAAGGGCAGGTTTGGGGGGAAAAGATAATGAGTTCTCTTGTAGACGTACAGTGTTTGATGTGCTTATGCAAGTAGTGATTTGTAGACATTTGGAATGATTTTCAGTGTACCTTATTTAGGAATAATTGTTCTATACTATTTCTGTAAGATTTGTGAATTGCTATAGATTTTTTCCCAGTCTTCATATGCTTTAATACCTATCATATGTATAATATACCTAGCACTTTTTTTTAAGGCAGTTGGGGTTAAGTGACTTGCTCAGGGTTACACAGCTAGTAAGTGTCAAGTGTTTGGTCTGAGGCCGGATTTGAACTCCTGACTTCAGGGCCGGTGCTCTGTCTAATTCATCACCTAGCTGTCCCATACCTAGCACTTTTCTAGGAGCTTTGGTGATTACCCCATCCTCCCCCCATAAGGCATGGTTCTGTGCCCCAGAGAATATTTATAATCTAGTTAGAGAAATGAGGAAACTAGGTGGCACAGAGGATAGAGTGCTGGGCCTGAAGTCAGGAAGACTCTTCTTCCCGAGTTCAAATCCAGCCTCAGACACAACTAGCTGTGTGACCCTGGGCAAGTCACTTCACCCTGTTTGCCTCAGTTTCCTCATCTGTAAAATGAACTGGAGAAGGAAATGGCAAACTACTCCATTATCTTTGCCAAGAAAACCCCAAATGGGGTCACAAAGAGACTTAGCTGAAATGATTGAACAACAAAATAACATTTGGAGAAATAAGATTAATACAGGGCAGTTCATTAAATGCTGTATTTTAATGATGGCTTTCATTTGATGGAAACAAGAATTTAAAACATGTTAAAAATCCAAAGGAAAGAATTCTGATATTTTCCCACTTATTCAGCTTTACACTGTCACCACCCTCTCTTTGATTCTAAGCTAAAGAAGGCAGTGAGGTCCTGTGGAAAGAGCACTGACTTTGGAGTAAGAGGTCTGGGTTCAGATTCTCTCTCCGATCTCTACTGTTAGGATCTTGGGCAGGTCACTTAACTTCCCTGGGCCTGTTTCCTTATTTGTAAAATAGATGGCCTTTGAAAATACTTTCTAGCTCTAGATATATGAAATCTAAACACTTGAAAATACTTTCTAAAATTAGATTTTTGTTTACGTATCTTGTCATGCTGTAGTCAAGTAAACAAGAAGTTATTAAGTGCTGAAGAAAGAAATACATTTATTTTGCATTAGGCTTAGCTTAAACTTTAACCATAATGTTTTGTTCTGGTGGAACATTTAAGACTTAGCAACAGTCTCAACAGTTTTTTCAATATTTTTCTGCTTGGGGCATAGGTTCAGGTGATGCTTCTCCAGATGAAGGGCTAATAGAAGACTTGACTGTTGAAAATAAAGCTCTGGAGCAACTAGCACAAGGATTACTTTCTCATTATTTACCAGACTTGGAGAGATCAAAGCAAGCCCTACAGGAACTCACGTAAGCAAACCAGAAATTGTTATGAGCTCATTTCTTCATCAAGGGACCATGCTTTATTTACCAAGAACACAGGAATGAAAATCAGGAGATTTGGGTTTGGTACCACTTTTATCTCTGAATCTGTTTCCTCATCTGTAAAATGGGGATAATACCTCTCTTGTTTGCTTCATAAAATTATTGTGAAAATCAGATAACATGTGAAAATGCTTTGTAAATTGTAAAGTGTTATTTTGCCTCTACAGTTCTGTCTAGCTTATAATAACATGGCTGCTTTTGATGTAATCTTTAGGATGTATTTTATAACTTTTAGTTTTGATTATTTCTAATAATTTAACAAGTAGAAGTGGTAATAGCGGAGTACTTTGTAACTTAACTGCAAGAAATTAATGTATTTAGGCTTTTTTTCTTCGTGTTTTGGGCAGTTGTCTCTAAAACACAGGTAGAACCTGGAATTAATTGTAGTTGTCATTATCTTATGAAATAATCAATTTGCTTATCTAATAGTAATTTTTGCATATGCATTTGTTTTAGAATAGAATTAAAGAAAATGCCCCATAACACCTTTACTTGAGAAGACAGGTATTTCTAACAATTCAATAAATTGTGGTTGTTGTTGAGTCATTTCAGTAGTGTCCTACTCTTCCATGACCCCATCTGGGGTGTTCTTGGCAAAGATACTGGAGTGGTTTGCCATTTCCTTCTCCAGCCTATTTTACAGATGAGCAACTGGCAAATAGGGTTAAGTGACTTACTTACCCAGGGTCTCTCAGCTAGGGTCTGCACCACCTACCTGCCCAGATTCAATAAATATCTTGCTTTTAAAAAAAAAAAAAAAGAGAGATGAGAGAGTGTGGGCATTATCTAGACACATATGGCTGAGGACAATAACTCTCACACAGAAATCAGACTTAGTCACTGTTTCTTCAGGGGGATAAAAACAGAGCCTGAAGCCTCTCTACTCCCTGTTTTTCAGAGTGAGAAGTTAAATATATCAGACTGCTGCAAGCCAATGATTTACACTGAAACTCAGTTCAGAAGTGGCAGTTTATCATTGGGCAGAATCGACACCACCTATTCATGTAATTCCATTAACCAGTATTTTTGTAGGCGTTATACTTGAATACTGATCAACTATGAGTCAATAAGGAGCAAAACTTAATAAAGTAGGACTTTTTATGACTAAATATTACAGTTAACAAACTAGTGAATCTAGTTCCCCAGTAACACAGAGTGTGGTTTTGATCCTCTAATAATGGTTTTTAATAGAATTTTGGAGTTAGATATCCTTAGGTGATTAGTTCATCATATGGAATGTGGGTGTGGGAGGAGAGTATGTGTTGGCCAGAGGGGCCTGGCTGTTGTGATTTTTTTTTTGTGTGTGTGTGCAAAGTCAAAGAAAATGCTTTTTGTGATTCTAAGTAGTCCTTGTATTTCAGTAAGGGCTAGCAATGTTTATTTTCAGGTCACAGACTTAAAGGAACCCAGAATGTGTTTGAATTTGGAAAGAATAATGAAAAGATGTCTTTGTATTGTTGAAAGTGGATATATATGTTTGTAGCATTTTTGTTGTGTCTGAGGGTTCTTTGTTAACCTTCTCTAATGCTTATAATGTTTATAATAACCTCACTTTTTTTTCTGGGCACCCAAAGTACTCTTTAAGCAGACAAACCATGTAATTTGCTGAATAAGTTACTTTGTTTCTTGAGAGTTAAGGAGCAGTATAGAGAATGCTGTACTTAAGATTTTCTGTCTCTTCATGGATTTCATTACTGATAATTGTGATGTAGAAAGAGCACTGGATTAGAAATTGGAGGTTTGGGGATTTAATCTTTGCCTTGCTACTCACTGTGTGAGTTTGCACAGGTCAGCGAAACCTTTTGGGCCTCAGTTCCTTCGTGTATGGAATGAATCCAAACTTCTTTCATCTTTACAATTCTGTGATACTGAGTAGCCCTTGTGGCTTGGTGGAGGCTGCAAATCTATTTGTTTTGTACCTCACAAAGGGTAAAGGATCGGAGAAAAAAATGTGAGCATATTAGGACTTAGCAGAACCCTATTTGCTTACAGGCATTTATAATGCTCAGCCTTATGTCTTCATTCTTGGAGGGGACATCAGTTACCACTTCTCGAAGCAGGTTATTCAGTGTGACTCGTGTTGAAGAACCTAGTTATGGCATATTTAAAATGAAAACTTAAAGATTGATTCTTACCATCTTAATGATTCTATAATTTTTCACTATGAACTTTATTGATGGCTTAGGCAGTTTCACTGTTAATTTATGGTCAGCCACAATAATTTTTTAAAATAATATTTTATTTTTTCCCCAGTTACACGTAAAGACAACTTTTACATTCATTCTTTTTTAAAATTTTGAGTTTCAGATTTTTTCTTTTCCTCCCTCACCTTCTCCTCCCTAAGAAGTAAGCAATTTTATATAGATTATACATGTTCAATCATGCAAAACATATTGCTATATATAATAATTAAAAAAAAACCCAAAAGTACTATATTACTTTAATCTTGTTTTTTAATTTCATAAATTATTGATTTCTGTCTAAAGGGTTTTTTTTTTGAAATTTGTAGGGCAAGATATTGTGGCTTTGAAGATTGCTCTTCTAATTGTTTCTCACAATCATTGTAGTAACTCAGGCTGCCTGAGTAAGCCATCTTATTGGGTTGTGCCACATCCCCCCCTGGGTTCTGAACAGGTTTTTCCTCTTCCGAGGTCAGTAAGTGGAGCAGATTGTAGGGGATCAGGTGAGCTTCTGGACTGTTGTGATATGCTGGCTATATAGGAGAACAGACAATTTGTAAACCTCTGTTCAATCTCATCTTTTCCGTTTCTCTTTTTCCACATTGTCTTATATTTAATACAGGTTTATAAGTAAGCAGCCTATTAATGATCAGGTGGCTAATCAGATTGAATGAGTGTCTTGTAGGTGCCTCCCTTGATCTCTTGGCTCAGGGTGAGAGACCCCTGGAGATAAGCACAGTAGTATATTGAGTGTTATTCCAATTACTGGAGGCTTCTTTGCTCCTGCTTTTTGTTTCTTTGACACATTTTTCGACACATTTAGCACCTTTATTTGGTGAAAGGAAGGGAGAAAAATGGAATGACTGAAGCATATCACCCGGGGAGGTTTTGTACTCTTTGTTGCTGAAAATTTTAAAGACTATGTTGCATAACCCGATGACCTCAGGGCCCTTGGCTTTTTATGATATTTGACCCAGGTTGCAAAGTATAGTGAGGTCAAGTGAAAGGGAGTTTGGACACTGATTTGCTTGTTTTACCAGATAGATTTAGAATCACCATATTTGAGAGATCTCAGAGGCTTAGAGATATTGTCTGGTCTGATTCTTCCCTTTGCCCCCCCCTTTTCTTTTTTAATAGTTAAGGAAACTGAAGGCCCAAGAAGGTAAGTGATTTATTCAGGGTCACTTGGCTGAGCAGTGGTAGAATCAAGAGCTCTTGGTTCCTTGTCGAGGGCTTTTGCCACTCTACCAGATTGCTTCTCTTCTGTGACTTTTAGCTTTAACCTCTTCCAATACCATAAATTTTCTGCACTTAAAGTAGGAAATTTCCCTATATTTGCCTTCACAGGATGTTGTAGTAAAATAGGAGATTTCCCTATATTTGCCTTCACAGGATGTTGTATTAACAGAAATGTGTAAAGCACTTAGATTAGAATCTTGAGGAAGAAGGCTCAAAAATGCATTTTCTTTTTGATTCTGCGTTGATAGAGAGAAGGTAATGATGCATTAACTTTAAATGATTAAATTGACTTTAATGGTGTCTGAAAGCTGGAGTTTGGCCAGAATAAGGGGGCAGTTTACTATCAACTGCTTTCTGTTATTTTGTAAAAGATTTTACTGACAAAATAAACCTGGAAAAGATTAGATTCTCTCTAGACTTGTTCTCATACTCTTCCAGCTTAATTTCAAGCTCATAGTAATAATCAGCATTGAAGTGTTAAATTGAGATATAGAATTTTAGGTGGTTTTATTTCAGTTCAGGATGTGTAAACCTCATCTCCACTATTTGCTTTTGTTTCAGACAGAACCAAGTGGTATTACTAGATACATTAGAGCAAGAGATTTCAAAATTCAAAGAATGTCATTCTATTTTGGATATTAATGCTCTGGTAAGTCTGTTCTAGTGTATGTGTTTTAATAATGTTACATTTTAATGTTAGCTGAATTAATTTCTCCACTGTAATATTGTTTAGATGCAGTCTCCAAATTTTTCTCTACTTTTTAAAAAATCAGAAATGGAATTTTAACAAAAATGAGAATGTAACTAGGTTTTTTTATCTGACAAAGAAACTTTCAAAATATTAACTGTCAGAGATGATAGTTTCTTTGGTAACTTAAAAGCAGATCTTTATAACAGTTAGTGCCACCTGAGGAGGCAGTGAGTTCCTCTTGGAGGTATTCAAAGAAAACTGAATTATTTCCCTGATGAATGTGTCATACGTAGTGTGAGTGTATTTCCAGTACAGGGTTGGACTAGATAGATCTTGAGGTCTCTTCAAACTGAAATTCTAAGATTCTGTGAATAACAACTTTCGTTTGCTTACTCTCTACATACATATAAAAGAGAACTTGGGGGAATTTGGGGAGAGAGCATCTGGTTAGCCACCTTTTCTCTACCTCAGAAGGAAGGACCATATATAGGGTGTCCCAGAAGTCTTAGTGCCTATTTAAGTTTTAATAGCTTCAGTACCTTAAAATTGCACTAAGGCTTTTGGGACACCCTGTATAAAATCTACTGTTGGTTATATTTTTCAATACAAGCAATCAGAGTCAAACTTTACACCAAAAGAAGTATATAGTTCTTTGGTAAGAGGAGCTATAATTATATTTCTGGGAAGCTTCAGTAAACCTAACCATCCATTCATATATGAAGACCATATAAAAGAGAACTTAAAAATAAGGAACCTGTGTCTGCCTTTTTGCCACGCCTAGAAAAAAGTCCCATGAAGATTTGAGGGCAATCCATGAAAGAAGGTATAAAATAATAGTGATAACACATTCTTGAATCTTAATGGATTTTTTAAAAGCGAATTTGGGACTAGAAAATTATACCTTTGGACTGATTAAAATAAAGTATAACATCATGATGCCATAGGTTATTGGAGGCTAGGAAACAAGATTCCAACTCAGGTTCATTTAATACTTAACTATGACTTCGGATAAATCACTAATATTCTCTGGGCCATAGTTTCCTCTTTTGATAAATGAAGGGTTGAACTAAGTGGTTTTTCGGAACCCTTCCAGCTCAAAAATTTCAATACACAGTATACACAATTTACATAATGTACAGTATACAATGTAGTAGACTTTCATAGAAGAAAAGAAGAGGGACTAGTCAACTGTCATTAAGAACAACAGTTTCAGGAATTCAAGAAGAGGAATAAGTGAGAGCACCCCTTGTAGAGGCTCCTTCCTGGGTGGGTGGGTGGGGGGGGTTCCAATATTTTCGTTACCTTCTAACTGTAAAAATTTCTGATTCTGTTATTTAAAGCCATTATCTATCTGATACCAGCCCACCTTCTCAGACTTAATTTGTTTTGCTCTCCCTTTATGTACTCTGTGTTCCAGCCAAATTGGCTTACTAGCTGTTCCCCACGTTGGCATCCCATCTCTGCACCTTCATGCTGGGCAGCCTCCCTGTGTGTACATTTCTTTATCTCTGCCTCTTAGAGTCCTTAGCTTCCTCGAAGGCTCAGCTGAGCTGGAGTGCTACCTCCTACTTATTGTTAATGCTTTCTCAAATTCCCTTTTATTTAGTTATTTATGTACTTGTGTTTTCCTTATTTCCCACTCCCCAGATAAACACTTAGAATGAAAAGTTCTTGAAGAACGAGGATTGTTTTGTGTCCGGATCAGTGCTTTGTACCTAGTGGGTGTTTAATAAATGTTTTCTTAACTGAATTTTCACTTAAATTGGTTAATTTAACTAATGGAGTAGGCCTCTCGGCACTTCCCACCTCCCAATTTGTTTTGAATATTTCTAAAGATATTTTACTTTTTGAAATATATTTACATGTGCTTGTTGTATTGAACAGTTGTATTCAATAGACATTTGGTGTATAGTAGGACAAGCCAGGAAGTTTTATATCCCCTCCTAAATGCAAACAGTAGATGTAGTTAAGTGGCAGATAGAATATAGTGGACCTAAAGGAATAGGAGGGAAGTCGTTCTCTTTTAGATCTTTTTGTTCAGTGGTTCATGTTACAGCCTTCCATACAACCTTTGACGAGAAACATGAAAGACCTTTGGCACTCAGCTAAGAACTGAAAGCTAGAGGGCTGAGTTCTGTTTCTCTGCACACAGAATTACAGTATGTCACTAGTTCACGTGGCCTGAAGAAGAATCTCTTTCACAGTATCCCCAAGAAGTGGTCCACTTCTGAGAGCTCTCAGTGTTAGAAGTTTTTCTGTACATCTGTATCTTTTTGTAACATTGTCCCTTTGTGCTCCTGATTCTGTCCTCCAGGGCCAAGTAGAGCAGATGTCATTCTTCTACATGGCAGCCCTTTAAATACTTGAAGATAGCCATCATGTCCCAAACTTCCTCAATTCTAGAGCAGTCCTTGGGGCATGATCTTGAGCCTCTTCGTTGTCCTGCAAGCTTTTCCCTCCCACTTACCATAGTTTTTCTAAAACGTGTCATCCAGAGCAGAACATTTGTTCCAGTTGTGGTCTCACCAGGGCAGATTATATTGGGACTGTCGCTTCTTTTGTTCTTAATATCATGCCTTTCTTAACATAACCTACGATTGCTTTAGCCTTTTTGGCCACCATATCAGTTTGTGCACTGTGGACTCTAATGTATTCAACTTGCAGTTCACTAGACCCTATTAAGTGTTTTCCAAATGAGTTGTTATCTAGCCAAGCCCTTCCTGCTTAGTAATGTGAATTTTATTTTTTTTTAAAATCAAGTAAATATAAGTCTCCACATTTAGATTTTAATTTCATTTGATTAGATTCAAACCATTGTTTTAGCTTATCGAAATATTTTTGCTCTTGACATTGTGTGTTTGCTATCCCTCCTAATGTTTCACTTGCAGTTTTGATAATCATGCTGTCTCTGCAGTATTGTGTTCTCGAAATAGTGTTGGAGTCAGAAATCCTTCTCCTCTTTCCTCTGTGTTCTATCTATATGACACCTTAGGCAAAGCACTTAACCCTTTTGGGCCTCAGTTTTCTCATCTGGACAATAAATGGGTTGGACTGGAGGACCTCTGAAGTCCCTTTAAGCTTTAAATCTGTGATTCTATTCCATTATCCAAATCATGGATTAAAATCTTAAATAATACAAGCCTCTCTCCATCTCTGGGGCACTCCACCAGAGAAAGCTCTTTCCCAGTCTACATTGAGCCATTAATGTCAGCTCTGGGTGCAGACACACATGTAGACGAAGAACATTAAACCAATAATTACTGAGGTCTGATTTGGATACAAGATTAGAAGGTTAAGATTGCCATTTCTGACTCTTGTTAGTTTGGACTATTTTCTTGACTACTAATTCTTTCCTTTTCTTCTTTATCCTTCATCCTTTCTGAGGGAGAATTGTGTTTTTTTTCAACCACTCAGATCTACATTACTTCCTGTTCTCCTCTAACTTGGGATCCTGCTTTTTAGGAAATCCAGCCATCCTAAGATACTGGAGGCTATCCAAGAAGAAGCCTTTTCATGGGCATACTCAGCTCCTTGGTTATACCTCAGGAATAAGATTGGCAGAGGTAGAAAGGGCCTAGTCTTATTCCAAACTCGTGTTTCTTGGGTTATTGAAGAGTGGTCCATAAGACCCAGGCAGCATTGTTCTAGGTTCAGAACTTAGTTCTTCTTGTCAGGCACTTAGATTAACCTTTGAGGCTCTTGACTTAAACAGCTAGTGCAGTGTAAGCATGGATTTAAAAAGCTTTTAACTCCTTCTGAAGCTAACTAGTAGCAACTGAGTGGTCTTATTGCAACTTTAGGCCCGTATAGGATACCTATTTGTCCAGTGACTAATTGTATTGCAGATTTTTGATAAAGAAATGTTGTCTTTCCATTATATAGTAGGTATTATCTTTATGTACCAACGTCATCACTTTTCTCCCTCCTCCCACCAATGGTTTTTAAAGTATTACATGTGGATTTTAAGTATAATTTGTAGAGAATAATTAAAATATGAAGATAATGGATCATAAAGCTGGTCAAATTTAGGAAGAATTGTTAAGGGTTTGGACCATAAATCTGTTTGGCTATTCCAGTGAACTTTTAACTTGAATCGTAATTTAGTTTTTCCTGTTTTAAGTTTACAGAAGCTAAATACTATCACACCAAGTTAGTGAATATAAGAAAAGAGATGCTGATGCTTCATGAAAAGACATCAAAGTTGAAAGTGAGTTGAATAACATTTAAATAATATTTTAATTAATAGAGAGGTTTAATGCTTTGTTTTCCTTTTTTGTTGATGTCTGCTAGTAATGAGCTTTTAGACACTTAATGATCCTTTTTTTACATTTACATTTTGAATGAACTGAAAGTGTTATTTTTATTTATGTAATGTCACATAAAATTTATTGATGCTATATTAATGTATTTTTTAAAGTAATAAACCCTTTAGGTGTGAATTACTAGATATGTACACTAATAGTAATATTGATGGATTTTGGAAGAGATTTTGTTCTCTGATTATGAAACTTCTAAGTACTCCATTTAATTGAGATAGTGAAAGTAGCAATTCCATTGGGATAGAGAATCTTTATAAGATAGGCTATTGGAATTTATTTAAGATTACATGAAACAACTGAATTTATGTAGAAAATGAAGTCTAAATGTGGAGAAACAACATGGTATGGAGACTTCCCTATCTTGGTATCAGGAAGACCTGTTAATACCATTGGATTCCCTCTCTGACACATACTGTCTTGGTAACCCTGAACAGGTTTCTCAGTGTCCAAGATGATTGGGTTTCAGAGCAGGTGCTGACTTTTCATTAGGGGTTTCTTACCCAGATGAAATCAAAGGTCTAGACTCATCTCTTCCCGGCCCCCCCCCCCAAAAAAAAGCCAGCCTCATAATAATTTATTGCTATGGCTGTTTAGTGAGGTATATAAACCTTGGTGCTTGGTATAGTTCCTTGATTTTGTTTCTTTTCTGACTTAGAAAAGAGCACTTAAGCTCCAGCAAAAGAGACAGAAAGAAGAGTTGGAACGGGAACAGCAACGAGAAAAAGAATTTGAAAGAGAGAAACAGTTAACTGCTAAACCAGCTAAAAGGACATAAAAAACAATCAGCAGTCATCTTGTTGATGTACATATGTTTATTTTTATATGTATATATGTATAGAGTGTGTACATACTTTTTTTTTTCTTTCCTCTATTCCCTATTCTTTGGATTTAAGAGAGCTTGATTGGTAGGGTCAGTTTGATGTAGTGCCTTATGCCATCGTTCAGAATTCTAACGTGCTTTGCACTCATTGAATTGCCATGTTTTCATTCTAGCCATTTAGGATGCTTTGTTTTTCACTGGTTATCAAAATGTGAATTTATTTTAATTTTATATGATATTTAAATTTTTTTTTAACTTAGCTCTTCTTATACTTTTAAAAATCAACTGGATTTTTGCCTTGATACATCTAATGATGAATGGTTTCATTTCATTCATTTGACACATATTAAAAGCACTTATTTTATACAGTGCCCTTAGGGTTGAAAGAATAGTCACGGTCCTGTTACTGAACATGTACAAAATTTTAAATTTGTTTCTTGCTTATTGGAATGCCTTGCTCTTTTTTTGAGCCATATAATGACGACTTTTGATTTTCTGTCCCGTGATCAAATTGAGAAGGCCTCTTCCATTGCTTTTGTTAAGAAAGAACTCTAGGGATGTTACCACGCCAGCTGCCTAACAATACATGCCATTGACATGAAGTGCATTGTATAAAACCTACATTAGTGTAGGTTTTCATGGGAATTTTCATGGGAAAATTTGACACAGTAAATAATGGCATAGTGTTAGTGGCATCTTTGACATAGGAAAATAAGCAAAAGAGAAAATTGTTTTTATAGAATGGAGACCACATAGTTTTTCTTTTCCCACCATTTTTAGACCTTATATCCTTAATGACATCAACATCTTAATGTGCTTTAAATTGGAATACTTGTTCTGTAAGCTGGTATTATAGGGCTTATATACATCCATTTTGTTTTGTCAGGACATAAAATAGTGTAATTTTCCAAAGGCTCTGAAGGCTATGCCCATTGGCCCTTCTTTACTTGAACATATTTCGTAATGATTTTCAAGCACTGAAATGATAATCAAGTAGATAGGGTTATTTAAGTCCCATTTCTTCATTTGCCAGTGTGGTCTCTAGCTCTGTCTTGTGATTTCCTGTGTCTCGTTAGTGGTTACCTTATCATTCCATACTTTGCTTCATTTATAAAATGAAAATAATATGTTGCCTACCCATTTTATAGTGATATTAATGGATCAGAGAAGGTTGATAAAGAAAGTACTTTGAGACCTTTTAAGAAAGACACACACCATTGTGAAACTTAGTTTTTTTCAAAAATTTTTAAAATACATGCAGGAAGGTATTATGTGGGGGAAATTATAGTTTCACTCTCTAAAATCCAGTGTGCATATCCCTCTTTTAATGTTAAGGGGTATTTAACAATTGTCTAATCTCTATCATATAGAGAATAAGCAGAAAACTAGGAGGGTATATGATTAGAATGTATATCTTTTCTAATTCACATTACAATTTGCAGATATCTTTTTATTAAACTAGAATCTACCTCTGATCACATATCAGGCTAATACAGAAGGATAGGAAAATATTTGATTTTGGAAGAATACAAAGAAATAGGTCCATTAATACACTTTTATTATTTTTCATCTCAAGTGAATGACTAATCACAGTACACACCTACCTGACTTTGACTTTAGACTTATGAATGTTAGTTTCACATGGCCAAATGTTGAGATCTATACACTGAAATTGTCTGGGCAGGGTTTGGATAAATTAAAAATTCAAACAATATCACATAAATTTCTGTGTGTAATTTGGTTTAATTTGGTAGAGTTGATGGAGTTGGTAGAGTCTAAGTTATTGAGCTAGTTTAAAATTATGTGTCCCATTGTTGTGTGATCAGTTCTATCACCTGACTAATTTTTTTTTTTTTAAAGAAAGGCTTTAAGACTGAGCCCTTGGGGGCACAGAGGATAGAGCACTAGTCCTGGGAGTCAGGAGGACCTGAGTTCAAATCTGGCCTCAGACACTTGACACTTAACTAGCTGTGTGACCCTGGGCAAGTCAACCCCATTACCTAGCAAAAACCTCCCCAAAAAACCAAGGAAAAAAAGACTGAACCCTTAACAGGTAGTAAATATCTTGAGAATTCTGGGATACATGAGTTAATTCATTTAATTAGCAATATTAAAATAGATGATGAGTTATACATATGGCGAGGTACTTAACGGCCTAATTTTTTGCATTTTAATAACTTAAAAGTAGCAAGTTGAAAAGCTGATATATAAGTAACCAACCATTTTTAGGTTAGGTTGTAAATTAAAAAAATTCAGTTATTTAGTAATTAAAACATAGCTTACAGATTTAGCTTTTTCAAAATTTTATATAGCTCTTGAAGTGTATATAAGAATATAAGTGTATAAGAAATTGAAAGTTACTAACAGAAATTCATTTGGTACTGTATTGAGCACAAAACCAATAAAGAAGCAATGAATGGCTTGGTCCTTAGGATCTTTCCATATTCTACTTTAAAAAGAAATCACTGCCTTTATTTTGAAACTATATTATGTATGTATTGAGGATTATTTTGCTTTAACTTGTGCAATTTTAAAAATATTGACTTTGTAGCTGGTCTCATTTAGTTTATACGGACATTGAATGTAATTCAAATTGTGCAGGTACTGAGATTTTTCTGGTAAATGTTGTCAAAAGTTATTCTAGGTGTACTGTATATTCCTTCATACATTAGTCTGGTTTTTGAGCTTGTAAAACAAGGAATATTTTTTACATGTTTAATAAAAAGTGGCTTATGATGAAATTTTATGATGTACTATTTGTTAAGTACACTTTGACCCAGCAGTTCTGACAAACTATAGTTGCTCAGACATTATCTAATTCTCATGTCCATACCACTCCCTGCTTTTCTCCCCTTACTTAGCTTTTTCCGTTCCTCAGTCTTTTAAGTATATACAAGTTTTACATAACTATTCACAAGTTATTTTTCAAGAGGGTCATAGGGTATTCTGTGAAACAAAATGATTTTGGTTCCACCAAAAGGTTCTGCAGTGTTTGGGGACTTTTACTTACGTTAAGAATAGCTGCTGCATGGCCTAAAACCCTGACCAAGGAACCACTTGAGTGAAGTCTTGGAGTTGTGGTAACAATGATGGATTCTTACCTTGTTCTGCACAACTTGATGGCAAATATAATCAGTCTGATGAATTTGTGATATGTTACCCATCACCTCAGACCATAAATATATCCACAGTATATTTCAGGAAGCCTGTTTAGAACAGGCTTGTTCTTGGGTTCAGGAACCCAAGTTCAGAAATGTAGCAAAGGCTGGAATTGATTGAACACACATGTATAGGGGTTCACCATAATCCTAGACATGAATTTTACCAGCCAATGGGAAGAGATATGCAAATGATCAGCAGTGATGAGGTAAGCTTTTGGTATCATAATCAAATATTTATTGAGCTGCTGGTATGTCCAAGACACTGTGCTATATATATAGTCTTGGGGGTGGGGGGAATACAAAAAGTATAAGATGATATAAGAACTGGAGGTTCCTGTTCTCCCCAAACTTAAATCTATTTGAGGAGACTTGAAATGTATATGTGAAAAAATAACTACGATGTAAGTACCAAATGAGTGGTATTATAATTATAAAAGTTACAATTCTATGTGTTAATTTGGACATGTCTTAGGAAATGCTATTATGGTCAGATCAGTGCTCCCAGGCCACCTCTGCCCTATCACTTTAGCAAGTGGCAAAATGAGCCCTTTGTGTTATTTTTTGTAACCTTTTGTGTTATTTTTTGGTGTGATAGCATTTTCTGAGATCCAGGGACTAAAACAGATCCTAATGGCTCTGAAGGAACTACTCTCCAACTGAGATCAAGAATGCTGGATTTGAGTTAGAAGCCATATGTGCAATTTACATTATAATGTCCATCAACTTTAGGCAAAATAAATAGCTTAACAGCGATGCTGATGGGATGGGGAGGCCATGGAGCAATCCCAATAGGTCACTTTTGGAGACTTTTGAATATGGGATGGCAGTAGGAACGACTCTATCCTTCAATCCAGTGCTTGGGAATAGGCTCATTACAAACTATGTAAATACGGTATGACAGTGGCTTATCAGACTTATAATAGGTGACTTTTGCTACCATCTGCTGACTATCTAGTATCTCTGCTGTACTTGTTATATTTGTAATTTGTAGTTTGTTCTATTAGAACTGGGCACAGTGGCATTTTCATCATTCAGCAGATTTTCTTTGTGGTCTGAACTTTAAAAACAACCCCCCAACCCACATCTTGTTTGGAATTATTTATCTTGAAGAGTATGGAAAAGTTTTTACCTTTTTTTTTTCTTTTTTTTGGCTAGGCAATAGGGTTAAGTGACTTGCCCAGGGTCACGTAGGGGAAAGGTTTTTAAAGCAATCTCATGTCTGAATTTGAACTTTTCTGTTTGATGTGCTAGAATTGAAGTTCTTTTCATAAGCTTTCTTGTTAGCTGTCAATTCATTCCTCTAGTATTAATAAAATCTTCCCCTATACTTGGGCTACTTTTAATCTACCTTCTTCACGGCTATCTTGAACTGCCCCAAATGGGCAGTTGACTAGAACTGAACGGTTGACTCTCTAGAAATGACTGGAGTAAAAATATCCCAGAACTTACCAATGACTTGACTTGCCCTCAGGCCTGGTTTTACTTGGAGATGTATACTTAGCTTTGTTCCAAGTCTCAGTTATTGTTAGGTCACTAGTTCCAAAGTCACATCCATTTCTAGACTTGCCCCATACCTGATCTCCAGGGTTGAGCCACCATCATAATCTACTTCTCCATCCTGGACTGTGACTTTCAAATAATAGGTTATGATACTTCTCTGATATAGCACTCTGTATGCACTGTAACCAGAGCCAGACAGGGACTCTGTCCCTTCCTCAATGTGGTTCCTGCAAATTCTTTTTGCAGGGAGCTGAAATCAAGTAAGCCTAGCTATTTTATTATGAGAGGTTTTAATTTTAGCCAAGAGGCTTGATTGTCATTTCAGAAAATGACAAAATTCCAAACTCAGTTTTTGGTGTTGATTTCTAGAGATCTCCCTTACTTTTGCCTGGGATTGTAAACCAAAGAGCGAGTATAATAATGATGCTGATAGCTATCATTATATAGTGCTTTTTATGCTACAAATGCAATTTACACACATCTGGTCCTCACAACAACCCTACTAGGCAGATTTGGACCAGCCAAATCCCTATACTGATTGATATGAAGAGCTCATGTTGAGAAACTTAACTAGCAGAGCAGATCAGCACCTCATCTACAAATTGAAGCCTTGTAGAATTGTATGGGTCACTGAGAGGTTAAGAGACTGCTGCCCAGTGCCACATAGTCAGTATATGACAAAGGCAGGATTTGAATTCTGGTCTTCCTGGCTTGGAGGCTAGTTTTGTTTTTCTTTTTGAGGCAATCTGGGTTAAGTGACTTGCCCAGGGTCACACAACTATTAAGTGTCTGAAGCTGGATTTGAACTCAGTGCTCTATCCACTTTGCCACCTAGCTGCCCCCCTGAGACTAGTTTCCTATCCACTACGCCATACTAGATGATACAAGCAGCATCCTTAATTTACAGAGGAGGTAACTGATTTAAAATGTCATGACAAAGTCATCCAGCCATTGAGTGGCAGAGGGGATTGAACCTAGTTCTTCCAAATCCACTAATCTTATCAATCAACCATTCTGGGAGCCATAACGGTTACCTTTGAGCCTTAGAGACTGATCATCGTAACTTTTCCCCTCTAGTCTTCACTAGATTTTTTTCAAGGGGATGTTAGCACAGTTGTGGTGCTTTAAGAACCAGAGAATCATTAAACTCATTTTGCTAGAATACAGAGGAAGCCATACTATGTTGGGCTGTTTCATCAAAAAAAGAACAGTTTTATGTACTATCAGACATTAAAGATATTAATGAAGATGACTAATTACATAGCATAATATGCCGACATCATAAAGGGCTAAGTTATGCAATACAGACTATTGGAGAATAGGATCGCATACAAACGTTGTATTTTCAGATAAAAAGAGCCAAGTAGATTTTAATGTTGTACTGCCATCTAGCGCCGTTGTGTGGTACCTCTCTGAGGCTCTAATTTAGAGTATGCTCCTCGTCTTCTTCTCTTCATGACCTTTAAAAATACAGTGGATAGGCCACTTCGCCACCTAGCTGTCCCTAAGAGCTAGGATTTGAACTCATGTTCTCTTCAAATCCAAGGCCCATAGATGAGAGGTGGGGAAGGGAAAATCTTAGGACTAAGGTTTCAAAACATTTGAAATCATAATACAATTTGATCACTGTATTTTTAAAAATTAGTCTAGTGTTTCCCAGAACTATCAAAACCAAATAGCATTCTGAAAATAGAAGTGTCCAATAAAGAGAAATTTAAAATTCAACTCACCCAAGGACAACATCGATTTCAAAACCAAAGATTAGGAAAAAAATTAATCAAGCTGCCAGAATTAGAGGCTGATTTTGCAACCCCAACTCTGTTGTATTTATTTCAGTTATGCTAGGAATCATTCGTGACAGGTCAGACTAACCCAGAGGGCGACTCTGAGATTTGCTCTGAACGTAGCCTGTAGGGTGACGTATACTTTTTGAACTATTGGACTGTGGAGGATGGGAAGAGAAGAGGAGAAGAGAGGAGCAGTGGTTGCTGTCCCTGGAAGTCCTTCCTAGTAGCCTGATATTGGAGAAACTGTAGCTTTGTGGAGGTAGCTGAAGTCTGCTCGCAAGATCCTTTACTGGGTAAAACTCTTAAGCCAATAAGCATTTACAGTTATCCCTTACACGTTGTGACTTTCCCCATCGAGGTTGCAATATGTTGTGGGTCGGCATAAGAAATTAAATGGGGATTCTTGGGGAGTTTTACGGAATTTGCAGATGACATGAGCAGGCTAGCAGACGACACAGAAAAAGTTCTTTTTCATATAGTAATTTTTATTTAACATTGACCTATGACCAAATACTTAACCCAAATTTTACAGTAGGGTACTATAAATACCCCACGAAAAAAAAAGAAAAAATTCAGACTTCTCTGGTACAAAGGGAGGGCCAAAAAATTTTGCATGGTTTTTCCAGATCATGGGGGTGCCATACATTTTGGTTATACTTTAGATATAACCTTTAAAAGCAAGAGCAGACACAAAAATGATGAGAACCAAAATTGAAAGGAGCCTCACAAATTAGATTCTGTTACTTTCTTTTTTTGCTTAGGCAATCGGGGTTAAGTGACTTGCCCAGGGTCACATAGCTAATAAGTGTCATGTGTCTGAGACTGGATTTGAACTCACATCCTCCTGTTACTTGCAGGGGGCAGCTAGGTGGATAGAACAGCAGGCCTAGGGTCAAGAAGACCCAAGTTCAAATTCAGCCTTAGACACAAATTGTGTGATCCTGGGCAAGTCACTTAATCCTGTTTGCCTCAATTTCCTCATCTGCAAAATGAGCTGGAGAAGGAAATGACAAACCACTCCAGTATCTTTGCCAAGAAAATCCCAAATGGGATCAGGAAGAGTCAGACACAACTGAAAAATGACTAAACAGCGCCACCACCTAGAGGGAAAGTCTATGGATCTTTGAAGCTTTTCTATGGAACTATGAAACAGTCCATAGGTCCTGAGATGGCTGAGGCTGGAGGCAGTGGTAGACCAGCGAGGAACCAACTTGGAGTTTCAGAATGAGAACCAACAGTAGTGATCTGTCCCTATCAGTGACAGGAGGAGTTCCTGGACCACATTGAGTTCTCTGAGACTCTTGCAAAGGAGAGGACTAGTTCCTGGATGCCAAGTATAAGGGTTATAAGGTTAAGCAGGAGCTAAGGATTATCAAGAAACAGCCATGAGATGAAGAACCAAAGTCAGACTTTGCTCGTGCTTTCTTTTTGTAGGGTAACTCAACCCTAGAGTACTGTTACTACTGTTATCACTACTACTCCTGCTGCTGGCATTTATATAGCTCTTTAAAATTTGCAAAGTGCTTTAAAAATGTCTCATTTGATCCTCACAACTCTGAGAGGTCTCCCTGTCTTATAGATGATGAAACTGAGGCAAAGGTTAAATGACTTGTCGAGGGTCATATAGCTAGTATGCATCAGAGGCTGGATTTGAATTCAAGTTTTCCTGACTCCAGGCCCAGCACTTTATCCATTGTGGTATAGCTCCTCAGGAAAGCTGAGGCCTATTTGGAGAAAGAAAGCAAGGAATACATTGAATGTTCATGGGCTTGGGTTGTTACTCCTTTCTGTTTTGAGGTTTTGGTGGGTTTGATAAAGCCTGACCTATTTTGATACATTGTCAGCCTGAGTGCGTGAATGGGAGCAGAAAGTCTTTTTGTCCTTTTCTGGAGATATGGAGTATTTTGGAGTGGGGTACTTAGAACTGGGGGAATCAGAAGAGGTGGTTTTTTTTTTTGAAGGATGTAGCATTTGAGCTGAGCCTTCCTTGAAGGGAGTTGCAAGGGGTTCCAAGAGTTACAGATAAGGAGAGTGAGCATCCTAGATTAAGAGGTGGGGATGGGACAGAGATAGAGAAGGAATATCACATCTAGAGAAAAACAGATAGGCCAGTTTGGCTTCAGGGAAGTGTACATAGTGCATGGGGGACAGTGGTGTGTACTTGGCCTGCACAGATGGATTGTAGGCTAATTACAAAGGGATTTAACTGCCAGAAAGAATTCACTTTATCCTAAAGGCAATAGGGAGCCCCTGAAGCTTCTAGAGCAGAGGAGTGACTGGCGCTCCCAGGGACTTGGCATCATGACACTGCATCCCTGGCCATCCTTTCCACTACTGCTGAATCTTCTCTTCTAGCTCCTGGACTCAATGGTCCTGGAACCATAGTCTGATTACCGCTTACCATCCATTGCTGTTTCCACATTCTCCCTCTCTTTAACTTCTACTCATCAACTTCTCATTTAGATTCATGCTAGCAAATTTATCCCTCAATTCAGATCCTAGTGGTAATTACATGCCAATCCCCATAACATTCTCCTTTCTCAGTGTGTTCAGTACTTGGCTAACAGTATTCATCCCTAACCTTATTATTGCCTTTAGACTAAGAGACTTCAACACGTCATATCAGTGTTCTTTCAAACACCCTAACCTCTCAGTTTACTAATCTATTAAACTCCCAGGATTTACTTCTCTGCTGTACCTATAGACTATGGACAGGAGATGGTCACAATCTTGACTTTATCGTTACCCTTTAGTGTTCTGGTTTCCATGATGAAGAACTCCTTTTATGTCCTCACAATCCCCTTTCATTCCATCTTTCTCTGTGCCTCTCTCCTCCTAAACTTATTCTTTACCCTCACCTTAACTGACATCTAATTCTCATTGGCTCAGTACTTTTTCAGGTCTCTAGGAAATCTTCCTTCCTATCCTTTAGTACTTTCTAAATACTAAGGTATTTGGAACTTATCCCTTTCCAGTCTTAATTCTTTAGTCAACAAGTCCCTGCTTCTCTACTCTCTAATCTCTGGCCTTCTTCCTTGTCACACCCCAATGCTGAATTGTTCTCACCATTCCTTTGCCTGTTACCTACTCATGGGGGAAGAGGGAAAGGGAATTAAGAATTTATATAGTGCCTACTATGTGCCAGGCACCTTGCTAAGTGCTTTACAAATATTAATTTCATTTATAGCCCACAATAACTCTTCAAAGTAAGTGCTGTTATTATCCTCATTTTACAGTTGAGGATACTGGGGCACACATCGGCCTGCCTTGTCAAGTCACTTGACTTCCTGTAGTAACACAGCTAGAGAGTGTTTGAGGCCTGATTTCAATCCAAGTCCAACCCCCTATTTCACATGCTTCTGTTTTCATCTGGAGAAAGTCACTTAACTCTGCTGTGTTGGAGTACAAATTTTTATTATCTCAATTCAACTGCCCTCACTGCAGCTGGTGGGGTGGAGGGTATGCCTTTTACTCCTCTTTAATTGATTTTCTTTTCCACTTGCCACAACAGCTATTCTAAGCCTTTTCTCTCCTACAGCTTTTTCCATTGTATTTCCCCTCCCCCCCCATATTTTCATCTGAAGACCATTCATAGTTAGGTGTCCCTTTTCCTTCCTGTCTCCTTGTCTCACAACCCTTGATATCACCCCCCCCAGTATTATCTTCTTTTATTTAGTCTTGTCTTGTATTCTTCTCCCCTAGCAAACCACTCTATTGGTACTTTGATTCCATCCCCACCACTCTTCTCTAATAGATTGCCCCCTATTCACTCCCTCCTACTAATTATCTCCAGTGTATCTCTTGATACCTTCCCAGTTGCCTCCAAACAACCCCCATGAGAGCTGATAGGGAGAGAAAGGGAGAGAGGAAGGAGGTGGGAGAGAGAGAGGGAAAAGAGAGCGAGGGAGAGGGAGAGAGAGACACAGAAAGAGAGAGAGAGAGAGAGAGACAGAGACAGAGACAGAAAGAGAGAGAGAGCCCAGGACAGAACCCTGGTATTACCCACACATAAAGGGTGGAACATGGATGATAAACCCTCAAAGAAAACACAGAAAGACTGCTGACAGATAGTAAGGGAACCGTGACAAAACAGTATCATGAATACTTAAAGAAAGGATCCAGAAAGAGGGGCTTGTAGTCAATAATGTCAAATGTCTCAGGTCAACAAGGCTGACAGTGGAGAAGTCAATGGATTTAGCAATAGAGAGATCATTAGTAACCACGGAGAGAGAAGTTTCAGTGGAATGATGAGGATGGAAGTCAGACTGAAAGCAGAGGCAAGAAGTGGAAACAGCTTTTTCTAGGATTTTGCCTGTAAAAAGATGAAGAGCTGTTCAGTGATAGCTGGGGGCAAGGGGATACTGTAGGATCAAGTGAAGGTTTTTGGTTTTAATGGAGGATGTTGGTAGGCAGTAGAGAAAGAATCAGGGAATAAGCAGGAACATAGTTGATTCCTGCCCACAACCTCACCTCCCCTGCTTATCAAAAACCACTATTATTAAAAAAAACCCAAAAACAAATCTGCTCAAAACAAAAATAACGAAAACCTGTTACAGAATCTCTAAAGCAACCAATCACTGGACGATTAAGCACCTACCAAGTATCAGGCACTGTGCTAAGCTCTAGGGATACAAAAAGAGGCATCAGGTGGGCCACGGCGTTGGGTAGGACATCAATAGCGTTGTCTGCAAACGAAAAAGCGCTAAGACCTCTGAGTGGTTTGTTCACTCGCTTTCCACTTTTACTGAGTTTTGGTTTCATGTCTGAGTCTTGTCACCATTACTCAATACCATAGCCTTCTTTCTTCTCTTAGCAATTTGGGTCCTACTCCTAGGGAAGGAGAGGGCCAGTGTGTGTTTCCAGGAGGCTGTGGCTTTGGAGGTCACACACTGCAGGCTGAGACCTTGGGCTCACTCGGACCCTCAGTTAAGAAGGTATTTGTCTTTAGGGTCATCCCGATGACCCATTAGCGCCCCGGGGGTTTGAGTGCTGCGGTCCAGCGTCGGTAAGAACTTTTAGGGTGAGGTGGCGTGGCTCAGAGCTAGGATCTTTCCTCCCAGCCCCCGCCCCCACTAGAGGCTGGGCTAGGCTGGGCTGGGCTGAGCAGGGCAGGACTGGATTGTGTAGGGATTGACGTCGGGTTTTGGCAGACGGACAGGCGGGGCTCGGTGCTCGATGCAGCCCTGGCCCTGACAAGGCGACACCCTGTTGCTCTGTAAACTACCTACCTTTCTCCCCTGGTAAGATGGACTGGGTCGGCGACCGCTAACTCGGAGGGAAATTTGGCAGGGCGATTCTACACTCTCCTGGGAGACGGATCTCATCCCTTCGGGCTGGGCTGTCAGTCCAACTCCGCCCCCTTCCCACTAGAGTCAAAACCCTGGGGATTCGAACTATGTTATTATTTCCCCTCTGAGGGGTCACCCAGTGTGGCTGGGCGGGAGCTTGGGACAGAGGAGCAGGTATTTCACTTAGGTACCGGTTAAACTTGATTTCTTTTCTCCAGAGTGCTTAGCTATTTCTGGTCTCTTATCTTTACCCTTCTTTGGGGAGCTTCTGACCTGGGCAGAGAGCTGAGAATAGGGATTTGGGCTGGAGCATTTATGCTTTTCTGTTGTGGTTTGCATTTACAAGTTTTCTGTGCCGGCTTTAAGTTTTAAACAGGCAGAGGGCAAGGACCGTGTTCCTCAGGCTCAGTAGTATTAATTACACAAACCATAAGAAGCGCAAGACTTCTCCCTGATAATCTAGAGGTCTGAATGCTGTAATGTAAGAGTCAAGAGTTCTGGAGTTCCAACAGGGTAGAGTTGCAGACTCACAGAACAGTGTGTAGGTAGCAGCTGGGAAAAATAGCAGCCTGTGTATGTATGTGTGTGTGTATGAATGTATGTGGGGGGCGCGTGGGGGTAAGGGTTGGGTCAGCTGCATCTTGATGTAGTGGAGAGAGCTTTGGATTTGGAGGTAGAAAGACTTGAATGCGTCAAATACTTCCCAGTCTTGTGACTTCGAGCAAGACACCTAACTTCCCCCAGCCTCAGTTTTCTCCATCAGTAAAACGTGGATGATAATAGCATCTGCCTCATTAGGTCCTTGCAAAGAGAGATAAATGAGTTAATATACATAAAACATCTTGCAAGTCTGAAAATGCTGTATAAATAAATGTTAACTGTTATTTTTGAAAATACAAGGAGCATAGCTAGGTACTGGAAAGATAGAATTAGCAACTTTTTGGACTCTTTCCTGTTTGCCCTCCATATTGGTTGCCTAATTTGAGATTGGCCATCCCTGAATGAGTGAAAGGTGATCTTGGCTGTACTCTGGTAGCAAGAGACAGCTCATGGATGGAGTCAGTAGGGAAATGCTTTCGAATTCTATACTCTTCCTCCATGATCAAGAGCAAATCATTCAACCTCTTTGCCCCTCGTTCTTTATATGTAAAATGAGCATAATATCTATAGTGGGTTTATGGTGTGTTCATTTGTTTCAGTTATGTCTGACTCTTCATGACTCACTTTTTTTTTTTTGAGGCAATCAGGGTCAAGTGACTTGCCCAAGGTCACACAGCTAGTAAACGTCTGAGGCTAGCTTTGAACTTGGGAAGAAGATGAGTCTTCTTGACTCCAGGCCTGGGCACCACTGCAATACCCAGCTGCCACAATGTTTTGTAACCTAAAAAAAAAAAATCTAAATCTGATTACAGTGGAGTAAGTATCTTCTGGTAAGAAAATTCCCTCTATCAATACAGTTCAACAACTGTTCTGAAACTTAAAGTCTTTTAAAGAAATTTATCCCCCCCCCATTACATGTTAAAACAATTTTTAAAATAAAGTTTTGAGTTCCAGAAGGTTCAGAACACTAAGAGGTTCACTGATTTGCTCAGGATTGCGCAGTCAGTAAGCGGCAGAGGTCTGACAGAATTCTCCAGTTCATCTAGCCCTAGAGGGCTTATATTTCAAATATAACTAACCGTTCCCACCAACTGAGCAGAAACTTTTAGATCCAGCAGTTGATCTTATTGAGCAATCTATACCTCTTTCCTTTTTTCACTCTAAATAACTCTAAATAGAGAAAAGAACCAGTTGGAAGCATTTGTGTTTTTAGAGGGAATGGTTGCTTTTAACTGCTTAAAAGCAAAACAAAACAAAGCTGAAAAGATTAGTGGCTTAGGAACTGACAGCTTTAATTTTGTGTTGCTTTTTTTTGGGGGGGGCAGGGAGGATCTCTTGAGAGGCAGAATGTAGTGGGGTGGATTTAAGATCTATCTTGAAGCCAGGAAGACCTCTATTCAAATCTTGTCTCTGTCATGTATTGACTGTGTGATCCTGGGCAAGTCATTTAACTTCCCAGTGTCCTTGGCAACTCTTCTCATAATATAAATGAAGCTGATGACCTGAATTGGCAGAGGAAGTTTCATCACCCAGTGGCACCCTGTGCCATAAAATCACAGGATCAATCCCTTTCTATAGTCCTAACAAATGTTTAAATAGAAGTGGAAGTCCAGAGGGCTACAGCTGAGCTGGTCACATGTGGGATGATCTAGAGAGTCTGACTGGGGGGAAAAAAACGTGTTGATAGAAAACCCACATTCCATGCTAGGACTATTTCCCGCTTCTATCTTGTGTTTTTAAGCTAGTTAATCCTGTGAGTTATAACACAGGAAGTGGCTTCTAAGGCATGAGGCCAGGCTCATGACACAGGGTTCTGGTGTCCATGGTGTTTTGTCATCCCCTTCCCTTTTTCAATGAACTCTTTTTAATCCCAAATCTCTTTCCTCCCCATAAACTCCTTCAGGTAGCAATAGAAGTGGGACTGGGCTGCGGATGGAAATGAAACCAGGGTTCTCTCTGCTATTCTTTATTTTTCTCCTTTTAAGTTCATTGGGCTCTAAAGCTTGTATAGTCCAAGGAATGTTGGCAGAGAGACAGGAGAGAAAGCATTTGGGAAGAAGAAAAAATAAGAGTGCCGTTAGCACCTCCTGTAGTGGCGAAATTTGCAAAAGTGGCCTAAAGTGGGGGAAAGGAAATGGAGAAAGAGATCATTGCTCGAGATAAGAAGTATCCACAATGTGTAGAGCACCGGCCCTGAAGTCAGGAGGATCTGAGTTCAAATATGGCCTCAGACCAAACACTTGACACTTACTAGCTGTGTGACCCTGGGCAAGTCACTTAACCCCAATTGCCTAAAAAAAGAAAAGGTATCCGGAGGTGATTCTCAAATGAGAGGTTCTCATTTATTTCACACCAATAGACAAGTGTTTATTAAATGTTTTCTACGTGCCAAGCAAGGGCAGCTAAGTGGTGCAGTGTATAGATTGCCAGGCCTGGAGTCAGGAAGACTTTTCAGTAAGAAGCTTGTGTTCTTGGTTGTTTGTTGTTTAGCCACGTCTGACTCTTCATGACCTTTCTTGGCAAAGACACTGGAATGGTTTTCCCTTTCCTTCTCCAGCTCATTTTATGGATGAGGAAACTGAGGCAAACAGGGTTGAGTGACTTGCCCAGGATCATACAACCAGGAAGTGTCTGAGGTCACATTTGAACTTAAGTCTTCCTGATTCCATCTAGCTGCCAAGGAGTTTTTGGGATAGCTTTAATTGTTAAAAAGGTTTTTACTTATCCTGAACCTAAATCAAACTCATTCTATCCTCAAGGGCCAAGCAGAAAGTCTAATCCATCTTCCACAGGACAGCTGTGTGCTGAGGCCTCTAGAGATAGTTTTGTATGTCCTGTTTTTGGTTTCCAAGAAACTTTAACAGAATAGCTCCTGTTGCCTCCAGGGATAAATATTGAGCTCTAGCCTGGATCTTATTTAAGTTTTATATAATAATTTTCTACCAGGGAGAGTCTTTATGCAAGTAACTTGACTGGCTCTAACAGAAGCCAGCATTTATGTTTTAAGTGAGTGACATTTTATCATGGCATTTAGAGCAGGGAGGGACCTTGGGGATCACCTGGTCCAACCCCCTTCATTTGTAAGATCTGTAAACTGAGGCTCAGATGAGGTGAGTGAATTCCTACGAAGCAGGAGAGAAGGGGATTTGAACTCCATCTGCTGACTTACCAGGCAATGAGGTACAATAGTGGAAAGTGTACTGGATTTGGAGTCAGAGAATGGGGTGGGGATAGAGAGGTTAGGCCTGGCTCTACTACTTGTGTGACCTTAGACAAGTCATTTAGCCTTTCTTGGTCTCAGTTTCTCATCTGTAAGATGAGGGGGATGGATGAAATGACCTCTAAAGTTCCTTCCAGTTTAAATTTATAATAATAAATAGCACTTATGTAGTGTTTTAATAATAAATAGCACGTGTATAATGCTTTAAGGTTTGCAAAGTGCTTTACAAGTGTTTTATTCTTGCAACTATTATTATCTCCATTTCACAGATGAGAAAACTGAGGCAAAGACAGAAGTGAAGTGATTTGCTCAAGGTTGCACAGCTAATCAGTGTCTTAGGCTGAGTTTGAATTCAGGTCTTCTAGTTCCACATCTGGTGCTCTATCCACTGGGCTATAGTCTAGCTGCCTATAATCTAGGATCCTGGGGCTTCAGATCTTCTTTTCACTATCATGCTACTTGCCTAGATTATTGTAGCAGCCTCCTAATTATTATCACTACCTCATCCTTCACTATACCAGTCCATCCTACTGTTGTTAAAGTAATGTTGTTTAAAGAGAGAACAGACCATATAACTCCCCTACTCAATTACCTCTAGGATAAAATATAAACTTCCTTATTTAAATTAAAAAACCCTACACAGCCTGATTCCAACTCACCTTTCCAGCCTCAGTAGACATTCTTTCTCCTATACTCTAGCTCCATCCAAACTGCCTTGCTTTCTGTTCCTCACCCAGGATACTCCATCTCCCACCTTCATGCCTTGGCGTTGGCCATCCTCCATATTGGAATATACTCTCTCCTTACTTCCATCTCAAGAGTCTCTGTCTTCTGTTAGGATGCAACTCATGCACCATCTTCTGCATGAATTTCCTGATCTTCCCAATAGCTTGGTGCCCTCTTTCCAAAACTATCTTGTAATTTAACTACTTTGTATATATTATTTATCTTTATTCATCTTATATTTATGCTACATCTATTTTTATATGTACTTGTCATCTTCCCCATTAGAATTTAAGTTCTTTCCAAATAGAGATTATTTAATCCTTTGTACTTCTATCTCCAGTGCCTGGCACATAGTAAACACTTAATAAATAATTTTTGATTGATTTGATTGACATGGACTCCACAGACAATCAGGGGACATAATCACTGGGCTTTAAGCCTAAGTTTTACTTTGTCATAAAATCATAGGGCTGGAAGGGACCATTTAGTCTGACCCCCTCATTTAACAGACAAGATAACTGAGGTGCAGAGAAATGAGATGATTTGTCTACCTTAATGGGTGATGGAAAAGCTGAGACTAGAATTCAGATCCTCTGTCAATCCATTGCACCATACTGCCTCTTATTGGGATTGAGAGCAGATATGTTCATCCCAATGGGAGAAGATTTGGTTTTCCAGGGGTTTGAGGTGGAAATGTAGAAGCTCCCTGTGTTCCTTCATGACTAGCACAGTTCTCAGCTCTTTAGATAGAAATAAATCCCCAGGAAACGCTGTTGGGTGAGAAGAATGTTTCAATGGTCAAAATTTCTTAGAATATTTTGCTGGGATTTCTCCTTGGTACTTAACTTGCTCTCCCATCTGTCATAGTTATTTTTGCACTTGGTCTTTCCGCACTAGTTTGTTGTACGCTCCTTGACAGTAGGAACTGTGCCCTCTATCTTTGTTTCACTTGCATTTAAAGACAGTGCTTTGTATATAGTTCTCAAAAGGAAAACTTTTCTCATTATGCTTAAGCCATCAAAGTCCGGACTCCTCAAATCTGTACATGCAGCTAATTGAAGACAGGGTATCTGAAACCATCATTTCTCAAGCTTTGCTCTCAGGACTCTCTTACACTTAAAATTTATTGAAGACTACAAAGAGCTTTCATTTATATGGGTTATAGCTATTAATATTTACCATATCTGAATTTAAAGTTGATAAAATTGAAAAACATTTATTTATTAGTCATTTAAAATAATATTAAAGTCATATATGCAAATGTAAATAATATATTTTTATGAAAAATTACATTTTCTAAAATAAAAATAACTTAGTAAGAAGAGAGTGGTATTATTTTATGTATTTTTCAAATCTTTTTAATGTCTGGCTTAATAGAAGATAGCTAGATTCTCATATTTGCTTCTGCATGTTTTGGTTGAAGTATAGGAAGAAAATCTGTCTTCACACAGACAAGGAAAAGGAATATTTTAAGAGGCAAATAATGTCTTGGTATTATTGTGAAAATAGTTTTGATCTTGAAGACCCATGAAAAGGTAACAGAGCCTCTCAAGGATCCTTGGACTAAACTTTGGGAACTGCTCTTCCAGACAAATCATGTAAAACTTTAATGCATCCTTGTCTCATTGTGCTTCCATTTAATTTTGATCCCTAGACATTGAATTCTTGGAAATAATTTGACTTTTCTAACTGTCCAACTCTCCACCTATACTTTGCTTGTTAATAATAGCACAGTTCAGCTAAGGATCTAAAAGAATTCCTGTCCCCTTAAAGGGGAGATAAACATTAGGATGCCCATTTTATAGGTGGAGGAAAATCAAGGTCCAGACTAAGAAATACTTTGTCACTTCAGTAAAATTAACTTTATACCAGAACTTTTGATTCCAGATTACTCCTTTTTTTCCCCCAAACACAGGAATAAATTTATTATAATAATCCAAAGAACCACAAATAATGTATAAGTGTGTGTACAAAATGTTGCCCCTCCCCTCTCAGTCAGTGTGCCCTGACCGGGGCCCTGCCCCCACTCTCTACCACAGGGGCTGCCAAAGAGCCAACAAATAATGCTCCCTCTGCAGTTGTAAACAACTTGAGTGACCCAATTAATTGCCTAAATTTTCCTTTTTCTTGATTAGAGTTGGGGGAATTCTATTGTCTGAAATTTTGTTTTTTGAGCATTTCTTATTTATTGCATTGATTAACGATATTAGCCATTTCTTTTGCAACACTTGAACATTAAGAAAACACAAAAAGACAACCCACCAAATAATGCCCCCTCTCCAGTTGTTTACAAAGAAGTTTTCTCCTAAGAAATAGGTTGTTATATCCATTTTATATATGAGAAAAATTGAGGCTCATAGTGCTGAAGTACGTGAATTTACATTGGGGTCATCCAGCTAGTAAGTATGGGAGTTGGGGATGGACCCCTGGTCTTTAGATTCCAAGACCAGAGTTTTTTTTTTGCACCACATCAAGTTGAGGTAACAGATGCCTATGAAGGAGTGTTTGGGATAGTGAATTTCTCATTGGTAAATGGGAAGCCTGAAAGAGAGTAATTGATGGATAGAGTATGGGGCCTGGAGTAAAGAAGACCTGGGTTAAAATCCAGCCTCAGACACTTCCTAGTTGTGTGACCTTGTTTGCCTCAGTTTCCTCATCTGTAAGATGAGCTGAAAAAGGAAATGGCAAACCACTCCAGTATCTTTGCCAAGAAAACCCCAAATGGGGTCATGAAGAGTCAGTGGGACATAACTGACAGGACTGAACAATGACAAAGAGCAAATTATTTATCATACATACACATATACATGTATATATACACACATGTGTGCATGCATATGTGTAGTGACTTTACTGTCCTTTGGAAAACCAGCGCCTGCAAAGGCTCATAATATGGAAGGGAATGAGGGAACCAGAGATCTTCAAATCTGGTTCCCCATCCTCACTCCCAGATCACCAGCCAATACATGCAGGCTTTTTGGTCTTTGGCTGTTGATTTAATCTTGTTCTCTTACTAGAGTAGTCACCTCCAAGCTTAATGTTTAGACAAACATTCAATATTTAAACTTCTCTGGGGTAGAGACCTGCCATATTCTCCCACAGGGTCAAATAAAAGAGAACCGTGAGATTGCTCCATTTAAAAAGCTTATTTGTTAGCTGTGGAGTGATCTAGTGGCTAAACATATAAGACATTGACACCATTAGTCACGAAGAGGCAATGTGATACCATTAGTCACAAAGGTAGATTGCCAAGAGACAGGGAGTAGCATGGTGAATTCCTGAATTACAACATATTCTTGATTTTCATGACCCAGCACTTTTCTCATCTCTTACCCTGGTGTAGGACCTAATTTAGTATATATTGAGTAATCAAAATTCCTCCTTCCTGTTCAGTAAAACCATTTATAAGGCCTGGGTAATTACCAGGACTCTTCCTTCTCCTTTATTGTAGATCCAGGGCTGGTAGGGACTCCAGAGGACGTTTAGTCTGATCTATCATTTTTTATGCTCAGGGAGTGCTGCCCTATGAACCAACCTGGCACCAGGCCCTATTGATTCTTCAAAATGTGGCTCATTTCTTTCCTTCTCAGCATTTTTACTGTTATCACCTTTGTTCAGGCTCCTATGACCTCACTCACACCTGGACTACTGCGATATTCTCTCTAACTCTTTTCTTCCCCAACTTCTCATTCTTCCTACACACTTATCATGCTAATCTTTCTGGAATGTCAATTTCATCCTGTTTCAGCCCTGTTCAGGAATCTCTATTGGTTACCTAATGCCTCCAGATTAAATGAGATAACATATATAATGAACTGAGCAAGTCTTAAAGAGCTATGTAAATGTTTATTGTTGCTGTTGTTATTACAGAACAGAGTCTAAAATCTTTAGTTTGACGTTCAAGGCCCTTCACAATATGGTCATATCATACCTATCCAATCTTTTTGCCTCATCCCTCCCCAACACATACTCTTTTTTCTAGTTGGGTCTGTTTTCATGAAGAAACACTACTCTTTCTACCCAGATGCCCTGGCTGACACTTAAAATGACAATGCTTCGATCCTCCAGTGGATCTATGACCTTGTCTATCCCCTCTAGATCACAGATTATCCAAACCTTCCCATCCTGTGCTGCTCTTGTCCATGTCTTCCCATAAGTTCATCACAAAGAGTCTGCTCCAAGAGTCTGTGTTAGGGGACTTTTTGGTGTCCTCTTGATATTGCAAAGATCACAATAGGGCACTTGAGTTGTCTAATCGTCATCCCTTGTTTAACAATTTTTTTCCCTTTTTTATTCTAGTAGAGATACCAAGGTAAGATTACAGGGGCTGGTGTCCTATACCATACTCTGCTCTGTTCCTAGTCATTTGTGCCAGATTCAGTGCTAAAGAAGCCCAACTTTCAACTAGGGGGATTAGGCTCCCCATTCTTTTATTCACCGGCTTGATGACAAATCTCCATCCTTAGGGTCCTTAGGACACTGATAATTATAGTAAAAGTTGTGGCTCATAAGTGTGAGAAAGCGATGGGGAAGGGAAGTAAAAAGGTTATCAGGGAACAAACATGAATGAGGTATGGGAAAGGCAGACAAATGCTAAGCGCAGAAAGAAAGAATCACAGTGTGCATTAACAGAATGATTTAAACAAGATTCAGTAACATAACTACTGTTATAGTTTGCTGGGAAGTCAGTACAGTTGTGTCATCAGGACATAAAGCAGTTTAAAAGGCTGCTAATTAGTCGCTTTATATTTTACCCTGCTTGGGCACTATTTGATCAACTCTTCTGGTAAAATAGACCAAACCCCTCTCCTATCTCTGGTCATTTTTTCTAAGGACATTAGAGTAGCTGTCAAGTATTTCTTTCTTGTCTCTAGCCTGCTCCTGTTAATGCCCAAACAATAATCAATAACTCCTTTGGATGCTATTGCTGCCATCATGTTAGTGGAGAACTCATAAGGTTAGTATGTACCCTGTGAGGAATCACAAAGAGCAAAGGCCCTCAGGGGCTCCCAGCAAAAACTTGCTTGGTTAAGTTCCCTGGCAATAGCTGGCATACTGGCTGGCTCACCATGACACCAGGATGGAGAAGTATCCTACCCTTCTTTACCCCTTTACTGGAGTCACATCTTGCTTTTATCTGGAGAGCCATAGGCAGGACAGTGCCAGCTAGAAATCATTTGTTCTTTTAACACATGCAATACCTTGCTCCCTGTTGCTGTCACATGGCTGTGAGGGTGGAGTTGATGACCACTGGACTAAGCAAGGCCTTTTACATCATATCAAAACACCAATCCTTTCAACAGTGGGTATATCTATACATATATATGTGTGTGTGCGTGTGTGTGTGTGTATGTATATATACATGCATATACACATATACATATATATAAACATGGCTATAAGCAGGTTCCTCCTAAACTTCAATGTGATTGACTGGTACCAGGCAGGGACCAGGCACACGGTCCAAGAAGTAGTCCCTGTAGGACGATACATCCAAGTTATATGATTATTATGAGCCTGATGAACATCAATAAACATGAACATTTATCAACACCGAAGAACAAGAAATGAGGACGGCATATGAAACTCTGAATCTTTATAATGTTCATCTTATTTTTTAGAATATTTCAAATTTAACATGATAGTTTCCATGCTTCCTTGCCTGTCTACGTCCTCTTCTGAGCTTCCTAATTTTCTGCTCTGCATATTTTAAAAATGATTCATTGCTTCCCCTAATTCTAACTCTATTTTCTTTATTTTCTTCTTTTTTTTTGGTATCACTATTACTATACATCTCTACTTCCATAGCTACCCTCATATAAGTTTTCCCTCTAACAAATAAATATAGTTAAACAACCTTTTCCCCCAACCTTTGCAGCCTTTCCCCCCAACCTCCTTCCCTTAGTGAACTCTATGTTCCAATCAAACTAGACTAAGAATTTTGAGATTTTGTTCTACACGCTTCCTCCTCTGTGCTTGTGTAGGTGATGCCCATACCTTGAACAAACTCTTTCTTCCTTTCCACCTGTTTAAATCCTTTTCCAATCCAGGTCCAATGAAGGTGCTACCTTTTCCAGGAAACCCTCCCTGATCCCACACCAGTGGAAAGTGACCTCTTCTTTCTCAAAATTTCCTACATCACCTTTTCTTGATCTCTCCTTGGCTTATCTTAACATACTATCTTGTTTCACACTTATTTATGCCCATATTATATCTTCTTTCCTTCTATGGTAGCATTGTATGCTCCTTTAAGGCAGGGACTGTTTCCAAAGAATCATAGATCTAGAGAAAAAGGGATCTCAGAAGTCTTCCAGACCAACCTCCCTATTTTATAGATGAGGAAACTGAAACCCAGAGAGGTCAAGTGATTTGTCCAGCGTCATACAGCTAGTAAATGTAAGAGGTATGACTCAAATTCAGATCCTGTGGTTCTGAGTTCAATCCTATTTCCAGATTAATTTTTGTATTTTTGTTGTCAGTACAGTACATGGCATAAAGCAGGCAGTATAATAAATATTGGTGGAATTGATGAAAGTTGATTTTTCACTAGCTCACAAGAAAACAGCACCCTTTGGATCAAACAGAATTTGAAGTCCGTTATTGGTACCATCTTGTCCTTGTTATTGTTAAGTCAGAGAATTTGGCCTCCTCCTGTATTATGGCTGAACTCTGATGAGCTGGCACATACTTAGGATAAATATCAAAGCCTTGTCAATTTCAACAAAGTTTGATTAGATATGCTAACATCCCCTAATGAGGATATCATCCATTAAGCACACCATTAATATAATGATCAACATGAACATAATCTAATTTCCTGATGGTTATCAGCCATCTAATTAGCTGGTACTAATTAGCTTGTTAATGACATGTCTCAGCAGACATTGGGTTGAGCTTTCTTTCATAAGCAGTATCAGACATGTGAATCCTTCACTTTGCAAGCATCTCCATCTTCTAGTTGAAGCATTCTGTGAATAATAACAGCAGCTGACAATTTCTCTAGGACTTTAACGTTTCCAAAGCACTTTATGTTTATTGTCTCATTTCAGGCACCCAACAACCCAGTCAGGTAGGTTCAACAGCTACAAGTATTACTAGTCCATTTTTTTTTTAAAAGTCAACAACAAACATTTGTTAAGTGGAAAACCAAAAATAGAAAACCAAATATATAATTCCTGCCCTCAAGGAGCTTACAGTTTAAAGGGAATGACAACATGCAGACAGCTATTTACAGTATATGGAAGATATATACAGGACTGGGAAGGGACCTGGAAAGTCCTCTTATAGCTAAGTTTTGAAAGAAGCCAGGAAATCTAGCAGATGGAGTTAAGGAGAGAGAACATTCCAGGCATGGGAGACAGCTAGTAAAAATGCACAGAGTTGAGAGATGGAGTGTTGTGTTTGAGGAACAGCATGAAGGCCAATGTTCCTGGCTCATAGAGTGTGTGCAGGATAGTCAAATATAAGAAGAACTGGAATGGTAGGAAGGGGCCAAGTAGTGAAGGATTTTAAAGGACAAAAAGTGGAATTTATATTTGATTTTGGAGGTAATAGGGAGCCACTATAGTTTATTATAGTTTATTTTTGGGGGTAGCTAGTCAGTTGGTGCAGTGGATAGAGTGTTGGGCCTGGAGTCAGGAGTTGGGCCTGTGTTAAAATCTGGCCTGAACACTTTTTAGCTGTGTGACTCTGGGCAAGTCACTTAATATCTGTGTACTTCAGTTTCCTCATCAATAAAATGGGGATAATAAAACCCCATACTTTCCAGGGTTGTTGCAAGAGATCAAATGAGATGATGATTGTAAAGTGCTTAACACAGTGCCTGGCACATAGTAGGTGCTTAATAAATGCCTATTTCCTTCCTTCCTGATCCCAAGTCCAACAGTCTTTCTTTTCCACTACATTGTCCCTGCTCAGTGAAGATTATAATCTGTTTCTAGGTAAAGATATGTGGAAAGGGGACAGTAATTTCAAATTATAGAAAAACTGGGAAAAAAAAGAAAAGTAATTGTTTTGAATCCAAGGTTAGAGAGGAAGTGTGGCATTGTGGCTAGAGAACAACCAGCCTTGAGTAAGGGTTCAAGTCCTTCCTGTGATACACACTGGCTGAGGGACCCTGAGTGTCAGCCTTCAGTCCTTCCCCCCCCCCCCACCCAGTATAAATGCAGAGTCATAGACCTATCTTGGTAGAGGGAATCTCCACGCTGGAACTTCTCTTCATAAATGAAATCTCAATTCCAGGACAAACCTGGAAATTCTAAATCAATCAATCAAACAAACAAAAACCCCAACCAAACAAAAATAAAACCCAAGCCAAAGCAAGGTTAGAAATGTGGAAACTATTTGAGGCAGGCAAAACATTTACCCAAAGCTCCTAAAATTTTAGTTTTCCCTCCTACAGTGGTTTAGTCCTTGTGGTTCACCCTGACAGTAGGACCTGGCTATGATGGAGAAGGCAGGCTGTACTGCTAGAATTTATGGTGCTTCCTTCCATTTCCTTTTTTTTAGCATTTTAATCTTTGAATATAACATTATGCTATTGTTAATTTTTTGAACATTAATGTAAGAGGAAGCCTGACATGGCCTATTGGGCTTGGCTTCTGGAAAACCTGGGTTCAAATCCCAGCTCCCACACTTAGTTGTGTAATCATGAGTGAGTCAGCTTCCTCATCTACAGTATGGGAATAATGATACCTCTTGTACCTTCCCCACAAGGTTATTGTAAGGCTTCAATGAGATAATTAAAGCTTCATGTTGCAAATCTTTAAAATGCTCTATAAAAGTCAGCTATTATTCCAATGAAATATTTCTAACTTTCTAGAAAGTTAAAAAAATTGACAAAAAGAATTACAGAATCAGAGTGATTTGGAATTTTTTTTTTTTTGGCTGTCTTGAGTCTTGTATCTAAGGACCAAAACCCCCATCTCCAAAGACTGTCTAGCTTGAAAATTGAAGTCAATGGGAACATATAAAGCCCTTTCACATCTTATTCCAGTGTATACGCCTAGGCTGATGACCAGTTACACTTCCCAACATAACTTTGTTTCAGTCAGACTGGCCTATTGGCTATTCCCAGTATATAACATCCCATCTTCTGCCATCCAGCCTTGGCCTGGGAATGCTTTCCCCTCTCCCCTCTGCCTCTTGGAACCTCTTTTCTTGTTGTTCAGTTGTTTTCAGTTGTGTCCAACTCTTGTGACCCCATTTGGGGTTTTCCTGGCAAAGATCCTAGAATGGTTTGCCATTTCCTTCTTCAAAGGATTAAGGCAAACAGAGGTTAAGTGACTTACCCAGGGTCTTGTTTTTTGGTCATTTCAGTCATTGCATGACCCCATTTGCTATTTTCTTGGTAAAGATACTGGAGTTGTTTGTCATTTCCTTTTCCAGCTTATTTTATTGATGAGGAAATTGAAGCAAAAAGGATTAAGTGACTCATCCAAGGTCACACAGAGAGTTAGTGTCTGAGGCTGGATTTGAACTCAGGTCTTCCTGACTCCAGGCCGGCATTCTATCTACTTTATAGATCAGCTTAAGGGCCACCTGCTAGAAGAGACTTCTTCGCTTGTTGTTATAGTGCTGTCCCTCATAATTACTTTGTGTTTATTTTGTAAATATTTTAAAACATGTGTTCATACCCCTTCCCCAAGTAGAATGTAAACTCCTTGTGGGTTGGGACTTGATTTTTAAATTTTTTGTCATTATCATTTCAGTACCTAGAACAGTGCCTGATGCACTGATACTTAATAAATATTTTTTGAATTGATTCAGATTGAAAATAGAAGTTCACTTTTCAGCAAACTATTCTTACAGGCAAGGGGATATTTTATAGAGACTTTTTATTTTTAAGAAGTAGTAGTGTGAGGTAGTGGCTAGAATGATAGCCTCAGAGCCAGGTAAAGCTGGATTCAAATAAGGGGTGTCCTTGCCAGTTGAAACCTCTTTGGGAGAGTCATTTGTGAAATTTTTAGTGGGAACATTTACAGCTCCATAGTTGGTAAGTCATGGGCTTGATTTATTGTCTTGTTTATTGTCTAGAGTAGACTCAAGGTGGTGTATAATGCAGATTAAACTGAAAAGTAGATGTACAATTTTTCTTGGAAGAGTCTCAGTTAAACATTGACCAACACGGCCCCAGTTCAAGTTCCATTTCTGACATATACTGGCTATAGGACTGACTCTGGGTAAGACATGACTGAAATGACCAAAAAACAAGATCCTGGGCAAGTCACGTAACCTCTGTTTGCCTTAATCCATTGAAGAAGGAAATGGCAAACCACTTCGGGATGATGGGTAATTCTCTTAAGCCTCTAATTTTCAGAGAAAATGATGAATTACATTGTTAGAGGGCATTTCCTCCCCTGAAAGTTCCAATGGGAATGAAATTCCAAGTCCAGTCTTTACCCTATTTATTTACAGTGCATTATTTGAAAGTACTTGAACTGGGAGTTGGAAAATTTGAGTTCTAGCCCTGGCTTCTCCACCTGCTACTGGCTGGGTGATCTTGGGCCAGTCACTTTTTTTTTTTTTTTTGGCCAGACGGGAAATGACAAACCACTTCAGTATCTTTGCCAAGGAAACCCAAATGGGGTCAACAAACAGTTGGATACAACTGAAACAACTGAACAACAGCAACTTGTACATGCTATATACAGTAGGTGCTCACTAAATAGATGTTGATTAATTAGCTCTTTAAATAGCAGGAAGGGGGAAGCTAGGTGGCACAGTGAACAGAGCACTGGGCTCCAGAGTCAAGAGGACCTCAGTTCAAATCATCCTCAGAAGCTTACTAGCTGTGTGACCCTGGACAAAACACTTAACCCCATTTACCTCCAAAAACAAACAAAAAAATAAAAGGAAGGTTGGACAGTCTGCCATGTATATTAGAAAGAAAAAAACTGTACTCTTCCCCTTTATCTCAGTTTTTGTATAGAAAAATTCAGGTTAGCCTACTGCTGGGTCAATTTAGGGGTAGGAAAGGGAATGGGCATGTTATTTCATTAAGATAGGGAACTATCGGGCGAGGAAACTCTCTCTACCAATGCAGGTCAGCACATGTTTTGCAGCTTAGAGTCTTTGAGAGTAACTTGTATCTCTGAGATGTCACATGACTTTTGTCCCTGGTTTGCAGATACCATGTGCTAGTGGTAGGACTTGAATACAGGTCTTCTTGGTTTAAAGGTCAGCTTTTTATCCAATATGTGACAAGCCTCTCTAGGTTGACTTGTTCCCCATAATGTGTAATAATAAAATAGTAACATGTGTAATAACATGCAAAGTATGTGTATTTTATAACTATATTTAGATTATATTTTTATATGCACTTATTGTCTCCTCCAATAGAATGTAAGCCTACTGCAAGTAGGGATTGTTTCATTCTTTGTACTTGTATCCTACCACAATGCCTCGAATATAATTTGTTGTCGTTTAGTCATTTTTCAGTCATGTCCAACTCTTCAGGGTTCTGTTGGCAAAGATACTGAACTGGTTTGCCGTTTCCTTCTCCAACTCATTTTACAGGTGAGGAAACTGAGGCAAGCAGGATTAAGTGATTTGCCTAGGGTCACACAGCTAGGAAGTGTCTGAGGGCAGATGTAAACTCAGGTCTTCCTGATTCCAGGCCTGGTGCTCTATCCACTGTGCTGCCTGGCTGCCGCTGGCATATAGTAGGTACTTAATAAATATTTGCTGATTGATTGAATATCTACACTAATTAATTTTCCAGCATTTTTGAAAGTCTAGCAATATGTGCCTCTTTTTCCCCCAACCTTTAATTAATAGAAAGGAAAGATATGATTTTTCTGGGTGAAGGTGATAGATATCTGGAGTTGACATAGAGCAGAAGGGCTAGAGGGCAATAACAGGATAGATCAGACACTCTGCATTTAATATGTTCTCTATCTTCTGATTAAGAATTTTATTCCAAAAATTGTACTCAAATTAATTAAACATAGTGGAAGAACTGACTTGAATCAGAAGCCCTGAGTTCAAATTCTGATTCTGCCAGTATGTTACTCTTGTGACTTTCGGCAAATGTTTAACCTCTCAGCCTCAGTTTCCTCACTTGTGAAAAATGAGAACACTGTACTAGATGACCTCTAAGGTCCCTTCTAGCTCTGTATTTACGATCCTGTGATCTCATGATCAGCATGGAATATTAAGCAATTACTAGATGTAGAATATTGTCTTAGTTGCTGATGGAGATACAGACAAATAAAAAATGGTCCCTATTGAGGTTATACTATATTATACTACATTGAGATTATACTATAGCTATGTTTTAAGACTATGAAGCTTCTAGTTGATAACTACACATAATTACAATATTATGTTAATACTTCCACTTCAGTAGGTCTCTGTGATCTTCTCAATGTGGAGACTCCCTCCAGAAATATAGGTCTTGTCTCATCTACTCCTTATCCTGTGAGATTCTTGTCTGGGTCTCCCCATTAATCTTCCGTCAATGATCCACCCACCATGCTGGAGAGCTTTAATATTCCATAAGTACCAGTTCTGTTCTTGGGTCATCCTTCTTCTATTCTTGCTCTCCCTACATGACCAGCCCACCATCTTTTGTATACATTTGAATACATTAACTGGATGATATCTTTACTTCTTAAAAGCACTGGAAATATAGTACACTTTACTTATGTCCACCATGGATCTCTCCATTGCTTTTTGTGTCAACCGATAATCTGATTTTTTATATACACATGCATACATCTATACATTTATCTAGATATAGGTGGATGTGTATACACAAATGTATGTCTGTATATATAAGTATATATCTATGTGTGTATATATACACATATACATACGTGTATGTGTATGTATATATATATGTACATATACACATATGTAATATACACACATACACATATACCTTCCATCTCTTTTCTCTTTCAAACTTCTCTCCAGCCATGGTAGGAAATAAAAAACATTTCCTGAATCTCTTCCATAGACTCACTCATAGATATTCATAGATCAAAAAAGTAAAAAAACCTCACAGTCTGTGCCAGGTTCCACAGGCAAAGAAGCTTAACGCCGCCCCCACCCAAAAAAAGACAGAAATGTTTTTCAAAAGTTGCTTTCCAGCTACCAGTTCAAACTGCCTTTTCCAAAATGTTTTATCTGGCTTTTGAGATACAGTAATGGCATCTATAGTTTCTGTGACAGAGCCTTGTGAAACAGTCAGGACAATTCTATTAAGCCTAAAACTCCCTCTTTATCACTCTTCTCCATTGTTCCAAGTTCTGCCCTTTGGGACAAAACAATCTAATCTTCTTTCAAATGACAATCTTTCCAGTACTTGAAGACAGCCATCATGTGCTCCTTGAGTCTTCTCTCTAGGCAAAACGTCCTCAGTTCCTTCAACCAATTCTGATAGGACATAAATTGGAAGAATTTCATCATTTTGTTACTCTCTCTAGGCATCATCCATTTTGTCAATGTCCTTCCTAAAATTTGGTACTTAGAGCTGAGCACAATACTCTAGATATGGTTTGATGATGGCAGAGTACAGAGTACAGAGGCAGGGTGATCACTTCTTTATTCCCGGAAGCTGTTATCTCTCCAAAGACATCTGAAAATGCATTCACTTTTCTTGTCTTTCATATCACACTGTTGGTTCCTATTTAGCTTGCAGTCTAGCTCTCTGTTGGGCAGCTCAGTGGCACAGTGGTCCTGGAGTAGGGAGGACTTGAGTTCAAATTTGACTTCAGATTCTTACTAGCCATGTGACCCTGGGGAAGTAACTTAACCCTGTTTGCCTCAGTTCCTCATCTGTAAAATGAGAAGGAAATGGCAAACCATGTCAGTATCTTTACCATGTAAACCCCAAATGGGGTCATGAAGAGTTGGACTCAACTGAAAGGACTCAACAGCCAGATCTTTTTCAAACTGCTATTTTAGCATGACTCTTCTGTATTTTTACTTGTGAACTGTATTTCTTGGACCCAAGCCAAGTATAATACTTTACATTTATCTCTATTACATTTCACTTATTGGAATTAGTTCAGTTTTTTTTAACCTGATAAGATTATTTAAATATCCTAACATTCTTAGATAGCTAGCCTTCTTAGCTTTGTGTCATTTGCAAATATGATGAATATGCTCTTTATACCTTTATCAAAGTCATTGATAAAAACATTACATAAAGCCCAAGTCCAAGCCTAGATCTCTGGAGTGTTCTACTGGAGCTTTCTGGCCAAACTGGGACAATTCATGCTGGGAACCATTAATGATGACTCAGATTCTTAGAGTTCAACCAGTACAGATTTTGCATATTTATTCTGTTGTCTAATTCCTTTCTCTTCATTCATTCCATGGGAATAACATGAGGTACATTATCAAATACTTTGCTAAAATATAGGTAAACTGTAGCTATAATATTTTCCTGATCTACTAGTTAAGTAACCTTGTTATAAGAGAAAATAAGGTTAGACTGGCATGACCTGTTCTTCATGAAGTCATGCTGGCTCTTTGTGTTTACTGCTTTCCTTTCTTGATGTTCACTAACCCTCTCTTTAATAATATGTTCCTGAAAAATGAAGACAAACTTCTTTTCCTCTAGTTTACAAATTCCTTTCCCCTTTCCCCTTCTTGTTCCCTTCCCTCTCCTTCCACTCCTTCTTCTTTCTCTTTTCTTCCTCCCTCCCTCCCTCTCTCCTTCCTTTCTCCCTCCCTCTCTCCTTCCTTTCTCCCTTCTCTTCCTTCCTTCCTTCCTCTAGTCCTGCCATTTCTTATTCTCCATGATCTTTCAGATAACTCTGACAGTGGTTCAGCAATGGCATGTTAGTTAACACGGTACCTGAAGATGAAGTTCATCTGGCCCAGGTGACTTGAATTCAACAAGAGCAGCTGAGTGTCTCCTTATTCTCCTTATTTACCTTGGGTATCAACTCCCTATGATTTATTTTATTGTCCAAAAGTCATTCTCCTTGGCAGAGAAACAGAAGCAAATTATGAATCAAACAGCTTCGCCATCCCTGTCATTAGTTATTACAGTGCCCTTCTTACGCAGCACTCCTATTCCTTCTTTGATCATCCTCTTTCTCCAAATATCACTTTTAAAGTCCTTTTTAATTGTCCTTAGCTCTCCTCATCAGCCTCAGCTCATTCAGAGGTTCAACAATCTTGGGCCTAATTTGACAGGATCATGTCACACTTTTGTATTCATCCTCCTCTCTGAGCTCCAGTCTTGTTTCCCCAACTTCCCATTGGATGTTTCAAACTGTCTTCAAACTGCCATTTCTTTCTCCAGCTCATTTTACAGATAAGGAAACTGAGGCAAACAGAGGTTACATGACTTACTCAGGATCTCAAAACTAGTAAGTGTTTGAACTTAAATTTGAACTCAGGTCTTTCTGATTCCAGGCCCTGTGACCTATGCCCTGTGCCTTATCCACTGTGCCACTCAGCTGCCCACATTAAGGGCCTTCAAATAAATTCATACATGTTAAAATATTGCATTGTATTGGATACTGTAGCATATCCAATAGCATGTCCAAAACAGAACTCCCCCAAATCCACTCTTCTGAATTTACCTATTTTTGTAAAGGGCACCACCCTTCAGCCACCCATGCAATCTTTAAATTATCTTTGCTCCCCCTCCCCCCATATCTAATCAATTGCCAAGTTTTATCCTTTAAAATTTTTTTTTAAACCTCTACAACATCTCTTGCCTTCTCTTTACACATACAGATACCATGATAGTTCAGGCCCTCATCACCTCTCATTTGCACAATTGCAATAGCCTTCTACTCGACCTCACTTTTTCAAGTGTTTCTTCCACTCTATTGTTTCATAGCTTGCCAATTCCTAAAGCTCAGGTTCCTTGCTTTGTCATTCCTCTGCTTAACTTTCCCCAGTAACTCCCTCTTACTGCTAGGATCAAACAAAAACTTCTATGCTGGGCATTCGTAGCCCTTCACAACCCAACTCTGGCCTGCCTTTCCAGACTTATTATACATTTCTTCCCTTCATGCACTCTTTGATCCAGTCAAACTGGCTTTCTTACTACTGTTCCTTATACACAACATTGAATCTCCCTTCTTCTTGTTCCCATGCTTGAAATACAATCCCTCCCTCCTTCCCTCCCCTCTTTGCCTCTTAGGATTCCTAGTTTCTTTCCAAACTCAGATCAAGCACATGAAGCCTTTTGTGATCATCTTAGCTGTGGGTACCTTCCCCCCCTCCACTTCATCCCACGTATAGTGCCTTATTTTTTATATACTTATATGCACACATGTTGTCTTTCCTTATAGAATATAAGCTGTTTGAGGACAAGAACAACTTCATTTTTATTTTTATATTCCTAGCACCTGGCATAATACCTGGCACATAGTAGGCACTTAATAAATTCTTGCTTACGAATTGATTGTTAACTTCTCTTTGCTTCTGTATTCTGTACATGGCTTTTAGATATTTTGTTTGTTAGTTTTCTGTGTATCCACATTGGTCTTTTTAGACAGCATTCTCTTTCTTCTCATTGGTACTGTTTCCTTTGTCTCTTCGGAATTTCGTTCTTGACTTTCTTAGGATCATAGAATCATAGATTTAAAGCTGGAAGGGATCTTAGAGGCAATTGAGTCCAGTCCTCTCATTTTGCAGATGCGGAACTGAGGCCAAGAGAAGTTGCCCAATTTCAAAGAGCTACTAAATATCTAAGGTAGGATTTTAACCCAAGTCTCTCTGATTTCAAGTCTAGTACTTAATTTACTATGCTTAGCCTATCAATATCTCTGAGTCGACTTCATTTAGGAGTCAAAGTATCATCCACTAGGGAAATGAAGGATTGTGTTTCTCAATGTATTGTTAGATAACAAATAAAATACTATTAATGTTTAGTGTGTATTCAGTGAATGCTACTGGATTTTTTTGCAATTAGATTCAATTAGATAAAATCACATCGTTTGTTGTTGTTTTTTCATATTCAATACTTCATGATCCCATTTGAGGTTTTCTTGGCAAAGGTACTGGAGTGATTCGCCATTTCTTTCTCCAGCTCATTTTACAGATAAGGAAACTGAGGCAAATAGAGGTTACATGACTTACTCAGGATCTCAAAACTAGTAAGTGTCTGAACTTAAATTTGAACTCAGGTCTTCCTGATTCCAGGCCCTGTGACCTATGCCCTGTGCCTTATCCACTGTGCCACTCAGCTGCCCACATTAAGGGCCTTCAAATAAATTCATACATGTTAAAATATTGCATTGTATTGGATACTGTAGCATATTCTTGGCCACCATCATGGTGTTATTATAGTAGCATTCCAATAGATTTTTGAGATTCAACCAACTTTGAGACATCCTTCCTCATTTGTCATGTAGGATTAGAATTTTCAGTAAAACTGATCCAAGTGATGGAGGCTAAAGATTTATGAATGAGGTAATGAGTAGAAAACCCTTTGTCAAAGCAAAACACTGAGTAAATATGAGTCACAACAGAATACAATTGTAATACAATAGTAATTAATAAGAACACTGAAATGCAGGATTCACTTTTGGCAAAATGTAATAGGTGAGTTTGTATATGGCAAAAAGCTCTGGATTTGGGGTATATGGGCCCCAATTTAAATCCCAGCTCTTCAATTTATAATCTGTGCTATCATGATTAAGTCACTTGTCTTTTCTTGGTGTCAGTTTCTCAATCTGTAAAATTAGGGCCTTGGCACCTTCTGACAGAGAAGTGATAGACTCAAGCTTTAGGATAAAACACTCTTTATGATGGTCAGTTTGGGAATTTGTTTTGCTTGACTATGCATATTCGTTTTAAGGGTTTTATTTTATTTTTCAGTGGGAGTTGGAAAGGTATGGTAGGAATAGGGGAACAGAAAAAAACGGAAAGAAAAAAAAGAAAGGGTCACTGAAGCATTTAAATGCACGAAAGAGAACAGAAGGAAGGTTAGAAAGAAGACAGACAAGCAAGATTGTTTTGAAAGTTGTATGTTGAGGGGCAGCTAGGTGGCACAGTGGATAGAGCACTGGCCCTAGAGTCAGGAAGACCTAAGTTTGAATCCAGCCTCAGACACTTCCCATTTGTGTGACTCTGGGCAAGTCACTTAACCCCAATTGCCTCCAAATTTATTTATATTGTTTATTTAAAGTTTATTTTAAATATTTATATTGTTGAATTTATTATATAGTTACAAAGAAAATAGAATTGTACATTAGAGATTGTACACTCCTTTTTCTGTTCTATTTATATAGGAATACTAATTTTACCTGGTGCTTGTCAAGTTCAGAATGAAAAAAAAATTTAAAAAATAAGAGATTTGTATTAAAATGATTTCTGACATTCCTTCCACCTTTAAATGAAGTGATTTAATGATTTGTCTTTGTTGATACTGTTGTTTAGTTGTTTCAGTTGTGTCTGACTCTTTGTGACCTCATTTGGGGCTTTTTTGGCAAAGATACTTTAATGGTTTTCCATTTCCTCCTCTAGCTCATTTTACAGATGAGTAAACCAAGGCAAACAGGGTTAGTGACTTGTCCAGGGTCACACAGCTAGTAAGTGTCTGAGGTCTGATTTGAACTCAAGTCTTCCTGACTCCAGGCCCAGCACTCTTATCCATTGTGCCATCTAGATGTACATTATTGCCATTACACTCTCCAAATTTTGTTTTCTCCCCAATTTGCTAGGGTATCAAAAGCCCTCATGTTTCCTCCTGACTTGCCCTATCAAAACATGCTTTATGGGAAGGATTTGAAAGTCATCCACCCTAAAATTTAAATTGATAACATCTTAAAGTGTTGTTGTTGGTCATTACAGTTGTGTTCAACTCTTCATGACTCCATTTGGAGTTTTCTTGGCAGAGACACTGGAGTGGTTTGCCATTTCCTTCTCCAGATCATTTTACAGATGAAGAAACTTAGGCAAAAAGAATTAAATGATTTGTCCAGGGTCACACAGCTGAGAAGTGTTTGAAGCCAGATTTGAGCTCAGTGAGATGACTTTCTAGTTCCAAGCCCAGTGTTCTCTCTACTTTGCCTCCTGTAATTACTCTCAAAGATATATGCTGCATGACATACTGCAGCAAAACCTTAAACTGAATTAGTGATGCTCTACCTGTGAAATTTCAGGCATCAATTATACAATCACGGATCATAGATTTAGAGCTAGAAGGTGTCTTAGAGGTCATCTAGTACAGCTTCTCTTATTTTACTGAGGAAGAAACCGAGGCATAGAGAACTTAAATGATTTGCCCCAAGTCACACAGGTAGTAAGTTGCAGGGCTGGGATTTGAACCCAGATCCCTGACTCCTAATCTCACACACTTCCCATTGTATGAGGAAAAATGTTATTTGGGGCCAAGGGGACCTTTCTAGAGTGCTTGAAATCATATTATGTCTGCTCTTTTGGTCCTGTTCTTTTTTTTAAACCAAAACTTTGTAGTTTATCTTCAGACTACAAGACTATGGAAAAGAAAAGTGCTTGTCAAGGATATAAAATCCTAGTAACTGTGGTCTTGGACAAGTTACTTAACCTTCTGGGCCTCAGTTTCCTCATTTGTCAAATGAGAGGGTTGGAGTAGATAGTTTTTGAGGTTCCTTCTAACTCTAAATCTATGACCTTATGAGCCTAAAACTATAAAGTGGGATCAAAGTAATTAACAGCTGATATGAGAAGCTTTTGATTTTTCCGTTGTTTATGTTTTCTTATTTGTTTTCGATGCACACATCAAAAATACTAATAGCTTTAATGTGCTTTAAGGTTTATACAGTGCTTTACATATTTGACCTTCACAACAACTCAGTGAGGTAGGTGCTGTAATTATCGTCATTTTAGAAATGACAGAACCCAGGTGGAGACAGGTTAGGTGACTTTTCCAGGGTCACATAGCTAGTAAGTGTCTGGGGCAGGATTAGAACTCATGTTTTCCTAGTTCCAAGTATAGCATTTTATCTACTGTCACCTAGGTGCCTCAAAATAATGGACAATGCAGTGAATGAAACTGAAGAGCATATCTGTATTTTCGGTCTCAAGATAAAACAATCTATGAATCTATGGAAGGTTTGTATTGTAGAACTGTAGAATTGTATTATAGAAAGAACTCTGAGGGGCAGCTAGGTGGTACAGTGGATAGAGCACCAGCCTTGGAGTCAGGAGGACCTGAGTTCAAATCTGAGCTCAGGCACAGGATACTCGCTAGTTGAGTGACCCTGGGCAAGTCACTTAACCCTGATAGCCTCACCAAAAAACAAACAAAAAATAAAAACCAAAAGACCTCTGCATTGAGAGTCAGAAGACCTAGATTCAAATCCTGACTATAATTTAATACATTTGTAATCTTGAGCATGTTATCTTGTTTCTCTGGTCTAAGGCAGGGGTGGGGAATCTGCAGTCTTGAGGCCACATGTGGCCCTCTAGGTCCTCAAGTGCAGCCCTTTGACTGAATCCAAACTTCCCAGGTTCTGTATTCTGGTTCTAACCTAGAGGGCCACATGTAACTTTGAGGCCACGGGTTCCCCCCAACCCCCTAGAAGGTTTCCTTATCTGTAAAATGAGGGGGCTGAATTAGATGGTCGCTAAGATTCTTTCCAGCCCTAAATCTATAATCCCATCCTATCTCTTGCTAAGAAAATCCCACATAGGGTCACAAAAAGTCGAACACAACTGAAAACTTGACTAAACGATGAACAGCAATTGAAAATAGCTGTGGCTATGATTCTAGCACTGGCTTGTTTGGTGGCCTGTTTAAATGTAGCCGGAGAAAGAATCTGTCTCTCTGTTCATTCCCTTGGATGAAGGCCAGTCAGGTGTCTTTGCCAACTCAGTCCAAGTACGTCCAATGTCATGTGATGGGGGAATTAGGAAGCATTTTAAAGGAAGAGACTGGAATAACTCCTTGTCACAAAAGCTGGGTCTTCTGGAACAGTGAAGCATTAAGTCATGTTAAGTGCCTGAAACTAACAGGAACTGATGTAAGTCGGAGTTTCTTATGTATTCTAATCCTATCTTTTAGAAAAACAACAAATGATTTACTATTTTCCTATTTGGACTGCACATGAAAAAAAATTTATTCTGAGGAAAGTTTGATTCTGAGGAAAATAACTGCTTTTCCAGATTTGAGGATGTAGAAATGAAAGAATTTTTATCTTATTTAAAATCAAAATTATTTTGCATTTAATATAAAATAGAGCATATAGCTTTTATTAAATGATATTTAAACATGCATTAATAAATTACATTTCATAGGAATAACAATGGCTGTAGGCTCAGAGCTCAAAAGTGGGATGGATTTTTGGGGAAAGCAGTAGATTTTCACTCACTAGGATAAGGGAAGATTGGATGCCTACTTTTTGGATATGCTTACAGGCAATTCTTGTTCAAATAAGAGCTGGAAGAGGTGACCTCTGAGATCTCTTTTAACTCCTGTATTTTGTGAATTTAAAGCCTTTTCTTTTTTAAAATCTAGATTTGTGATTTCATTCATGTAGGAAACTTCCAGGGTAGAAAGGTCCTCTGCAGATGCTGATCGACACCTGGGTTCTAACTTTTCATCCTAGCTTGTTGCCCATGGCATTGAGAAATGAAGTGACTTTTTTATGGTCACGTATATAGACTATATATAGGCTACATATATAATATATACATACATAAATATGTATGTGTGTATATAGTATGAGAGAGAAAAAGACAGAGAGAGACAGAAAGAGAGATGGAATTGTAGAGAGAGACAAAGACAATGACAGAAAGAGAAATGGGTGTGTTGGTAAATGTTTGACAACTGGCTTTAGGCAAAAAATATGTACACGACATAATCTGGGGGCAACTAGGTGGCACAGTGGCTAGGGAACTGGCCCTAAAGTCAGGAGGACCTGAGTTCAAATCCAGCCTCAAATACTTTCTGATCACCTCCCCAAAAAAAAAGGTTTAATCTGCATTATTAACATTTTCTCCATTGCTTTCTTAAGTCTAGACAATGAACAAAACAATAAGTCAAGCTCTTATTTGGAGCATTTGCTGATTTGTGAGGTATAAATGTTCACACTGAAAATCTTAACAATGGGCTCCTATAACTGGCTCCAGGAGATTTCTGTAAAGGAGTAAGAGGCAAGACTTGAACCCAGTCCTTCATTCATCCAACACTGACCTTCTATCTACTATGCCAACTGCTATGTGTCTCTACAAACAATTATGACAGAAATGTCAGCACTGAAAACTACGTTGTGTTTTTCACCTCAAAAGAACCTGGGAGTAAATGAGAAATGGGAAGAAGAATCATTAGAAATCAATTTGTTTACACCCTAATAGATAGGACTGCCATATACATTCATAGGTAGATGAGAGAGCTGGCAAGATTAGTGGTTCAGCGCTATTCTTTCATTCATTATTATTGATACCTTTTGTTTTTATACCATATTCATTTATTTTTTAAACATTTTTTCATTAAATATTTCCTAATTACATGTAAAATTTTTAACATTCATTTACATAAATGTATATATATTTTATTTCCCCCAATTACATATTAAAACAATTTAAAAATATTTTTTAAAGTTTTGAGTTCCAAATTTTGCCCCTCTCTTCCTCTCTCACCTCCCCACACCCTGACATGGTAAGCAATCAGATATAGGTTATACATGTTTAACATTCATTTTTAAAAATTTTGAGTTCTGGGGCAGCTAGGTGGCACAGTGCATAGAGCACTAGTCCTGAAGTCAGGAGGACCTGAGTTCAAATCCAGCCTCAGACCAAACACTTGACACTTACTAGCTGTGTGACCCTGGGCAAGTCACTTAACCCCAATTACCTAAAAAAAAATAAATAAATTTTTTTTTGAGTTCCAACTTCTTCTCTTCCTTCTTGTCCCTCCCCCACCTCTTGAGGAGGCAAGCAACATAGTATTGATTATACGTGTGAAGTCATGCAAAATGTGTTTTCCTATTATGCATGTTGCAAAAGAAAACACACCCACAAAAACAAGAAAAATAAAGAAAGTTAAAAAAAGTGTGCTTCAGTCTCTACTTAGAGGTCATCAGTTTTCTATCTGGATGTGAATGGTATTTAATATCATGGGTTCTTCAAAATTGTCTTGATCAGAGTAGTTAAATCTTTGACAGTCGATTACTTTGCAATATTGCTGTTACTGTGTACAATATTTTCTTGGTTCTGCTCACTTCACTTTATATAAGTTCACGTAAGTCTTCCTTGCTTTTCCTGAAAACACCCTGCTCATCATTTCTTATGGAATAATAGTATTCCATCACAATTATATACCAAAACTTGTTCAACCATTCCCCAACTGATGGGCATCCCCTCAATTTACAAGTTTTTGCCACCACAAAAAGAGCTACTATAAATATTTTTGTACAACCACATTCATTTCTAAATAACTCTCCTGTACCAGGGTGAGCATTCCCTTGTAGAAAAGATTAAAAGAGAAAAAAAAGTTCATTTAGCTTAAAAAAAAAAAAGCCAGCTAACATATTGATTGTATCTGACAGGATATGCACATTTTCATACCCATAATGCCCTATGTCTTCAAATGAGGAATTGAGGTGCTTTTTTTGTAACCCTTCTTTTGGGTGGGGTTTTGTAATTATATTTACTAAGTGTTCATTTTTAATTGTTCTTTCCATTTGTACTCTTATAATCATTGTACATTGTTTTCTTAGGGAATTTATTGGTACATTTCTTATTGTGTCTGTACTGACCCGGAGACAGAAATTGATCTTTTGTGAGGTTGGGGTTCATGAGTATCTTTGTGCCTCTGGCTATAAGTCTTGACCAATGTCAGGAATGCATCTTGATTCTAATGTTAGGTATTAAATTTTTTTCATTTATTATTATTATTAAGTGCTATTAGTCTGCCTTGTTGCTTCCAGTAATTTGTGGGGAGAGTTTTGCATAATTGAGTTACTAATGACTTTGAATTATGGTCCCTGCTTGTATGGCTTGGGTGTTCTAGTTACTAGGAGGAGTTCATAATCTTGATTTGCAGTAGCTGTCAGGCAGTTATTTGAAGCTTGGAACAATTCTCCCATAAATTACTTGTTTCTTTAAAAACTTGTTTATTTTTTAAAAGCCTGTTGGCAATATCTCAGGATAACTTGGTCTTGAGAAGTTTCATGTCTCCAGCTTCCTATTGACCCATACTGCTAAGTGCTCAAATAAGGCAGGGACCAGGGCTTCTTCACTGAATCAGAGAAGTCTAAGGTTGTCCTGCAGCTGCTCCCTCAAACAGAAAATCATAGAAGGTCAGAGCCAGAAGTTATCCTAGAGAGCATTTAGTCCAATCCTCCCATTTTACAGATGAGGAAACTCAGGCCCAGGGAGGGCCTCAAGTCTACACAGATTTGGTTATCTGGGTATCTTTCTTCTACACTTAGTTAATTTTTATTCACAGTTTCCATTCCTCAGGGTTAAAATCAGGGTCCAGGAGTGGAGAAAAATGGTTTCCCTTAACCGCAAAGTAGAGATTACTGCAGTCATTCTCTTGGAAGACTTAAGTTAATTCAACAAACATTTATTAAGCTCCTACTGTTGTTTTGAGGTATTGGGCTAGATGCTGGTGATATAAAGACCACTGGTATGATTAGGGTAGGAAGGGACCTTAGAAGTCACCTAGTCCAATGTTGTCTCTTCCTCCCCTCCCCCTTAGAGAGGGAACTCAGGCCCAGGGAAGTCAAGTGATTTGTTTTAGATGTAACTAGCTGGTACAGTGGATAGAGTGCTGGGCCTGGAGTCAGGAAGACCTGAGTTCAAATCTAGCCTTAGACACTCACCAGCTGTGTGATGCTGGGCAAGTCACTTAACTTCTGCTTGCCTCAGTTTCTTCATCTGTAAAATGGAGATGATAATAATAACATTTACCTCTCAGGGCTGTTGTGAAGATCATATGTGACAATATTTGTAAATCCCTTAGCAGAGTTGCCTGTCACATAGTAGATTCTTTATAAACGCTTATTCTCTTCCCTTCCCCCTGGTCCCAGGACGCAGAAAAGTAACAAGCAGCAGATCTGGGATTTGAACTCTGGACCTGAGATCCTAAATATATCACATTACTCTATCAAACAACTCTCTATTTAGTTGCCTTCAAGGAGCTAATATTCTAATGGGAGGATATAATTTAGCAGATAAATAAGTGCAAACTCATTTCAAGAAGAGGATATTAAGGATTAGGGGAAATCAGGAAAGGCCTTTTTTGGAGGCAAATAGGGTTAAGTGAGTTGCCCAGGGTCACACAGCTAGTAAGTGTGTGAGGCCAGATTTGAACTCAGGAATATGAGTCTTCCTGATTCCAGGCCTGTCACTCTATCCACTATGCCACCTAACTCCCCCAAGTCTAGTAGTATTGATCTTCTAGCAGTGGCATAGTCAAAGCTGTATTTTAGGAATTTGGCTTGGCAGATGTGTGGAGGATGGAGTAGAGGGGGAGAGACTGCAACAAGAGAGACCAGTTAGGAGATTTTTGCAATAGGCCAAGGGAAAGGGCCTGCATTAGGTGGTGACTGTATCAGTGGAGAGAAAGGGATGGGTCCAAGAATTCTGGAGGCGAAATTGACAAGCCTTGGCAAGTGTTTGGGTACGGAAGTTGAATGAGTCAAGGCCTATTCTTTTATTTGTAGAGGTGGGGTACAATGAATATGAAATAGTGTATATGCTGTCAGCCACAGTCAATGTGTTAGTTGATTTTGCTGAACTTTTTCTTTTCTTTTTTAATCTTTGCTGAAAAGGAAAACTCACTTGTAAGAGAGGCATATATTTGGAAATGAATGTGGTGTAAAATGGGGCAGCTAGGTGGCACAGTGGATAAAATGCTGGACCTGAAGTCAAGAAGACTCATCTTCCTAAGTTCCACTCTGGCCTCAAACATTTACTAGCTGTGTGAACCTGGGCAAGTCACTTCACCCTGTTTGCCTCAGTTTCCTCATCTGTAAAAAGAGCTGGAGAAGGAAATGGCAAACCATTCCAGTCTCTCTGCCATGAAAACCCCATACGGGTTTGGACAAGACTGAAACAACTCAACAACAATACACTACACTTTGGGAGGTACTCTTAATGTAGAAATTATTCACTGAGCTGGTTACAATAAAATCTTTTCTTTAGATTGTTGACTTTGTACATAAAATACATTTTTACAATCCCAGGTCTGGATCAGTTTTATTGGCATTTTAACTGAAATTGCCCAAGGTGTGGACAGCCACCTGCAAATCCGCATCCGGTGATTTGATTAGCATACACTTCCTCACACAAGTTGAACTGGCTACAAGTTGGAATAAAGGGTAAAGGCTTTTTTAAGGCAGGGAAGGACTGGGGCTGAGTCGCTGACTACTTACTGTAAAGTCAAATTGTGAAAGTTTGATTCCTGGGAGGTCAACTTGACTCATTATTACATCTAGTTTACGTTTATTCAACTCTCACTGGGTCCTAGGTGGTCTGAGAGAAGAAAGTCTCTATGGTTTCTGTGAGTGCTTTCATAGACGGATTAAAAGGGCAGAAGGGGGAGATGGCCCAAGGGAAGGATGGATAACAGCTGGGTATGGCTGCAGATAAGTTTAGCAGCAGCAGTCCAATGGAGGTGGGGTGCGGTTTAGAAGTGTCAGAAAGGGGACCTGGAAGCAGAGGAGGGAGAGAATTTGTCTAAAGAACACTAGGAAGTTCTAGGAGTAGGGGTACAGAGATACAGGGTTTATCAAACAGTTATTAGTCCCATCACTTCTCAGCAAAGTGGAAGCAGTGTCAGATTTTATATTCTTGGGCTCAAAGATCACTTCAGATGTCGACTACAGCCATGAAATTAAAAGATGCTTGCTCCTTGGAAGCAAAGCTACACCAAATCTGGACAGCATACTAAAATTCAGAAACATCACCTTGCTGACAAAGGTCCATATAGCCAAAGCTATGGTTTTTCCAGTAGCAATGTATGGCTGAGAGTTGGACTACAAGAAAAGCTGAGTGCCGCAGAATTAACACTTTTGAGTCGTGGTGCGGGAGAAGACTTTGGACACAGAGGAGATCAAATCAGTCAATACTTAAAGAAATTAATTGAGACTACGCATTGGAAGGACAAATACTGAAATTGAAGCTTAAATACTTTGGCCACATAATGTGAAGACTGGACTCACTAGAAAAGACCCTGATGTTGGGAAAGATTGAAGGTGAAAAGGAAAAGAGGATGGCAGAGGATGAGATGGATAGATAGTGTCATGGAAGCAATGAACATGAACTTGGACAGACTTCAAGAGATAACGGAGGATAGAAAGGCCTGCTATGGTCTTGTGGGATCATGAAGAATTGGACATGACTGAATGAACAATAACTGTGTACCAGGCACTGTACTCAATCCTGGGGATACAAATATGAGAGGGATGGTTATTGCCCTCAATCAGTCCACTTTCTAATGTGGAAAGATAATTCATGTAGTGGAGCTGGAAGGGAGGATGGAGAGAGGGTGGTTTGGAGCTGGTGGTCTGAAGAGGGGGCTTGATTTTTGGTACTATCAAGTGACAGACTGCCCAACAGAGCCCGGCATAGCTCCTGGGGTGGACTCCAAGTTTCCTTGGGGAGGAGGTGGGGTAGAATGAGGGAAGGCAGGAATAGAATTGAGAAAAAGTGAGTCAGTGGTCCATTTGTATACGATCCAAAGGTTACTCATGGGAGATGTTAAGGACTGAGGAGAAAGATAGAGGAGCATTCATTGAACACTGGGGACACTGACTTGAGCTATCTAAGTCTTAAAGGTAGCTAGGTGGTATAGTAGGTAGAGAGTTGGACCTCGAGTCAGGAAGACCTGAGTTCAAATCTGTCCTTGGATACTTACTGTGTGAACCTGGGCAAGTCACTTAACTTCTGTCTGTTTCATATCCTCATCTATAAAATATTGTTGTGGGGATAGTAATAGCAGCTACCTCAGAGGGTAGGACCAAATCAGATAATATTAGTAAAGTACTTTGTAAACTTATCTATTATGATTATGACTATTAAGTTCCCAGCTTAGCACCTGTCACTTTTGTGTATTATTTAAGGAAAATATTATATATGGGAGTTACTTATTATTTATAATGATGTCTTTTCCCTCCTTCTTCACCTCACAGATTGACCAAGACCAAGAATGACTTCCCTGGTCATGGTGGTATCCTGCCCCCCAACTAGGCTTCTTGCCTCTTTCCTCCAGCGGGGATCTCAGCAGGCTAGCAAGTTTCAGCTGCACACAGGAACCCCCTCGGCTGCCAAGGACTACTATGAATTCCTGGTCCTGGGTGGGGGAAGTGGTGGGATCACCATGAGCTCCCGAATAAAGAGGAAAGTGGGGGCTGAAAATGTAGCCATTGTTGAGCCTAGTGAGGTAAGTTGGAATTAGAATCCTAAGGGGGTGTGTGTGTGTGTGTGTGTGTGTGTGTGTGTGTGTGTGTGTGTGTGGAGTGTGGTACTGTAGAGCAATGGTTTCTCAACTTTTTTGTTTGGTAAAAACATTTTTGAGCATGTATTTCCAATATGTATCTATTTACTTAATTATCAAAAGAGATTACATATGTAAAACCCTTTGCAAACCTTAAAGTGCTACATAAATACTAGCTTTTATTTATAAATTATAGACACACATGTATATTAATAATTGTGTATTTTATTAAATGTATGTGAAATAAACACTTAAAAAAGATGTGACAAAGATGAAATAGTACTCATCCGCAGGGAGCCACTGGAGTTTCTTGACTTCATGGTCAGACATGAGCTTTAGGAAAATCATTTTGGCTAGAATGAGAGAGATAGATTGGAGTCGGGAGATACTTGATACAGGGGGATGCATAGAGAGGCTATTGTGATAGCACAGGGAAGAGATGATGAGGGCTCAGCTAGAGTAGGCTGTGGTTGTAGTGAGAAGGAAGCAATTGTGAAATATGTGGGAGTTGAAGTGGTAAGATCTGGAAGCTAGTTGGATAAAAATAACTAATATTTATATAGCACTTAAATATGTGCCAGTCACTGTGCTAAACTACACATATTATCTCACTTATTATCTTACACATATTATCTCACTTGATCTTCAGAAAAACTTGGGAGATAGGCATATTATTATCATTCACATTTTGCAGATGGGGAAACTGAGGCAAAAAGAGGTTAAGTGATTTGCCCAAGGTCATATAGCTAGTAAATGTCTGAGGCCAGATTTGAACTCAGGTCTTCCTAATTCCAGGCCTTGTGTTTGAGCCATTGCAATACATAGCTGCTTATTATGTGGGTGAGTGAGGAGTCAAAAAAAATTTTTTTTTTGGCTAAGCAATGAGGCAACTGAGGGAAAAAGAGGTTAAGTGACTTGCCCAGGGTCACACAACTAGTAAATGTCAAGTGTCTGAGGCTGGACTTGAATTCAGGTCCTCCTGACTCCAGGGTGGGTGCTCTATCCACTGTACTGCCTAGCTGCCCCCAAGGAGTTGAAGTTTACACTGAGGTTGTGAGTTTAAGTAACTGGAAGGATGGTGGTACCCTCAACAGAAACAGGGAAATTGGGAAGATAGGTGATTTTGGGAGGGAAAGAAAATGTAATGAGATCTGTATTCAAAACATCCATGTTGTTGCTTAGTCCGTCTGACTCTTTGTGGCCCCATTTGGGGTTTTCCTGACAAAGATAGTGAAATGATTTGCCATTTCCTTCTCCAACTCATTTTACAGATGAGGAAACTGAGGCAAACAGGATTAAGTGACTTGTGTCTGAGGCTGGATTTGAACTCAGGAAGATGAGTTTTCCTGACTCCAGGCCTAGCACTCTATCCACTGTGCCACCTAGTTGCCCCCCAACCTGTTTATACCTGAACTTGAGTGTTTCTGACTTCAGGCCCAGTGCTCTATCCACTGCCCTCCCTAGCTGCCTCTGGTAGTTGTGCAAAGACAGCCTTAAGAAGTATGGGAAAGAGCAGAGAACAGAAGATTGCTTAATAATCTTTATAATGAGGAAGATATACTTAATGTTCCTTTACAGTTCTAGGTCCATGATCCTATGGGGAAGCATATGGAAAAGTTTAGATTGGAGTGGAGAACCTGTGACTTTGAGGCCACTTGTGGCCTTGAGGCTGCAGCTTTTCCCCCCTGGTTTAGATGAATGTAACAGTGATTTTTTTGATTCAAGGGAGAGAGATGCTACCGACTCATGCTCCCATGTAACTTAAGAAATTTCATATTGATATCAGGCAGTTAGGTAGCATAATCAATAAAAATACTGGACTTAGAGTCAGGAAGATCTGAGTTTGAATGCTGACTCAGGTGCTTATTATCTGTGTGACCTTGGAAAAATCATTTAACCTCTCTCAGCCTCAGGTAGAGTACTAGGCCTGAAGTCAGGAAGACTCATCTTCATGAGTTCCAATCTGGCCTCAGATACTTACTAGCTGTATGATCCTGGGCAAATCACTTAATCCTGTTTGCCTCAGTTTCCTCATCTGTAAAATGAACTGGAGAAGGAACTGGCAAACCTCTCCAATATCTTTGCCAAGAAAACCCCAGATGGGCTCATGAAGAGTCAGACATGACTGAAATGACTGAACAACACCAAGATGGGGATGCTAATAGCACTTACTCATAGGGTTGTGGCGAGAATTAAGTGAGATAATTTATAAAGAGCTTTGCAGACTTTAAAGGGCTATGTAAATGGCAGGTATTATTATTATTCTTACATAAAAACAAAGGTCATGGGGAAGCTTGTGACAAAGCCACCTCGGTCTCATTTGTTCTGATTCTGGGATATGCCGCAGTCCAAGGGAGAGCCAACCAGCAGCTGGACAGCTCCTTCACTTCTCCACCTTGTTTCCTAGTGCCTACCTCCCAAGGTTGTTGTGAGGATCAAAGAAGATAATGTTTTTAAAGCATTTAGCACGATGTCTGGCACATGGTTGGTGCTTAAGAAATGCTTATTTCTTTCCTTTCTTTCCCACCTCCTGATACATGTCTAGCAACCAGGGCTCTGCCTTGGGGTGCTGGAATTTTTGTGACCTCTGACAGTATTTAAAAGTTCTTCAGCAATGTAGAAAGGACTGAATTTAGCACCTATTTACAGAAATAATTAGTTAAAATAGGAGGCTGCAGATGGCATGCTCTCTTTTCTAGCTGCTGCACTCCATGTGAATTTTGCCTTGCCTCAGATCTCCCAACTTCCAGTGGCAGTGACTTCCCCAGAAGTGCCTTTTGTAGAATCCTGAGCTCTCCACCTCCATGCTCTCCCAACCCCCATGTGACTCAAGGGCAGCATCTCTTGTTGTTTTCCTTGTTTCAATTTTATGCCACCTGACCTAGACACAAAAATTGCTAAATTAGGCTCTGGGTATGCTACATTTACACCAGCATAAGATTACTCAGACTTTTTTTTTAAATAAAAATTCTGAACTTAAAACACTAAATAAAGAGTACTTCCATTATATATATGCACACACATATATGTATGTATATATCTATGTACATATATGTATACATATGTGCATGTATTAGAACAGAATGAACCTGAAAAATCAGAAACTTTTAAAGAGATATACCAAAATAGGATTAAAGAATCCTATGTGACTATGAACATGTCTATCAGAAATAAATCATGAGAATGTAGACCTGGATTGATATGATTTTTTTGGTGGCTAGGGCTTGTGCATATGGATGACTTTGGCTTTTTTTTTTCAGCAACTCTTTCCTCAATGTGGGGAAAGGCATTTGACCAGATTGCCTCAAATGGGTTTGAAAGAGTGGGTATAGTTTTAATAAAGAAGATGGAGTAATAATAACAACAACAGCAATAGCAACAGCAATAATAATAGCATTTCCATAGTGCCTTAACATTTACAAGTACTTTATGCATGTAATCTCATTACTAACCACTAACATTTATATAGCATTTTAAGGCTTACGAAGTACTTACGTGTGTTATCTCATTTGGTCCTCTCATCAACTCTGTGAAATAGGTGAGGAAACTGATGCTGAGAGATGATAATTGACTTCCCCAGGGTCATACAGCTAAGCAAGCATCTGAGGCAGGTTTTGAATTCAGGTCTTCTTGGCTCTATTTCCAGAGCTTAGTTCACTACATTTCACTGCCACAAAGAGAAAAAGGAATGAAATAAAGAAATTTGATAAATATTAGAAGGTAAGATCAAATAGAAATATAAATGCAGGTTAAGAATTTCTAAGAATTTTAGTGAAATGTTCCCAATTAAACTTTTTTAGGAGTTCTGGGTGCAAAATTTTTTATTTCTGAATAATAGTAGGAACTATCTGAGGCAAACTATTTGGAAGATGAGGGAAGATGATAAGAGGGGTGGATTGAAGACAAGAACAAAATTTCCCACTCTTATCTCTGTTGTTGACTGGAGAGAGCAGGTGAGGTGGCTAGGAAATAAATATTCCTTGTCAAGACATTTTCCTGAAATCAATTTGTGCTATTTAGGATTCACTGGTTGGTAAGTACCTGTGACCCAAAAAGAGCAAATGAGAAGTTTTCTCGTATTTTCCTTTAAATATGTTTTCATTGTTTTCCTTTCAAAGTGAATGACAATAGAACATGTACGTCTGAAGTGTTGTAGGTCTCCTTTTTGACCTTCACTCCATAATGAGACCAGAAATTTGGGTGATGCAGGGCCACCATTAACTGGAGAGAGCAATGAGATTCCAGAGATTTGCTTTGATAGTTGGCTATGAAGCATCAGGGGATCTTTAAGGAACTTTTTAAACTGTAAACTACATGAACCGGGACTATGGTGTTTATCTAAGTTCGTATTTTCCCTGGAACAATGTTCTGCATAGAGTAGGTATTCGATGTTTGAATCACATTATTTGGGGCTCAGAATAGCCGGAAGCCAATCCCTTCTGATGCTTGGCTCCTGGCCAACCTCCCATTTCTTGGTTCTCTTTGCTCATGCCCATATGCCTATTGTTGGTGACTGAACTATTGTTCGTGCGAAACTGAGCTTGAAATAAGAAACCTATTGCTTCCCATAAGTGCAGGCAGCAGATTCATCAATTTCACAGCCACTGCTTCTGTCCACTGTTAGCCACAATGATCTTAGGAAATAATTACAAAATGTACCTTGGGGACTACTGGCTCACAAACTAGCTAGTTTCTTGATATTAGGAGGAGTGGGGAACTTTTCAACAATTTTTTATTGTCAGGAGCTAAGCAACTAAACCTTTGGAATAGTTTTGGGGTCTATGAGAATATCCTGGGATATTTATTAGCAATAAAGATGCTCCACAGAGTTCATAGCTACCCCATGGCATTAATTATGGTCCTTGGCTGGTTCTAAGGCCCATGGGACCTCTGAAAGTCTGAAGAATCCTGATTTGGACTGTGTCTCTTGGAATCGTTTCCTCCTTTCTTAAAGTACTTTTCTTGTAACAACTCTGTATAAAAGGTAGTCTGAATATCCCCTGGTAGTGTGATGGGTAGTATATAGAGAGACTTTGTCTTGAAGCCATGAAGACCTAAATTCTTGGAACATTTTTGAAATGAGTAAGTGACTTTAACTCTCTGAACCTCAGTTTCCTCATCTGTAAAATGGAAGGGTTGGACTAGATGCCTTTTAATGTCTCTTCCAATTCTAAATCCTGTGAGTGGATTGAAATTCCCAAAGTGCACATTAAACTAGGTTGTTTCATCCTTTATCTGAATGCCTGCCAGTTTTCCAGACCAGTTTGTATTCAGAGTAGCTGCCCCTAGAGTAGTTGCCTTTCAGATTTATCCATTCAGGGATTTTAGGCGGATAGGCAATGAAGTCTAATAATATTCTTATATTAAAATATATATGCCTGCCTTATATATAATGCATAGTTTGTAAACCTCAAAGCACTTATAGGTAGCATGGTACAGTGTGGAAAGAGAGAAAGCCTGGGTCTAAAATTCAACCTTTGTAGTTCATCTGGAAAAATTACTTAACCTCTCAGTGGCCCAGACAGCTCTCTAAAACTAGTAGGTCTGGATGCACATTGATGGGGGCAGTTTCTTCATCAGAGTTTCCTACAACAATAAAATCACAAGTCTGGACCCCCCAAAAAGGCACTATATAAATGTATTATCTTGATATGTATTACTAATATAGTTTAAAATTATAATGAATAAGAGATGAATTGATAGATAGATGGGAGAGAGAGAGAGAGGGAGAGAGAGTCAGACAGAGAGAAAGAAGGGTTGAGAAAGGTGGGGGGAAGAGGGGAAGAGGAGGTGGGGAAGAGGGATCATATAAAGTAGAGGCAGCTTGGCACACTAGATAAAGAGCTGACATTGAGGCCAGGAAAACCTGAGTTCAAGTCTCACATATGACACAGATTGGCTCCATGCAATTCTTTAAAACTGTAAATCGTTGAGAAGGTGCTGTCCTGCATTGGTAGGGAAGTCTCCTCATTCTAGAGTTCCCCATACTAATGAAATCCCCATCCCTATCCCTATATTACTCAATGAGATTTCAGCCAGTTGTCATTCATAGTCACTGAAATGAGTTTTGTCATCAGGGGACCTGATAGATAGAGCCCAATTCTAATTCTCCATAATGGCATGGAGGTAAATGGATTCTTCCAGGCTGCACTAGCAGAAGGTAAACTTTAGTAGGGGTCACCAAGCTAGAAAAGTTCATAAACCTATAGGAAGTTAGAGCTGAAAGGGACCTTAGAGAAGAGGCAGGCAGTATAGGGTAGGGGAAAGAGTTCAGAGACAGAAGATCTATGTTTGATAGGAAGCTCTGCTCCTTACAACATGTGTGATCTTGTCCCTTGCCCTTTCTGGGCTTCAGCTGCCTCATCCGTAAAATGATTGGGTTGGGCTAGGTAGGTAGCCCTACCTACCCCATTGATAGGTGACCTATCAATGAATGAATCATAAGATTTAGAACAGTTAAATTGTATTATTTAGAGGGACCTCAGAGATCATCAAGAATGACTTCACAGTTTTGCTGATAAATAAATTGAGGCACAGACTGGTGAAATGAACTACCTAAGGTCACACAGCTAGCAAACAACAGAACTAGTACTTGAATTTAGGTTTTCTACTTCCGGGACCAGAGTCCTTTCCATCCTACCAGATTGTCTAAAATATGGACGTGATGATAGGATGTCTACTAAGAAAAATCCTAGCCAAATTTGAAAAGTCTCTTTTACCAGAAAGTTAATCACCAGGGGATGGATATTTTTGGGACCACAGTAGTTCATCAAGTTATCTGTAAAGTGATGACGGGTCTGAGATCCACAGAGGAGAGAATATTCATTTCGATAAAATCACAGAGCTCTTGAAATATTGCTGTCTTGGAACCACTTGTGGATTTTCTGTTGTGATTCTATGGTTGGAAGTGTGCCTGTCTTTCAGGAATCAATAGCCCTGTAGGACCAAACCTCCAAGAACTTTCCCTTGTGACCCATTCCAAAGTTTAGTAATTAGTGCAAGGGTTCTCCTTTCTCCTACCCCTCTAGAGCAGCCCTACTGAGAGGAATTCTTAAATGTTTTGTTTCTTATAGAAACATTTTTACCAGCCCCTGTGGACACTGGTGGGTGCTGGTGCCAAAAAACTGTCATCATCCAGCCGTCCCACAGCAAGTGTTATTCCATCAGGAGTAGAATGGATCAAATCTGTAGTGAGAGAGCTGGATCCAGATGACAACTGCATCCGCATCGATAATGGGAAAAAGGTAACTGATCCCTTCAAGGCCTTTCTGCCTAGCTTGCTTTTGTGTTCCCAGGATAATCTTTCTTTCATAGGTCTGGTCACATTACTCTCCTGCTCAACAACCTGAAATGGCTCCCTCTTGCCTACTGGATAAAGTTCAGACTCTTTTGCCTGGTAATCAAAAACCCTCCATGATCTGGCATTATCCTACTTTTCCAGGCTCAGATCATACTATTCCTCTTTATACACTGGATACCCTCTCTGTCTTCCAAACGTTCCCTGTGCTTTCCTTTCTCCACACCTTTGTTCATATGATTCTCTATGCTTGGAAGGTGTTTCTTCTCCCTCTTTGACTGTTTAATCTTATCTATTCTTTAAAGCCCAATTCAAATGTCATTTCCTCCAAGAAGTCTTCCCAGATTCTCCTTTGTCAGGGATGACATCCCCCTTGGATCTCACCTTGGTTCTTAAATGCATTTATCATGTAATCTTATGTGATATCATTATCTGTATTTCTTTATTTCCCTAATAGAAATTAGTAATCTCTAGGAGAGTAGAAAGTATGTACCATATGTATTTTGTATCATCCTGGTATGTAGCACAGTGCTTTACATAGAATTAGATACACAATTAAGTTTATGGAATGTTTACTGCCATTGAAAAAAAAAGAGAGACGATTTCTCTAGTGAAGTGTGTATGTGTGTGTGTGTGTACACAGGTGCCTGGTGATCTGGTATGGTGGTAGTGAATAGAGGACAGGAATGATAATAAGAGTAAATGGTCAGTCTCCCCATTTCATTAATATGAATACTAGATCCTTAAAGTATCAACATTTCCCATCCCACACTCCAAGAAGAAAGAGGGTAAAGGAAAGAGCCATCTCTTTACAAAGTGAGGTGGCTAAGATAGCTTTAGGAACATTGTGTCTGGGCCTCCCAGAATTGGGTGCCCTCATCCAAAGATGGTGTTCATGTTGCATATATGAACACTTTAAAGATACAGATAGTTTAAAACTAACACCCCCTGTTGCATTTTCCAGATTTTGATGGCATAGGCAAGACCCCAGGTCTTGACTCCAAGTCCAGTGCCCTTTCTACATGTTTGCAGATCCATCTGGCTCCATCTTTGTCTACTAGCTATCTCTTGCGATCCTAAAAGCAAGTTGTTTCTAATGGACTGCTCTTAACAAGCCTCCATTTTCAAGTTGAAACTGCATTCATCTCAATCACTTTGGAAAATAGTGTAGTTATTTGTGTCCCTAGACCAGAATCTCTCTAACTATTGTCTAACCTAGACTTCCCACAGCAACTGTCAATTCTTTGATTCTTCAACTTTCAATTTTGATTTATTCAATATGCTTGTTCTTTTTCTTCTCCCAACTCATGTTTATAGTTGTTTTTTTTTTTAAACTAACTGTTCTCTTTCTTTCTAGCTATTTTCTCAACTTTCTTCAAACCCTCCCTTTTCTAGTAGGTTCTTTACTTATCCATTTCTTCTTGGTTACATTCTCCTTGTTTATACTTCTTGACATGTCAGTGTCCTTTTGTTCTGTTTCTGTCAGTCTGGGTCAATATAAAATTAACATCCCCCAAACCCACATTTCCACCAACATAGTTAAGATGAATTTTTTATTCCCAATGGAAAAGGGATACAATTACAGTGCACATATTTATGTTATGGAATGTTACCCATCACCCAAACATTATTAAATAAGATCAGATATCTTGTTACTTAATTCACCTGTGGGATTCTCCAACTATGATGACCCAACTCTGAGATCACCTATATATAGACTCTCTCTCTCTCTCACTCTCTCTCTCTCTCTCTCTTCCTCTCTTTCTCTCTTTCTCTCTTTCTCAGAACTCTGCAGAGAGCAATTTGTCTCCTGGGATAATGGAGTCCAACCTATCAAATGGGAAAGTGTAACCTAATTCCATGGGTGTTGTCTGATCTATTTCGTGCTGAAGTTCTACTCTGTCTAAAATACCATCTTTTTTGTGTTATAGATTGCTTATAAATATCTCATCATTGCTCTTGGAATCAAGCTGGAATTTGAGAAGGTATGTCTTAATGATTTCTCTGTTACTGGGAGTCATTTATGCTGAAGTCCAGTCTTGTATTTTGGTGTTCTGTCCCAGGCAAGGTTTTCAGAAATTCCAATCTAACTATAATTGATAATATCCAGATTTTTTTTCCCCCAGTTGAAATGAGTCATCCTGAAATTTTGTCAATGAAAACATACATGTTCTAACTTTTAAACTTAGCCAGAAATTGAATACATCCTTTTTATAATAGCACTTCTTGCAAAACAGTCCTTTCAAATTTAAAAGAAATGGTTCTTTGTGTGGAATGGAATAATCTCATTATAGATGAAATTTTTCTTCAGATATTGGATTCAAGAGGTGTAGACCATAACAAACATTTCCCTAAATGGAAGTGGGATCTAGTTTTTGCCTAGTTAGGGTACCTGGAGATTAATTTTTTTTTGAAAACAAAACTATTACTCAGGAAACATAATCCCTACGGAAGTAGTTAATTAAATTTCTCTTTAAAATGAACTAAGAGGCTAGGGGTACGTTGAAGGGTTGCTTTTGAGTTATAGTAGAAAGAATCCTAGATTTGGAATCAGAAAATCTAAGTTCAGTTACTAATTCTGTCCCTTACTAACTGTGTGACCTTGGGCAATTCACTGTATCAATGCAGATACTCTAGAAGGATGTTCCCATGTCATTAGAAAGGTACCAAGAGGATGTTGAGATACCAGAGAAGGAGACGCCCATGCTGTCTTGGTAGTAAGTAAGTTTTACTGGGGGAGCTTATTCACAAAACCTGTCCTGGGCAGTGGCAGGACAGTGGCAGACCCCTGCACCACACTTAGGCCAGGCAAGATATTATATAGAAACAGAACCAAGAAGACTTAGTGCCAAGAGATGGTCCATGGTCACCTATAAGTTTTCCCATTGGATCTATTTCACCATTTACAATAATCGTGATGCCATAGGTCATGTTCTCAGGCTCTTGTTCCCACCATTTCTTGTGGGCTCAATTTCCTTATCTATAAAATGAGGTGATTGGATTTTTTAGACCTCTAAGCTCTAAATCTATGATCCTATGCCAGACACAAATATTATGAAATTTAAGTTTATTCTTTCCTGATATAATAAATAAAGTAAAATACATTTTGGGACAGATATTGGTAAGAAAGGAATTGTGTTATAGAAGGATATAGGAGTAATGATCTGGATTGAAGTCCTGCCTCTGAGAGCTGGGTACCTCTGGGAATGCTTCATAGCCTCTCAGTGCACCAGGCAACTCTCTAGGACTTTAAGTTACAGGTGAGCTGCTGCTAATCTTGCTGATATGCACTAAGGGAGAGAAGGCCACACCAAGACTTTCTCTATGCTTAAAGAAACCACATCTCTAGACAAAGCAAAACAAAACATTAATTCAGTAAGTTCTGTAGTGTCCAGAGGAGAGTAGCCAGGCCAGTGAAGGGTCTTGTCTCCCTGCCATAGGAGGATCAGTTGAGAAGACTTAGGAGGATGGTATTTGAATGGTTATTGTCAACAACAGATTAGGCTCTTTCAGATGGGTCCCAGATGACAGAATGAGGAACAAGGGGTGAAATTTTTTTATGAAAAAAGATGAGTAGCCACTAGAGAAATCTAAGAATGGAACGGGCTCCCTCAGGAGGTGTAGGAGCTTTGAACCCCCTTACTACAATCCTTAAAGCAGAGGCTAGGTGAGCACTTGCCAAGTATGGTTTTTTTTTGTTTTTTTTTTGTTTTTTTTTTGGTAGTTGGGGTTAAGTGACTTGCCCACGGTCACACAGGTAGTAAGTATCAAGTGTTTAGTCTGAGGTTGGATTTGAACTCAGGTCGTCCTGACTTCCGGGCTGGTGCTCTATCCACTGCGCCGCCTAGCTGCCCTGCCAAGTATGTTGTTGAAAGGATTCTTTTTAGGTGTAGGTTGGATTAGATGGCTTCTCAGTTCCCTTCCAGCCTGAAGTTCCAGATCCTGTGATTCTGGGAAACAATGTTACTTCCAAGGAGCTTCTTGGGAACCTGCTGTACCAATAATTGTATTACACAGCCCCATTGTGATTACTCAGGAAAAACTGCAGGGATATGGACAATCCAAAGGTTTTATTTCTTGGAGTTCACAGATGACATCTAAAGAGTATGGTTGCTACTATACTATAAAATGATTCTCATTGTTTGCCTTTCCAGTGCTTGGTTGGCCCCAAGATCCCAGGATACAGTCTCTGAATTTTCAGAGTAGCTATGAATCAGAGGGGAGGTTTGTTTAAATGGGTTTATAACTCTGGAATAGGGATCATTTTTCTCAAGCAAACTGCCCAAGGGTGGAGTTTACATTCTAACACTGAGCAAAGCCAGACTCCCCAAGAATAGCTATTGGAGAATGGTATTGGGTGCAATTTCTTTGGGAGAAAGTTTTCTCTGAAAAACTCTCTTTGGTTGTGGGTTCTGCTGTAAGATTGGGTCTCTCAAGGCTCCCAGCCTTGCCTAGAGGCATTAGTGATCTAATCCTGAAAAAGAAGTGTCATATCAATACAGACCCACTTGCCATCTTTGGAAATAAGATAAAGAGGGAGAAAAATTCTTCAAAGATAGGGAGAAACTAATTACAGTTATATTTATACCTGAACATTCAGCCTGGGGTTATTGACCTGAATATATGGGTTGACCTCTCTATTTGTTGTACAGTGTACAAGGAGGTACATGTTTTAGTTCATATTTATTAAAAATTTTTAAAAATAGGAAAAAAAAGGATACACACATATACATGTATGCACACATAGGTATATATGTATGTGTATATTCATACATACAAAATATGTATACATATACACACATACATACAAACATATACACATACATATATACACATATATACTCACACACACAAAGCATACACACACACACACACATATGTGTATATATATATATATATATATATACACACACCTATACATATATATTTCTAGAACAACTGGAAATGTGCCTGGCACACTTCTAGAAAAAACTGGGAAGATTTGTATGAACTAAGGCAGAATGAAGTGAGTAAAAGTAGGACAATTTGTACAATGACAGAAACATTGTAGAGAAAAACAACTTTAAAAGATTTGAGAACTCTGATGGGTGCCATGATAAACCAGTTCAGAGGACTGAAGATAAAGCACACTGCTCCTCTCCTTCCAATGAGGTGATGAACTCAAGGGCTGCAGAGAGAGGCATGTATTTTCAGGCATGGTCAATGTAGGAATTTGTTTTGCTGGACTATGGATATTGATTTTTTTTTTCATTTGTTTAATGGCTAGGGTAGTGTTATAAATGCAAATTAAAAGTTATTTATTAGATGTGCTTGGTGACATAGGACTAGAAATATATATATATACACACACACAAAGATACATATACATATATACACATATACAGCATTTCTCATATATGTGTGTGTGTATATACATATATATATACACATATATACATATACACACATACACATATATATTTGTGTGTGAGGCAATTGTGTTTAAATGACTTGCCCAGGGTCATATAGCTAGTAAATGTCAAGTGTCTGAGGCTGGATTTGAACTCAGGTCCTCCTGACTCCAGGATCAATGCTCTATCCATTGTGCCACCTAGCTGTATCCCCCCCAATTAGAAATATTAGTAGCAGTCTTACTGCTCATTAGATTGACTAAACATCAGCTTGTAATCACTAACATTGTTTTCCTCTAACCAAAGAGGAGAAAGAGATTGTGGGTACACCCAAGCTGTTATCTCACTGATTTGTATCATAGTTTGGCAGTGAGATTTGACAGTATAATTACTGTGACCCTGAGTACTTAATGGACTGCTGCCTAATGGGCTCTAAATTGTCACCAGCAAGAGAACCAATACATCACAAAATGCCAAACAAGTCTTCTAAAGGATTCAGCATCAAGTTCTTACAGGATACCAATGGGGAACTATGTAAAATTTCAAATGTTGGAAAGACTTCACGTACAGTTCTGGCAGCTGATTATGTTTGCTTTATGAAGATGAACCTAGAAGTACATAGATGCTCATTGTTAGGAGGCTGGCTCCTTGGGAATGATTTTTTTTTTTTTTTTGGAATGAAGCCTTTGGCTGTGGCAATCCATGCAACAGAGAAAAATACAAAGCAGCCCTCAGTCCTGTGTGGTTGCTTCCTGTTTCTTTGGTGATGGTGGCAGAGAGGCAAAAAAGAGAGCAGAACACTGATGCTAAGACTGTCACAGACTTTAGCCTGTCTATAACCATTGATTTAGCTTTCGGTGAGGTGTTTTGATCTTTCTCCAAACACCCACCAATGGATATCCTACTGGAGAAATTGAATTGTGTTAATCTTGACGTTCTGATTATAAATTAAACCAGAAGGCAGAAAGAATTTTCCTTTAAATGGAAGAAGGGAGAGCTAGATAAAGGAGTTGGCAGAATTGGTTTGATTGTGTATCCAAAGGCAACAAGAAACATTATCTTATGGGGCATTTGGTTATCTCATTATAAAAATGCCTATGGTGTTTGCAAAAAGACAGCCATGAAAATCTTATTTGTTTAGCATTTGCTGTGGAGGATTCATAGGTAGAGAAACCAGATTTGCTTTCAGATCCTAGTTCTGCTAATTCCTATTTGTATGACTGAAGGTAAGTCTCAGGGACTCAATTTCCTCATCTGTAAAATGAAAAGATGGGATAAATGAGCACTAATGCCCCTCCTAGCTTTAAATCTTATGATAAAATAAAGGATGGCACAGTGGATAGAATGCTGGACCTGGAGTCAGAAAGACTCATTTTTAACAGTTCAAATTCAGCCTCAGACACTTACTGGCTGTGTATCCTGGGGAAGTTCACTTAACCCTGTTTGCCTCAGTTTCCTCATCTGTAAAACGAGCTGGAGAAGGAAATGGCAAAACACTCCAGTATCTTTGCCAAGAAAACCCCAAATGGGATCATGCAGACATAACTGAAAAAAGACAAAACAACAACAAAAGAATTATAGAGCTGGAAAGGACGTAGAGCAGTTATTTGGTTTAGACTCTTGACATCAGTTGGATGAATGTAAAATCCAGTCAAGGATAGTTATCTGTTTTCTTAAATATCTTTTAAGAATGTATGCTCCCTAGTCTTCCTTAGGCCACTGTTCTCTTTAATTTCTCTGACAGTCAAGAAAAGGTCTTCCTTATATGCAATTGAAATATCTCCTGTTTTAATGTAAATCCATTTCCCTCTTCCACTCTAATGTGAATAATTGCTCAGTACCCTCTTCATAGGCAGATAGGTGGCACACAGGGCACAGTGGTTAGAGCACTGGGCCTGAGGTAGGAAGACCTGCATTCAAATCCAGCCTCAGACACTTTGTAGATGTATGATCCTGGAACAAGTAACTTCGGGTCTGCCTCAGTTTCCTCAACTGTAAAATAGAGAGAATAATAGCACCTATCTTTCAGGATTTTAACGATCAAAGGAGATATTTGTAAATTGCTTAACATAGTGCCTGGTATATAGTAGATACTTCATAAATACTTGTTTCCTTTCTTCCTTCCTAAAAATGCTTTTTAAACTTGAAGTAATCAACTCCCCCTTAGCCTTAGAGGCTGTGTGGTATGAAAGAAAGAATGCTGAATTTGGAGCCAGAGGAATTTGGCTCTGAATCTGTGATTCTCTTCTCTAGAACAAACATTTTCTATCCCTTTACTTTTGCTCATGGAACAAAGACAGTTTTTATACCCTTTAAATCATCTTTGTCATTCATCTTTAAACCTCTTATTTCTACACATCCTTCTTAAAATGTAGGCTGACTAGATTCTTACCTGGTATTCTAATAGAGGTCTTACTGATGCAAAGAATAGATGAATGATTTTTTTTTCTTGCCTCCTGCACCTCCTATTCCTTAATGTTATGAGTACTAGGATCTTTCTTTATCACATTTGAACAAAATTTTATTTTTATTTTTTGGTAATTTAAAAAAATTACATTAATTTAATTTATTTTTGTTACATTTTAAGTTAGAGAGTATCTAATATAGGTGTTCAGCTCTGATTTGTCACTGCCTGTCAAGGAGGGGCTTGAACTCACTATGATGACGCAGAGCTATTCTAAATGGAAAAAACAGATATCCACATGACTTCCCATCAAGTCGGTGTATCTGTGTACTACTTGCAAGGAAGCAACTGATTTTATTTTATCAAAACGAGCAGCCCAGATAGTTTCTTGCCAGATCCTTGTGTTTTGATAAAGAATTTGACTCATTCCGAGGTAACGTAACTTTTCAGGCTCAGATAATCTAGGATTAAACTTATTGAACTCTGGTCTTCCACTTACACTCAGCATGACACTGCCAGGTTTTAGGAACTCTCTTACTTTCCTACCCTTCCATAAAATGGACATAACAATACTGACCTGCTGCCACTGCTTTTTTCCTGAACTCCCAGAAACCACACCCATGTTGTCCTCATCTTCTCCCAGGCCATTTTCTCCCCACCCTTCATGCATGTAATTCTCATCCAGTTTTCCCCTTCTTGCTTTGAGAAATGTAATCAAATTAACACTCTCATAGCCTCCGAGAAGAGGGTATGTCCTTGGATGGTGCCTGCTGGTCCACTCCTCACCTCTGTGACTTCCTAGGTCAGATCATCCTTCCCTGACCGTCACTCCATTAGAGGTGTTTTGGGCAAAGACTCTCGCTTTCTATTTATGTTCGTATCCCTAGCACTTAGTACAGGGATACCACACATAATGAACATCAGTGTATGTCTTTTTATTTATTGATTCATTGGAAATGAAGAAGAAATGCAATCTTAAAATTATTTGTTGTTGTTTATCCTTCATTCTCAAAGAGGAGAACTGTGTCACAAAGGTGATGTCTTGACTTGCACATGAATTGAATTTAAGTGAGGCAGCGCTGTGCAAAAGTCATCAGCCTCACTCTCTCTTCCAGAGTCATTGTGGCAGGACAAAAGTCAAGACAACTGGCGATGGCCCAGGATGCAGTGGGTGACCTGGGCATTTCTAAATTAAGGTTTTTCCCTAGTCTCAGTTTATCTGAAGCTGATATGGTGTGGTATGTACGCTTAAACTTGAGAGCACTCTTGTCTCAAAAACATAGTGTTTTTTTACCTTCCTTGTCTAATTTGTTTCAGGTCAAAGGTTTGCCTGAAGGTTTTAGTTATCCTAAAATAGGGTCTAATTATTCTGCTGGAACTGTGGAGAAAACATGGAAGGCACTGCAGGATTTCAAGGAGGGCAATGCCATCTTCACTTTACCAAACACTCCGGTTAAGTGCGCAGGGGCGCCACAGAAGATCATGTATTTGTCAGAAGCTTACATGAGGAAGGTACGTTTCATTTCCAAAACTGAGAGTAGAATGGCTTGTAGCACTTAAGTTCAGACTGCCAGTGTACTATTTCTCTCTCTCTCTCCCCTAACACTTCTAAGAAGGCTCAGTCCTTGCTGCAGAGTCTCCTGGATTGTAAACTCCTTGAGACCAGGGACTGTGTCTTAATGACATTTGCATTCCCCAGTATTTAACAACATCAGGAAACATTTATTAAAGACAATGTACCAGGCATTTGGGATCATGAAGAACTGTCTCTGTTCTCAAGCGGATTATGTTCTACTGGGTGGAGGGGAAACAATATATATACAGAGAAGTGAATGCAAAATCTATTAAAAATAAACAACAAAATGATTGCGGGTGGCGGCAATAATATCCCGGGGAATCCAGGATGTGTGTGTGTGTGTGTGTATGTGTGTGTATGTGTGTGTAAGTGATAAAAGTGATCCTTCTCTGATTGGGAAGAACCCTCCTGTTCTTTAATTTGATCTGTGGAATTTTAGTAGGGCCCAGGAGCCTTTTAAACTTTCAGAGGGTGTTTAATATCTGCACTCAACTCTAATTTGTCACTACCTAGCAAGGAGGGACTTTGAGCTCACTATAATGAGGAAGAGTTATTCTAAAGGGAAAAATATGCATTCACGTAACTTACCATCAAGACTATGGACTTCATATGTTGTCCCTCCAGGAGGCATTTGTATTTTATTTAAAAATTATGAATTAAAAAATTATGAACTTTAATATTTCCATATACTAAAGAAAGTAAAAGATAATCATGTATGGAATTGCGAATATACCATGGATCTCTATTTTTTAAAAATATATCAATTTTACTGTGGCATTTATATTTTAAAAGAGATCTGAGAGAGGGCAATGGTTAATACAAAGAAATAGATTGCATAGAATTGAATTTCAGGTAATTATCAATTCTTCTTAAAGGCATAGATAATCACAGACTTTGCCATATATAAGGCTGGTCTATGGACAAAAGCATATCTGCAATTGTGAGCATGGTACTTGCTAACTAAGTGGCTGCTTAGCACAGTAGACAGAGTATGGAACTTGGAATCAGGAAGACCTGAGTTCTAATCCTACATCAGACATTAGCTAGCTATGTGATCCTGGACAAGTCATTTAGTTTTCTTATCTGTAAAATTGGGATGTTAATACCTACCTCCCAGGGTTGTTGTGAGGACTGAATGGATTAGTATATGTAAAGTGCTTTGTAAACCTTAAGGCATGTATAAATGATAGTTAATACTATTATTTATTATTATCTGTTCTCATCCTTTTTGTTATGGGCGTAAAGTATGGCTTAAGATTTTAGAAAGGAGCTGGTGGTGTATGTCATTGTGAGGCCTTTAACTAGGCTTGGGTTGATTTTGGAATTCCAAATAGCCTATAGTTCCTCTACCCACTTTGGGATTTGGGAGAGAATAAATACCATCTCCTTTGGGATGTATGACAAAGATAATTCCAAATTTGTATTCCTTTGTGTTAACACCTTATGCTGTTTTTATTTCTAGCCTGTGCTAGTGGTTTATCATCCCCTAGCACTGGGCATTTCCAGTTTAAACCTTCAATTCTAGTGTCCTCACCTTTGACCCCCATCCCATGTTCTCACTTGGCCACCATGTTGTTGACAGAGAGTAAGATGACAGTAGAAGGTTATCATACTTGTCAAAGTACAAAGGTAACAGTGGCAGGGACTGAAATCTTCTGAGAAAACTAGACTCTTCTTCAAAGAGAAGAAGAAGGAGAAGTCAGTTCATTCTTGGTATTTACTGGTCCCACATGCTCCCTCCTCTGCTATTTTTTTTCTCAGACAGGAAAGCGAGCTAATGCCAATATAATTTTCAACACTGCCCTGGGAGTTGTTTTTGGGGTTAAAAAGTATGCAGATGCCCTGGAAGAAATTATCAAGGCTAGGGACCTCCATGTGAACTTCCGGCAAAACCTTATTGAAGTTCGGCCAGAAAAAAACGAGGCAGTGTTTGAGGACTTGGACAGTCCTGGATCGACCAAAGTGATGTCAGTGAGTACCCCGTTTCACTCTTGAGAGGCTCAGGTAGTCTCCTCTACGGCTGGACCTGGAGTTAAAAAAGACCTGAATTCATATCCTGCCTTAGACACTTACTAGCTGTGTGACTTTGAGTAAGTTGCTAAACCTCCATTAGCCTGTTTCCTCATCTATAAAATATGGGTGACAATAGCATCTACCTCTTAGGGGCATGTGAGGATCTAATGAGGTAATTTAATTAATGGGGGAAGGGGAGAGCAGATTAGGAATGTCTTTGAATGCCAAACAGATTTTATATTTGGTCCTGGAGTTGATAGGAAGCCACTGGAGTTTTGAGTAGGGAGGTGACATGGTCAGAGCTATGCTTTAGGAAGATCTATTTGACAGTTGAGTGGAGGATGGACTGGAATGGGGAGAGACTTATGGTAGGATGACCAATAAATAGGCTTTTGCGATGGTCCAGGTATCAAGGCCTGCACCAGAGTGGTGACAGTGTCAGAGGAGAGGAGTGGGATGTTTTAAAGGTAAAATTGATGACCCTGGCAACAGATTGGACATGGTGAGAGAGAGAATGAGGAGTGGAGTGACTGGGATAATGGTAATACTCTAGACAGTTATAGAGAAGTTAGGAAGAAGGAAGAGTTTGGGGCAAAAGACAATGAGTTCAGTTTTGCACATGCTGAGTTTAAGATGTCTCCTGGGCATCTTGTTGGAGATGTCTAATAGGCAGTTGGAGATACAAGACTAGGGGTCAGAAGAGAGGTTAGGGGTGGATAAGCAGATCTGAGAATCATCAGCATAGAGATGATCATTGAATCCACGGGAACTGAGGAGATCAACAAGGGAAATAATGTAGACAGGGAAGAGAAAGAGGCCCAGGATAGAACCCTGTAGGACTTACGTCAGTCTCTTATCCAGAGAAAGTCTATTAAGCAGCCCTTTAATAGACTAGGGGCATGTATGATATCAAGGAAGTCTTTGGAGTGACATAGGGCCTAGGCCTTTTTGTGCCCCTTTCCAAAAAGGATTTTTCTAATTCTCTTCATTATCCATCTTTTCTGTTTACTCTAGATCCTCAATGTCTGATTCATGATTTCTATAATTATCTATTCTCTCTCTTCTCTCTGTATTCTTCATGAAATCAAAGTTTCCAAGGTATCCGTTCTAGTCTCTCCCCTCTAAATTCTTTCTGCATCCTCTAGGGCTTACTCCAGATGCTTTTCCCGTTATGCGTTGCTCCCAGAACAATGCTAATTGTTGCAGATGTCAGAGACGCTTACTTCCCCATGGCAAAGTCCCTCCTTCACCACTGATTCATACCCTCTCTTGTTTAACATTTTTCATACATTGTCTCAACTTGCTTTTGGGTGGTCAGAACTGACCCCAACTGGGGGCTATTGATCTTTCTCTCAGGCTTGATGGAGTGCAGCACATCCCCCCATATGCTCTGTGCCCTGTCCTGGTTCTGTAATCTGTTCTTCAATTCTCTGGCCCTACACTAGCAATTCAGAGCTTGTTTTCCCTGGCCTTGGCAGGTTAGAGCTTTGCACCGCTGGGTCCAGGTAAAAACAATAATAGTATATAGGATAGGCTGGAGTGGGGAGAGACTTGAGGGTAGGGAGCCGACGTCAGGCCAGGAGAGCAGGCAAGTTTCTAGAGCATGAAGACTTGTTAGGTGCCTGATATTGGCATGAGCCTAATGGACTTGTCAGGGTGATGGGGCCCCAGCAAGAAGACTGGAGAAAGAGTAAGGAATCACAAGTTTATTTTACCTTCTCCTTCTTTTCCTCTAGTATGAGATGCTTCATGTCACTCCACCCATGGGGCCACCAGACGTAGTCAGGGGCAGTCCTGTTGCAGATGTTGCTGGCTGGGTAGATTTGGACAAAGAAACTCTGCAGCACAAGAAATACCCGAATGTTTTCGGAATTGGAGACTGTACTAACCTTCCCACATCAAAGACAGCTGCTGCAGTAGGTAGGATTAAAAAACTGCCATTGTTTTTCTAATTCAAAGTTAGGCCAAAAAGTTGCTATGATAACTAATGACAAACACTTGCCATGTCTCTTCATACTCCAATGGATCTGTGGGCAGATGGTGGCATAGTGGACAGAGAGCTAGACCTGGAATCAGAAAGACCTGAGTTCAAATCCAGCCTCAGACACTTCCTAGCTGCATGACCCTGGGCAAGTCTCTTAACCTCTGTTTGCCTAAATTTCCTTATCTGTAAAATGAGCTGGAGAAGGAAATGGCAAACCACTCTAGTATCTTTGCCAAGAAAACTCCAAATGGGATCATGAAGTGTAGGACACTACTGAAAAGACTGAACAACAAAAATTATTATTATTAGCTCATCAGTTTGGATTTCCTTCCAGTGATGCAGGTTGTAGCCCATTCATGGATGCCCTTCTTGGTCAACTCTTGTCTGTGTCTTCTTTCATATGTTCACCTACCGGGGTCCATCCAACATACCTGAGGCTTAGAGCCTTCCTCATGCTCTCTTCACATAGTGTAGACACAAGTCAGGCAACCTAAGTCTATTAATGGAATCTCCTTTTCTGTCTGTCTGCCTGTCTGTCTGTCTCTGTCTCTGTCTCTGTCTCCCCTCCTCTTCCCCTGTTCTAAAGAGAAAACAATGAGTCTGGGTCCATCTCTGCTTCTGATTTACTGTGCCACCTTGGTCATGTCACTTAACATCTCTGGGCCTCAGTTTTCTCATTTGTAAAATGAGGGGGTTGAACTAGAAGGCCTGTGAGGTCCTTTCTGGCTCTAAATCTGGGATCTTAGGGGCAGCTAGGTGGCGCTGTGGATAGAGCACCAGCCCTGGGAGTCAGGAAGACCTGAGTTCAAACCCAGCCTCAGACACTTGATACTTACTAGCTGTGTGACCCTGGGCAAGTCACTTAACCCCAATGCCTAGCCAAAAAAAAACCAAACAAACCCCCAAAACCCCCCAAAACACCCCTTCATTTGGGGCAGCTAGGTGGCACGATGGATAGAGCATTGGCCCTGGATTCAGGAGGACATGAGTTCAAATCCGGCCTCAGATACAGTAACACTTACTGGCTGTGTGACCCTGGGCAAGTCACTTAACCCCATTGCCTAGCCAAAAAAAAAAAAAGTCTGGGATCTACGTAGGATTATTTCTTCCAAAATCACAAACAGACTACTTAAGAATTTACTATATGAAATTTCCTGAAACAATAGTAAGTGTTTAATAAATGCTTTTGCACTGACTAAAGAATCTAGCATCAGTCAGTAAATATTTATTAAGTGCCTACTATGTACTAGGCCCTGTGCTTCAGATGAGGAAACTGAGTCTTAGAGCGGTTAAAAGGGTTATCTTAGGTCCCAGAAGTGGTGAATTGCCGAGTTGGGATCCAGCCCTGGTCCTCTTGACTCCAAATAGATTTTCTGTCTCCCCTATACCGCACTGCCTCTTTTAGGTTGTCTTTTGTGGTACTACGCCACTAATGTTGGTGATGTGGTCAGGAATAATATGCTCCAATAATATTAACTGAAATTTGTATAGCACTTTTTAATTTTTTTGCAAAGTGCTTGAATGTAAGCACTTCTGGTAATTTTATCACCATTTAATAAATTAAAAAAAAAACCGAGTATTGCAGAGGTTAAAGGACTTAACAGTAAAACAAACTAGTAAGTACTCAAGGGAGGATTAAAATTTAGTTTTCTTTTGACCCCAAGTCCAGCACCATAGCGCATCTCCATATGCATGCCTATGAGATCATATTATGTTACTTTCATTGAAAACTTCTGCAGAAATAATGGAGTGTTCCCCCTTACACCCTTTTATTCTAATTTGATAAACCTGATGACCTTAACATGGGGGAAAAAATCATTGCTACTGAGTGGACCAGTCAACTTCCCTGTGGCTCTGCTCACCATCCTTGTGACTTCCAGAACCAAATTTCCCTGTCTGGCGACTACTTCCCTATAGGTGTTACCTCCTCCTACTAGAATGAAGCTTCTTGTGGTCAGGGACTGTCCTACTTTTGTATTTGTACACTCGGACCTTAGAACAATGCCTGACACATAGCATGTAATAAATGTTCCCTTCCTTCATTTATATTTTGTCCTAAAGTTACTCTTCTTTTGTTTTCAAAAAAGGGCCAATGACATCACGAGGGTGTTGTCTTGACTTGCGTGTGAATTGTATTTAAGTGAAATAGAGCAAAGTAGGACTTTGCACAGCCTTGCTCTCTCCTAGAACAGAAATATAATGACATCTTGTTGTTATAGTTTAATCCTTTCAGTCATGTCCAACTCTTCATGACCCCATTTGGGGTTTTTTTGGTAAAGATACTGTAGTAGTTTGCCATTTATTTCTCCAGCTCTTTTTCCAAATGAGGAAACTGACACAAACATGGTTAAGTGACTTGCCCAGGGCACACAGCTAGTAGGGATCTGAGGCTGGATTTGAACTCAGGAAGAGGAGTCTTCCTGACTCCAGGCCTAGCACTCTATCCACTTGGCCACCTAACTGCTTCATAATGATACCTAGGAGGGTTTATTTCAAAGAGGTAAATTACAGATGTCCAAGTTAAATACACGTTGGCATTCTCTCCAAAAAAACTGCTACTGATATCCACTAAAAGAATGACGAATTGGGGGTGAAGAGATGCAGCTTGAATCTCTCCTTTTATTTTCTGTTGTTTGAAATTGACAATCCAATTAACTCCTCCTTCTAGAAAGAGCAGGTTGATTTGTTTCCTACCAGAGAAGAGAGGTGAGGTGGAGGTGTTCTGTAAATGTTTAACACCCAGCTGTCTGGGGGAAAATATGCATGACATGCTTTTAAGTTTAGTATACATCATTAACATTTTTCTCCATCACTTTCTTAAGCCTAGAAAATCAACAAAGCAATAAATCAGGCCTTGATTTGTAGCATTTATCAATTCCTGATGTATAAATAAATGCTCATGCTGAAAATTTAGCTCTCATGAGCCAATACAGCTGACTCTAAAACATCTGTGTGTGTGTGTGTGTGTGTGTGTGTGTGTGTGTGTGTGTTGAAATGGATGACTATGAACTTGCCTCCACCAGTAGCTAGAGATTTTTTGGAATCCAGAAATGGAAAGAATAGGAAAGATGAGGGGGTTTGTGAACATGAGGATATATGTGACCTTTGACGTGGTGGGAGGGGCACATCTCCTGCTCCCGACCTAACTTGTTTACAATGAAATTAATTTACAAACGGATGAAATAAAATGAATAGTACTATCCTGACTGTTCATTTTTCTCCTGTAGCCGCTCAGTCTGGAGTACTTGACCACACAATTTCCCTGGTAATGAAGAATCAAAAACCGGTCAACAAGGTACCATGTTGTTGTAAGAGTTACTTAGCCCAGAGTACATGAAAATCCTTCTTAGCTTACCTGGAGTTGTTACCCCCATTTTGAACCATGATCATCTTAATTACTTAAAAAACTCCACCAAACCTCTTTAAAGACTTTAAAAGTCTACTCTGCTTGAGAGAACTCTATGTGTTACTCTCTTTTTCTGATTCTCTGTTTCAGTATAATGGGTATACATCTTGTCCACTTGTTACAAACTACAACAAAGTGATACTTGCTGAATTTGACTACAGCGCTCAGCCTCTAGAAACCTTCCCCTTTGACCAGAGTAAAGAACGACTCTTGATGTACCTTATGAAAGCTGATATGATGCCTTTTCTTTATTGGAATGGAATGCTAAAGTAAGTATTATTTCAATCACATACAAAGTTGTGATATTCTTCTAGTATATTCTTGTAACCTCATTGAGCTCAAGAGAAATACTTCCAGGGAAATGGTCCTCTTTCTCATGAAAGTGGGTGAATTTTACACAACACTTTACATATGCTATCTCATAATAACCCTGTGAAGGTATTATTATCCCCATTTTACAGATGAAGAAGCTTAGTCTTTGAGAAGGTAAGGGACTTTCCCAGGGTCACACAGCTAGTAACTGTCAAGGCAGGCCTTCCTGACTCCAAGAATGGCCCTCTCTCTTGTAGATTAGGAGGGGTATCCCAAGTCAGCTGCTTCATGTCCCTCACACTATCTTTCCCCACTCTAACAGAGAGGATCTTTTGGCTAAATCACAATATTAATATCGAGGGCTTATATTTATATAGCACCATATACCTTTCAGGTCCTACTCAATATTACCATATTAGGCAGATCAGGTTGACTGCTTGAGAGGTGGAGAAAATGAGGCACTGAGAGAGAGTGCAGTAAGTCTGTCTCAGGGAATGAATTCAAATTTGAGTATTGGACTCTATACCTTGAGTAGCATTCTAGTCACCGGACTATGTTAAGTGTCTCCCATTGATCTGTAATTTCTTTTTTCGGCATCTCAATGGTTTTGTTATTAATCACACATCCTTTCTCTGTCTTTTTTTTTTTTTTTTTTAACAGGGGCTACTGGAGGGGCCCAGCCTTTTTGCGCAAGTGTCTACATTTGGGTAGAGATTAGAGATGATTGAAGACCTACATTCCTGACCAGTCTCCTCCAATGGAGGGTTTTTAATCCCAAACCACTGCCTTCAACCCAAAGCAGAATGAAGGGCTTAAAGCTTAATCCTATAAATAACTTGAACCCTTTTGAAAAAGCCACCTTATTGGCTTGCCTACCTAAATGAAAGAGCCCAATCCTTACTTCATGACGCATGTGTACCAGTGTGGATATTGTTAGCAGAAGACCATTATCATAATGGTGGGAATGAAACACCACACTGCTGTTTTTCTCCATTATGAATATTCAACACCAGTCTTACGTAATTTATTTTAACAAAGCAAGTCACAGATCACCAAGTTAACCATAGATTTTCAGAATTTTTATGGGTTTTAGGTGAGGCCGATTCTTAGATAAGTGATCAAATTGCCAGACTGAGATGTACATTGTTTTCAGACCACGTCTAATCACAAAACTGTTGAAATGGTGAGCGTTCCTATCTCATCACTTTCAAAGTCTATCCCTGTCGATGTTTTAATGAAGCACATTAAATCACATTGGTATACTGGGCCTGTGCAAGTTCTTAGAGTCTTTTATTGACCCCTTCCTAGCTCTTTCTCTCTCTCTCTCTCTCTCTCTCTCTATATATATATATGTATTGTTGTTGTTAAGCCATTTTTCAGTCATATCCGACTCTTTGTGACCTCTTTTTGGACATACACACACACACACGCACATATATGCATATATATATATATATGTATATATGTATACACACACAACAGGTACATATTATCCTAGGGAAGGAAGACATTAGTTGCTAAAGGGACCAGGAAAGGTCTCATACGGCTTGAGCTGAGTCTTGAAGGAGAACAGGGATTCAAGAGGCTAAGATAGGGAGGGAATCTCTCTCTCTCTCTCTCTCTCTCTCTCTCTCTCTCCCTCTGACATGGAGGACAGCTGGTGCAAAGATAGAGAGATTGGAGACAGTGTTGTGTGAGGAGGAACAGGAAGTATAGTTTTTTTGGATTGTAGAGAGTATGAACAAGAGTAACGTATCCCAAGTTTAGGAAGGTAGGATGGCGTCAGATTTTGAAGAGTTTTAAATGCCCCAAAGAAGAGTTTATATTTGATTCTAAAAGTAATAGAGAGCCATTGGGGTTTATTGAGAAAGGAGGGTAGTGGTGATGTTGTTTGAACAGTGCTTTAGCAAAATCATTTTGGCTGCTGGGGGTGGTGGTGGATGGATTGGAGTTGAGGGATACGAGAGGCAGAGAGATCAATTAGGAGGCTATTGTAATAGGTTAGATGAGAGGTAATAAGGGCCTGATTTGGGGTGGTAACTGTAAGTAGAAAGAAGAATGTAGATTCAAGAATTGTTGTGGAAATAGAAATGATAGGATTTAATTAACAACTGATTGGATATTTGGGGGTGAGTGAGAATAAGGAATTCAGGATGACACCAAGATTGTGAACCTAGGGGACTAGAAGAATGGTGGTGCCTTGATAGAGACTGGGAATTTTGGAAGCAGGTGAGTTTTTAGGGGAGAGATAATGTGTTCTGTTTTGGATTTGCTGAGTTTGAATTGCTTATGGGATATCCAATTTGATGAAATATCCAATTGGAAGTTGATAATGTAGGACTGCAGGTGAAGAATGAGACTAGGGCTAAATATTTACATCTGATAGTCATCTCTATAGAGGTAGTATGGTAGGACTAATATCTTTCAGCACTTCCCCCCAAAACAGGGGTTAAGCTCATCTCTTTTTTTAAAATAATTGATTTATTTATTTTTAGTTTTCAACATTCACTTCCATAAGATTTTGAGTTTTAAATTTTCTTTCCCTCCCTCTCCTCCTCACCCTCTACCACCCAAGATGGCATACAATCTGATATAGGGTCTACTTATACATTCATATTAAGCATATTTTCTCATTAGTCATGATGTAAAGAAGAATTAGAACTAATGGGAGGAACCACGAGAATGAAGCAATAAAACAAAACAACAAAGGAAAAGGCGAGCAAATAGTATGCTTCCATCTGCATTCAGACTCCATAGTTCTTTCTCTGGATGTGGATAGCAATTTCCATCATGAATCTTTTGGAGTTGTCTTAGAACCTTGCATTTCTGAGAAGAGCTAAGTCTACCAAAGTCAGTCATCGCACAGTGTGGTTGTTACTGTGTACAACGTTCTCCTGGTTCTGCTCATTTCACTCAGCATCAGTTCATATAACTCTTTCTGGGTTTTTCATTTCTTACAGCACAATAGTATTCCATTACATTCATATACCACAACTTGTTCAGCCATTCCCCAATTGATGGGTTTCCCCTCAATTTCCAATTCTTTGCCACCACAAAAGAGTTGTTATAAATATTTTTGTACATATGGGTCCTTTTTCTGTTTTTATGATCTCTTTGGGATACAGCCCTAGAAGTGGTATTGCTGGATCAAAGAGTATGCACAATTTTATAGCCCTGTGGGCACAGTTCCAAATTGCTCTTCAGAATGGTTGGATCAGTTCACAACTCCACCAACAATGTATTAGTGTTCCAAATTTCCCACATCGTCTCCAACATTTATCATTGTCCTGTTTTGTCATGTTAGCCAATCTGATAGATGTGATGTGGTACCTTAGAGTCGTTTTGATTTGCGTTTCTCTACTCAATAGTGATTTAGAGCATTTTTTCTTTTTTCCTTTTTTTTGGCTATTAATTTTTCTTATTGCGAACTTAACAATGAACAAATAAAATGAACATTTCCACAATCAAAATGGAAAAGAAAAGATCATTCATAAAACTCTGAATCTTTATTTTATAAAGCTTGCTTTTCTTTTTAAAGTATATAATAAATTTAATATTTAACTTTCAAAGCTAACCCCCTTGTTTGTATTTCCTTCAGGCATTACTCTTTTTAAAAAAAATTAATTGATTTTTAGTTTTCAACATTTTTTTAAATTTTCTCCTCCTCCTTCCCCACCTCCCTCCCCAAGATGGCATGCAATCTGATATAGGCTCTATATATACATTCCTATTAAACATATTTTTACATTAGTCATGTTGCAAGAAAGAATTAGAACCAAAAGAAGGAATCACAAGAAAGAAGAAACAAAACAAAACAGAAGAAAAAAAAGAGCAAATAGTATGCTTTGATCTGCATTCAAACTCCATAGCTCTTTCTCTGGATGTGGATAGTACTTTCCATCATGAGACTTTGGGAGATGTCTTAGATCCTTGTATTGCTGAGAAGAGCTAAGTCTATCAAAGTTAGTCATTGCACATGGCTATTACTGTGTGCAATGTTCTTCTGGTTCTGCTTACTTCACTCAGCATCAGTTCATACAAATCTTTCCAGTTTTTCTGAAGTCTGCTTGCTCATCATTTCTTATAGTACAATAGTATTCCATTACATTCATATACCACAACTTGTTCAGCCATTCCTCAGTTGATGGGCATCCCCTCAATTTCCAATTCTTTGCCAACACAGAAAGAGCTGCTATAAATATTTTTGTACATGTGTTCATTCCCATTTTTATGATCTCTTTGGGATATAGTCCTAGAATGGTATTGCTGGGTCAAAGGGTATGCACATTTTTATAGCCCTTTAAGCATAGTTCCAAATTGCTCTCCAAAATGGTTGGATCAGTTCACAACTCCACCAAAAATGCATTAGTGTTCTGGTTTTCCCACATCTTCTCCAACATTTATCATTGTCCTGTTTGTCATGTTGGCCAATCTGATAGGTGTGATGTGGTACCTCAGAATTGCTTTGATTTGCATTTCTCTAATCAATAGTGATTTGGAGCATTTTTTCATATGACTATAGATAGCTTTAATTTCTTCATCTGAAAACTGCCTGTTCATATCTTTTGACCATTTGTCAATTGGAGAATGACTTGTATTCTTAGAAATTTGACTCAGTTCTCTATATATTTTAGAAATGAGGCCTTTATCAGAGACACTGGTTGTAAAAATTCTTTCCCAGTTTTCTGCTTCCCTCCTAATCTTGGATGCATTAGCTTTGTGCAAAACCCTTTTAATTTAATGTAATCAAAATTATTCATTTTGCATTTCATAACGTTCTCTATCTCTTGTTTGATCATAAATTCTTCCCTTCTCCATAGATCTGAAAGGTAAACTATTTCTTGCTCTCCCAATTTGCTTATAGTATCAGTTTTTAGAACTAAATTGTGGACCCATTTTGACTTTATCTTGGTATAGGGTGTAAGATGTTGGTCTATGCCCAGTTTCTGCCCAACTATTTTCTAGTTTTCCCAGCAGTTTTTGTTAAATAGTGATTTCTTATCCCAGAAGCTGGAGTCTTTGGATTTATCAAATAGTAGATTAGAATAGTCATTGACTGTTGTATCTTGCATACCTAACCTATTTCACTGATTCACCACTCTATGTTTCTATTAATTTATTTTGATTTATCAACAATCACTTTCATAACCTTTGAGTTTAAAATTTTTCTCCCCCTCCCTCCTCACCTCCCTCCCTAAGATGGTGAGCAATCTGATAGAGGCTCTACATACACATTCCTATTAAATGTATTTTCACATTAGTCATGTTGTAAGGAAGAATTAGAACCAATAGGAGGAGCCACAAGAAAGAGGAAACACAACAAAACAGAAGAAAAAAAATAATAAATAGTATGCTTTGATCTGCATTCAAACTCTATAGTTCTTTCTTTGGATATGGATAGCATTTTCCATCATGAGGCCTTTGGAGATGTCTTAGATCCTTGTATTACTGAGAAGGGTTAAGTCTATCAACGTTAGTCACCACACAATGCACCACTCCATTTCTTAGCTGGTACCAAGTAGTTCTGATGATTACTGCTTTATAATACAATTTAAGATTTGGCACAGCTAGGGCCACCTTCCCTAGCATTTCTTTTCATTAGTTTCCTTGATATTCTGGACCTTTTGTTCTTCCAGATGAATTTTGTTATTGTTTTTTTTCTAGCTCTATGAAATAACTTTTTGGTAGTTTGATTGGGCATGGTGCTAAATAAGTAAATTAATTTAGGTAGAATTGTCATTTTTATTATATTAGCTCAGCTAGTATAAACAAAACAAAAACCCAGATCAGAGAAAGTATCCAAGAGGAAAGGGTAGTCAATAATGTTAAACATCATAGAGAAGTCAGTAAGGATGAGGATTGTGAAAAGTCCACTCGATTCGACAATTAAGAAATCATGAGCAATTTCAGTTCAGTATTGAAATCTGAAGCCAAATTGCAGAGGGTTCAGCAGACTGGGAGAGAAGTGGAAGAAATGTGTGTTAGCACCTTTTTTTTTTTTTTTAAAGGAGTTTGAACGATAAAGGGCAGAAAGTTATAAGATGATTGATAATAGGTCTGATAGATAATAGATACGTAATAGGTAACTGTCTACTGAGAGTTTTTTGAAGGATGGGTGAGACTTTGATAAGTTTTTAGATAGCAGGGAAGGAGCTAGTAGATACAGAGAGATTAAAAATGAGAAAACTTGGTTTGGTACCTTTTCTGTACTGGCGAGCACTGTTAAAGTAAGTTTGGTTCTATCGTGTGTGTGTGTGTGTAGGTATGTACATATCTATATCTATATAATAGATAGACAATAGATAGATTTCTGGCTGTAGAATCTAAAAGATCTCTGTTTAAGTCATGCTCTGATACGCACCAGCTGTGTGACAAGTTACTTAGTGTCTCAAAACACTGGATTCATCTAAGACTAGTGTAGAAGCCATATTTAACACCAGATGGATGATTCATTGATGTGGATGGAGAAAGTTCCCACATCAGGAGCCCCTATACTGGTTACACCAGCAAGCTGAATACCAACAAAGAAATATGCATAAAGCTGCTTGCCTCTGAGGGGAGAGAGGAGAAAATAAGCATTTATATCATACCTAATATGTGCCAGGCATGGTGTTAAGTGCTTTACAAATATTAGCTCATTTGAGCTTCACAGCAACCTTGCAAAACAGATGGGTACTGTCATTATTACAGTAGAAGAAATTGAGGCAAAGTGCCTTACCCAGGGTCACAGAACTACTAAGTGTCTGAGTCTGGATTTGAACTCAGATCTTCCTGGCTCCAGGCCCAGTGTTCTATCTACTGTACCACCTAGTTGCCACTGAAGGATTTAATTTCTCTCAACATTTTTCACTCTTAATTTACATCTACACCAAGAAGTTGAGGCAAGGAATAAATAATGACTATATTCACATTCATCAATTTTACTGCTCACTAGATATTCTGGGAAAGGTTAAATACTTAAGAATGACAATAAGATTTGTATGTAGACTAGCTCAGCTCTCTTTTCTATCTACTTATCGAACCATTTGGAAACAGCCAAAGTGAACAGAAAGGGAAATGAAAAGGAGAAGAATGGGTTTAGTGAGGCTGTAGGGTATCATCAACAATGAGTATGAGGAGTGGGGGGAAACCTCATGGAGGACAAGTAAGATTGGAAAAGAAGATGGGTCCATCATGACAGAGAAACTGAGGCTCATTCACTTAGCAAATTTTTTAAAATTTATTTTTTTATTTTTGGCGGCAATCAGAGTTAAGTGACTTGCCCAGGGTCATACAGCTAGTAAGTGTCTGAGGTTGGATTTGAACTCTCATCCTCCAGACTCCAGGGCCTGTTCAGCAAATATTTTTTGAGTAGCTACTATTTGCAAGGCATTCCAGGGGGGATGCAAAGAGGAATAAGATAGAATCCCTGTCTCATGGGGCTGACAGTCTAGTTGAAGAAATAAGAAATGGACACAGATACCTGTAATATATGTTTGAAGGTGAAAGTACAAAAGATAGGTACAAAATGTTCTTCTTTTATTGCCCAGAAGCAAGTAAGACTTTCATGGAGAAGGAGGCTTTTCAGATGAGCCTTGAAGGTTGGGTAAAATTTAGAAAGGCAGAGAGAGGAGAGAAAGGCCTTTCAAATGTGAGGAATAGGGTGGAATTTGAAAAGTGGTTGAGTAAGTTTAGGTCACCGTGACATTGTTAGGGTTTGCTCTGGGATTCAGATTTCAGCCCTCCTGACTTCTAGCTCACAGCTCTTTCCACTAGATCATTCTATGTTTGTGAAATTACAATACAAACTTTGGCACTAGGAAATTGCTGACTCCATTTTGAATTATTCTGGGAAGTCTGTTGTAGACTTAGCTAGAGTGACATGTATTGACTAAGAAGATGACCAGACACAACGGTCTCTCTCCGACTTCTATTCTGTGAGCTATGAAAGTTCACAGCTGTGAGTTATGAAAGGTCAAAAATATGTTCACTTCAGAAAAAGAGAAATTTGAAATCTTATGGATGAATGAATGAATGGAAAAAATATTTATTAAGCTCTTACTATGTGCAAATCACCGAGTGCTTTGTGCTTCAGACACAAACAGAGAACGAAGACTGTCCCTGTTCTCAAGGAACTCAGTCTAATGGGGGAAATAAAACACATAAGGGTTCAGCTATAAATCTGATGGGAAAATCTCATGGTTCTTAGGGAGCCGCAGGAGAACTGATGGTCTCTAGTGTCAATTCCATTAAACTATATTAGTTTCTGATACTGAATTATTTGGCAGTAGTGAGACCATCTCTAGTCGTCCTGATCTATATCTCACCACTGGACCCAGATGGCTTGGGAGGAGAAAGTAAGGCTGGTGATCTTGCGCAGCCCTCCCTCACTTAAATTCAATTCACTTACAAGCCATGACATCATCTTCCTGATGTCATGGTCCGCTTCGAGAATGAAGGACAAACAACAATTTGGCAATAACAAGTACCCTGGCATAGAGAACTTATTTTCATTTTTACTTTATCTTTAATAGCTATGGATATGGGGACCATCGCACCTGGAGAGACAGTTGCCAAGTCCCCTAGCCACAAGGGTTACTTCCTTGGATGATAGTTGTAGGGTCAGGCTGGAAGCAGGGTTGGTGGTATTTTTGGGGAGAAGTTGCTATTCCTGGTGCTCTTGGACTTACCTACCCTATTGTGACAAGTGGTCAATAGTTAGTATAGGTGGTGGCAGAGATGGTAGGCCTCTTTGTCAAAGGGGATTGCTCCTCTGGTTGATGGCTCTGTGTGTGTGTGTGTGTGTGTGTGTGTGTGTGTGTATAAGCAGAACAGATGGTTTAAGAATGCTGCTGTTTCAAAGATCTTGAACCTGTGCCACTAATTTAGGATTGGACAAGAATTTATCTATTCCAATCCTCTTATTTTATAAAAGAGGAAATAGAAAGCCAGAGAGATATAGCAGCCTTCCTTTGTGAGTTGGGGGCAAACAGCAAGAGAAAGGGAGGTGAAAACAAACCATCTAATGACAGTCATGCTTTTAATCTATGCCTTAGATAAGGATGGGGTCACTCTGACTATCCTTGTGGATGCCTCTTTTCAGTTGAGGGGCAAATTAAAGGAAGTGAAATCCTCTTGGCAGGTTGAAACTTCTTGAATTGAGCAAGTAGGAAATAGCAGCAATTTTTCTGTAACTAAAGATTTCCTGTTTATCGATAGGGATACCAGTAATTCCTCTGAAGGAGCAGTATAAACTTACTGCTCCCATGGGAGAGAGAGAAAAGACCTTAGAGGTAGTTAAGAAAAGCTAACATTACTGAGAGTTGATTTTTTAAAAATGCCCTGTCCTCTGAAGTATAGGATTCTACACCAATAAAATCCCAAATTATTTTATAACATGCAATATATGAGCCTATAAAGTTATTGTTACTGTACCTCTCAAGTACAGCACTAGGCAACTCCCAAGAAATAATGTTGGGCGGAAATAAGAACTTATACTGCACATATAGCAAAACTGACATTGGTAGATATTTGTCTTCAAACATCTCAGCCCTTCCTTTCTGCACTCACTTCTCTCAGAGATCTGAGATGCTCAGGGATCTCTATTGTAATATTTCCTATGGTCAGTGCCCCAAGGTCTAGGCCTACTTTTCTTCAACTACCCTCCCTCCATCAGACCTTACTTATCTAACATGCCATTTCATAAAATGTTACAGCTGCAGAGAACCTCAGAATTCATCTCATCTAACTCCCTTATTTTATTGAAGAGGAAACTGAGAGTCAGAGAGGATCTATGGATCCTGGGGGGTCTTACTGGGTAATAGAAGCTAGTTTAATAAAGAATGTGGTTTATGGTATTTAGTGTCTGATAATATGTCACTGTGTTATCTCCTCCAGATAACATTTGTATCTTGTATCTATGTCTTTACCCAAAGATATGAATAATATGGATAGGGCCAGTGGTGGTGGCAGGGTTCTTTCAGGGAATTGCCCCTAAAATCCCACGATATACAGAGACACCCACTCTGCTTATATTTATGTCTGGCTTTGCCTTTATAGACCTAGTTTATTCCTCATAGCCCACATAGAAACCAGAATTGGACAGATTGAGGAGAGCAGGCTGAATTGCTTTTGGGAAATTGCAAAGCTCTTCTCCTAACCCCTAAACTTCCCTTAGGAGACAGCTGGGTGACACAGTGAATAGGGAACTGGGCCTGGAGTCAGAAAGAAGTGAGTTCAAATTGAGCCTCAGATAATGGTTATGTGACCCTGAGCAAGTCACTTAAATTTTTGTCTGCCTCAGTTTCCTCAACTGTAAAAAACATACAATAGCATTTAACTCACAAGGTTATTGTGAGGATCAAATGAGATACTTGTAAAGCACTTATCACAGTGCCTGGCATACAGTAGGCAATTTATAAATGCTTATTCTATTCCCTTCCCCTATACCACCTCTGTCTTTAGAAGAGTAAGCTCAAAGTTTAGTTCCTACACAGCATTGGTCTCACCTGAGAGGAATGATTATTGATAACCAATGATTTAGGGACATCTAGAGTTCTCCCTTTTTTCTAAAGTCCTGATTTCAAAAGTTCAGTCTCTTGAAGGACATTGCCAATAATGAGTTTGTACTAACTTTCTTGTTCAGACCCCACAAAGTCATTGTGCTCTACTAGGGTTTGGATGGGGATAAATTTTTTGAATAGATTGTCCAAGGCTGGGGATAAATTAGAAGTAAATGACATAATCAAAATTTATTTGAATAGGTTCAGCTCCTCATTGTAACATTCATTCTCTCATTAATTGTTAACCAATCAGTTGATTGCCACTCTTAGGAACGCCCCCTCTTCCAATGGGGATATAAGACATGAGACTACCCCCATGATTGTCTTTAGTCTAAGAGAGAGATGTCAAATGACCATCCTTTTATTAAAATGCTGGCATTGATTAAATTACCCAGAAATCATGTCCCTCAAACCTTTGAACTGCCACACACCAAATTCATGTCTAAAGTTGGCATCACTACCAGATGAGTACTTCTGTGGGGTCCCAAAGGTCACTCATGAAGAACACTCCTTAATATTCAAGGTATTGATACTGCATTGGCTATAGGTGTGCTGTTACTTTTATCACATTCTGGAATTCCAGGATACTGGCACAACCTCGTGATGACCTTTTCAACTTACTAGGTCATGAGGTTCTACTTCCTTTCCCTAGAAAAGATGAAATAGGCTAAGGATGAAGGCCAATTTCTCAGATGACTTTTTTGAAGACACCAACAATTGTGGCTATGCAGCCAATTGAAAAAGGTTCTACATTCTTGGCCAACTGGCACTAGTTACATGTCTATGCATGCTCCATAGTCTCTCTAAGGCATTCCCCAATGTGTCATCACCATTCTCCTGGAAGTAAACTCTTTAGCCTCTCCATGTGGAAAGGGTGCATCAATCGGGCAAGCTGGCATAACCTGCACATCCACCACGCCTCATTACAGGCATATTCTTCAGAAATTGTCACTAATTCACTTTCAGTAGAAGAGACTATTTGAGGATTATTGTGTGTGGGGCAGTGAGGTAGTGCAGTGGAAAGAGCACCGGCCCTGAAGTCAAGGAGGACCTGAGTTCAAATCCATGAATGATTAAGCACAGAGAAATTCAGAAGCACAGAAAGAAAAGTCCAAATCCAGAACATACAATCCCCTACATTTTTCTATATTTTTCATTAAGATTTACACAAACTGTCATTTACCTATGGGATGTTCAAAAAATAATTCATGATATGGAGCCTAGGAGAGATACTAGGGATCTATCTACCTCTATCTCTGTCTCTATATCTCTATCTCTATCTCTATTTATGTTTTTATCTATCTGTCTCTATATATTTATATCTATGTCTATATCTATCTATTTATCTATCATCTATCTAGATATCTCTGTCTAGAAATCTATATCTATCTATATCTAGATATCTCTGTCTATATATCTCTATTTATCTATCTCTGTCTCTATCTAGATATCTACATCTATGTCTATATTTATGTATCTATCTCTATGTCTAGATATCTATATCTATCTATCTATCTATCCCTGTCTCTATCTAGATATCTATCTCTATCTCTACCTATATATCTGTATCTATCTCTATCTAGATATATATATTTATGTCTCTATCTATCTATCTCTATTTAAATATCTATATCTATCTATCTCTATCTCTAGATATCTATGTCTATATGTATCTATCAATCTATCTCTATCCCTATCTCTATATCTATGTTTATATTTATCTATGACCTATGTATTTATCTATCTATATCTTGATACACCTATGTCTATATCTATCTATCAAATTGGAAATCACCTGCATAGAGGTAATCATTGAACCTATAGGAGCTGATGCAATCATGAAATGAAAAAGTATAGAGTGAAAAGAGAAGGGGGTCTAGGACAGAGCTTTGGGGGAACATCCATGGTTAGTGGGGATGACCTGGATGAAGAAAGAGAAAAAAAAGATTGAGGAGAGGTTGGACAGATAGGAGGAGAAGCAGGACAATGATGTCATGAAAACCTAGAGAGGAAAAAATATTCATTAAGGGAGATGATTAACAGTGTCAAATACTGAAGAGAAGTTAAGAAGGATTAGAATTGAGAAAAGGCCATTAGATTTGGCAATTGAGAGATCATTATTCATAATTTTTTAATTTTTAAAATAAATTTTATTGATATAATTAAAAAAATATATCACCATAGTTTCTCTCAGGACCCCCTTTCTTTTCCTTCTCTGAGGGCACCCCAATATAACAAATCATACTTTTTTTTTTTTTTTGGCTAGGCAATGGGGTTAAGTGACTTGCCCAGGGTCACATAGCTAATAAGTGTCAAGCGTCTGAGGCTGGATTTGAACTCAGGTTCTCCTGACTCCAAGGCCAGTGTTCTATCTACTGCGCCACTCAGCTGCCCCACAAATCATACTTTTTAAGGACAAGAAAAAGAGAGAGAAAAAAATCTGAAAATATGTGCAATGTGCCACATTTGTGGACCTCCCCACCTTTGCAAAGGGGTATTTTGAAAGTGTCTTCTCTTATTTCTTCTTTTGAGCTATACTTGTTCTTTATAATTTGCTACATTCACTTTCGATTTTTGTTATGTGCTTGTTCTTTCCATTTACATTGTTGTGGTCATTGTGACTATTATTTTATTGGTTTTACTTACTTCATTCTGTAGTAATGCATGTGGATCTTCCCATGTTTCTTTATATCATCATAGTCATATTTTCTTACAGTAGAGTAATATTCCCTTACCTTCATGTGCCATAATTTGTTTAGCCATTCTCCAGTCAATGGGCATCTACTTTATTTCCAATTCTTGGTTATCACAGAAAGTGACACTATCAATATTTTGGTGTATGTTGGATAGATATAAATCCACTAATGGAATCCTTGGGACAAGAGGTATGATATTTTAGTTACTCTCTTTGCGTAAATTCCGAATTGCTTTCCAATAATAATGTACTAGTGCACCTATCTTCCTACATTCATATTTTTTAGTGTGAATTTTTGGGGATACCAACAATTCTCAGGTTAGTTCTCTGAGCTTTATTCTTTTTTTTTGCTTCAAAAAGTCCATTTGTAGAGTTTTCAAAACTTTCCATTGTGTCAGTTTCTCATTTTGTCACGCTTTTTGTTATTCTGCTTCTGTTGTTTTATTTTCCATCAGGAGTCTACAGCTTTGCAAAGACATTCTCTGATTGTTTTAGCCTGTTAGTGAGGAAAGTGATTGTGTGTTTTGCATAAAAGCCAAGGTTGTCTCATTTTCATAGACCAATCACATTGAGAATACCAAAGTTATATGGAAACCTTTAAAGCGGGGATTCTGAACCATTTTTGTTTCTTGGACCCTTTTGGCAGTCTGGTAAAGCCTATGGGCACCTTCTCAGAATGACCTTTTGAAAGGTGTAGCATAAAATTACAAAGGAAACCAATTATATTGAAATAGTTACTAAAATGTGAAAAAAAACCATGGTATAGTAATATATCTGGCAGTGGGTTTTTTAAAAAATTAATTTATTTTTAGTTTTCAACTATCACTTCTATAAGCTTTTGAGTTTTAAATTTTTCTCCCCCTCCCCCCTCATCTCCTTCCTAAAGATGGCATGCAATCTGACATAGGCTCTACATATACATTCCTATTGAACATATTTTCACATTAGTCATGTTGTAAAGGAAGAATTAGAACCATTAAGAGGAACTACAAGAAGGAGGAAACAAAACAAAACAGAAGAAAAAACCCCCAGCAAATAGTATGCTTTGTTTGCATTCCAACTCCATAGTTCTTTCTCTGGATGTAAATAGCATTTTCCATCATGAGATTTTTGGAGATGTCTTAGATCCTTGCATTGCTGAGAAGAGCTAAGTCTATCAAAACCAGTCATCACACAATGTGGCTGTTACTGTGTACAATGTTCTCCTGGTTCTACTCACTTCACTCAGGATCAGTCCATACAAATATTTCCAGGTTTTTCTGAAGTCCGCTTGCTCGTCATTTCTTATAGCACAATAGTATCCCATTACATTCATATACCCAGTAGGTTTAATAACTAAAGTAATTTTGAAGTAGCAATGAATATAAATGATGTTCTGAAATATTTGCTGTGATAATAATATGATATGAAAATATCTGTGATTTCTACTGGTGACAAAGTCACAAATACTACTACTACTACTAGTATTGCAGTTTTTTGCCTACATTCATACTTGAAGGAAATTTTCAATTTTAGTTACAGTTTAGTGAAGCTAAAGATGTACTTATCTTTTTTATCCAAACTCGTAGACCCTCTGAAATCTATCCAGAGACTCACTGAGTGTCTGTGGACCCTGGATTAAGCATCTTGACACTAGAGGGAAGCTGAGAAGCCTCAGTTCTGTCAACTAGATTAAAGCAGAACAGGATCACCATTCCTGTTGGAGTTGTGGTTGTGCTTGCGGTTTGTCCTTCATTCTTGAAGAAGACCGTGACATCAGGGAGGTGATGACATGACTTGCAATTGACTTGGATTTGAGTGAGTGAGGGCTGTGTGGTCACCAGCCTCACTTTCTCCTCCAGAGCCATTTGGATCTAGTGGTCAGGTATCAATCAGTATGACTGGAGACAGGCCAGACCTGTAGGAGTAGGATAGGGACAAGGACAGAGATATTGAAAGTAGAAGGAAAAAAAGAGGGAAATTATTCAGAACAGTGGGGAATTAGACCTATATTTTTTTCTTATGTTATGTTCTTAAAATTTTCATGTGTACATGTCTTCTCTCCCCAACTTGACAGTAAATTTGAAACCCCCGAATTGTCTCCTTTGTACCTCTTTTTATAATTCCCTAGCTATGCAGGTCTATAGTATGGACTCAATAAAATTATACTGACTGAATGAACAGTTGGGTACATTTGTTCAGATCCTACTGTGTTGATTTATTATCTGATAAAATAGAGATGAATGGAGCATGATCTCCCATAGATGGGTGGGGGTGGATAGGATTTACTTTTTTAATTTTAGAGAAAAGGCATATGGTGTTGGTACCTCCTACAATCCCTGCTCCTAGGGAAGACTGAGGCTGGTAGATCCCTTGAGCTCAGGAATTCTGAGCTTTTGTAAGACCACAGCTAATGGGGGTGTTCACACCAAGTCTGGCACCAATGTTATGAGCCCCTGGGTGGGGGGAGATACTGGGATGACTAAGGAGGAAGGAACTCTGTGAATGGCCACTGCATCTCCAGCCTGGGTGAGCTAGGGAAACTGAGTCTCCAAAAAAGAGGAAAAAATGAGGGAGATAGTTCCTATTACGGAAAAATTGTCAGGGGAAACACTGGGAGTTTATGAATCTCTTTCTCTCTCAAGTGCCATTGAAAAACTGTGTGATTTGGTGGTTGATACTTTTCATCATCTGAAAATGTAAGCTCTTTGAAGACACGGTTTATTGTTGTCATGGCTGTTTTTGCTGTTGTATGCCCCAGTGCCAAGAACGATGTTTGGTATACAATAAGTGCTTAATAAATATTTGAATGGAACTGAATTGACTCTGAAAACCAGAGAGAAAAATCATATTATGAATGAAGGATGTTTTTATTTGGGGAAAGGTAGGGAGAAGAGTAGAGCTATAATTCATTATTTTTTTTTTATGCCCAGGTCAAGGTGGTGAGAGAAATAAAAAGTGTCCTCAAATCATTTTGTTGAATTACTGGGGAGAGAGACTCTGGGATACCACATGATCACTGCTACTGAGCAAATGCAGAGGTTGATTAGCCTAGGGAAAAATCCATGCTTTTAAAAAGCATTCTAGCTGAATGGATTCTTGTTAAATAGATGCTAACCTCAGTTGTTTCTACACTGCTGAATTGATGTAAAGTGCTTTCAGTTGTTTCAGTTGTGTCTGATTCTTTGTGACCCCATTTGGGGTTTTCTTGGCAAAGATGCTGGAGTGGTTTGCCATATCCTTTTCTGGCTCATTTTACAGATGAGAAAACTGAGGCCAACAAACTGAAGTGACTTGCCCAAGGTCACACAGCTAGTAAGTTCAGGATCTGAACTCAGAAAGAGGAGTCTTACCGACTCCAGGCCTGGCGCTCTATCTGTTGTGCCACCTAGCTGCCTGTGTAAAGCACTATAGACTCCCTAAATGTCAATACCATGGGACACAGCCTTGATTCAAGGCTGCCTCATCTTAGTTATGGTCCTGGAGAGAAGTAATCTAAATAACTATTTCCCAGCTACTGGTCTGTGGATGTGTAGTTCTGAAACAAATTTTTACCAACCTGTAAAATTTCTACTACCAAAAGTCCATACTTCTTAAAATCCATTCTCTCTGAAGAGAACTTTGGAATAGATGTGAGACATGGGACACATTGGCACAGGACTGCTCAGCATAGCATGCTCATGTTAAAGAAGGCACTGTGCTCTATTTGCAAAGCAGAATTGAAGTGGCTCAAAAGAAATGTGCAAATCTAGAGACATCTCCATCCCAAATGTTCATATGGACTATTTGTGACTGACCTGTGGTAGAGCCTTCCAAGCTCATACTGGATACACCATACATTGATCCCAACATAGTGATGTCATTTTGGTCCTCTTTGAGTATGAAGAACAACAACCAACTTCTTAAAATTCATAGACTTGACTTCTCTTCTTCTTTCCTTCTTCCTATTACTTTTGCTTCTGGTTTCCTCCTTCCTGGCCCCTGTCCCAACTCCTTAAGCTAGGGATATCTGCTGCTCATAGGCTTCAGAGGGCTAGGGATAGAAAATTTAGCCTCTAACATATTGTGGTTTGGGAAACTGTTCTAAACATGCAATAAAAAAAGGCAGATGGTCACTTGAAAAGTTTGCTATTTCCCTAAGTAACCTATTGAGGCTGCCAGCTGGGGAGGTCCAGGTGGCCACAGAGGCAAAGGCATAGGATTTTTTACTGGCACCCTTGCAGATGGGCTGTGTGCTTATTAAAATGCCAAACATTCTCCTTTAAAGCCTTCCCATCTCTACCCAGCACAACCTATGTGGTTTTTGGTTTGGTCAATGTAAACGCTTTTCACTTCTGCCCTTTGAATGTCTAGTTGCCTTCCGGACTCACCTCAGACACTACCTTCCATGTGAAGTTGTTTCTGATCCCCCCAAGTTGTTAGTGCTTTGGCTCCCCTGGCCCCCAAATTATCTTTTATTTATATGCTCATATGCTATTGAGAGGAGCTTGGCAAAATCACGCCACCAAGCTAACTGGGTCCATGACAAATTTATGTTATTTAATCTCAGCTGGCCTTTCCCTGAAGCAAGGCAATCCTTTTACCCATTCTTAATTGATTCTTTATCCCATTTTATCCCACTTACCATTCAGGGCTGTTCCAAATTTTCTCTTTTTTCCTCAGATTCCCCACACGACTGCCTTCCTCCACCCCCTCAACTGAGGACCTTGCTTCATATTTTACTGAGAAAACAGAAATAATTTCCTGTGAACTTAGAAATCATCATAGTCTCCTTTTTTCATTTAATAGATGATGAAACTGAGGCACAGAGAGATGATGTGATTTGTCCAGGGTCACACCATTAGTGAGGCAAGATTTGAACTCAGCTCTTCCTGACTTCAATCGAGTCCAGTGTCTACCCACTATGCCACATTTCTTGTCAACACTCACTCATTGCCTCTACTTTCTCTCTTCTCACTCTCGCTTGAAGCCTGTAGTTTTTAAGTTTGTCACTTTACTGAAACTACTCTCCTCAATGTTACCAGTGTTCTCTCTTAATTGCTAGATCTGTTGGTCTTTTCTCAATCCTCATCCTTTTCGAGTTTCTGAAGCATTTGACCCTGTTGATCACCTTCTCTTCCTGACTACTTTCTCTTTGGGTTTTCATGACACTGACCTCTCTTGGTTCTCCTCCTGCATGCATGACTGTTCTTTCTCAATCTCTTTTACTGGTTTATTTGTTAACATCTGCCTCCTAATGGTGGGTGTGCCCCAAGGCTCTATACTGGTCCCTCTTCTCCTTTTCACATTCTCACTTGGTGACCTCAATAATTCCATGGATTTAACTACCTACCCACTTTACTTAGCCTATATAACAAAGGCAGATCCAAAATAATACCTTTAGGCTAGTCATAAAATGTACTAAAATGTAGACATATTAAATACTGCACTACAATAATTAACAGAATTATGAAATGAAAAGTTAATGATAAAGTATGCAGAGTACTATACAGTAAACAAAGGTGTGCAGTATATTGTTCCTTCCATACCCACTGTATCCAGCCTTTATTGTGGGTCGCAGGCTGGAATTTCTTTTAGAATTCTTCATATAAAGTTGAATTTGTGTAATGTAAATTTGTGTAAACTGTGAACTATCTGTATATGGTATGTTCATACATATAGGCACACGTGTATATTCAGGCATACATGCTTATATGCGTATCCACACATGCCTACACACATGTATTTTATATGTATGTTATATATGTATATATAGATTTCCTAGTTGAATGTTTTTATATCCTCAGATTCCATCTTGTAGTCCCTTGAAACTCTCAGATATTTTTTTCAGACAAATTATTATCTAAATATCCCTCTTCTATCTTGTACTTGCAAAGCTGATTTTTGAACCCAAGTATTAGATTTTACAATTACCCCTATTAAATTTTAGTTTGTTATGTTCAGTCCAATGTTCTAGCTTGTCAAGAGCTTTATGGATCCTGACTCTGTAGTCCAGCATTCTAACAGCTAGGTGGAGTACTGGGAGTAGAGCACTGGGCCTGGAGTCAGGAAGACCTGAATTCAAATGTGACCTCAGACACTTATTAGCTTTGTGACCCTGAACAAGTCACTTAATCTCTGTTTGCCTCAGTTTGCACACCTGTAAAGTGGGAATAATAACAGCACCCACCTTGCAGGATTGTTGTCAGGACCAAATGAAATAATATTCATTAAGCATGCTTAGAACAATGCCTGGCACATAGTAGGAAATTAAAAAATGCTTATTTCCTTCCTTCTTAGCTTTGTGTCATTAGCAAGATTGATAAACATACAATTCATGCCTTCATCTAAGTCATTGAGAGCAATGTGAAAGGGTCAAGGACAGAAAGTCCAGCAGAAATCTCCTTCCAAGCTGACACTAAGCTTTCAGTGATTGCTCTTGAGTTCCAGCCATCCAACCAGCTCTGAATCCATCTCATTGTATGATTGTCTAGCTCACAGAGCTCTCTCTCTTTCCACAAGAATACCATGAACGTACGAGATTTCATGAAGTCATTTGCTAAAATCTTGGTAAACTACACATTCATTTTCCCCCTTATCAAAAACCTAAGTTATAAATCAAAGAAGGAAATAAGGCTAATCTGGCACAACTCATTCTTGATAAAGCCGTACTGGCTCCCTCTGTTCATCCCTTCTTTTTTTTTTTTTTGATGTTCACTGACCATCCCTTTAATAATCTGTTCTAGAATTTTGCTGAAATGATGATGATAATGTTGAGTTGTTTCAATTGTGTCTGACTCTTCGTGACCCCATTTGGGGTTTTCTTGGAAAAGATACTGGAGTGTCTTGCCATTCCCTTCTCCAGCTCATTTTGCAGGTGAGGAAACTGAGGCAAACAGGGTTAAGTGACTTGCCCAGGGTCACACAGCTAGTAAGTGTCTGAGGCTGTTTTTGAACTCATGAAGATGAGTCTTCTACTTCCAAGCTCAGTGCACTATCCACTTTACCACCTAGCTGCCCATAATAATATAATAATAGTAATAATAATAATTATTATAATAACAATAACAACAACTAACATTTATATAGCACCCACTATATGTCAGGCTCTAAATACTTTACATATATGATCTTATTTGATCCTCACAACAACCCTGTGAGATGGGTGCTATTATGTTCTCCATTTTACAGTTGAGGAAATTGAGGCAAGCAGAGGTTAAATGACTTGCCCAGGGTCACATAGCTAAGTGTCTGAGGCCAGATTTGAACTCAAGTCTTTCTGACTCCAAGTCTGGTGCTCTATCCATTGTGCTTCCTAGCTGACACCTGTTTTGGGATCAAAGTCAACATCACCAGCTTATGGTTTTCAGATGCCTTTCACTTTCCTTTTCTGAAAATCAGGATGACATTTTTTCTTCTCAATGTCACTTTACCATTCTCTGAGATCTTTGGAATGTGACTTGACATTTCTCTTAGTATTTGAGGATATTGTTCTGCTGGGGAAAGTAACTTGAATTCATAGGTGAAGAATTAGAGGGATCTCAAGGCCATCTAGTTAAAATCCTTCATTTTATAGATGAGGAAATTGAAGCCTAGAAAGGTTGTGACTAGCTCAAGGTTGCAAAGCTATTAAGTGGGAGAGCTGGGATTTGAAGTCAGGTGGAGCTAGGTGGTGCCATAGTACATAGAGCACTGGGTCTGGAGTCAGGAAGACATAGATTCTAGAGTTCAAATCTGACTTCAGACACTTACTAGCTGAGTGACTCCGGGCAAGTCACTTAACCCTGTTTGCCTCAGTTTCCTCATCTGTCAAATGAGCTGGAGAAGGAAATCACTAATTATTCCAGTGGCTTTGCCAAATGGAGTCATGGAGAGTTGGGCAGGATTGAACAACTACCACACTTGCTGTCCCCTTGAAGGACATCAAATCTCCCCTAATTGCACAAGGAAAGACAATATATTTTTTGAGGGATGGCACCAGGTTAAGCTTGTTGGGGCTTGAAGACAAACAGGCAGGTATCCCAGGAGCTAATGGTATGAGCGACAACAACTTTTCTTTTAATTAGACCTTTAAACTAACTCAGTGAGAAAGATGGACTTCTGAATTTAACTCAAGGATGCAGAAATATAGCTTGAGCAATCATACAAAATGAGGCAGTAATACAGAATAGGATCAATTACAGAATAAAATAAATTATAAATGGTATTTACTCATGTCTTACTTTTTTTTTTTTAACTCCATTTAGGCCATTTCCTTCTCTGGCTCATTTTACAGATGAGGAAACTGAGGCAAACAGGGTTACATGACTTGTCTAGGATCACACACCTAGCAGGTATCTAAGGCCAGATTTGAACCCAGGAAGATAAGTCTTTCTGATTCTAAGGCCAGTGCACTACCCACTATGCCACCTAGCTGCCTGCTAAATGATACAGAATCAATTTAATTTCTTTCCCTCTACTCTAATGATCTAGGAACATTAAAGGCAGCTAGGGGTTTTCTTACTACTTCCTCATTTGTATTATATATCAGCTTCCTGTTAGGTATTTTTTTATTCCATTCATTCTAGTCCAAAGTTATCCTTTTGGGCAGAGAAAACAGTAGCCAAGAAAGAAGGTATTATTAGCTGGGAATTTTTGTACAGGGGCAGCTCCTGGATGCTCTGATTAGATTGTCCTGGATTGTATGCCTGAACTCTCCTGTCCTAAACTGACAAGTATGATGCTCCTGAAACGCCCCTCCCAGCCCCTAAATACCCTCTTTCCTTCTGCCTTCCAACAATGACTACCTGTGTTCCACATTCAATCTCCCTCCAGTGTCTAATCCGGAAGTGTTAAACACATCTCCCAAATACGACTTGGGCCAACATTCTGAAGTGCCGCCTAGGTCAGATGAAGATGTAATTGGGAAATAGTTAACAAAATAAATATGAATAAGATAAAACATGGATAACATTACACTTTAGTACTGAGCCAATACACTGACTGTAAGGAACCTTATGTAAGGATTAGTGATCTCCATTTCTATTTGAGCTTGACCTTTCTGGTCTAAACAACCCTGCCAAGGAGACAGGAAATATCAAAACAGCTTCAGTCCCCGCTACAGTCAGAAAGGAGAAAGGAGACAATGGGTATCAGGCCAGTACACCTCAAACAGGGGACCTGATGACAATGACTCCCAAAAGCCTGTGCATCTGCACAGTGGTGCTCAGTGAGCCTTCCTGGTGCATGTAATGTTTACTTAGATTCACTCGGTGTTTAAGAAACTTGAGATGATGTAGAATATCTCAGTGGAGAGGAAAAGGCAGGGCAAACTGATGCTGGTAACACCGTCAAATATAAAGGGTAATGGGAAGGCTAAGGAGTATAAATGTGTAGGAAGAGAACCGAGAAAGAGGAGAGCAGTGACCCAGAAGTCAAGGGAGGAGAGAGTAACCAGTAGCAGTGGGTGGTCAAGGAAGATGAGAATTGCACATGCATGTGCATGTGTGCACGCGCACATGTATGCATTGCATGTGTACATGTGCGTGCATGTGTGTTGTATGTGTATATGTGTAGGTATGTGTTTGTGTACATTGCATGTGTATACATGCACACAAGCATATGTATTACATATCTATATATGCAATGCATAGTGTGCATATGTTGCATGTGTTCATGTATAAGCATGTGTGTGTATGTATGTATATGTACATAAACATGTATGTGTATACATGTATGCATATGCATTGCATATGTGTATTGTATACCTGTGCATGTGTGTGTATGTGTATAGGTGTGTATTCCTCTATATGTGCCTGTATAGACACACATATACATGCATGAATGTACAAAACATGCATTAATATAGACACGTGTATATGTGCACAAACATTTATGTACACATGCATACACACATGTATATGTGTGTATATAATAATAACAACCACAACATTTATATATAATACTATGTGCCAGGCACCATGCTTAGCCCTTATAATTATTGTCTCATTTGATCCTCATAACAACCCTAGGAGGTAGGTGTTATCTCCATTTTACAGGTGAGGAAACAGGCAAACAGGTTAAGTGACTAACCCTGGGTCACTGAGCTAGTGAGTGTCTGAGGTCAGATTTGAACTTAGGTCTTCCTGCGTCAGATTATTCACTCTCTCGGTTTGAAATGAGATCTGTTACCACTGAAGAGCTCTTTATTCTTTGGTCTGTATAATGTCTCTGGTTTCTATTTGCTGTTTTGCTTGGATAAGTAGGTTTATTCACTGTTTGCTATTTATGAAGGTCTTTTGTATCAACAGCATTTGGTGGGAAGAAGCTAGGTTGGTAAGGCTAATAAGCTAAGGCAGGGGTGGGGAACCTTCGGCGTCGAGGCCACATGTGGCCCTCTAGGTCCTCAGGTGTGGCCTTTTGACTGAGTCCAAGGATTTGTTCTGTGAAGTTTGGACTCAGTCAAAAGGCTGCACCCAAGAACGTAGAAGGCCACATTTGACCTCCCCACCCCTGAGCTAAGGGCTACCCTCCCTACTAAGAGCAATCAGGGAAGCAGTTTTTGTTCTGAACCTATTATCTCCCAGACTACCAACATTTGAAGGGAATAGATATATAATTCTAGCCCAATGCCCCTCTTGGAAATGAGAAAAAAGTGTATCCAGCCTTGGCAATGCTCCTGGGGCCTGCTGGACACTTCTCACACTCCTTCGGTGAGCACATCCAGGTTCAGTCACAGCCCTGGCTTTCATCTCTGCAGAGGTGAGTTAGACCTCAGAGTGTGTCTATCTACCACCGATAGGCTGCAACTACACTTAGCACTGCCCCCCCAACCTCAATAATATCTTACATGTGGGTACATACAAATATTACAATTATATGTGTATAGTATTTCTTCTTACAGAATGTAAGTTCCATGAGGGCAAGTACTGTTTGGCTTTTGTCTTTGTCTCAAGTATCTATCAAGGTCCCTGGCACACAGAAAGTGCTTAATGAATGCTGATTAGTTGATTAGTAAAGACAAGAGGCAAGTGTTCTGAGGAAAGGGGATATTGACAGTTTGAGAAGAAAGAAGGTTTGAGACAGTGGTTGTGGAAAATGTGGCAGAAAATCAAATGTGAAAAAACTGAATGCTTGCCATGCAGTAGGGAGGGCCCAGTTGAGATTAAATAGCACTAATTTGTGGTGGACTTAATGAGAATGTGTGATGAAAGTTCCTCTGTAACATCAAAGCCTGTACTTGCTACAAATACCATGTTTTTTTGGGGGGGGGAGGAGAGTAGGAGCATTGGGGTTAAATGACTTGCTCAGGGTATCTGAGGCCAGATTTGAACTCAGGTCTTGTGCTGTATCCAGTGCACCACCCAGCTACCCTAATACTCTTTGTTTTCAAAGAGATCTCTCTGTAACTTTTTTTTTTTTAAATAAGGGATGAAGGCTATTGAAATACATTATAGGCAATGAACAATGTCCTGATCCCTGAGTAGGAATTTAGAAGCAGCCTAAGGAAAGTAGGGTTAACAGTTTTCTGGAGGGCAAGACAGGAAGGTGCATGGTCTGGATTTCTCGGAGTTTGCTTTGGATTGCTTGCATTCCTTCTTCTTGTTTTAGCTCAGGTGGAGGGGTGGAAGCAGAGTTAAAGTGGCTGAGTTTCACAAAGGACTTTTTTTTCTCTCCTTCCTGGATGGAATCAGGGCCATGGCCAGAGAAGGAGTTTGCTGTACTGCTCTCTGGTGGCTATTTTAAAAATGGTAACTGAAGATTTAAAAGAGCATTCTGAGTTTCTGGCAGTTCAATCTCAGTACTGCCAAGGGAACACAAAAAAGTTCTTAGTGACTGTTTAAAGTGCCTTTCCTGAGACTGGTATCTAGAAGGAAAATATCCATCTCTAGACTTTCCAGATGGGTGACATGCTTGCCTCTTTTGTAAGAGAATTGGAGCTGACCCTTGTTTGGGATGTAGTAGTAATGAGATCCAAAGAATCATAGATTTAAAATTCAAAGGGATTTTAGATCACATTTAGTTCAGTCCCCTCATTTTATCCAGATGAGGAAACTGAGGCCCATAGAGTTTAAAAGACTTGTCTAAGGTCACACAAGTGAGAGAATATGGATTTGAACCTAACCTGTTTGGTTCCAAAGGAAGCATGCTATTTCCCAAGGCATCACACTTCCTTTCTCTCTCTTTTTTAAAAAATAAGATTTTATTGCTATTTTCTGTTTCTTACATCACCATAATATTCCATGTATCTCTTCCCTTCTCTGTCCCAGACAGCCATCTCATATGACAAATAGTATTTTTTTTTAAGAAAAGAAAAAAAATTGTCAGCGCAATTGATTGATACATGTGCAGTGTTGAACACTTACAGACCTGCTACCTCCATGGATAGGGGTAGGTTGGAGGTGTCTTCTCATATCTCTTCACCCACTGCCTTTTGATAGGAATTTTATCGTACTGGATGTCAGAAGCCAGTGGTGGTTGTAATTTTTGTTTAGTGATTGATCTGCCCTTGAGTGACAAAAAAAGCAGGACTTAGGAGCAGGGCTTGAAAATGCCAGGTAAAATAATGAAAAGAGATAGTGTGATTTTAGCTCATAAGTGTGACCTCTTGTGCCAGAGACTGTCTTAGGACACAATGGGCCAAGATACACTTGGGAGTATTTTCTTGCTCTCTTGGCATCTAGCCACACTTGAATACACACACACACACACACACACACACACACACACATATATGTATGTGACAGGTGGTTCAATGGATAAAGATCTGGGCCTGGAGTCAGAAAGATGTGAGTTCAAATTTAGCCTTAGATACTTACCAGCTGTGTGACCCTGGGCAAGTCATTTAACCTCTGTTTGCCTCAGTCCACTGGAGAAAGAAATGGCAAATTACTCCATTATCTTTTCCAAGAAAATGCCATGAACAGTATTGGAGTGCTATGGTCCACAGGATCATGAAGAGTTGGACATGATTGAATGACTGAACAATAACAACAGATGTATGTATACATGTATGCATGTATGTATGCATGTATGCATGTGTGTATGTATGTTTGTATGTATGGTACCAGTCCATACTAAGATGGACTTCCCATTTGTAAGTTCAGTTTACAAATTTAGGAAGACAGAGAAATATATTCAGCTGCCCTGGAGGGGCTTGTGAGCCATGGCCATGAATGAATATGGACCTACAGAGAACCTTGATCCAGGGGTAGATCTTCTGCGGGGTCCTATATAGGAGAAGGGGATGTTCCAGAGGCTGTATAATGTTACAGGATTGGGAAAACAAAACAAATCATTGAATAAATTTTAGGAAACTTTCATTGTGATTGGGGCTAGAAAATCAAGTACTCTGTTCCATCCATCCATCTAAGGCAAGGACCCTATCTGCATTGGAGGCTCCATTTTGATTTCCCCGTCCACGTTCTAGGAGATGTGGATAGGCAAGAAGAAGCGTGGCTATGCAGAATCCTCCACCATTCACAGCAAATGCTTCTTCTAAGTGGACTGTTTTCTGTTTTTTTTTAAAGTCAGAGTATGATAGAACAGCTGCTCTCCCTTCCCTTAACAGTCTAAGAGTGGCTTACTTTTCTTGGTTTTGTGCTCTGGCATTTGACTCAGGATTTAAAACCTGGAATGGTGATGGTGACAAACATTATGCAAGAGGGAAATGATCTGGTCTAGTTGAAAGAGCGTTGGATTTGGAATCAGAAGACCCATCTGTTTCTACCACTTACTACTTCTCTGTGAGGGATTCTGGGATGACCCGAGCCCAGGGAATGGGTGAGGGAGGAAGGTCAGGGGGCCCAGCCATTCTTGGGATAATCCTAGGCTAGAGAAAGAAGCTGAGGGGAAAACAAAAGGGAAAGGAAGTTTCTCAGGAGCTGCTGTCCTGCATTGGTGGGGAGAGTTTCCTTGTCTGGGAGTTCCCTATATCAATAAAATCATAGGTCCAGTCTTTATCTCTAATAAATAAATAAATATAATGATAACCCAGGCAGAATTTGGGGAGATATTCAAGTAGGAGGCTAATTTGAACAGACAGATTAGGGGAAGGTTATGTTGCCTTTGGCAGCTGAGTAGTTTTAACTTGGGAAACACAAAGTTGGTAAAAAGGAAAGGAGAAAAAACGTCTCCAAAGTGAACTGGCAATGAACACTTAAGTTTATTATGGGCATGGACCTCTTCTTCCCCGACTTTCATTCAGCACTGAGCTTCGTCCCAAAGGATTTCCTGTAGTCAGAGCATTTCCTAAGAGTATTCAGCCTTGCTGGGAGTCTCAAGAGTAGAATTCTGGGTCTTTAGAGCTCAAGACAGATTTATCCAGGCTATGTCTCCAGAGAACAGAATGAAGATAATAGGAGAGTTTTTGTAGATAATGCCCCAGGCCATTTTAGTGAACATGAGAGGGCTTCTAGAACACCCTTAGAGGACACAGAGGAGACATGTGATCAAGAGTGTCCTAGCCAGGGGTGAGGAACATGTGGCCCTCTAGGTCCTCTAGTGCAGCCCTTTGACAAGGATTTGTTCTGTGAAGTTTGGATTCAGTCAAAGGGTCAGACCTGCCCTTTAGGAGAATCACTTTGATAACTGAGTGAAGAATGAGCTGAAATGGGGAAAGATGTGTGGCAGGCTATACTCTCCTACTCAATAAACTTGAGTGGCTCTCTGTCACTTCTAGGATCAAATATAAAATCCTCTGGTGTTCATTACTGAGACCCCCTCCTCACCTTTCCAGTCTTCTTACACCTCACACTCTGCTCCCCCTATTTACTCTTTGATCCAGTGACATTGGCCTTCTTGCCTTTGCAAGAACAAGACACTCCATCTCCTGACTTCTGACGTCTCCTCTGCCTGTCCGCCACACCTGGAAAGCTCTGCCTCCTCATCTCTGCCTCCTGGATTCCCTGGCCTCTTTCAAGTCCTAGGTAAAGTCTCACCTTCTACAGGAAGCCTTTCTCAATCTCTCTTAATTCTAGTACCTTCCTTCTGTACTTTTTCCTATTAATTCTGTATATAGTTTGTCTGTACATAGTTGTTAATATGCTGTCTTCCCCGTTTAGATTGTGAGCTCCTCAAGGGCAGGGACTTCTTTTGCCTTTCTTTGTATCTTCTTTGTATCTATGTGTTCTTGTATCTTCTTTGTATCTATGTGTCTTTGTATCTTCTTTGTATCTATGTGTCTTTGTATCTTTCTTTGTATCTACATGCTTAGCATAGTGCCTGGCATGTAGTAGGTGCTTAATAAATGTTCATTGACTGACTGACAAAAGTAACGATTGTAGAATGCCTATGGTATTACCTGGAAGAAATCTTTCTCCTTGGAAGAAGAAAGAAATAGTTTTTCTCCCATACATCCCTTTAGGGAGCTGAGAGAGAGTTCACACTTCTGGGCTCCAACACCATCAGTTCCAGATTCACCCACCACCTCTCTTCAAAGAGAAGCAGAGTCTGTCATTGGGCTAGCTGCCTTCCATCCCGTCCTATTAGGTCTTTAACCTGGTGGGAGATTGACCCACTCCTGAAGAATGAGGGAGAGAGACTGGCTGAGGAGATGGCATATTCTGACAAAGAAAGGGGCTCCCTGGGGCGGAAGGGTCATAGGGACATTAGAACTGGAAAGGATTACAGAAATTATCTAGTCCAGCCCCTTAATTTAAGGCAACTGAGGTTAAATGACTTGCTCAAGGTCACACAGATAAGGTGGGGCTAGAACTCAGACCCTCTAACTCCAAACCCAGCACACTTTCCACCATACCAAGGTGCTGCTGTAAGCTCTGGGACCCAATAGCTCTTGAAGGTTCCCCAAGTTCTTGAAGAATAGAAGGAAGGATCTGGAGTAACATGATGTCATTTTGAAAAGCCTTGCTTTTATTGTCTGGGTGCCAAATAGCTCTGGGCATAGTAATCTGTTCCTGAATCCTTTTCCTCTTCTGAGCCCCACAATGATGTTTATTGTCCTGCAAAGATATGATGAGAGAGAGGTCCCAAGGAAGCAGGATAATCAATTCAATAAACATTTATTAAATTCCTACTATGTGCCAGGTTTGCAATATGCTTTACATATGTTATCTCACTTGAGCCTCACAAAGACCCTGTGAAGTAGGTGCTGTTTTTATCTATTTTATAGATGGGGAAACTGAGTCTGAGAGAGGTTAAGTAACTTGCCCAGGGTCACACAGCTAGTAACCTGCTCTTTGTAATTTCTCACTTACCAATGGGCTGGGATCTCAGCAGGTCCTTAGAGAAGAGCCAAGGATGTCTGGGATGTTGCAGAGAATAGTCTGAGATGAGGGCCCTGAAGACCGGCTAGGAGGGGTTCAGGAAGGAGGCATGAGATGGGTTATTGAGGGATAGTGGCTATTTTGCTTAAACTCAACTTCTGTGGAGTGAGGAGGATGAGAACTCACCAGCCTCAGTACCAGGGAGTAGGAGAAAGGCCATAGAGAGGACGAACTGCATCTTTTCAGAGAGGCTGCCCAATGTAAGAGCTGCTTCTGTTCCCACCTCCCAGCCTTTGTCTGTTTCATAGGGGAAAAGAGATGTAAGCTCAGTGATGAAATCTCCTCCAGCCACATACACCTGTGGTCATCTTGGGTTTTAATATGGTTAAGAAGGCCACCTCACTGCCAAAATTATAGTAATCAAAGCATTAGGCGCTCGACCACAGCTGCATTGTGTCAATATTTACTTTATTCACCAAACCAGGAGAAGGTGCCTATGTACCTTGGAGAAAGAGGCAGGACAGGGTCCAGAGCTGAGTTTCATTTATTTTTGTGCTTGACAGTCCTTAGCACAGTGCCTTGCATATAGGAGTCAGTCAGTCACTAAGGATTTATTCAGCACTTACCATGTGCCATAACCCCTGCTAAGTGCTGGGAATGCAAAGAAAGAGAAAAAAAATAATCCCTGCTCTCAAGCAACGGGCATTTTACTGGGGAGAGAGTCTTGAAGGAAGCTGGAGAAGATTCCAGGCATACAGGCTGTTGTTTAGTCATTTCAGTCATGACCCCATTTGGGGTTTTCTTGGCAAAGACACTGGAGTGGTTTGTCATTTCCTTCTCTAGCTCATTTGACAGATGAGGAAACTGAGGCAAACAAGGTTAAGTGACTTGCCCAGGGTCATACAGCCAGGAAGTGTCTGAGGCCAGATTTGAACTCAGGAAGATGAGTTTTCCTGACCCCAGGCCTGGCACTCTGTGCACTATGGCGCTACCTAACTGCCTTAGAGGCACGGGGGACACCAGTGCAAAGGCCAGAGTCCAGAGATGGAGGGTTGTGTTTGAGGAGCAGCACGCAAATCAATATAGCTGATCACAGAGGGCGTCCAGTCCTCCACAGTAAATGCTTTTCAAGTGAATAAACGAATGAGTGAACCTACGAAGAGTCACCCAGCCTTAGTCAATGTTCCTTCCCTCCTCGAAATAAAACCCAACAACAACCCACAATACATCCCCAGTTACAGACCCATCAGTGTTGATTTTGAAGCCCGTCCATCATCTAAATTGTTCTTTGAATCAATCCTATGAAGACAAATATTCATGAATGGGGCTACCAATATGAATATACACCTGTCTGGCTCATCAGGTTTCAGCAGCTCCCTGCCTTACCATTATACCTTCAGTCCTTTGGGTCAATCAAGTAATCAACAAGCATTTATTAGTTATTAACCACCTCCCATCCACTATGGGCCAGGCCCTGAGGATACAGAGACAAAAATGAGACAATGCCTGCTCTTAAGGAGCTCACATTTTTTGGTGTGGTGGTGCTGGTGAATATATGTGTATATATCCATACATGTATAGATATACATTTATATATATTCTCCACCCCCAAAACATTTATATATGTACATTTATATAAGTATATTCTCTATCTTGAAATATGTATATATAAGTATAAACATGTACACATGTAAGTAAATATAAAATAATGCAAATATGTATATATCTATATTGTATATATGTGTATACATACTTATATCTATATTGTATATGTGTATATAGGTATATGTGTATTTATGTATATATATGAATACATACACACATATATATTTCTCACTGAAGTACAAATATCTGTGGGATGGATTGTTACAAATTAAGCATAGCTTAGCAACAGATGAACCTCACTGGAAGGGTCATTTAGTCATTTGTCCTTCATTCTCTATCTAATCACTGGACCATCCCCATCTCTTCTTATCTTTTGGACGCCTGCAAAAGGTGGGAGATAGGGGCAAAACCTGCCCTGGTCTAGGGTAGTCTCTCTAGGAGATTGTAACTTCTGTTCTTTCAATTCTTGACCTTTCTTATTTAAAAATTATTTTATTTATTTTTAGTTTTCAACATGCATTTCTAAAAGATTTTGAGTTTTAAATTTTCTCCCCCTCCCACTTCTCCTCCCCCCTCCCTGAGATGGCACACAATCTGATATAGGCTTTACATATACATTCATGTTAAGTATATTTTCCCATTAGTCATGATGTAAAGAACAATTAGAACTAATGGGAGGAACCACAAGAATGAAGCAGTAAGACAGAACAACAAAGGAAGAGGAGAGCAAATAGTACGCTTCCATCTGCATTCAGACTCCATATTTCTTTCTCTGGGTGTGGATAGCAATTTCCATCATGAAGCTTTTGGAGTTGTCTTAGATGCTTGCATTGCTATGAGGAGCCAAGTCTATCAAAGTCAGTCGTCCCATAATGTGACTGCTACTGTGTACAATGTTCTCCTGGTTCTGTTCATTTCACTCTGCATCAGTTCATAGAAATCTTTCCAAGTTTTTTTGGTCTGCCTGCTCATAATTTCTCATAGCACAATAATATTCCATTACAATTCATATACAACAACTTGTTCAGCCATTCCCCAATTGATGGGCATCCCCTCAATTTCCAATTCTTTGCCACCACAAAAAGAGCTGCTATAAATATTTTTGTACATGTGGGTCCTTCTGACCTTCTTTCTTATAAATTAAAATTTCATCTGAAGAGAATCTTGCTTTCTGTCACCTCTTTGAATTTCTGATGGGTTTGAGTTTATTCAGAGAGGGTATAGACAAGAGTAGATAGACAGAGCACATAGGTATGTGTGTGTGTATACACATACAGGAGTTCATGTGGATAGAAAATTATCTGGGCCCAAATCGAGTGGGAAAGAAGAGAGTGGACTGGATTGCTTTTGGGAAATTATGCAGCTCTTTCAAAGATCAAAAACTTCTGGGTGACACAGGAGTGGCCTTTTCAACAGCAAGATTCTTCTTGTGGTATGAAATGATTGCAAACGATGGAACACAATTAGCTCCACAGAAACAAAATTGATGTCTACTCCGAAGGGCAGTTAAGAGATTCATGGTGGACTTCTGTAGGACATAATATTATAAGTTGTGATTTGCATGCAAGACGTGTCAAAAATACGTACATAAAATATGAGCTCAGAAAAGGAGGTCCATTTGTTATAAAGCTAAAGGAAAACTGGTGAATTGCCTAAGTATGTTGTTGGTAGCTTGGTATAACAGAAAGACCCCTGACTTTAGAGTTAGAGCATCTGAATTAAAACCCTCCTTAGGTCTCATTTCCTCATTCCTAATGAACAGATGTTGGACTAGATGGCCTTTTAGGTCCCTTCCAACTCTAAAACTATGAAGGGATAGTCTATGGGACTCATGACGTGTTTTAACATGTCATCATTCCTCCTTGAGGAGGAATCCTCTCCAGCAAGTTGGGTAGATCTTTTAAAAGAATTTATGGGAAGACATAGACAAGACACACCCAGTAGGAAAAGGTGTGAATGAGTTAAAAATGCTGATAAGAAGAACTAAAAGAATTTTGATGGGACGATAAGATAGAGACAGAGAGAGACAGAGAGACTGAGAGAGAGAGACACAGAGATAGAGAGGGAGAGTATCACAATAGTTAATGGTGCCAGCAGACAGAACCTGGAGTCATACGAGGGTCAAACAAATCAAATAGATTAGAAAAAAGGCATTTGGTGCCTTTGGAATGTATCTATGAAAATCATCAAATAACCCTTGGCTATTTTAAATTTGAGAACTCAACTGGAAAAGTGTGTAAAGAATCATGGAGAAAGAAACATTTGGACTAGAGACGCAGAATGAGATTACATTTTCAGACATAGAAGATGTGTTGATGTGTTCTATTTCGTTATATTAATTTGTTACAAGAGAGGCCTTCTTTGAGGGAGGCGGCAGTGAATTAGTGAAAAGTGACGGAAATTAAAAAAGAAAAAAAACAATTAATAAAGCATTTTTAAAAAGCAAAAAGAAAATGAAAAAAGAAACATTTCTGAAGGAGACATTTTGTTATTCCTTTGTTAAATTTAATAGATTAGGGACTGGATCTGTTATTTCATTGATGTTGGGAGCTGCTGCTGAGGAATTTCTCTCCCAATGCAGCTCAGCACCTCTGAAACCTAAAGTCTTAGAGACTTTTCTAGAGCACTGAGAAGTTGAGACTTGACCAGGGCACGCAACCAGTATGTGTGGGAGGTGAGCCTTGAACTCAGGGCTTCCTAGCTCTCAGGTCAACTCTCTATCCACTACATCCCTTTGCCTCCTGTTAAATTTAATACATATTTTTAAACCACAAATTATGTAATAGAAATTCACAATTTCACATACAATCTACTTTTTTGATCTTTGTATATTGGAATATTTTTGTTATTTGATTATTAAGTTCATAATAGAAAATAATTTTTTTTTTTGAAAAAGGAAAGCAATCCCTCCTATATTCACACGTCATGTCATAAATGTGTATTTTTCTTATTCACATTCTACTAGATTACAGGCTTCTTGAGGACAGGACGTGTCTGTTATCTTTGTCTCTAACTAGAGGGTTTTGCATATGTTAGGTTCTTAATGAATATTTGATTGATTACTCAGATTAACTAATTAATTATCTGTAGGGTGGAGGGGTTAGGATATTGCTCCTACAATAAATGCTTTCCCACTTGTTGAAATGTTTCCCTTCTTGCAAGTCTCTGTTCAAAGGTCACTTCTCTAAAGCTTTCCCTGAATCTCAGTCAATCACCTTCCCTGCCTGCCCTCTACCATCTACACTGGATCACGATGACCCTTTACTTGTACCTTTCCCATGTACATTCCTATTTATTTATGTCAGTTCCATTCCTCTGTTAGCTTGTAAAGGATCATAAGAGGTACAGTGGAAATGAATTTTAGAGATGTTCTAGTTCACCTCCCTCATTTAATAGATGAGGATTGTGCAGTGCAGTAATTTACCTAAGGTCATACAAGTAATAAGTAGCAGACTTGCCAGGAATTTGAACTCAGGTCTTCTGACTCCAATTTCCGAGAACTTTCCACTGCACCATCCTGCCCCAGAAGCTAATTTAGCTTTTCTCTCTCCTGGTAGCAGAAGCTTGGGTGGACTCCTAGGTCTGTTACAGCTGTTATGGTTCCAGCTGGACCTCCCACCCAACACTTGGCTCAGGCCTGGCCTGGTGCTTCACACATGCAGCAATTTCAACTCTAAAAGGATTAACCCAGGGTGGGGAAGGTTGTCAGAAATCTTTTTCTGACCTTCTGACTGCCTGAAGGTCACTTTCTTCAGTTCCTGACTCAGTGACTATGGGTAAATAGCAATTGTTTCTTTTCCGGCCAGAAACTCTGAGGGTCTTCCCTTCCCAGACTGATTCCTTTATGAAGGCAAACTAGGCCTTCTTTTGCCTCAATTTTTACCAAGCCTTTAATTACCGAATGGTCATTGCCTCAGACAAACCTGGGAAAGACCTTACCTTAAAAAGGACAAGGTCTTCCCCTGCATCTGGGGTCATGACTAGTTGACCTGACCTATGTCTCGCCACTGGGCTCCAATGAGTCTGGAGGAGAGAGTGAAGCTAATGACTCTGAACAGTCCTGCCTCATTTAACTCCAATTCACTTGCAAGTCAAGACATCGCCCTCCTGATGTCAATGGTCCTCTTTAAGAATGAAGGACAGGGGCAGCTAGGTGGCGCAGTGGATGGAGCACTGGCCTTGGAGTGAGGAGAATCTGAGTTCAAATCTAGCCTCAGACACATAACACTCACTAGCTGTGTGACTCTGGGCAAGTCACTTAACCCCAATTGCCTTGCTCTCCCTCAAAAATGAAGGATCAACAACGACAAGGTGAGAATACTACCCTACTTAGCCTGTGGGCTTGTTATAAGAACTAAATGAGACCATTTATGTGAAAGTGTTTTGTATACCATAAGGTATTCTAATACATGAAAGATATCATGTAAAAATAATTTATTAATTTTTAGTTTTCAACATTCACTTCCAGAAGATTTTGAGTTTTAAATTTTCTCCCCCTCTCTCTCCTCCCCTGACCAAGACGGTGTGCAATCTGATATAGGCTCTACTTATATATTCACATGAAGCATATTTTCCCATTAGTCACGATGTAAAGAACAATTAGAACTAATGGGAGGAACCATGAGAATGAAGCAATAAAACAAAGCAACAAAGGAAAAGGAGAGTAAATGGTATGCTTCCATCTGCATTCAGACTCCAAAGTCCTTCCTCTGGATGAGGATAGCATTTTCTATCACGAGTCTTTTGGAGCTGTCCTAGATCATTGCATTGCTGAGAGGAGCTAAGTCTACCAAAGTCAATCATCACACAGTGTGGCTGTTACTGTGTACAATGTTCTCCTGGTTCTGCTCACTTCACTCAGTATCAGTTCATGTAAATCTTTCCAGGTTTTTCTAAAGTCCACCTGCTCCTCATTTCTTATAGCACAATAGTATTCCATTACATTCATATGCCACAAGTTGTTTAGCCATTCCCCAATTGATGGGCATCCTCTCAATTTCCAATTCTTGGCCACCACCATAAGAGCTGCCATAAATATTTTTGTACATGTGGGTGCTTTAAGATATCATTTTCAAAGTAGGCCTAAGTCTCACTAAATTCTCAGGAGGGACTCTAGGTGTGTCAAAGGCCACAGAAGCTCTTCTTCTGAGATCAGGTATTGTTTCTTTCTTTCTTTTTCTTTTTTTATATATCAAACATCTGGTAATATGGGTGTTTAAATTAGTAAATGTCTATTGCTTGATTTTCAGCCATTGTTACACAGAGCAGAGACTCCTTCGAATGAAAGTCATGCTAAAAAATCAGGGAGCCAGCAGGGGTGGGAGGGAAAAATATCTTAGCAAGAAGACCAGGCATGCAGCTCAGCTTCTGTAGAGAACTGGCCTTGAAATAGCAGAATGACCAAATGTGACGGTGGTTTCTGACTCACTAAGAACCTGGAAATGCGTGTCTTGAATAGGTAAATGAAGAAATGTCTTGGTAGATTGGCCAAGAAAGCAGAGAAGAAAAAAGTGGTAATCCAGCTCTCTCCCATAATTACTCCAATGAAGATAGAGGAAGAGTGCCAGGCTGAATAATCGTAAGGAAAATCTAAGGAGAAACCACTGTGGGTCTTTTTTTTTTTCAGCTCAAGATCATAAATTCAGATCAGAGGTAAGTGGTTAGACCAAGAACATAGATAGGCTGACAACTCTGTTTTTGACCTGAGAGAAGTATCATGGATTCAGTCCTAAAAGTAGAATGGCTTGCCTTGATGGGTGACAGATTCCCCCTCCTCAGAGATCTTCAAGTGGAGGCTGGATGACCATTTGTCAAGTATATTTTATGGGAATTACTTCATAGATGAGTTGGATTGGATGTCATCTAAAGTCCCTTCCAACACACTCTGTGAACCTCTCAGTGCCCCACGGCAAACGTAAGAATGTAAGATGTAGAACAGGTGCTCATTTACCTTGCAAAAGGGACAATGTTCACTGGGAGTTCTTTTTTTAATTTTTTATTAATTAATTTTAAGTTTTCAACATTCACTTCCATAAGCTCTTGAGTTTTAAATTTCCTCTTTCTGTCTCCCTCCTCTCTCCCCAAGACAATGTGCAATCTGATATAGGCTCTACATATACATTCCTATTAAACATATTTCACATTAGTCATGTTTTAAAGAAGAATTAGAACCAATAAGAGGAGCCACAAGAAAGAAGAAACAAAACAAAACAGAAGGAAAAAAAAGAGCAAATTGTATGCTTTGATCTGCATTCAAACTCCATAGTTTTTTCTCTGGATGTGGATAATATTTTTCACTGGGAGTTCTTTACACCAATAAAATAACAGGTCTTGTTAAAAAAATGTTGACTTGACAATTTCCTTTTTGTATTAGGTGAGAAATGAGGTGATGCAGGTTAATGGTAAATGCATATTGAATGATTGATTCAGCCAATGTTACATAGAACAAAGACCTCTCTATCTTCCTATTTGACCTTGGGCAAATCATTTGTCCTCTCTTCCCCTAAATTTCCTTATCTGTATAGTAGGATGTGTGTATATGGGGAAGGGGAGATAGATGATCCCTCTAGAGCTCTAGAACCTATGACCTTATGGTCCTACCCTATTTGGATATGCATACATAGTGGCTGTTGGAACCTCAAGAACTAGGCCACTTTTTTCTTATAAAATGACTATGGAATTTGTCATTGTGTTTCAAAGGCATAGTCAGGAGCTAGTTCCAATTCCTCTGGTATAGATTGGCTTTGGCCCTTCTGGACATTGGTGTTGCCATTTCTTCTCATGACAAATAGTTCCATTTTCCAGCTTGCAGTTGCTGTTACTTTTTTTGACACTAGATGGCGCTGTAATACTATGCTTTACAAAGAAATGTTCATACCTGTTGGAGACTTCAGTTTCTTTACATTGTCAAATATCACCCCCAAAAGCAGCATTTTGATCTTGGGCATTAGCATAATTACTAGCTCAGGCATATGGAAGAAAGCATTCCATAACTTTGCCTTGATTTTCCGGAGGATGGGTTGAGTCTAATGTTTCAAAAGAAGCTAGTATCAAGATGAAGGAATTTCCCAGGTGATCTAAATCCAGGTGAAGTCTCTTTCAACTCTAAATCCTATGACCCTGTAATCATGTTGTCTCTGGTTCTGGACTCCACAGCTAGGGAGGGCCATGAAGAACCAGAAGCTAAACTAAGTCTGGGAGGAAAACACAGAAATAATGAAAGGAGTAGAAAATAGGACCTAGGAGGAAAGGCTAAATCAATCAACAATCCATAACCATTGATTAAGCACCTGTAAGGTACCAGACACTGTGCAAGATACATGGAATGTAAAGATAAATATGATATTTTCTTTGCCCTCAGGGAACTTACATTTTAATGTGGAAGACAATATGAGCATATGTGAGTGTAGCATCCCCTTGGGGATGTGTGATGGAGGTACCTTTTCCCTCCTCACCCGCACCTCCTTCAGAGTAAGCGCAGTTATCCTGTGACTACTTCCTATTAGCTACTTTGACATTTTTAACGGACTGTTGAGCTGGAATTCCATGGGACAATGGATAACTCAAGGGACAATCCCTGGCCCTCAGGTCTTCTCCTTGCTGGTCTTGTGGTATGAGGATGGCTCTCTGAGTTCCAGAGTGTTGATAGGGAAATGGCCTTCCCCTTCACTGGTTCAGGCCCTGTAAGCATATGATCTCTTAGACAACCCTGTGTCTGGGTTAGGGCCAACTCTTTTTTTGTGTCTTCTTTCTTTTTGTACAGGGTCTTGTGTGATCTCAAAAGGCAGCTGTTTTCTTCCAATTTGTTAGGCATCTGAGCAGTGAAGTAGTCATTACCAAGAGTATTTGTGGCAAAGGCAGATTGGGAGAGACAGAGACAGAGACAGAGAGACAGAGAGACAGAGAGAGACAGGCTTCAGAGGGAAAAAAAAGCTCACTTGCTTTTGACTGGGCTGTATTCAGTAGAGGTGAAAATAGTTAATATTCTGAAGAATCTGGTTCCTTCCCTTCTTAAGCAGCCTGGAGGCAGCCTGGTAGGCACCTTCTTAGGTGGACATACCATATGATGCTGGCCTTAGTGTGGATACCTTACCAAATTTATCCCTACTGTAGCTCAGAACTCCTAAACTCAAGCAATCCACCAGCCTCAGCCCACCCTGATAGCAGGAGTTATAGGTGTGTATCATTATGCTCAGCTACTGTAGTATTTTTTTTCTGGCCAGGTCTATACATACCAGGACCACAATTTCCACCTTCTTGCTGATGCTCACAGCTTCTCTAGGGAACTTTTGGTTTATTCTGCTATAAACCAAACTCAAGTCCTCTTCTTATTTAGTCCAGAGAAATTGAGCCACCATATAGGCTGTAGAGTTATATGCCACAATTATCTTTGCTAAAATGACTGGGATGCACTGTCCAGTATAAGACAATGGATAGAGTACTGGACCTGGAGTCAGGAAGACCTCAGTGCAACCTTGGGTAAGTCACTCAACTGTGTTTGCCTCAGGTTCTTCACTTGCAAAAAGGGGATAATAATAGCATCTACCTGACAGCATTGTTGTGAAAATCAAAGAGATAATATTTGTAAAGTGCTTGGCACAGCACCTGGAGAATAGTAGGTGTTGTATGCTAGTTATTATTATGATTTATTGTATCTTCAATCTTTCCTGTAGGAAGTCTTATGGATCCAGATGGAATAGATCCAGATAAGGCTGATGGGGCAGGTATTAAATTATTTTGGGTCCAGGTGATCCCACGTAAACAAACCCCATCTCTGTTTCCTGTCACTGGTTCTTTGGAATTTGGCTTGTGACATGTCAACTCTAGCTTCCTTTCAGTGCTTTCTACATGCTTGTGACATGTCAACAAGTCTAGAAGCAGTTACAAAATCCTTCCTATGTGCCAGTCACTGTGCTAAGTACTGGGAATACAAATAAGAATGGAAAAAAAAGACATTCCCTGCTTTCAAGAAGCTCACATTGTTTTTCTTTTGGAGGTAATCGGGGTTAAGTGACTTGTCCAGAGTCATACAGCTAGTAGTGGATTTGAACTCAGGTCTTCCTTACTCCAGAGCTGGGGCTCTCTCCACTGTAGCTGCCCAGAAGCTTACATTCTAAAGGGAAAAGAAAACACATAAAAGGGAGCTGGGGAAGAAGCTGGGGGAATATAAGGCCGTGATGATGAAGTCTAAAAATGGAGTTTGGGAAAGAAGGGTCTATCTAAAGCACAGCTGTAGCAAAATACAAGTTGGTCTTTTTATTATGCTCTCTTGTTTATAGTCTGAAGGTGCCCAGCCTGATGCCTGAGTTCAAGCCTCCTTGACCCTCTGAAAGGGGGCAGCTCTGAGCAGTGGTTTGGCAATCACCAGAGCTGACTTAGCCTATGTCTATCTTTACTTGGGTCTTGATAACTCATTCCTGAGGAGCTGTTTTGTACAAATGAAGGGCCATCCTGAGCCAGTGTGGGTGGTGGTGTGTAGGCAAGGAAGATAATGCACTTGGGAACTCAGGAAAGGCTTCAGAGAAGATGTGGCATTTGAACAGAGACTTGAAAGATGGAAGCATTTCATTCTTTTTTCTTGGGTTGGACAATGGGGTTAAGTGACTTGCCCAGGGTCACACAGCTAGTAAGTGTTATGTGTCTGAGACCAGATTTGAACTCAAGTCCTCCTGAATCCAGGGCTAGTGCTCTATCCACTGCGCCCCGCTGGAAGCATTCAACAAGTAGGAAGACATTTGTTGTAGGAGCAATATCCTAACCCAGGGGTGGGGAACTTGCAACCTCAAGGCCACATGTGGTCCTCTAGGTCCTAAAGTGCTGCCCTTTGACTAAATCCCCATCCCTGACCTAACCCCTTCCTCCTACAGATAATTAATTAGATTTGTTTTGAATAACTAAGAAAAATGTGCATATATGTTTTACATACATATATAAAATACATAAATATATACACATACATATAGATTATATATATTTATACATATTCATTGAATTATAAGCTGGGGCTGGGAAATCCAGTTGAATAACAACTATGATAGCTAATATTTATATCAGGTTTTACATTTTACAAAATACTTTACAAATTAATTTGAGTCTCATGATAGCACAGTGAAGTTATGCTAATAATACCTCCATTTTATAGATGAGGAAACTAAGGCTAAGAAAGGTTAAATGAATTGCTTTGGGTTATACAGTCAGTCAGCAAGCATTTATTAAGCACTTAGTATGTTCAAGGTGCTGTGCTAAATGCTGGGAATACAAATTCAAACAAAATAAAAGTTAGCCCTTGCCCTTAAGGAGCTTATATTCTAATATTGGAGAACAACATGATGGAGAAGCCTGAAGTATAGCATGGTGAGAAATAAAGAGATGGATGGCCTGGGTGTCCTCCTTAAATGGACCTTTGGGGAGGAGGCGTGCAATCAGAGAGAAGAGTCTCCAGGGGAGGGGACTTCCGAGGTACAAAATCCAGGGCGGAAGTGATATTCCAGGAGGGAGAGGTTTCTGGGCCATGATGGAGAGGTCTGGGAGAAATGAAGAGTGCTAGTAAGTATATGAGGTAGGATTTGAACTCAAATTCTCCCTGGCTACAAGTTCAACCCTCTATCTACTATGCTGAAGGTTTCACCTGCAGTATCGTCTAGGTTTGCCTCCTCTCCTTCTTCAGGAGTTCCTCTGAACTTTTCTTTTTCCAAATGAATGAACAGCTCAATCATGACCTGGAGTTGTCCAACTAGTGCTTTCAGGTTTCTGGGCTTTAGTAACTTCTACTCCTATAGAAGTTCCTTAGACCTTCTTTGAACCCCATTAGCCACAGTAATCTCTTAAGGAAAAGCTTCTTTTCTTTGGTTCTGTTTGGTCCCTTTTCCTCCTCCTTTTAGTCATAGTCATAGAACCCTAGAGGATTTCCAGTCCAAACTGAGAGATGTTAAGTGATTTGCTTACGACCATATCATCTGTTAATGGAGCTATATTGGGTCAAGTCCTGAAAGGTCATTTCCCCCTTAGTATTATGGGCAGCTTGGTGATGTGGATAGAGTAGATAGAGTGCTGGACCCAAAGTCAGGAAGACTTATCTTTGTGAATTCAAATCTGGCTTGAGACTCTTACTAGCTGTGTGACCCTGGGCAAGTCACTTAACCCTATTCACCTCAGTTCTTCATCTACAAAATGAACTGGAGAAAGAAATGGCAAACACCTTAGTGTCTTTACCAAGAAAATCCCAAATGGGGTCACGAAGAGTTGGACACAACAATTTTGGAGTTGAGGTCTAGATCCCAGCTGAGAGTTGGGAGAGGGTACTTGAGTAACTAGACCACAGTTGGAATCCTAAGCTTCTGGCTGGGTAGTTGAGACCCCTCCCATCTCCCCCTGTACCATCTGTGGTAAGGCACTTCCCTTTGGGGGCTTCTGCCAAAAGACAGCAGAGAGTAGTGGGTAGAATGCTTGTATTTAGGGCCAGGAAAACCTGGATTCAAATCCTATCTCTCATACTTAACACTGGATCAGGAACAGGTCATTTGAATTTCTGTTTCCTCATCTGTGAAATGGGGATAAAAATACCTATAGCAACTACTTTTCAGGGTTGTGAAACTCAGATGAGATAATGCATTTAAAATGCCTTTTCAACTTCACTTGAAAAGTTTTTTCAAGTAACTTTTTTTTAAAAATTAATTTGTGCTTCCTCTCCACTGCGCCCTTCCTCATTTTGAGCAAATTAAAAAAAAAAAAAGAGGCCTTAAAAGTAAATACTTTGATATATAGCTAGTCTGGCAAAACAAATTCCCACATTAGTCATGTCTGAAAGTGTGTGTTTCCTTCTGCATTTTAAGGTTATCACCTCTCTGTCAGGAGGTAAGTAGCAAGTTTTATTTTTAATCTCTTGGACTTGTGGTTTATCCTTACCTTGATCAGTTACAAAGTCTTTCCAAGTTGTTTTTCTCTGTAATATTGCTATCATTGTATAAATTCTTCTCTTTGTTCTGCTGACTTCTCTGCATAAATTTACAGTTTATCACAGTTTCCTCAGAAACTGTCCATTTCATCATTTCTTATGGCACAATGATATTTCATCACTACAATTTGTCTAGCCATTCCCCAATAAGAAGATACCACCTTAGCTTCCAATTTGGGGCTTCCATGTTCTTTGCTAAGAAAATCCCAAATGAGAGGTCACAACTTTGCCAGAAACAAGACAAAAGGAATTTATTGGAACCCTGATGCATTAAAGCATTTGGAGCTAGGCTAATCACCTGAATTCTAACAGCTAACTGCTTTTATAGACAGGTGTAAAACAATTTACATATAGGGTAAGGCTGTTTGTTAGATCTCTCAATGAGGAGGTGGGATTAGTGTCTTCTCAGTTCCTTCCCATTACAGTATCACTGTGAGACGAGATTAGCTCTAACAAGATAGGGTTAGTCGTCAGGTAACAGTCTTTGGGGAAACGGGATTTGTCTTAGGTGGACAATACCCCAAATTTTAGCAAGGTTAAAACAGGGAGGGCGTCACTGACTGACCTCTATCCCAATGGCTGACTTTATACACATTAAAAGAATTGATATAATTATTTTTGTACATATAGATTCTTTTACTTTTTCTTTGATTTTTTTGGAGATGAGCCCTTCGGGTATGCGTATTTTGGTCTCTCTCTGGGCATAATTCTAAACTGCTTTCCATAATGTCTAGACCAATTCACAATTCCACCAACAGTACACATATTGTTCAGGCATTTTTCAGTTGTGTGTGACTCTTTGTGACCCCATTTGAGGCTTTCTTGGCAAAGATACTGGAGTGGTTTACCATTTCCTTTTCTAGCTCATTTTACAGATGAGGAAACTGAGGCCAACAAGGTTAAGTGACTTGTCAAGGGTCACAGAGTTAGTAAGTGTCTGGGGTCAGATTTGAACTTAGGAAGATGAGTCTTCCTGACTCCAGGCCTGGTGTTCTATCCATTGCACCACCCTCTGCCCCGACCAGTGCACTAGTATACCTATTTTCTCACATTTGTCATTTTACTCTTTTGTCATCTTTGCCAGTCTGATAGGTACAAGGCTTGAAATATCAAAGCTGCTTTAACTTGCATTTCTCTAATTATTTATAATAATAATTTCTAACATTTATATCATACCTACTATGTGCCAGGCACAGTGCTAAATGCTTTAGAAATATTATCTCATTTAATTATTAGTGATTTAGAGCATTTTTATTTTTATAAGATTGTTGATTGCTTGGATTTCTTCCAAGGAAAACTGCCTATTCATATCCTTTGACGATTTATCTATTCAGGAATGACTTTTTAAAATTGAAAGTGCTATCTTAATGTCATTTATTATTTTTATTATTACTTTCCCAACTACTCCTAAATTATAACTGCCCAATGTATTCACTGAATATAGACATCAAGCTTGGAGTAAAGAAGGAAGTTGGAATGGCATAAATTTTATCCTTAAAGCTGTGTCAATAAAAGTCAAAGCTTAGAAGGTTTTTTTTTTAAATTATGGTTCAAATCCAACCAGATGGGTGAATGCTTTAATACTTAAATGTGTTTGGGATCTCAGTGATAAAGGTATTGCTTCTAGGAGTATGGACTATATTTCAACTGTACCTTCTCTGGTCCAAGGTTTGTAGACTTTTCTCTTCAAGGCTCTGTTATTTTCTTTAATCCTTACAGGTACATATTAAGGAAATACAAGATTCTTTGAAAGACATAGTGAGAGATATCTTTGTTTGAAGACCCTCATTAAACGACGGGTGTAATGTTCTTTGTTTTCCATCACCAGTTCTCCTTGGTTTGGTCTCCAGGAACATCATACTTCCTTCAGGACAAACTCATCACCTGAAATCCCATCATCATGTTGATTCACTCAGTTTTGATATTCAAGACCTTCTCAAGCACCCTCAGTTGCCTCTTCCAGCTCTAATTGAAAGGCTGGAGGGCAGAACGATTAACTCCCCCCAAAATCTTCCTTTATGGAGAGCTTAGAACTTTCCTTTTGAAAAAAATTATTTTCAGTTTATGGAATCAAACAAGCATTACCATAACATAGTACAATTAAAAAAGATGGTTGTACATGAAACTGCAAATCTACTCTGCACAACTTGCTATTCCTTTCAGATATATAACAAAATTATCACGTAAATTTTTTTCTTTTTTTCTCTCCTCTTCCCTCCCCATCCTCACCATGGTTTCCTTTAAACACAAATGTGTTTGTGTGTGTGTGCGCGTGTGTGTGTGTATGGGAATACACACATATATGTAAAATTATTCTATATTTACTTCTATTTATCAGTTCTTTCTCTGGATGCAGATAGTGTCTTTCTTCATATGCCCTTTATAGTTAATTTGGGTATTTACAATAAATAAAATAACTTATTCACTCAAAGTCATTCTCAAAACAATATTGTGTGATATGTAATACCTATAGATCTCTCACCTGCATTAAGGAATGATCCTTTATCATTTCCAATGGTAATTTACCTTATTTTGTTTATCCATTCCCCCATTGGTGGACATCCCCTTAGTTTCCAGTTGTTGATACAGAAGCAGCTGCTATAAATGTTTCTGTGTATTTTGTACAAAAAATATTTTTGGGATCTTTTCCTTTTCCTTTGATCTCTTTGGAGTATTGATCTAATAGTTGTGTCGCTGTATCAAAGAATTATACAGTTTAATGACTTTTTGGGCATAGTTCCCAATTGCTTTCTTGAATAATTGGACCAGTTCACAGCTTCACCAACAGAGCACTAATTGTCTTTTTATGGAGTTGCAGTCATATCTTTTTTAGGGGGCCAAGCTTGGCCATTATAATTGCACGTTGTTCAGTATAAACTTATATTTTATTCTCTCCATTTTGATTGTTGTAGTCATCATGTATATTATTTTCCTGGTTCTGCTCACTTTACTTTGTATCAGTTCATGTCTTCCCATGCTTCTTCAGATTCTTCAGATTCATTGTTTCTTATGGTACACTAATTTTCAATTATATTTATGTATCATTCCCTAGTTGACAGACACTGAGTTTCTGTCTAGTTCTTTACTATCCAAGACGCAATGCTATAAATATTTTGGTATATATGGGACCTTACTTGCTATCATTAACCTCTTTGGAGTATATGCTTAGCAGTGGGATTTTTGGGTCAAAGGGTATGGACAGTTTAATCCATATGTCATAAACTTTCTAGGCAGTTTAGGCAACCAGTGGATAGATTACTAGACTTGGAGTGAGGAAAACCTGAGTTGAAATACTGCCTCTGATATGTACTAGCTGTATGACTTCAGGCAAGTCACTTAACATCTTAGCCTCAGTTTCCCAATTTGTAAATGGTGATAATAGTAGTGCCTATTTCACAGGATTGTTGTGAAGGATCAAATGAGATAACAGATATAAAATGCTTTGCAAACCTTAAAGTAATATCTAAATGTTAGGAATTACATTAGCATGATTCCAAATTGCTTTCCAAAACAATTGGACCATTTATAGTTCTATTAATAGTATATCAGCACACCTGTCTTTCTACAACCCCTCCAGCATTGACTTTTTCCATCTTTGCCAATTTTCAGGGTGTGAAGTAAAATCTTAGTGTTGTTTTGCTTTGCCTTACTCTTATTATTAATGATTTGGATTGATATTTCATGTGATTGTTTAATGATTTGAAATTCTTCATTGGAAAACTGTTCATATCTTTTAATCAATTGCTCTTAGCTAGTAGAATTTGTACATAGTCGGTACTTTTTAGCAAAAACTGTGGTGTTTAAAAACTACTTCTAGAATATTTATTATATTCTTAATAAAAACTCCTGAAAGCCTAGTGACTTCTTAACCACATAGATGTAATTAAAGGGGAAAGAAATAGTCTGTCTCCTAGGAAAGTCTTAATCATCTAATACTGTCTCCTTAAGGAGAGCTCAGGAAAATCAATGATCTGGCCTTAAACATTGACCCTATTTTCACACATCCCCCATCTTGTCTTTTTTGGAATCAGGAGTAATTGGATGTGGAAGAGATTTGTTTTCCTTTCCTTGGAGTTCTTTTGTGGGACTTCCATCTTAGTTATCTTTCATTGACTTAGATGGCTTCCCAAGTGTCTCTTATAGTTCAGAAATGTCAGTAGTTTCTCCTTATGCCATATATGAACCAGAATTTGAGGTAGGAATGAGATCTTGGATGAAGACTTCTCCCCATCCTGACTCCTTGGTGAACCAATTCAATTTCTACTCTGCCCTTCTCTCTTGAATCTCTAGCTTCCTCATTATAGCACTTATTATGCCTAGCCAAGCCTCAGTCTTGGATCTCTCCCACCATTCATTGCTTTTGCTCCTATACATGTGTGGCTGAAGTGAAGATTGTGAGTGAAGAAAGTCACATAACTATTTTGATTGAGTTCACTACAAATTCTTGTTACCTAACTTTAACTGGGCCCTCACTGCTGCTAGGTAATCCTACTATTTTCCCCTTATCACTCACTATCTCACTCATCACAGTGGCTCTTCCAAACCTTTTCATCCATCCTCAAACTTCCCATGGTTCCCTTTTCCCCTACTCTCTCAGCTGAGAACCTTGCCTCATATTTTGCCAAAAAAAATGAAGCCATTCACTGTGAACTCTCTTTTCTCCTTTCTTTCTCTGTCTCACGTGAGGAAGTGGCCTTATTCCTTACCAAGGCTAACCCCTCTATTTGTTCAAGCACTCTCATTCTATCCTGTCTCCTCCAACAGATTGCCCACTCTGCCATCCCACTCTTTCACTTATTTTCAATCTCTCCCTCTTCTGGCTCATTCCCTACTGCCTACAAACATGGCCATATCTCCCCTATCCCCCAAAAAACTCCTCACTTAAATCTTCTATCCCTGACTATTCTCCTATATGTCTTCTTCCCTTTGTAGCTAAACTCCTTGAAAAGGCCATCTACAATAGTTGCCTCCACTTTATCTCCTCTCACTCTCTTATATTCTTACAATATATCTTCTGACCTTATTCCATTGTAACTGCTTCCTCCAAAATCACTAATGATCTCTCAGTTGCTGAGTTCAATGGCTTTTTCTCAGTACTCATTCTCCTTGACCTCTCTGCAGGCTTTGACACTGTTGATCACCCTCTCCTCCTTGAAACTCTCTTCTCTCAAGGTTTTGGGACACCATTCTCTCCTGGTTCTCCTCCTACCCATCTCACTGCTTCTTCTCTGTCTTCTTTGCTAAATCACACCCTCTAACTGTGGGTGTCCCTCAGGGCTCTGTCCTGGACCCTTTTCTCTTCTCTCTCTATACTACTTTGGTGATCTAATCAGCTCCCATGGATTCAATTACTATCTTTATGCTGATGATCCTCAAACCTATCTATCCTGCCCCAGTCTCTCTGCTGACCTCTAATCTCTCATCTCCAACTGCCTTTCAGACATCTTGAACTGGATGTCCAATAGATACCTTAAACTCAAATGTCCCAAATAGAACTCATTATCTTTTCCCCAAACTCTCCCCACCTCCTACCTTCCCTATTACTGCAGAGGGCAACACCATCCTCCTAGTCTCTCAGTCTTGCTACCTAGAAATCATCCTGGATTCCTCACTATCTCTCACACCCCATACCCAAGCTATTGCCAAGGCCTGTCGATTTTACCTTTGCATCATCTCTCAAATTTGTTCCCTTCTCTCCTCTGACACTGCCACAACTTTAGGGCAAGCTCTTATCATCTCATGCCTGGATTATTGCAATAACCTGCTGGTATGTCTGCCTGCCTCAACTCTCTCCCCACTCCAATCAGTGGTCCCTTCAGCCACTAAAGTGATTTTCCAAAAATGCAGGTCTGATCATGTCACTTCCCTACTCAATAAACTCCAGTGGCTTCCTGTTGCCTCCAAGAGCAAACACAAAGTACTCAGTATTCAGAGCTCCTCATAAATAACCTAGCTTTATCCTACCTTTCTAGTCTTATATCTTACTTCCTGTTATATACCCTTTGATACAGTGACATTGGCCTCCAGGTTGTTCCATGAATGAGACACTCCCTCCCTCAGATCTGGGCGTTCAATTCTTGGCCACCCTCCCATTCCTGGAATGCTTTCCCTCCTCCACTGTGACTTCTGACCTCTCTGACTTCCTTTAAGTCCCTACTAAAATCTTACCTCCTACAGGAGACCTTCCCCAAACCCTCTTAATTCCAGTGCCTTCCCTCTGTCCACCATTTCCTATTTATCCTGTACATAGTTTGCCGTGTACATATTTGTTCGCATGTTGTCTCCCCCATTAGATCATAAAGTCCTTGAGGGCAGGGACTATCTTTTGCCTCTTTTTGAATCCCCAGAGCTTAGCACAGTGCTTGACACATAGGGAGTACTTAATAAATGTTTATTGAATGATTGATTTTTACTATATAATAGGATAATTTATATTTCAAGTTCTGAGTTTATTAATGAGTTTATTTCATATAACCAAAACTTCTATGACTTTTTTGTTGATTAACTTTTCAGATTGAGACTTAGATAAATAGTGTTCTTAGTCATTAGAGGAAAATTAATTTGGTTACTCCAGAATAGACTCAATCTGTTTTTCAAATTTATTACACTTTCAACCCCATCCAGGAACTATAAGGTTTTGAACTCGGGTCATCCTGACTCCAAATCCAAGCTCTATTCACATGTTCTTTTTATGCAATGTTACTTTAATAGTGGACTAACTGGTTCCATGTTAGGTTTAGATAACTGTAGGAAACAGGATCAGGTGACTCTGTTCCCTAGTCATCAATCCTGAACTTCACATAAAATACCCTTAAGTTGGTAATGTTGAAGGATAAAATATGAATGCTGGATTCTGTATTTTAGGCATGAGTCTGCTAGAGACAATATTATTTAATTTATCTTTATTCTATATTCATGCCATTTCTAGCTTGGACAGAGAGGACCAACCTGGCATAATTCCCTGGTACTCTTTGATATGCCACTCCACCCCAAATGATTTGAGGTAACGTTTATGGGAGTGTTTTTTTTTTTTGCTTTTTGGTGAGGCAAACAGGGTTAAGTGACTTGTTCAGGGTCACACAGCTAGTGTCAAGAGTCTGAGGTCAGATTTAAACTTAGGTCCTCCTGACTCCGAGGCTGGAGCTCTATCCACTATACCACCTAGCTGCCCCTGTTTATGGGGCAGATAATATTTAAAATAGAGTTTGGGGTTAATATTCCAGAATAATAGTCATTAGTCAATTCCTTAGTTGACCACTCTCCTCAGATGAAAAGAAAGGTCTCTTTTCTGTGATCAATATTTTAACCTTGAACTCAACAAAAGAGGACTCTGTTTCTATTAGGTGGGTCTTGGCTTTCAATTCCTTCAAGCGGATGGAGAGGCAAAGATCTTATCTAAAGTTCAGTTTTGCCTTAGCTTTTGTCCTAATAACTTTCGCAAAGAGAAAAGTCTGGAAAGGGTTTTAAGCTGGAGAAAATGTTATTTCCTATTATTTTCAGTTGAACTAAAAAAGAAGTTTTAAATATGATTCCTCAGCAAGCATTCCTGATTTGAGGGTCTGAAAGCTGTTTTATCTAAAAATAGCTTAACACAAGCATCGTATGTACTGGTGATCCCTCCGATGTGTCCTTACAGGGAGCCAGAATAGTCACTGGAAATTAGATTGGAAGGCTGTAGAAAAAGGTTCAACTTTGCCAAACCATTCATTTAGAAAATTATAAGGAAACTCTGGCTGGACTTTGCTCATTGTTAGAAAGAAGGGGAAAAAAGGTGGAAATTGACAACAAAGACAAGAGAAGCTCATTTTCCATTTCAATTTGTCTTTTTGAATGACTAGTCTTTGGTCCTCTTGGAGGATAAATTGCATTTGAAATGGAATCTTCTTAATGACTTATCTTTCAGGCAGGTATTGTGCACACCTTTTAAATGCATTTTACATGTGGGGGGGGCATGGGTGGGATGGGAAGATGAATTATGAAGAAGTTAAGAGGAAAATCATTTCAGTAGGTAATGGATGAGCTCTGTCCGGAAGATTAATCAGGGCAGTTGCAAGAGAGTGCCAAACGCATAAGTGAAGTAGAACTAAATATCTGATTGTAATTAAAACTTTAGGCTTCTAATGGCTGCATGAAAGATATTTTAATAAACGTGAAATGCACTTTCTAAATGGCACGCTAACTTTTAATGACTTGGGTGTTTTGTTTGATTAGTAACCTGGACTGTTAAATTAAAGCCAACTGCAAGTGAATGATAAAATATTGATGGTTTCAGGCAAGTGAATTGGGGGAGTTATGCTTGACAGATTTTTGGTATCATTAAGGATTTTAACTGGTGGAAAATATATATTGCTGGTGCTTAAAGATAGTTAAAGAGGAGCTTCCTGTTTGTATGTCCTAGTTTTAATTTTACAGTAATAATGGGGGGAAAATCTGAATTATTCACAGATGGTTGGTCAAGAGGGGTCACTTAATTAAAAAAATGTGTTTTTAATTACACCTGTTTCTCATTCCCTGCATGGAAAATTAAATATTCAGAAGGGTTTGGTTATTTCTGTTTCGTGGAGGCCCGGAACTTTGCTGAGTCTTATGAAGAAGTGGGAGAAGGTGGCAGAAGGATTTTTACTTCTTGGTGGTTAAAGTCTTGCTTTGCAGAAGAGGATTTCAAAAAAGATTGTATTGGCAAAGCTTTAAGAATGATGCAAGAAGAAACCTTGGATACACTTTAAAAAACAAGCAAACAAATCTTGATCCATGAAGCATTTAAGAGTCTTTAGTAGCTCAACTGGTATGTTTCCTTTCCTTAACTCAAAGGATTTTCTTGTGTCTGCCTCGATTAAGTGGGTGTTTCAAAGGGTCTTCATTTTTAGGACCTAGTGTGTCCTGCTTCTTATATTAATCTTTATGAGAATCTTTTAGATTTTTTATTCCTTTAGAAAGCCTAAATGAAAAATGATTCATGAACTCCCTCCCCTCTTTGCAGAAGTATAGGACTCTGGGTGAAGAATACTGCCAAACATATGGTTGGTTTAACTAAGCTGCTTTAAAAAAAAAATCTTTCTTTTAACAGTAGGATTGGAATTTAAGAATACCTTGAATGACCAAACTGGGTCAACTGACACAGTGCATTTGCACATACTAGAGATAGCAGGGTGAAAATTTATTTCAAAGTAAGATTATAGTATCTGCCCATAGTTATTTATATTTAAAGAGCATTGCATAGGTTGGAGAAATTATGGTAAAATTTTTAAAAAATTCTAAAAATGCATCAATTGATACAATTGACATGCTTGGTCCTTCTTTATTACCAGAGGTGACTTGCTGGAAAGGAGACAAAGGAGGGGGATATTTGGGGGAAAAAAGGTAATGTAAAAAACAAAAGATATCAATGATTTTTTTAAAAGAAAGAAAAAATAATGCATGCATTACTAAAATATGTCTATCATTCTTGAGGTAGATACAAAGTATCACTATAATATCATTCCATTGTAACTGAAGGATAATTTTTTTCCTCCCTAAACAAATACTCTTTGTCATATGAGATGACTTTTGGGCAGAGGGATGGGGAGGGATCCATGGCGTACTGTGGTAATATAAAGAACACAAAAGTTAATAAAAATTATTTTGAAAAATAAGTGAAGGATAAGTTGGGGGACAAGTAATGAGAGGGTCAACAATCAATCAACAAACATTTGTTAGGTGTCTACGATGTATTAGACACTGTGCTGGCATCAAAAGCTACAAAGACAAAAATGCCCATCCTCAAGGAGCTTAGGTTCTATTGGGTGAGACAACATGTATATAGAAAAGTTGTAAATAAGTGAATGAATACAAAATAAATACATACAAAATAAACAAATGAAATTTTGTTTAGATGAAAGGAAAAAGATGTTGGGTATAGTGATAAAGAACAGTTGATTCTGGGTGTTTTATAACAGATACTGCCTCATGTAAGCAAATAGGTGGTGCAGTGGCTAGAGCGCTGGTCCTGGAGTTAGGGGAGCCTGAGTTCAATCTGAGCTCAGACATTTACTAGCTGTGTGGTCCTGGGCAAGTCACTTCACCCTGTTTGCCTCAGTTTCTTCATCTGTAAAATGAGTTGGAGAAGGAAGTGGCAAATCACTTCAAGTGTCTTTGCCAAGAAAACCCCAAATGGGGTCACAAAGAGTCAGATGCAACTGAACAGCAACAACAACCCTCATGTAAGAGAAAATACAGATTTCTTTTCAATTAAAAGGTCACATATATCTGGCTGAGGCAACTCATTGGTGATTTGCAGACTGATAGTAGCGCCCCATGGGAGAACAGTGATTGAAAAAAAAAACCCCACAACTTATTCATAAATGAAGGGTCCAACTTCCTCCCAGTTGGGATGCCTTATTAAGGTCATTGGAAAGTTGAGGGTGGAGAGGGTCTTAGGTAGATTAGGTGAATCCATAACTGTTAGATACTTTCCTAATGACTGACACTGAGAAGAAACTAAAACTAATCCTTGTTTGGCGACTAATTTACTGTGTAATCCTGAATAAGATTCTCTACCCCTCTGGGCCTCTCCTCAATGAAATGAAGATAATTCTGGCAGATTTTACAGAGTTTTTAGGGAGAATGATGAATAGATTGTAAATTTATGTTCCAGTATTTCCTTTAAAACATAGTCAAATGTTATTGTTACTGATCTTGCCTAGAGGCTTTCATTTCTGACAAAAGATACATATATATGTGTGTGTGTGTGTGTACACATAATATATGTATATATGTATGGTTGAGAGGAAGAGAAAGTGAAACATATGCAATGTGAATTTGATATAGAAATTCAAGACTTTCCTTTTTTTTTTTTTGGAAAAGCACTCAATCAATCAGCATTAAGGAGGTCAGGTCCTGTGCTAGATACTAGTGATACAAAGACAAAAATTAAACAGTTTTTGACCTCAAGCAAATTATCTTCTCCAGAGGAAAACAGGTATGTTCGCCATGAACTATGAGTGAGGTAGCTTAACTTTGTAGTTTAGTTGTTTTTCAGTCATATCCATCTCTTTGTGACCCCTTTTGGAGTTTTCTTGGGAAAGACACTAGAGCGGTTTGCCATTTCCTTCTCCAGCTCATTTTACAGATGAGGAAACTGAGGCAAATGGGGTTAAGTGACTTGCCCAGAGTCACACAGCTAGTAAGTATCTAAGGCTGGATTTGAACTAAGGTCTTCCTGACTCCAGGTCTAACATTCTATCCACTGTGCCATCTAGCAGCACAACTATCTTAGACATTTAAAAAAGAACAAGGTGTTTCTGTATCCTAATCAAGATATGAAAACTGTTCCCTACCGTATCTAAAAATTATTTGCACTGTGCAAAATTGAAGCTAAGAGTTCTTTTACTTGAGGTAGGAAAAAGTATGGTTAAGAGAAGGTTATGGGCTGTAGCTGGAAAGGCAATTGGAAAGGTTGGGGGCATAGTGGAACAGGATCTAGGTCAGATTTGGGGAAAGGGGTGGTTTGCTCCCTAGACAGCTGAACCCTCTTCCCTGCGGAAATTGGCAGGGAATGCAGGCTCAGGAGAAGGGTACCACTGGGACAGTAGTTGCTGTGAGAAGAAAGCATGTGTTCTCAGGAAGGTCATGGTAACTTCTCCCCACCCTCCATGTTAGAACCCTGGAGCAAAGCCCCATTCACTCCATAGTGGCTATGCCTCTGCTCCTGGATGTTACTGTTCCCTAGACAGCCACTGTAACCTTCCCTATAACATTGACTTAATGCAAACTAAACGATTATATTTCTTGGAGAGAGGACTTTTTTCTGGAATTAAAAAATTGTGTGACTTGAATACATGTTAGATGCTGTCCTCTCCTGTGCAGAGTACCAAGCTGGGCGCTGGAGGAGGAAGGGGAAAGGGGCACAAAGGGGAAGGGTCTTAAGGGAGTAGAGGAGGAGGGCTCCACTGAAGTAACCAGGAGTTTTGATGTGCCCCTACCCTCAGTAGGACCAAAAGCTTCTCCCCAGCAACGTCCCTAGAACCTTGCCCACTATCCTCAGCCCTGCGCAGCCACCAAAGAAACAGCAGCAACGTGAGGGTAGCAGCAGTGGTGCAAAACGAATATTGCTCCTACAACAAAATCCAACTTTACTGATATCTATAGAGGAATGTGTGTGTGTGTGTGTGTGTGTGTGTGTGAGAGAGAGAGAGAGAGAGAGAGAGAGAGAGAGAGAAAGAGAAAATTAATAAACCTGTGATTTTTCTAAAACTACCTTTTTAAAATTTTATTGTATTTTCCCACATTTATTTTCTCTCCCTCCCACCATCACCCCCAATTTAAAAGGAAAAAAATAAAAACAAAACCCTTATAACAAATATGCATAGTCAAGCAAAAACCAATTCTCATGTTTTCCATGTCCAAAAATGTATGTCTCATTCCGTATCTTGTATCTGTAATCTTTCTGTCAGGAGGTAGAATCATCGGTGGACATTGCTTTGATGAGAGTCCTTAAGTCTATCAAAGCTGTTTGTATTTGTAGTATTGTTTTGTAGGTTGCTTTCTCGGTTCTACTCACTTCACCGTGCATTAGCTCATAAAAGTCTAACAGGAGAGTAGCCACTGAGTGTAGTAGCACGCTGAGAGGTGTCACTGATGTAGTTTGCCATGTAGAAGAAACTGGGGAGTCTGTTTTTTGGGAGGGATGAGCCCCTACACATAGTAAGTATTTTTCTGGCCTCACTCTCCCAAAGTGAGGCTGGCTACATCTTGGGGTTTTAAGAATACCCATCAGACTTAAGAGTATCTTTGCTCTACTTCTATGGGCTTGAACTTCCAATCTGGTAAGGTTACTACCTACACCCACTATTAGCCACCAGTGACTAGTAACCCATTTCCATTGAACTAATTAATATCAATTAGCTTTTAACAAGGGATATTTACTTCAAAGATATGTTAAGAACAGAAGTGCAAACATTTTTCCCCAATACCACCTGTCAGCTACCCTTAACCTGGTTTAGCCTAGCTGCTGAGACAGTAAACTGGATGTGGCTGCTGCACATGCTACAGCTTCTTGGAGCCTCAGGTGAGGTTCAGGTGACAGGTGGACACCAAAGGTGTATGAGCAGCCCTGAAAAGAACTTGGTAAGCCCTCACACCAGAGGTGCTAGTCCTCCCTGAACACTCCATACCCCAAGTGTGAAAATCAACCAGCAAACGAACAAAGCCAAGTTCACGGACCCTAGGTTTAGAACTCTACCTAAAATAAAAGAACAAATGGAGAGGCAAATCACCGAGAACCTGTATACACTTGCTACAGGTTGAAATCAGGGAGAAGGCCCATGGACCCTCCCCTTAGAGCACTGTTTCTCACTGGATGCTTTCAGCCAAGAAGTCACAAGAAGAGAAACAGGGAAAGGATTGACTAATCGACTATTACCTTCTGAATGCATCCCCAGTTCTGGCTACCCAGCCACAGCCAACTGAAGAGACTCCTCTTCATTATGTGGCTAGCAGATTGGAACATGTTGCAAAACATCAGCACGCGCTCCCAAGTCTCTTCCATTGCATGTCACCATGACTTTTCTGGAAGCAGACTTCACAGCCTCTTCCATGTGAGGAATTGCATTAGTTCATAATGCACATGTTCATAAAGATGAGTTCAGTGGCCAGTCCCCTGTTACACAAAGTATACCCAGGTTTCTCTGAAATCATCCGTTCATTACTTACTGTACAATATTATTCCATTATATTTCCACATTATAATTTGTTCTGCCATTCTCCAATTGATGAATACTCTTTCAATTGTAGTTCTTTGCCACAATGTGAGCTGATATGAATGTTTCTAACATTAACAAGTGTTTATTTTCTCTCCCTTCTACCCCCACCCCCCAAAAAAGAAAATAAAAACTTTTGTTATAAGCACACATAGTCCAACAAAACAAATCACTTTATTAGCTATGTAGGAAAATGTGTGCCTTATTCTGCATATAAAAACCATCAGCTCTCTGTCAGGAGGTTGGTAGCATTCTTCATTATCAGTGCTCTGGAATCATGGCTAATCGTTGCATTAATCAGAATTCTTAAGTTTCTCAAAGCTGTGTGTTTTTACAATGTTGTTATATTATAAATTGTTTCCCTGCTAACTTCACTATGCACACAATTCTTCCCAGGTCTCCCTGAAACCACCTCCTTCCTCATTTCTTATATTCTAACACATTCATATTCTATAATTTATTCAGATATTCTCCAATTGATGGGTACCCCCTTATTTTTCAATTATTTACCACCACAAAAAGAGCTGCCTTGAATATTTTTTGCACATATAGGACCTTTTCATCTTTCTTTTCATCTTTCAGTCCCAGCTAAAATACCATCTACGAGAGGAAGTCTTTCCAAATCTCTCTTAATTCTAGTGTCTTTCCTCTACTGATTATCTCCTACTTGTCCTGTATATAGTTTTTCTGTACATAGTTGTTTGCATGTTGTCTCCCCATGAGATTATCAACTCAAATATTTTTTGCATTTCTTTATGTCCCCAGCACTTAGCAAAGTGCCTTGCATTAGGAGGTACTTAATAAATGTTTATTGACTGATTGTGTAAATGACTCATCTGAATTTTCATCATGGAACATCCTTTAATCCTTTTAGCCTTCTCTTCTTGTAACATCTTTCTGCTATGTTGCCTCTCTTCTTCTATTGTTAGGTTCCTCTTGGGGTCTCCATACTGTGGAGGGGCCCAGGCAAGCCAGCTTTCATTCTCCTCCTGGCAATGCTTCTGACTTTCTGGGCTCAATACCACACCCATCTTCTAACTTCACCTCCACTTTTATTCTCACCCCCAGCCCAACCCTTCTACCACCACTTCTCTCCAGCTCTTTCATGTATTATCTTCTACTATTTTTTTCTACCATTACCATTACCATTAACATAAAGCTCTTTAATAACAGGCACTACCTTTTTGCCAGCTCCCTTCCCTTTTCTTTATTATATATCACCGTGCATATTCTTGAGTCTCCTGCCCTCCAAATATAATTAGATGAAATAGTGAAATCAATGTCTAAAAGTTATTTTACAAGTGCTGAAATCATGAGATGCTAATATAATACTTTATCAGAAATTGCCTAAGAGAGGCAAAGAAGAAGCCACTAAAATAACTTTAAAATCAATTAAAATTTATACAGTTATCCCTTCCACATAGCTACTTACCCCATCGTGGTTTTGATATATCATGGGTCGGCATAAGAAATTAAATGGAAATTTTGGGGGAATTTTGCAAAAGGTGCAGACAACATGTGAAAGCCAACAGTCAACACAGAAAAAGTTTAGAAACTCAGAAATGTATAAAATATATGTATAGTACTGTATAGTATCAATCCACATTTTACAATAAGGTACTGTAAACACTCTATAGAAGAAAAAGAAAAAAATCTTCTCCAGTATGAAGGAAAGGCCAACAATTTTTACACAGATTTTCCAGATCACAAGGGGTGGGGCAGGACACCCTGTGACGTAGAAGGTATAACTCTATGTATTAGTCAGTCAACAAACATTTATTTTTATTTTATTTATTTATTCTTTAGGCAATTGGGGTTAAGTGACTTGCCCAGGGTCACACAGCTAGTGTCAAATGTTCGGGCTGAAGCCGAATTTGAACTCAGGTCCTCCTGACTTCAGGTCTGGTGCTCTATCCACTGCGCCACCTAGCTGCCCCAACAAACATTTATTAAGTACTTACTACGTGCTAAGATCTGGGATCAGAAGGAGTTAGGGAGCAGAAGGTGTTGAGTTTTAAAGATTTTGAATCGTTGAAATGTTAATGTAATTGTTAACACTCCAAATGTATGATCTTTTGCCCCATATATTGTATAGACTAGTAGAGGAACTGAATCATAGTCATGTTGGCACTCTCATTGTAAGTCAAACCAGAAATAGTAAAGGAGTTGCATTTAAATAGTAGGATGGTTCAGAGACCCTTCCAAGGAAATTAAGTGGAGTTGGTTTCATCATGCAATCAAAAGCAACAAGAAACATCATTTCACTGGAAATGATATTGTCTTGCCTTACTGTGCTGACTCTTGCTAAGGATTAGGCCTGCTCATTCATTGGTAAAAGGAAATCTCAGGTGAGGAAATTCTATCTACAAATGTAGGTTGGCAGCTTAAGATTCATATAGAATTGCCTGGAGCTTTTAGAGGTTAAGTGACTTGTCTAAGGTCACATAACCAATATGTGTCAGAGGCTTGATTTGAACCCAGGTCTATCTTGCTTCAGGGACAGCTCTCTAGTACACCACACTGAATCTCTGAAGATGAGAATAAGACATTGAACTCCAGTTATTCCTTTCACATCATGACTTTGCCATCACAGTTTTGATATATCATGGTCTGGCATAAGAAACTGAGTGGGAGTTTTGCGAAAGCTGCAGAAGACACTCAAAGGCCAGATGACACAGAAAAAGTTTAGAGACTCAGAAATGCATAAAATGTATGTATAGTATTGTATAATATCTACTTAAATTTTACAATAAGGTACTGTAAATACACCATAAAACAAAAGAAAAAAATCAGGCTTCTGTTACGAAGGGAGGGTCAAACATTTTTATGCAGTTTTTCCTTATTGCAGGAGTGCTGCACCCCTAACCCCTGGGATATAGAAGGGATAATTGTATTATGAAGGCTGCAGTTCATCTATAAACATTTGCTATAGTGAAGTAAATAGGTATTGTGATACTTTAATGTAGTGCATGGATAGGTGCGCCTTTAGGTGAAGATAGATGCATAGTGTTGGATATATGGCTTAGAATTGAGAAAAAAAAGTTTAAAGGTTCTTAGATTACTCATAGGATTCATATCTGTATATTATACATAGATTCTTTTTTTATAAATAGATTCTTCAAGAAGAATGTCTCAAAGTACTAAAAGTGGCATGGCAAACTACATCAAAAACAATGAAATTAGCTCTATAAATAAATATGAAATGATTGCTAATTGACATGTGAGTTATTTCAGAATTATGCAAGAAGGTCATTGATCAATTTAAAAATTTATTTTAATTTATTTTTTAGGCAATTGGGGTTAAGTGACTTGGGGTTAAGGGTCACACAGCTAGTAAGTGTCAAGTGTTTGGTCTGAGACCAGATTTGAACTCAGGTCTTCCTGACTTCAGGGCCAGTGCTTTATCCACTGCACCACCTAGCTGCCTGAACTTTTTTTTTTTTTTTTGGCTTTTTGGTTAGGCAATAGGGGTTAAGTGACTTGCCCAGGGTCACACAGCTAGTAAGTGTAAAGTGTCTGAGGCTGGATTTGAATCCAAGACCAGTGCTCTATCTACTTCCCCACCTAGCTTCCCTGTTATTGATTGATTAAAACAAAGATCAAAATCAAAACCAAATAAGAAAAAAAAATTAAGATTAGAAGACACTTCAACAACAGCTCCCACTTGACCTATGTGAATAGTCAATTCTGAAAACAGGGGAGGGAAAAGAGTCAAGACATTGACTCTATCACATTTTCAAGGAGTTCAAGCTCATTTGCAAGATCTTCCAGAGGAGGCTGACAGAAGAAACTACTCAGCAGTATTGCCTCACAAAAGCAGAGCAACTTTTTCTTCTGGTGCCAATTTTAAATACATTTTATTCTCCAGGACAAGAATTACATTTCCATTTGTTCACAGTACTGATAAAGTGCAATGTTGTTCAATTCTCTCCCCGTATACACATTCAAGTATTGAGAATGCCCAGGTTTATACAGTAGCTTTAATGTTACTTTTAAAATAAAAAGCAGTTGAAAGTAAAACAAATCTACAGAGTTTGGCACGAGATCAAGCTAAACTTGACCTTCCCAAAGGCATTTATAGATGAAATCAGGAAAATTACAATAGTATATAGTCATATTTACCAGCATTTCTGTCATAATCTTTTTTCTTTAAAATTTTTTTTATCTTTTATTTTTATATTACCTTCATTTCTGAATATATCCCTGTCCCCATGCCTCTCATAAGTCTTCCTTTATAACAAAAACTTTAAAAGAAAGGAACAAAAGCAACTCAGAAAACCAGCACATCAATATTCCATGCCCATAGTCCCCCACTTTTGAAAATAATAATAGTTAACATTTAGATACAACTTTGAGGTTGGCAAAGTTCTTCATATATGTTATCCAATTTTATCCTCGAAACACCTTGAGGTATTGAGTCACTTTGGGTGCTTCTGGCTTCCAGCTTTGAGAGGGAAGATGGAAGAGGCCAATCCCACTTCAGGTTACTGAAGGAAAAGACTCTTGGAAGACATGAGAAGAGCCAATAGTCTTGGTCGTATCCTTGCCTCCAGCTTGTTACACTAGAGACTTCGGGGCGTTTTCCCTTCAGTCTGATCAATGTCTCTCGGTTGAATCGAGTTATCTTACTCTCAATAGGAGAACTCCTTCATTTGGTATTATCTGGCATATATCCTCCTATGCTTACCTTCTCCGATTTCTATCTTGCTTCTGATTTGGATAAATGAATTTTCTTTGCTATTTATACTCATTGTGGAGGTGATATTTGGTGAGAAAAGGGGTAAGCCTTAGATATAAAGCTTGGGGGGCTTCCTTCCCCCAATAATAATGACAAAGTAATCAGAAGTTAGGTTGAACCTGCTCACACCCCGCAGAGAAATAATATTTAAGGGAGCATAGAGATATAATTTTAGCTCAGTACCCTTTCCCTCTGTGGAGAGCAGAGTTGTCTCCAGCTCCAGCTTCCTGCCTTCCCTCCTGGCAGGAAGGAAAGTCTCCCTTGGAGAATGGTGGGGGAGAAGAGGCTAGAGGGGTGTATTCTGCCTCACGCTGACAGCCCTCCCCGCGGATGGGCGTCTCTGCACAGGTCTCCTTCCCTGCACTCTGTAGGATCCTGTGGGATCCTTTAAGGGATCCTTTATAGTTCCAAGGATCTGCAAAGTTAGGAAATAGGGGTGGGGAGGGATTAAGCAGCTTCTGGGATCCCTTTCAGTTCTTAATCTATGAGCTGATCACCTATTGCTTGTTCTCTCCCTTCCCACAAAAGTGCATCTGACTGCAAGACAAAATACAACATCGAAGGCTCCTTAAATGATACCTGGTTTTTATATTATTTGAAAAATTCCTTCTTTGAATCAAGGACTATCACTTGCATGATTTAGTAGGAGAAACTCTAGAAAGACAGTGTGGAATAGGGCAGAGAATGGGACACTTGGAGTCAGGAAAACCTGCATTCGAAGCCGATCTCAGGCATTTACTAACTGTCTAAGCCTGAGCGTGTCATATTCTCTAGCTAACTCTCAGTTTCTAAACCTTGTAAAGTGGGGATAATAAAAGCACCAACCTTACAGGGTTACTGTGAGGAGTAATAAGATAAAGAATGAAAAGCCCTTTGTAACTCTTAAAGCGCTAGAGTATCGTCAGTTATTATTATTAGATGGAGATTTCAAATCTTTGATGCTGAGTAGATGGTATCATGATTTGCGGAGCCAGAAAAGGATAGGGTAAGGAGCCCCTGTGATCACAACAAGGCTCATCTTAAGATGTGAGTCTATTCCAGACCTCCATTTGAGGTTTCTCCAGGGCCCATCAGAACTTTGCTGCTGGCGTGGTCTTTGAGATTCCTGGGTCACCTTCAGAGAATGTTGAGGTAACAGAGCAGGACTTGTATGCAGTTCAATAAATATTGAATAGCTAGGTGGCATAGTGGCTAGAACGCCAGGCTTGGAGTCAGGAAGACTTGAGTTTAAATCTGGCCTCAGGCACTTATTAGCTGTGTGACCCTGTGCAAGTCACTTAACCCTGTTTGCCTCAGTTTCTTCACCCGTAAAATGAGCTGGAGGGGGAAATGGCAAACAACTCCAGTATCTTTGCCAAGAAAACCCCAAATGGGGTCACAAAGAGTCAGGCATGACTGAAAATGACTAAATAATAAATATTGGAGTTAAATAGATGTAACAATAGCTAATATTTATAAATAACTTTATAAAGATCTCATTTGAACTTTATGACAATTTCATGAGACAAGTGTTTGCACAGATCTGTTTGTACCTCTCTCCTGCTCAAAAAAGCTTTGTTGGCTCTCCATTGACTAGCATAAAATACAAACTTCCTAGCCTGGCATTTAAGACTTTCTGTAGTTTGATTCTGACCTACTTTTACAAGCATATTTCATACTATCTCTTTCAACCCTTCCTATGTTCCAGACATACCAGACTCCACAGTCTTCCTGGATCTCATTTTATCAGGTCCTGCCTCTGATCCTGGTACATTCTGTCCACCGTACCCTGAATGGATGCCCCATCTTCCCCCATCCCAAATCTCCACCTATTGATGTTTTTCTTCTGCTTTTTTGGGGGCGGGGAGGGAAAACAGGATTACTAGTAACCTTGTTATTAAGTAGATTGCTAAGTATAGTTATCTACCAGTCAGTGTATTAGAGGAATACTATAGATATAGTTTACCCAGATTGTAGTAAAGCTTAGACAATTCTCTAGGACAAGATGGAGAGATACAGACTAGGACATAGTCCATTTTGGAGCTAGTGGAACAGTCAGGCCAAAAGAGTAGACATTAGAGTTATCACCTTGGAAGGTCTCTAGAGAAGTGCTTCTGGGATTTATGCTTGACCCTGTGCTGTTTAACTATTTTTTTCAATCAATGACTTAGATCAATTTATAGATGGCATGTTTACCAAATTTGCAAAAAAAGCAGGTTGCTACCTGCTAATATGCTGAATAACAGAGTCAAGATATGAAAAGATCTCAACATCTTGGAATTTAGGGACAAATAAAATAAGATGAAATTTACTGTCTAAAATCTCATACTTTAGCTTAAAAGTTGACGTCACAAACCCAAGATGGAGGAAGTATGTGTAAACTCATGGCCTTGAACCCTCCAGGCTCTAGCTTTCCATGGAATGGATCTAATCTTGGGGGCTTACCCAAAAGAAAATAATTTTTGCTTTGGCTCATCATGCCTACACCTAGAGTTACCTCTAGGAAATCTCAGCATGTGATACTTATCAAGTTTTCCACATATATGGGTCAAAGGGCTTCCAAGTACCTTTACAAGCACTCAAGGTAACAATGCTCATATCAGGTACAGGATAACCTTATTCCACTACACCGAGAATGCAAAAATACATGAAAAAACACAATAGGCCATAAACAATGTAACAGAACATATGAAAAAGATTCACAGTAGAGTGCAAATAGTCAGGCCAAGTCTTCTTCCTATCTGATGAGTCCCATCTTCTGTAGGATCCTAAAATCTTTCAAAATCATACTACTATTTTGTGATTTGAATTCTCCTTGAAAGGAAAATGAACTGGAGGCTTGCTGGGGGCAATAGCCTGGCCATTCTGTGATTAACTTTGACCTTACAAAGACTCATACAACTGTCTAGCCTTATGGTAATATTTTTATGAATACTGGCTTTCCTTGAAAAGTAAACACTTTGAGGGCTTCTAAATAGGCAAACTGTGGTTCTGTGAGGACCATATCATTTAGATAACTTATTAGTCAATAACTGTTCATTAAGTGCTTACTATGTGTTAAGTGTTGGGAATACAGAGAAATGTGAAAGACAGTCCCTCTTCTCAAGGAAATCACAGTCTAATTGTAGGAGACAATATGCAAACAACTACATATAGGATAAATTGGATATAACCAACAGAGGGAAGAAACTCGAATTAATGGGGATCAGGAAAGGCTTCCTGTAGAAGGTGAGATGTTAGCTGGAACTTGAAGGAAGCCAAGGAAGCCAGGAGGCTGAGATGAGGAGAGAGAGCATTCCAAGCATGGCAGACAGCTAGGGAAAAGGCATTGAGTTGGGAGATCCTGTCTTGTTTGAGGAACAGCTAAGGGGCCAATGTCAGTGGATTGTTTTGAATAACAACCTGATGATAATAGTAGAGTTTAAAATCTAAGTCCTTTGCTCTGCCATATTGTGGCCCTGGGGGACGTGTGGACGATATTCTTCTCTTGCCAAGAGGTGCAGTACTGAAGAACCCTTCTGTCAGTAGGAGACTGTTCTTTGAACTTGTGAGTTTGGGGCTGTTCACATGGCCATGCCTGAGGCTAATGCTGCCCAGCACATCTTGTTAGAAGTTTCAATTCTCAAGGTGATGCAAAAACAAAAGATAACAATAAAAATGAAAAAAAAATCTATATAGAAAAGAAATCTAAATTCTGAAACTTATGCTGCTCAGGAAATCCTAGGGGTCAGGAACTCTCATCTTGGACCACGTAATACTCCTCCTCAAGGCTACCATGTCATTGGAAACATATGTCCCTCTGTCACTGCCTCTGTGAGAGTGGGTTACAGTCAGGTTCAAACCAGATCACAAGGGCTGATTGTTTAACTTTCAGGATGAGCACTTATACTTCAGAATCATCAAACACTGCAAATCAGGGTTTGATTTATTGTTCTGTTGGTTGTCTGGACTCAAGAAAGTGATGCAGACAATGTTAACTATGAAGATGAAACTTAAAAGTGTATTGTGTGTATATGTGTTTTTAATTTTTTTTTTGGAGAGTCAATTGTTAACCATTTACCAGCATTTCCTTGGTATTAGCACATGCAAAAATGACATTTAGAGGTATTAACTTAAGAGAAGAGGGAGTTGATGATGATGCCTGCAACAGTGAGGAAGTAGCAGCAGGGTTCATTCTCAAAGATCTGGGCAGCACCACTGGTCCCAGAGACCACCATTGCTAGGGCTCTTGGCCAGGTAGTTAACTTGGTCTGTGGTTGCCCTGTGGTTGATAGCATATGACTGCCTTGTGCCTTGTCCCAAGTGCTTTACTCTTAGCTCTGCTGTGCTCTTAGGGACTCTTTGGAAGAAAGGAGGCAAATAAAGAGAAAGAGCTGGTCAATTGGGCTCCCTTTTATAGACCAGAATGAAGGGTGGTTCTTACAACAATACAAACCAGCCAATTTATCTTGGGGATAACATCCATCTGTGAAACACATCCTCCAGGAAGCAGGAAGGAGTATGCCTCATGAAGAGCCATCTTGAGTTAGAGGCATAAGAACTGTTTTGCTTGATTATAGAAAGCAGAATTAGTAGCAATGCATAGAAGTTGCAAAGAGATTGATTCAAGCTTGAAACAAGGAAATTTCCCAACAAATAGAGCTATACAAAAGTGGAATGGGCTGCCTCCTGAGAGGCTGCCTCCATAGAGAGATGCTATCCAAATTTCCCACTTAAAGCTCACCTCCCTATCATCTCAAGTTGATCAGGGAACTCCCATGACCCACCTTTACTTGTGGCTAGATCATCTTAAAAATATCTTTGGATTTTAATGGTCTCTGAGGTGAATATGAGCTGACCTGGGGGCCAAAGGAGTGAATGTTATCTTAAGCTGTATTCAGAGAGGTACAGTACCTGGGTCTAGAGGGTTGATAGCGCCACTGTACTCTGTGCTGTTCTGACAACATTTGGAGTACTGTGGTTAGTTCTGGGTATTCTATTGTATTTATTTTTATTTTTTTATGATTATTTTATTTCCCCCCCAATTATATGTAAAAAACAATTTTAAATGTTTTAAAAAAAGTTTTGAGTTCCAAATTCCTTTTTTTTTTTTTGGTGAGGTAATTGGGGTTAAGTGACTTGCCCAGGGTCACATAGCTAGTAAGTATCACGTGTCTGGTCTGAGACCAGATTTGAACTCAGGTCCTCCTGACTCCAGGGCCAGTGCTCTATCCACTGCGCAACTTAACTACCCCTTGAGCTCCAAATTCTAACCCTCCCTCCTTCCCCTCACCCTTCCCTGAGATGGTAAGCAATCTGATATAGTTTATATATGTGCAATCATGTAAAACATTTCCACGTTAGTCACTTTGTGCAAGAAGACTCAAACAAAAAAAAAGAAAAAGAAAAGAGAGAAAGAAAGTGAAAAATAGTATGCTTCAGTTTGTATTCAGACATCAGTTTGATCTCTGGAGGCAGACAGCGTTTTTCATCATGAGTTCTGTGGGATTATCTTGGGTCATTGTATTGCTGAGAATTGCTAAACCATTCATAGTTCTTCATCATACAATATTGCTGCTACTGTATACGACGTTCTGGTTCTGTTCACCTCACTTTGTATCAGTTCATGTAAGTCTTTCCAGGTTTTTCTGAAATCATCCTGCTTGTCACTTCTTATAGTGCAAAAATATTCCATTACAATCATATACCACAACTTGTTCAGTCATTCCCCATTTGATGGGAATCCCTTCAATTTCCAATTCTTAGCTTGGGCATTATATATACATATATATGTATATATATACATATATATGTGTATATATATATTGCAATTGGGGTTAAGTAACTTGCCCAGGGTCACACAGCTAGGGAATGTTATGTGTCTGAGGTCCTCCTGACTCCAGGTTTGGTGCTCTATCCATTGTGTCACCTAGCTGCCCCTTGAGCATTATATTTTAAGAAGGATATGAGTAAACTGGAGAGCCCAGAAAAGGAAGATAAGAATGGTGAAGAACTCTCCTTCCAGCTCTAAGTCCATGATCCTATGGTCTTCTCTTTTTGATAATTAGTTGAAGGAACTAGGGATGAGTGTTTGATCCAGAGAAGAAAAAACATGGGGCATATGTGATAGCTCTTCAGAAGTATTTGAAGGCTGTCTTGAGCAAAGGGATGAGAATTGCTTTTCTTGACTCCAGAATGCAGGACTAGGAGCCATGTACAGGGCTTGAAAGAAGGAAACAGATAGAGGTATACAAAAGTGGAAGGGGTTCTTTCATACTCTGAGATTCTGTCATAGTGGGAGATTTCTACTTGGAACTCTGGTGTCGATTCTTCCATGAAGACTTTGCTGATCCCTTCAGCTAAAAGTGACTTTTTTTTCCTTTAGTCTCTCAGGCCCCTCTGTCTGATTTCTCCTATGTACTTTGTTATCTTATAAATTGCATTATTGTTATTTGTGGGCATGTCTCATGTACTCACAGAGATGCTGGAGCTGCTTGAACCAACTATTGTTCAATTTTCAGTGTGAGCATTTACACCCCAGAAATCAGCAAATGCTGCAAATCAGGGCTTGACTTATTGTTTGGTTGATTGTCTAGACCGGCGCTTCTTTTTTTTCTTTTTCTTTTTTTTAGGTAATTGGGGTTAAGTGACACAGCTAGTAAGTGTCAAGTGTTTGGTCTGAGGCTGGATTTGAACTCAGGTCCTCCTGACTGTAGGGCTGATGCTCTATCCACTGCGCCACCTGACTGACCCCCAGCGCTTCTTAAACTGTGGGTCGCAACCCCATATGGGGTTGCGTAACTGAATGTGGGGGTCACAAAAAATTTGGCAACAGTAAAAGGTTTCTGAATGTGCGACCAAAAATGAATTCAAAATCAAATGTGTAACGAATCTGAGGTGTTTCTGGCAGCACTTGTCCATGTTGCATCGCAGGACTTCGCTGCAGCCTTGGTTCTGAACACACACACAACACGCACACTTTGTACTAAGCGTGCCGTCACACCACACAACGCCAACAAAAGCTGTCAGAAATGCCTTGGCTCAGATTTGAGACTACTGTATGTTATGAATTGCAGTATATTTACTGTACATACAAAATTGTTAAACGAATTTTGGCTTGGGATTAGGACAGAATTTCCAACAATTTCTGAAATGGCCCTAAACATACTTCTGCCATTTTGTACTATGTATTTATACGCAAAGCAGCATTCTCAGCATTGATAATTATAAAATCAAAATATCGATCAACTCTGAAAAACGTTGAAAATGCTGTATGTCCTGCAGTATCAAATATTCCACCAAGATTTAATTCTTTATGTAAAAATAAACAAGCACATCCATCTCATTAGTATGCAAATTTGCTTTCATCTCTAAAAATGGTAAAATTATATGTATACCTAAGGATTGTTTTAAAATATATTTCTTTATGAGTTATTATCAGTAAGTGTTTGATTTTTTTTTTTTGGTGAGGCAATTAGGGTTAAGTGACTTGCCCAGGGTCACACAGTTAGTATCATGTGTCTAAGGCCAAATTTGAACGTAGGTCCTTCTGATTCCAGGACCAGTGGTCTATCCACTGCACCACCTAGCTGTCCCAAAATGTTTGACTTGAATACCTATTTTATATACCTATATACCTAGAGTTATGTAAAAATTTCTTGTGCACGTCCAAAGGGCCATAAAAATGTGCATACCCTTTGACACATCAATACCACTTCTAGGTCTGTATCCCAAAGAGATCATACAAATGGGAAAAGGACCCACATGTACAAAAATATTTATAGCAGCTCTTTTTGTGGTGGCAAAGAATTGGAAATTGAGGGGATGCCCTTCAATTGGGGAATGGCTGAACAAGTTGTGGTACATGAATGTAATGGAATACTATTGTGCTATAAGAAATCATGAGCAAGTGGACTTCAGAAAAAACTGGAAAGACTTGTATGGACTGATGCTGAGTGAAGTGAGCAGAACCAGGAGAACATTATATACAGTAACAGCTACATTGTTCGATAACTAACTCCGATAGATTTAGCTCTTCTCCGCAATGCAAGAATCTAAGACATCTCCAAAAGTCTCATGATGGAAAACGCTATCCACATCCAGAGAAAGAACTATGTAGTCTTAATGCAGATCAAAGTATACTATTTGCTCTTTTTTTTTCTTCTGTTATGTTTTGTTTCCTCTTTCTGGTGGTTCCTCCTATTGGTTCTAATTCTTCCTTACAACATCACTAATGCGAAAATATGTTTAATAGGAATGTATACATAGAGCCTATATCAGATTGCGTGCTGTCTTGGGAAGGAAGGAGGGAAGGGAGAGGGAGAAAATTTAAAACTCAAAAGCTTATGGAAGTGAATGTTGAAAACTGAAAATAAATTAATATTAAAAAAAATTCCTGTGTAAAAAGGGGTCATGAGTGAAAAAAGTTTAAGAAGCCCTGGTCTAGACTTAAGAAAGTGATGGAGAAAAATGTTAAAATGCAGATTAAGGTTAGAAATGTATCCAGCCTTTAGACATATATACATACACATATATATGTATATATACATACATACCTTTGTACACATTTGTACATATATTTATATATGTGTGTATATGTATATATGTGCATACATATACACACATATATTTTCCTGCAGAGCCAGTTGTTAATGATTTACCAGTATACTGTTCTATATACTTACTAAATTGTAAGCTCTTTGAGGCAAGAACCATGCCATTTAAAAAAAATCTTTGTAACCTTAGATTACTCTATTATGCCCCAGGAACCATTTCAAGTTATGAGATCACATCTACCCGGGAACTCACCCCTCATCAGTGCCCTCTACTCCTAGGATCCTTCCAATCAGAAGGTGGAAAGGAAAGCTTCTCCCAGAACTTCCATTTAAGAGAGTGCACACAGGCCAACCATCTCTTCATTTCCCACCCTGCTGTACATACTCCTTTAGACTTCTCTATCATGACCCTTTCCCCCTTTTATCTTTCTTTTGTCCATGGTCTTTTCCCATTAAATTGTAAGCTCCTTGACAGCAGAGACTATCTTTCTTTTTCATATTTGTATCTGTAGTGCTTATCACAGTGCCTGGCTCATAGTAGGTACTTAATACTTGTTAATTCACTGATTGATCTAGAATGTGGCAGAAAGTATTGTATAGAGTAGTTGCTTAATAAATGTTTGTAGAATCGGATTTAACTACCACCATAGTATACATGAGGAAACCAAGGGGCAGAAAAAATAAGGGACTTGTTCAAGGTGACACAACAATGAAATGGTTGAGCCAAAACTTGAAGCCGTGTCTCTTGACAAAATCCGGTGCTCTGTCAATGATCCTGAATGGCAACATGGGCTCCTTTCAGCTCAATTTCTTTACTTCTTTTAATGGTATTCTTTTAGGCTTCCAGGCTAGAAAAGTTAGAATGATCATTGACTCCTCCTTCTCTTCTCTGTTTCTGATCTACTATCAAAGCTTATGTTTTCCATCTCTTGAGTTTTCTTTTTTCCTTATCTCTACTGTCATCATCCTAATCCATATGTTTATCACCTTATATATGGTTTACTGCGACTGCCTCCAAACTGATCTCCCTGCTGCCAGCCTCTCCCTTTCCCTAACCTGCATGCTGGGCAGCTGGGTGGTGCAGCGGATAGAGTACAAGGCCTGGAGTCGGGAAGACCTGAGTTCCAATCTGGCCTCAGATACTTACTAGCTGTGTGACCCTGGGTAAGTCATTTAACCCTGTTTGCCTCAGTTTCTTCATCTGTGAAATGAGCTGGAGAAGGAAATGGCAAAGCATTCCAATATCTTTGTTAAGAAAACCCCAAATGGGGTCAGGAAGACTTGGATATGACTAAACAACAGCAAACAAAAGTCCTGCATACTGCTGCCAAATTAATTTTTCTTTAAGTGCTGCTTTTGTCAGATTCCTTCCCTGCCCAAGAATGTATTAGAGCTTTGTCATAACTATGATGTCAAGTTCAAACTTCTCTGGCTTTCCAGGTTCTTTGTAATTTACTGTACTAGTTTACCTAATCACCCTCATTTCCCACTTCCCCCTTTAAATGCTCTCCATTCTTCTCAGACAGATCTGTTCACTGTGCCTAGAACTGGCTGTGCTCATTCATGTCTTTGCTCATGCTGTTTTCCCTACCTGGGTGGTTCTCTCTTTTACCTGCCTCTTGCAAAAATCCTACTGGGAATAATTATAGCAAATATTTATGGGGCAGCTAGGTGGTGCTGTGAGTAGAGCACTAATCCTGGAGTCGGGAGGACCTGAGTTCAAATCTGGCTTCAGACATTTGGCACTTATTAGTTGTGTGAGCTTGGGCAAGTCACTTAAATCTGACTGCTTTGCCCCCCTCAAAAAAAAAAACCTAAAAAAATTATGTGGTGCTTTAAAGTTTGCGTTGTATATACATCTGAACCTCATAACAACCTTCTGGAGTAGGCACTACAGGTATTATCAGCCTTATCTTTAGATAAGAGGCATATAGAGCCTAGCATCACATTACTAGTCAAGTGTCAGAAACAGAATTTGAACCCAGGACTTTCCACTATGACAATTTCAGTTAGCACAGTTCTTAGAATCACATAGATTTAGACCTGGGAGGGGCCTCAGAGGGCATCTTGTCCAATTCCTTCATTTTACAATTGAGGAAACTGAAGCCTAAGGAGGTTAAATGACTTCCCACACAAGTAGGAAACATTACATCTGAAATTTGAACTCAGATCCTCTGACTCCAGAATCAGTGTTCTTTCCACTGTAATACACTGTATTTTCTTCCTCTGTTTGCCTACCATCTCGAACTCAGTATCACACGACTCAACACAATTGTGCCAGATATGCTAATTTAATCACCGAGATTGGATTATTAGCAAGCTCTCTGGGAGTATAGGCTATATCTTCAATGTGTCCTTGGAAGCACCCGCTACAGCACTGGGCACATCCTAAGGGTTTGACAAGTACATGTTGGTTGGTGGGTTGACTAACTAGGGGTGGAAGGCACTGAATGCCCTGCCAAGGTCCCTCTCAGCCACATGACTCCAAATTAAAGCTCAAACTTCAACAGATCTGCAAGGAGGCAGCACATGGATAAATCTTAAGGTTTTATGAATGGGAGTGGAAAATGGAGGATAGCCAAAGACAGCAGCTGTGCTATTCTCTAGGACCATGCAATGTGAAAAATCTTTTTTATGGAACGGGTTTTGAGGTTGTCTGCAATGAAATAAATGTACTGCTGCTCTCTACTGACATTTCCTCTTCACTTGTAAGTCTTCAGAGAGCAGCCTTAAAAAAAAACACACACAAAACTCTAAGCCAACTATTTTATTTTACTTTTAAGCAATTGGGGTTAAGTGACTTGCCCAGGGTCACACAGCTAGTAAGTGTCAAGTGCTTGGTCTGAGGCCGGATTTGAACTCAGGTCCTCCTGACTTCAGGGCTGGTGCTCTATCCACTGTGCCACCTAACTTAGGCCAACTATTTTAACAACATAGGCACAGAAAAATGACTAGCCAGCCTTCTTCTATTGATTGGATACTTAGATTGGATAGGATAGAGTAAAAGAAGAAAGAATGAAAGGATGTGCATGTGTGAGAGGGTATTCAAAGCAAGCCCTGCTGTGAATGTATCCTGACTTTAATCGCTACAGGCTTTGGCCAGCAGTGCTAAAACATCTCATAGAACCTAGAACTCTAAGAAATCTACTATCAGGACAGGCCTTACTCATAGTCTGGTATGATTATTGTATAGGGGATTTGAAAGGTGATCACCTGCCCAAAATTATCTCCTTTAGGAACCTGAAATCTGTAGCATTAGAGCCACTATTTGGAGTTAAGGAATCATGGCTCCGTAAGTCCCCTGTTAAATGCAAATCAGTTCTATGGTAAATCTAACATATTGCCCATTAGATTGTGAGCTCCTTGAGGGCAGGAACTGTCTTTTGCCTCTTTCTGCATCCCCGGGATTAGCACAATGGCTAGCACTTAGTAGGCATTTAATAAATGTTTATTGATTGTAACTGAATGTAACATGTGATCACCATTGATACAGTAGTGTAAATTGGCTAACCAGCTACCTAAAAAGGCTCTGAGGGAAGATAATAGAAAACAGGTATATTCTAGTGGAGAAGGTGAAGGGTAAAGAGCAAGGAACTCTGACTCAGGAATAGTAAATCTAGTTGAAGATTAAGCAGGAACACTTAGCTGGAGTGCAGTTAATTTTAGCATTTCCAAAGAAAGAAGGTATTATTTTTAAAAAGTTTATTTATTTTTAATTTGTGAAATAAAACAAACATTTCTATAACATAGTAGAATAAAAAGGGTGATTGCACATGAAAGTGTAAATATATTATGCATAACTTGCTGTTTCTTTTAAATATATAATACAGTTATCATATGGCTTTCCTTTTTTTTTTCTCCTTTTTTTCTCCCTCTTCTTCCCACCCTAGAGATGACTGCCATTAGGCACAAATATATAGATGTAAAGTCATTCTATACATTCTCTCTCTATGTATCTATTTATCACTTCTTTCCCTGGATGCAGATAGCACCTTCCTTCATAGGTCCTTGGTAGTTAATCTGGGTTTTTCTAATAGTCACAATATCTTAGTCATTCAAAGTTGTTCTTAAAATATAATTGTTGTTCTTAATATTTTTCTGAAAAATTTCTAGGGGGCTCAGAATTTAAACCCATGCTTCCTTCTAGGTGTTGGTGTAAGTATTAAAATATATTTGAGAAGGCTGGGGATGTTGGTGTAGGATGGTAGCAATAGAGGAGGCTGATGGGAACTCACTAGGGCTTTACTCTTTATTTCACTACTTCAAGAATCTGTGATTTCACCAGCGTGGATTTTCCTTCCATCTATGCAGACCACAACTCTACCTTAGTATATGGTATGGAGGAATTTCTGTAGGTAGAACAGACTACACAAGCAAGACCTAGAAGCAAATGAACTCAATATAGTAGCCCACTACAGCAAATGTAAGAACACAAACTACTTGGAGGAGGGATTGTTGGGAAAACATTTTGGCTGAAAATATGTTTAGACTAGCATTTTTTACCACATACTGTCAGTTCTAAATGGATGAGCAACTGAAATGCAGGCTACGCCATAAATTAGAAGAAAATGGAAGGAATACCTTTCATAACTATGCTCAGGGGAAACTTTTTTATAAACAGACAAGAGAAGATCACAAAACACAAAACAGATCATTGTGATCCCATGAAATTAAAAAGTATATGCATGACCATAATAAATGGGATTTGAATAAGAAGAGTCATTGTTAAGTAGGAAATTGTTTGCATCAAACATCTCTAACAGAAGTCTGATAGCTAAGATAAATAGAAAATTAGCACAAATATATGACTAAGACATTCTCAAAAAAAATCAAAGTATAAACAATTTTCTTTTAGTCTTTTATTTTTCTCAATTACGTGTAAAAGAAAAAAAATTAACGTATGTTTTTTTAAAAATGTTGAGTTCCAAATTCTCTTCCTCATTCCTTGAGAAGCCAAACAATTTGATAAAGATTATACATATGTAGTCATGCAAAACATTTCCATTCAAGCCATGTTGCAAAAGAAGACTCAGACAAAAAAAAAGCAAGAAAAATAAAGTAAAAACAGTACGCTTTAATCTGTATTCAGACTCCATCAGTTCTTTCACTGGAGGTGGATAGCATTTTTCATCATATGTCTTTCAGAATTGTCTTGGATGTTTGTATTGCTAGGAATAACTAAGTCATTCACAGTTCTTCATCATGCAATATTGTTATTATTATGTATAATGTTCTTTTCACTCACTTTACTTTGCATCAGTTTATGTAAGTTTTCCCAGGTTTTTCTAAAAACATCTTGCTTATCATTTCTTACACCATAATAGTATTCCATTACAATCATATACAACAACTTATTCAGTCATTTCCCAATTAATGGGTATTCTCTCAATTTCCATATCTTTACCACCACAAAAAGAAAGACTATACATGCTTATTTCGCCCTTGATCTTATTGGGAAGGTTTCTAGATTATTCCCATTATAGATAATGCTTGCTTGTTTTAGATAGATATCATGTATCATTTTAAAGAAAGCTCCATTCAATCCTATACTTTCTAGTGCTTTTAATAAGAATGAGTGCAGTATTTTGTCAAAAGCTTTTTCTGCATCTATTGATATAATTGTATGATTTTTGTTGTTTTTTTTTTGTTATTGATATGGCCAATTATGCTTTTAGTTTTCCTAATATTGAACAGCCTCTGCATTCCTGGTATAAATTCTATCTGGTCATAATGCATGATCTTTGTGATATATTGCTGTAACCTCCTTGCTAGTATTTTATTTTAAAATTTCACATCAATATTTGGTAGAGAAATAAGTCTATAGGTTTCTTTCTCTGTTTTTATTCTTCTTGGTTTAGGTATCAACACTATATTTGTGTTGTAAAAGGAATTTGTAAAGACTCCTTCTTTGTCTGTTTTTTACAAATAGTTTATATAGTACTGGAATTAATTACTCTTTGAATGTTTGGTAGAATTCACTTGTGAATCCATCTGGTCTTGGGGATTTTTTCTTAGGGAGCTCATCTGACTTATTCAATTTCTTTTTCCAAGATAGGGTTATTTAAGTATTCTATTTTCTCTTTAAATCTGGGCAATTTATATTTTTATAAATATTCATCCCTTTTACTTAGATTATCATATTTATTGGCATATAATTGGGCAAAATATCTCCTTATAATTGCTTTAATTTCTTCTTCATTGGTGGTAAATTCACCCTTTTCATTTTTAATACTGGTAATCTGGTTTTCTTTCTTTTTAAAAATCAAATTAATCAATGGTTGATATATTTTAATGTTTTGCCCCCACCAAACCAGATCTTAGTTTTATTTTTTAGTTTAATGGTTTTCTTACCTTCAATTTTATTAATGTCTCCTTTGATTTTCAGGATTTCCAGTTTGGTGTTTAAATGGGGAATTTTAATTCATTCTTTTTCTTTATTTTTTTTTAAGTTGCATGCCCAGTTCATTGATCTGCTTTTTCTCTATTCTATTGATGTAAGTGTTTTGAGATATAAAATTCCCCTAAGTATTGCTTTGGCTGCATCCTATAAATCTTGGTATGTTATTTCATTGTCGTCATTCTCATTAATGAAGTTATTTATTATTTCTATGATTTGTTCTTTCGCCCACTCATTCTTTAGGATTAGATTATTTAGTTTCCAATTAATTTTTAATCTATGTTTCCACAGCCCTTTCTGGAATATAATTTTTATTGCATTGTATTCTGAAAAGGATGCATTCAATATTTCTGTTTTTCTGCATTTGGTTGTGAGGTTTTTATGTCCTAATACATGCTCAATTTTTGTGTAGGTGTCATGTACAGCTGAGAAAAAAAAGATATATTCCTTTCTCTTTCCATTCAATTTTCTATAGAGGTCTATTATATCTAAAATTTCTAAATCATTTTAGAAAATTCTATTCATCTCCTTAACTTCTTTCTTGTTAGTTTTATGGTTACATTTATCTAGTTCTGAGAGGGGAAAGTCAAGGTCTCCCACTAGTACAGTTTTACTCTCTATTTTCTTCTATAACTCATTTAACTTTTCACTTAAAAATTTGGATGCTATGCCATTTGGTGCATATATGTTATCATTGATATCACTTTATTGTCTATGGTACCCTTTAGCAAAATGCAGTTTCCCTAATTATCTCTTTTCATTCTCTATTTTTGCTTTTGCTTAGTCTGAGATCATATTACCTATGATTCCCTGCCCTCCCCTATCCCTGCCCCAACCCCCAAACTGAGTCATAATAGATTCTGCTTCATCTCTTTATTTTTGCAAGGCAATTGGAGTTAAGTGACTTGCCCAGAGCCACATGGCTAGTAAGTGTCAAGTGTCTGAGGCTGGATTTGAATTCAGGTCCTCCTGACTCCAGAACTGGTGCTCTATCCCTTGCACCATCTAGCTGCTCCTCATCCCCTTATTTTTACTCTGTGTGTGTCTTTTGGTTTCAAATGTGTTCCTTGTAAACAACACATTGTTGGATTCTGATTTTTAATCCATTCTCCTTTTCACTTTCATTTTCATATTCACAGCTATGATTACTGGTTTTTTCCTTCCATTCTATTTTTGCCTTTGTTTATCCTTCTCTCTCTCTTTTTACCCTTTTCCACTAGAAAGTCTGTGTTGCTTTTGACCACTACCTCCCTTAATTTGCCCTCCCCTCTCTCAACTTCCCTTCTAGTATCCTCTTCCCTACCTACTTCCCTGCAGAGTAAGGTTTATTTCTATGCCCAACTGAGTGTGTGTGTTATTTCCTCTTTGAGACAATTCCAATCAGAGTAAGGTTCAAGTACTGCTCACACCTCCCCCTACCCCAATTTCCCCTTCCACTGTAAAAGCTGTTCTTTTTTGTGCCTCTTATGTGAGATAGTTTTCCCCATTCTTCCTTTTCTTTCCCCCTTCTCCTACTGCATCCATCCTTCTTTGTCACCCCTTAATTTTATTTTTTTGAAATTGTCCTATCATAGTCAACTCACACCTGTGCCCTCTGTCTATGTATATTCCTTTTAACTGCCCTAATAATCATAAAAGTTCTAGGGAGTTACAAGAATCATCTTCTCATATAGGAATGTAAACAGTTTAAGTTTATTGAATCCCTTATGATTTCTCTTTCATGTTTACCTTTTTATATTTCTCTTGAGTCTTCTGTTTGAATGTCAAATTTTCTATTTGACTCTGGTCTTTTCATCAGGAATGCTTGGAAGTCCTCTATTTCATTACATATCATTTTTTTCCCTTGCAAGATTAGACTCAGTTTTGTTGCATAGGTTATTCTTGGTCTAGCTCCCTTGCCTTCCAGAATATGATATTCCAAGCCTTCCAGTTCTTCAAAGTGGAAGCTGCTGAATTTTGTGTGATCTTTACTGTTGCTCTATGATATCTGAATTGTTTCTTTCTGGCTGCTTGAAGTATTTTCTCTTTGATATGGAAGCTCTGGAATTTAGCTATAATATTCCTGGAATTTTCATTTTGGGATCTCTTTCAGATCATTGGTGGAGTCTTTCAATTTCTATTTTACTTTGTTGTTCTAAGGCAGTGTTCCTTGATAATTTCTTGAAATATGATATCTAGGCTCTTTGATCATGGCTTTCAGGTAGTTCAATAATTCTTCCCCCTCTCCCCACTTAGTAGAATTTTATTTTTTCAAACTACATGTAAAGATAGTTTTCAACATTAATTTTTATAAGATTTTGAGTTCCAATTTTTCTCCTTCCCTCTCTTCCCTTTCCTCTCCCTAAGATAGCAAGCAATCTGATATAGGTTATACATGTATAATTATGTTAAACATATTTCCACATTAGTCATGTTGGGTAGTTCAATAATTCTTAAATAATCTCTCTTTGATTTATTTTCCTGGTCAGTTGTTCTTCCAATGAGATATTTCACATTTGCTTCTATTTTTTAATCCTTTTGGCTTTGTTTTATTGTTTCTTGATAATTCATGGAATCATTAGCTTCCACTTGCCCAATTCTAATTTTTAAGGACTTATTTTCTTCAACAAGCTTTTATACCTCTTATTCTATTTGTCCAGTTCTGTTTTTAAGGAGTTCTTTTCTTCAGTGAATTTTTCTAACTCTTTTTCCAATTGGCCATCTGTTTATTAAGATGTTATTTTCTTTAATGTTTTTGTGCCTCTTTTACCAAGCTATTGACTCTCTTTTCTTAATTTTCTTACATCACTCTCATTTTTTTTTTTTTACTATTTTTTCCTCTACTGAGTTCTCAAAGCTGCTGCTGTTGCGACATTATCTCCAAGGCCCACTACTGGTGTTCATTTGGCTGGCCAATGCTATCCTCCAGGCCCAGCCATTACCCCAGTGTGACAGACCTTTACTGCAGACCTCCTAAGTTGATTTGAGCTGGAAAATTGTTTCACCTCAACCTTTTGTTGGCTCTGCCACTCCAGAATTAGATTTGAGGTGTTATTTTAAAGTTGTTTAGAGGGGAACTTGGGAGAGTTCAGGTGAGTTCCTGCCTCTACTCTGCCATCTTGGCTCCATCACACCTCTTTTCTTTATACTTTCAAAGATGTTGTTGAGCTAATCTTATGATTTCATGGATATAAAGAACTCCCACTACTGATGGAGATTGGCAATGACTCTACAATTTAAAGTCTTGAGTCCCTGAGGTACCCAAACATTAAATAACTTGCCCAGGGTCACATAGCCAATATGTATCAGAGGTAGGACTTGACTATGTCTTTCTAGTTCTCAGTTTGGTTCTCTATCTACTAAGCTATGCTTTGTCTCATACAAAGATGCTAAAAGATAGAAACAGTCAATGTTATAGAGTCTGAAGCAAAAATGCACATTAATCCATTGTAAGTGGAACTTTGGACTAGTCCAACTGTTCTGGAAAATACTTTGGAACTATGTAAGAAAAAATTAGATTATTTGCATTCTTTGTCTCTAATGATCCATTACCGTGTATATACCTTAAAGATATCAATGATGGAAAATTTTTATCTGTATTAAAAATATTCCTAGCAGTGCTTTTAATAATAGCAAGAAACAAACCAAAAAATCCCCTAAAAAGAAAGTGAATGCTCATCAATTAGAGGATAGTTAAAAAAGTTGTGGTATGTAAACATAATAGAATGTTATTATATTATTAGAAATTATAAACATGAGGAATTTAGAGAAACAAGGGAGGACTCATAGGAACTCATTATCTGTGTATTCTTGGGCAAGGTGCCTAACTTCCCCAGGTCTCTATTTCCTCAGTTGTAAAACATGGAGGTTGAACTAGATGATCTAGATCCCTTCTGGCTCCAAATTTAGAGTTAGCTCTATAAGCCTATGAACAGATATAAAACAAAGAAAATAAATCCAGGAGAATAATATGCACAGTAATGTGAATGAAAACAATATTAAATGGCATCTGAACTCAGGTTAAGTGCAATGACCAGCCTTTGAGTCCAAGGATAGATGATAAAATATACTTCCTTTTTAAGTGTGATGCAACGGAAATTGAGGGCAGCTAGGTGGTGCCATAGTGCACAGAGCCCTGGACCAGGAGTCTGGAAGACTCATCTACCTGAGTTCAGATCTGGCCTCAGACGCTTACTAGCTGTGTGACCCTGAGCAAGTCACTTAATCCTGTTTGCCTCACTTTCCTCATCTGTAAAATGAGCTGGAAAGGAAAAGGCAAACCGCTCCAGCATCTTTGCCAAGAAAACCCCAAAAGGAGTCATGAAGAGTCAGACATGACTGAAAAATGACTGAACAGTAGCAATAACGGAAATTGAGTGCTGGATTTTGAGTTAGAATTAGAATTAGAATTGAGTGCTAGAATTTGAATCAAGAATTCAGGTCTTGATTCTATATCTTTCTACCTGTGATACCTTGATCAAGTAATTTAACTTCCATAGCCCTCAGCTTCCCCATCTGTCAAATGGGAGAGTTGGACTATGTGATTTCTAAGATTCCTTCCAACTCTATATTTATGATCCTATTATCCTCTCATTATAGAGGTGGAGGACAACAGGTATGGAACCTTGCATACAATGTTAGACATGGTTGGTTTTGCTTAACTGTTTTTCTTTATTATAAGGAAGTGTCTTATGTAGGTAGGACAGGGTTTGTGAATGCAAGTTCATTGAGTTCTGGAAGCATTTCATTTTTGTCTTGGTCATTCTAGCACAGTGCCTGGCACATAGTAGGCTCTTAACAAATGCTTGTTTATTAAGAAATGATTTGTTGTTTAGTTGTTTTCAGTCATGTCTGACCCTTTGTGACCCCATTTTTTTCTTGGTTTTTTTTTTTTTGGCAAAGATATTGGAGCGCTTTGCCATTTCCTTCTCCAGCTCATTTTATAGGTGAGGAAACTGAGGCAAACAGGGTTAAGTGACTTACCCAGGGTCACACAGTAAGTAAGTGTTTGAGGCTGGACTCATTAAAATGAATCTTCCTGACTTTAGGCTCAGCATTCTATCCATTACTCCATCCACCTGTCACCAAGAAATGATTAGGCTGTTTTAACAAGAGAGCACCAATAGAAAATTTAAAAAAAAAAAAAAAGAAGGGAAAGGAAAACATTTTCTGTGGCCAAAAAAAAACCTCATCACCTTGTGACCAGCCTGGTGATGAGCTCTCTGATGTAGAAATGTATGTCCTCAGGAAACAGACATACATTCTGTCACCAAGCACATGCTAGAAGCTTGATAGGATCTGCCTGAGCTTGGGCTCCTCTGAAATAGCTTTGGAAAAGCCCCTTTTATGTCATAATCAGCTATTAGAATATAGTCACAGTGAGGGCCAACTACTGTGTTAAGACTAAATTTAGTCACTTGATCCCGATTGCCTTGCCAAAAAAAAAAAAAACCCAACTAAATTTAAAAGACTTTTTTTCAATTAGCAAGTAATTAATTTTGGGGGGGGTGACAGGTGGGAAGGGAAGCTGTTACAACAACTTTGCGTAGCAAAGCAAAATAAATCTCCTCATCGTCCGTGTCCAAAAATACCTGTCTCATTCTGCATCTTGAGCTCATCATGTCTCTGTCAGGAAGTGGGTAGTATGCTTCGTTATGGGTCCTTTGTGATTATGCTTAGAGATGGGCTTTGATCAGAAATTTATTGAGGATAATTTGAAAAATAATTATAGCAACCTGCATTTGCTTTTTAAAGATGTTTAGTATCATCGCATAATTTTGCAGAAAAAATGACCTTTTAAAGAAGGCTTCAGTTTGTTTTTTTTGGATCAGATTTGTAATTTAATTGGTATGGGGGATCCCAGTGATGAAACTCTATCTATCAATACAAGCTGGCACCTGCATTATAAAGAAGGCTCTGAGAATTTTTTTCCAATGACATTGGGTTTTGTTTCTTTCTCGTCAGGGAACTGACCCAGTGGTTTTGTAGGTGTGGAGGGCCAGAAGCGAGGCCTTTGTGAGGAGGGACAGAGATAGAGTGTGGCCAGCCTCTCAGCATTCAGGTTCCTCAGGCCAACAGAAAGAGAAAGCCATTTCCTTGAATTTTTTTTCTGCTGCATTGGCTTCTGGGTAAAGGCAAGTCCCCTTTCTAAGCTTACAGCAGTTGTACAGTTAAACCAGTGGGATGAGGGCCTGTGTGGGGAAAGGCCACTCTCAGTCAGTCATCCTGTGTGTGTACATATGAGCCGAGCAGTCGCTCCAGCTCTCCCTCCTCCTACAGCTCAGAGTCTTTCTGGTGCATTGTACAACAATGTCTTTGAAGTAGAAAAAAAAATCCTGCCATTCCTTTGATGCCCCTTTTGTGATGCTGCTTTCCTTTGGCTGGTGGGATTAGTTAAAATTTCATCAGCTGCTTTATTAAAAAAAAAAATTCCCCCTGTTGTCATATCATGAAAAGGGAAGAAATCTCTTGAAGATACTTGCCACCCACAAGAAGAAGGAGAAGAAACGTATCTGCTGGTTTTTAGAAAACTTAATTTCTGTTGCCAGGCTCAAAGCTCCTGTGTTGGAAAGCATTTGGAAACAAACAAGCAAATAGTTTCTTTGTTCAGTGGCAAAAAGAGAAAAAGAACGAGGGAGGTGTGTTTTTATATGTTCTCACTGTCCTTTCTTAGGGAGGTTTTTTTTGGGGTGTGGGGAGTGGGGGTGGGTGGGTAGCGTGAGCAGATCCTGGCTTGGGTGCCCCTGAAGCTTGGCCATGACCAAAACCCAGGCTGGTTTGCAGCAGCCCTGAAGACTCTGTGACTTTGCACCTGCAGGGGGCAGTGTGACACAAGCCCACAGCCATGCTTAAAATGCAAGCCATCCCACAAACTGGGCTTTTTGACAACAAAGGCAAAAATTGTCTTAAGGGTTGTAAATCTTGGATGCTAAATTTCTGTGCAAGAAGCAGTCGTCCTGGCGTCATAATTAAAAATGCTACTGAAACATAAATCCTTTCCCCCCACCCCCCAACCCCCCAGCTTCCTATTAGTGGTTCTCATTTCCCTGCTAGGGAGCTATAGTCTGAACTCCCCATTAGCACTAACTGGAGAGATTTCTAATAGAGTCAGCAGAGAATCTCTCCTTTCCATCTTCTGGAATGAATGAATGGTAGAGAGTTAAGGCAGGAAAGAGAAGCAATTCTTTATCTTCATAACCTCAAGAGCTTCTGAAGCATCCAAGGAAGAGCTCTGGGTTTGGAGGCAGGAAACGTGGGGTCAGATCCCAGCTCTGCTGCCTTTTAGCTGGGTGACCTTGGACAAATCATTTCAACTCACTGGGCCTCAGTTTACTCATCTGTAAAATGAAGGATTGGACTGGAGCTCTGAAATGCCTCTTCTCTTTAGTTCCCATGCAAGATGAATAGCCTATGGGCCCTTTCTTTTAGGAGTTTAAGTTTGCAAAGAGACAATGAATGGATGTCTCTGCTTTCCAAAATGGATGTGCTGGAATGAGGCTACTAACATTCCCTGGTTGTCCTTAGCTTCTACTGTCTAGGGGAAAAGGGCAGAACATGAATAGGGTGAGGGAATGTTCATAGGCAAGTGTGTCTGGGGTGTGTGTGTGTGTGTGTGTGTGTGTGTGTGTAGGGGAACGTTTAGAACCCATCTGAGCTCTAGAAACAACTAAATCTCAGGCACATGAATTGAAATTTTAAAGATGAAAAGCAATCTCTAGAAAAAGAGATGCCTTTGTTATGCACGGAGGAACTAACCAATAATAAGCTTACCAATCCTAACCTCAACCTAACTTTCTGCCAAGAAATGCTGAAAAACTAGAATATTTTTTACTAGTGAAACCTGGCCAAATCCAGAACCACAAAGGACTATCAAGGACTTCCATGACTATGCAGGCTGTTCCCCCCGCCCCCGCCTCCTGGAATGTCCTGTTGTTCAGTCATGTTTGACTGTGACCCCATTTAGGGTTTTCTTGGTAAAGATTCTGGAGCAGTTCGCTATTTCTTTCTCTAGCTCATTTTACAGATGAGGAAACCGAGGCAAACTGGGTTAAGTGAGCTGCCTGGGTTCACATAGCTAGTAAGTGTCTGAGGCTGGATTTGAACTCAGGTTTTCCTGACTCTACATCTGGCATTCTGTCCACTATGCCCCTCGCTGCCTGGAATATACTTCCTTGATACCTTTGTTTCTTAGAATTCTTAGCTACCTTCAAGATTCAAGCTCAGGGGCCACCTTCTACATAAAGCTTTTCCTAACACTTGCAGCTGCTAACCCCCCTGTCAAATTACTTCCGTATTTACCCTGTATATACTTTGCATTTATATATATTTAACAGCTAGGTGATGCAGTGGATAGTGCACTGGGCTTTTAGTCTGTCGAGAAGACCTGAGTTTGAATCTTGCCTCAGACACTTCCTAGCTGTATGACGCTGGTCCAATAATTTTCTTTCTTAAAATTTTTTTTCTTTTTCCTCAATTACATGTAAAAACAATTTTCAACATTCATTTTCAAAATTGAGTTCCAAATTCTCTCCCTCCCTCCTCACCCCCCTCATTGAGAAAGCAAGCAATTTGATATAAGTTATACATGTATAGTCATGCAAATCATATTTCCATATTAGTCATGTTGTTAAAGAAAACATAGACTAAAATAAAAACCCAAGAAAAATAAGGAAAGTAAAAAAAAGTATGCTTCAATCTGTACAGTTATTTTCTGACTAAGCTCTTTCAGGCTTAGTTTTCTCATCTGTAAAATGGGGATAATAATAGCCCCTGTGTGTTAGGATCAAATAAGGGAACATAGATAAAAATGCTTTGTAAACCTTGCAATTCTATATAAATGCTAGGTACTCCTAAGTGTGACTTTGCCATAGAATGTAAACTCCTTGAGGGTAGGTCCTATTCAGTTTTTACCTCTGCATTACCAGTGCTTACACAGTGCCTGATACAATATATGCTTAATAAATGCTGATTTGAATTGACTTGAGTGTAAAATGAGTTGGATTGACCTACATGACCTCTGGTGTTGCTTACAGCCTCTGAGTCTGTGATCCCATGATCCTATGACCATACTCATCATTTAAGTTCAATCCTCCTTCACCCCCCAAAGAACATACTCTGAAAAAATGTGACCAACAAAAAGTGAAGAAAACTCAGGTAAGCTTGAAGCAGCTGCCATGATGCACTGGCATCAGTGAGACAATGGGCTCAAAATGACTATTGCAGAGTTTCCCAAACTTATTTGGCCTACGGCCACCTTTTAAAAGAAATTACTCAGCACCCCCCTGGAAATCTACTTTTTTAATCCTTTAATGGTTTTTTTAAAAAATTTGCATTATTTCAAAAAATTTAAAACATTTTTTTAAAATGATGCATCTTAAATTTAATTATTGTAAATTTGTGGGTTTTTCCTGCATTGAAATTTTGATGACACAGTATTGTGTCACTTGACTATATAGTATCATATTGTAAACAATATGATACTATTCCTGGACATATTCCTGGACTTCCAGACAATATGAGACCTGCTCACCTGCCAACACTTGCTTGTTAAGACCTGTAGGGGGACTTGACCACTGATGGGTTTGAACTTGCATTTTGTGGGTTTATTTGGAAAATAATGTAATCACTATCACTTTAACTCTATTATGCAAACTGATGAAACATGTACGAATGTTTTTTCAAAATTCTCTTCTCTTCTTTCCTTATGCTTCCATCGCTCCTTTACTTTTACTCAACCCCGCCAATTACACTTGAGGCTACTATCGCCAACCCCTACCCTAGATGGTTCCAGGGCTGCCCTCCCCCCCCACTCTGGGAACCTATGTGTCTATTGCATTCTCCATAGTGACTTTTCCAAAGACTTTTGTGAAACCTACGTTTCTGGGTGGCTCACCCAGGAGCTCTGGATCTCAGGAAGTCATGAGCTCAAATCCAGCCTCAGATGCTTATTAGCTCTGTGACTGTGGGTAAGGCACTTAACCTCTGTCTACCTCAGTTTCCTCATCTTTACTGTGATGCCATTGGTCCTCTTTGAAAATGAAGGACAAACAACAACAAAAATGGGGATAAAATGGGAGGCACCTGCCTCCTAGGGTTGTTGTGAGGATCAAATCAAATAATATTTGTAAAGCACTTTGCAAACCTAAAAGCTCGATATTAGGGCAGATAAATGGTACTGTGGATAGAGTGCTTCAGGATAACCTGAGTTCAAATACAGGCTCAGACATTTACTAGCTGTGTGACCCTACACAAGTCACTTAACCCTGTTTACCTCAATTTCCTTATCTGTAAAGTGAGCTGCAGAAGGAAATGGCAAACCACTCTGGTATCTTTGCCAAGAAAACTCCAAAAGGAATCACTAAGAGTTGGGCATGACTAAAAACAATGAGACAACAGCAAAGCTCTCTATACATTCTAGCTATTAATATTCTCAAGAAGCTTATATTTTATTGAGTAAAACAATATAAATAAATTAAATAAATAGATAAAGAAATAAGTAATAAAAATGAATGAATGAATAAAAAGAATAAACAAATAATAAATAAATAGATAAATAAAATAAATAAAAATGAATCAATAAAATAATAAATAAATAAAATAATAAAAATACATAAAAATAAAATAAAAATACATAAATAAAATAAAAATTTTAATTAAATGAAAAATTAAAACATTATTTTGATGGGGTAGAGGAAAGCACCAGGGAAAGCATAGGGTCAGGAAGAAACTTGTGTGGGAGGTGGCACTTGAGTTGTCTGGAATGGAATTAGGGATCCCAAGAGGTAGAGGTGAGGGAGGGAGAGCATTCCAAGTATACATGGGACCACCTGAAAAAAGGCATCAAAGTGAGAGATGGAATGTTATGTATGAGAAACAGCATTCTCATACACAACAGCAAATGGGCTAGTTTGCAACACAGGATGCATGAGGGAGGAATAACACAAAATCAATTTGGGAAGATAGGTTGGAAGCAGATTATGAAAGTCTTTAAGTGCCAAATAGCAGAATTTGTTGTTCATCAGACAAGCAATAGTCACTGAAGTTTCTTGAGCAGGAGAGAAACATGATTAGACTTATGCTTTTAGAATATAGGAATGAGAACTCATTTTTGTGTTAAAAAATGGAGATCACTTATAGTAGCCTCAGAACTCAATCCAGTCTACATTTGTTAAGCACTTACTGCATGAAGAGTTCTGTGGAAGACCTAGAGGGAGGTACAAAGTTTCAACAAGATATGGTCTTTGCCTTCATGAGTTTATAATCTAATAGATTTTATTGCGTCCCCTTCTGTCTGCATGTGTGTCTGAGATGCATAAATATAGTTATATTGAAATATTGATAACAGCTGACATCTATATAGCTCTTTTCAGATTTTCAAAGTGCTTCATGCACATTAACTCATCTCATCTTTGCAACAACCCTGTGGGAGAAGTACTATGTATACTTTTTTAATCCTCATTTTACAGATGAGAAAACTGAGGTTCAGAGTGGGTAGGGGATTTGCCAGTGATCATACAGCTAGTAAGAGTCAGATGCAGGAGGTAAACATAGGGCTCTCCTGACTTCTGGTCCAGTATTCTTCCTACCTCACCACACTGGGGAAGATGGTAGCTCCAGAGTCTCCACGCAAGGTTTTTGGGGCTTAGTGACATGATTTTCAGGCAATAGAGAATCTACCCTTGATCCCAATCCCTCTGGGACCATCACACATTGTTGTTGTTGAGTTGTTTCAGTCATGACCAATTCTCTGTAACCCCATTTGGAGTTTTCTTGGCAAAGATACTGGAGTGGTTTGCCATTTCCTTTTCCAGTTCATTTTACAGATGAAGACACTGAGGCAAACAGGGTTAAGTGACTTGCCCAGGGTCATACAGTTAGTGAGTATCTGAGACTGGATTTGAACTCACGTCCTCTTCACTCTTGGCCTGAAGCTCAATTCACTATGCCACCTAGCTGCCCTCCATCACACATTAGGAGAAAGAATAAACTAGTCCCTTTTTTTGGTTTCTCCCCAACCTGGGGCTAAGAGGGAGGAAAAGAAGAGAGGGAGGGAATACACATTTACACAGTGCCTACTGTGTTCCAGGCACTGTGCTAATATTCTTTGCAAGTATTATCCCGTTTGATCCTCACAACAACCTGGTGAAATAGGTACTGTTATTATCCTCATTTTGCAGTTGAAGAAAATGAGGCCAACAGAAATTTAAGTGACTTGCCCAGGGATGTACAACTAGTAAACATCTGAGGCTAGATTTGAACTCAGGTCTTCCTGACTCCAGGCCCAACGCTCTATCCACTGTGCCACAGAGTTAGGACTCAAGTCAACTTTGATTCCAAGAACAACACAAAGTGAGAACAGAATCTAGGTGAAGGTGAGTGGCAAAAATTCTCTAGACTCAACCAAGAATTAACTAGTAACTTGGGCCTGCCTGTGGATTTTTAGGTAATCACAGAATTGAAGAGGAGCTCAGAAGTGGTATAGTCCCAACTCAGACCTAAAACGGAATCTTCTCTATAGCATCTTTGATTAGCAATCATCTAGCCCCTGCTTGAAGACCCTCAATGATAGACTCCCAAGGTTACCTATTTCACTTTTCTTTAATCATTAGGAATTTTTCATGATCTGAACTAGAAATAAATAATAACTAACATCTAAATGATGCTGTGAAGCTTACATAATTCTTTCTTTATAAAAATCCTGTGAGTCAGGTATAGTATGTATTATTATTCCCATTTTAAGGATGAGGAAACACTTTGGGAGACTGTGACTTACACAAAGTCATGTTACTATAATTGCATGAGTTGTGTTTCAATCCTAGATCTCTCCTGACTACAAATCAAATGCCCATTCCATCATATGATGCCACCTACCTTTTAGGGAACTCTTACTACACTTTATTTCTTTGGTGTTTTTCATCTCCCTAGTTAAGACCTGAAGACTCACCACCATTTCTTCCATTGCCTTCTTCCTTCACCTAGGCTGCTCAGCTGTGCTCAGGGTTTAGATGAGATGGGAGCTGTGACTGAGGACACTGGGCCTTACAATTTGTCCTGCCACTGAAATCTAATGTCTTACAGGCCTTGCCATCTACCCTGCCTCTTTGCCTTGCAATCCTCTTTATTCTCAGTAGAACTACTGGGCCTTGCCATCTGCCCTACTGCTTCCTCACTTCTGGGTCTTTTCATCTGCCTTGTAGCTGAGCCTTTTGAAAAATGTGTTGTTTCCCTCAATTAGAGTATAAACTCCCTGAGAGCAGGGACTGTCTCTCTTTTTTTTAGTTATATTCCCAGTATTTAGCACAGTGCTTGACATAGGAAGTGCTTAATAGATGATTTTTTATTCATTCAGAATGTGTATTCTCCAAAAAGCTGCTCTGAGGTCGAAGACATTTCCAGTTCTATTTTCATGTCTCTGTAGAATCACACTAAAGTCTTCTAAAAAAAAGCTTCTACCATCAGGGAAAATAAGTCCCAAGTAGATTTAGTTGATGGCAGAAAGGCTGTCCTCTCTGTCTGTATAATACCGTGGTCTATGATTCTATATGAAAAAGGGTAGCTATTTTTTATAGTACAATCAGAAGAAATGATGATGAGACATTTCTTCCAGGTTCTCAGGGGAGGTAGAGACAAGATGGCAGAGTGAGAGCTCACAACTTTGCCACTGCTCTCCCCAAACCTGTTTTACAACAGCTACAGGGAAAATGCAAAACCCAGTTCTGAGTGGGAAAGCCAAGAAAAAGTCATAGTGGGTAATTTTTCCAGCCCAGAACAGAATAAAAAGATAGATAGGTCTGCAGACACTGGGCTAGGGAGCTGATCAGGAGTGGCCCAATGGAAGCAGCACCAGTCTGTGATGGCCCTGTGGGGCTGTGACTGCAGCATTAGAAGCATGGAGCAGCCCAGTGCCTAGGGATGGTAAAGGGACTGAACACCTGGGCAGAAAGAGGTCCCAGGAGACCCCTGTACTAGAACTAGAAGTAGAAATGGGTGCCATTTAGCAGTTCTGTCACTCATTACCTAATTCTGAGGAGTCATAGTCACCAGGGAGCAGAGGCCCTATTCATGTAAAGAGCAGAGCATAGATCAGGAGAGCAGTGAATAAACCTTTTTCCAGATCACACCCTACTGCAAACACTGAAAACATATAGGCTCCCAAACCAAGCTGCGGAAGTAGCAGAAAGACAAAAAAGATGCTAGGGTCAGATATCCCTCCCCAGAGGGGAATGGAGCTCAACACAACATAAAGTCCAAAGTTGAGAAATAGGCTAGAAAAGTAGAAACCAATAAAAAAAACCTGACCATAATAAACTACCATGGTGAAGGGAAGCTCGAGAAACAAACGCTGAAGAAGACAATGGCTTAAAAACACCTATAAACAAAGCCTCAAAGAAAAAAAAAATGCAAGTCGGACATAAACCCAACAAGAATTCCTAAAAGAGCTAAAGAAAGAGATTTTTAAAAAGAGCAAAAAAAAACTGATTAAAAACTTAAATGAATGATTGAAGGAAAACCGGGAAAAGAAATAAGAGCTATGCAAGAAAATTACCAAAAAAAAATAGCAACTTGTTAAAGGGGCATAAAAATATTGAAGAAAATAACTCCTTAAAAATCAGAATTGGCTGAAGAAAATAATTCCTTAAAACTTAGAATTGGAAGCTAATGACTTGGCAAGACATCAAGAAACAATAAAACAAAATCAAAAGACTGAAAAAATAGAGGAAAATGTGAAATATCTCATTGGAAAAATAACTGACCCAGAAAGTAGATCTAGAAGAGATATTGGTCTACCTGAAATCCATGAACAAAAAAGAGCCTAAACATCGTATTTCTAGACATTATAAAAGAAAGCTGCCCATATACCTCAGAACCAAAAGGCAAAGTAGAAATTGAAAGAATTCACTGGTCACCTCCTGAAAGAAATCCCAAATTGAAGACTACAAGAATATTACAGCCACAATCCAGAGATACAGGGTCAAAGATAAAATACATTGAGAAGACAGAGAGAAAAAAAATTGAAATATCATGGAACCACAGTCAGGATCACACAAGATTTAGCAGCTACAACTATAAAGAAGCAGAGGGACAGAATATCATATTCTGGAAAGCAAATGAGCTAGGATTACAACCAAGAATAACCTACTCAGCAAAGCTGAGTATAATCTTACAGGGGAAAAAATGCATATTTAATGAAATAGAATATACTCAAGCATTCCTGAAGAAAAGAACAAAGCTAAATTGGAAATTTAACATTCAAACAGAAGAACTGTTCTCAGGATGAAACTTTGGAATCTTTACAGTCACCTTTCACTTTCCTGAATGCTTTGTTTGGGTCTATCACCAAGAGAAAATGAGTGATTGATTTTTTCTTCAATGATTTGGATACTAAATCTATATTAAGGGTTTGAGACTGTGTCTTGCGTTACCTGTTTCTGCACTATGGAATAATACTCCTATCCTTTTGGTAAATGAGTTTAACACATTAGCTTACATGACAACCAGAATTATTGAACGATACATAATTTTTGTTGCCTTTTTAATGAAAAAAAAACATCTTTTCAGTAATGTTAGTTGAGTTAAAAGGACTCTAGGGTAGTGGTAGAAAGAGTTCAAGAGTGTGAGATAAAAGACACTACTCTCATTAGAGGCCAGGCTCTCCAAACTTTCTCCACTTTTATGTATTATTGTTGCCTGTGTATTCACTGTGCATGCATGGCCCTATTGGGAAAGGGTCATCACTGGAGAATGTGACGGAAACTTTCTGGGACTTAATGCTGAAGGGTCTTGTGCTTTGAGACAACAAAGCAATCCCCTTATTGGAAGAACTCAGGGGATCTTTAAAAGAAAATTACCTATGTTGTTCCTTCTCTTTTCCTATATTACTGTACCCTTGTTTTAAGTCTTTTATCAAGGAGTATTTATAGGTCTTGTGCATGTTAAGTTTGTGTGGAGGAAATAAAGAGCTGTTCTGTACCTGATCTACATTGTAATTGAGTACCTGTCCCCTTAGGGGAGACCCTAGACATAGCCTACGCCTAAGTTTTAAATGTTTCCTACTAGGGGTCTGGGATAGGGGTATAAAGAGCCAAAGACTGGGAGAAAAGGATACTATTTTCATTAGAGGCCAGACTCTTCTTTCCTTTTTTCTCCCCCTGCACACCTCATCTGATCACCACATGTACAGGGTCCTTTAGTGGAAAAGAAGTGAGCAGGCATGGCCTTAGCCCCTTAGGCCCTAAAGTGATTAAAACTGTTAGACATGTCTGAAGTATTTCTCATATTCTAAAATTGTAGGAGGGTTTGTGAAGTCACTTTTTTAGGGGAATATGAAGGTGAGACAATTCAATTCTATTCAACTCACCAAATCCTTAGTAAATGTTTGTTCTATGTATATATAGAATACTGTGTTAGGTACTAGGAGCACATAAAGTTTAGATAAATCATAGTCCCTGCACTTAATTTATAGTCTAATGGAGGATAAGACATTAACTGAGATAGCCATAATACATGGTAAGTATGTCTGCAAGGCACATGTGAGGTGAGATCAGAGGAGAGGCCTCTGGGAGGAGGTAGCATTTACATTTGCTTTAAAGGATGAGTAAGAATTCAATAGAGGCAGCTAGGTGGTGCCATGGATGGAATGCTGGGCCTGGAGTCAGAGAGACTCATCTTACTGAGTTCAAATCCAGCCTCAGACATTTACTAGCTGTGTGACCCTAGGCAAGTCAGTTAACCCTGTTTGCCTCAGTTTCCTCATTTGCAAAATGAGCTGGAGAAGGAAACGGCAAACCACTCCAGTATCTTTGCCAATCCCCCCACCCCCAAAATAAAAAGGAGTCATGATGATTTGAACTGAACTGAAAAATGAATGAGCAAGAAATTCAACAGGTGAAGAGTTGACCTGACTAAACTCTGCTCCTCAGTCAGGATGGAAAAAGTGATCAGAGTCTCAGTAGAACTCAGGTTAAGTGGTAGGATCACAAAAGTACGTAATGATAACAGTAACAACTAACATTGGTATAGTGCTTTAAAATTGTCAGAGTACTTATGGTCTCATTTGTGCCTCATTAAACGCTGGAAGGTAGGTACTATACGCTTGATTACCCCCACTTAATGGATGAAGAAAGTGAGAACCTGTAACTGTTGCATCAGAGGAAGGATGTGAACCCATATCTTCCTGACTTCTAGAGCTACTACCCTATCCATTAAAGTCATAATGCCAGACTGAGGAACCCAAGTCCATTGGAGGTGGATAAAGGTGTCATTTGGGTAATCTGGGCTCAGCTTCTCATGCTATTCCTTTTCTGTCTGGAATATTTCCTTGTAATAGCCTTAATGTTGCATGCATTTAAGTAGTTTAAATTTAGCTTTTGTTTAATGATTGACGTACAATATATACTCTAGCCAAGGTGTCTCATGATATGTATATTTTGAACTCATTTGACCATGCCAAGATCTATCTTTTATGAGGATTAATGCAATGACTATTTTTGTAGCAGAGTGAAGTTAATTTGGGTTGGTGAGAATAAATATTGGCAGAGATCTTTGTGTTAGATGTTAACTCATTCCTAGACAAATAACAACTTTTCTTAAAAAACAAAATGATAAAAGCTTAAATACCAGATTATCCATAATGTAGTTAAATTTTTAATTTTTAATTTGTATTATTATTGGTTTGCATTCAGGGCCAGAAACTTAGAGGTAAGGGTAAGGTGAAGGAAGAAAGTCCTAGAAAAATAATAATTTTTTTTTTTTTTTGGTCAGGGCAATTGGGGCCAAGTGATTTGCCTGGGGTCATATGGTTAGTAAGTATCAAGTATCCGAGGCTAGATTTGAACACAGGTCCTCCTTACTCCAAAGTGAGTGCTCTATCCTCTGTACCACCTAGCTGCCCCGACAAAATATTAATTTAACTAATGTTTGTTGAGTAATTCATATTATGATATAATGAAAAGAGTAATGAATAAGAGTCTGGAGACCTGGGTTCTAGTCCCTTCTCTGCCATTAACTAGCTTTGTGACCACTAGCAAGGTGATTAACCTTTCTGTTCCTTTTTCTCCAACTATAAAAAGAGAAGATTGGAATAGATGATCTCTCAAATTGCTTCCATTTCAAATATTTTCTGCTTCATGATCCTATTTTCAGGGTATTGGGCAACAAAGAAGAAAAGAACAGTCTTTGCCCTCAACGAACTTACAATCTAGTAGGAAAGACCATTAACAACACAAGGCAATAATACTAAGTGTCATATAACTATACAGACAATAAATGGAATGAATTAAAATGAAAGAGGGCTCTCTTCTGATCAGAGAAAGTTGCACAGAGAATGTAGCATTTGAAATTTTAATACATGGAGAAGGGAGGAAAAGTTCTTTGAGCAAATCCGTGGTGGCGGGAAATAAAAACGTGTTTGACCAATGGCAAACTGTCATGGAATCATAAGATTTAGGACATGAAAGGAGCTTTGAAATCATTTACTATGACCCCTTCCCACTTGCCCATTTTAAGGATTCAGAAACTGAGGCCTAAAGAGATTAAAAGATTAGCCCGAGTTCATAGAACTACTTAAATAACTAGCAAAACTCAGATTTCAACCTAGGTCCTTCAACTCCTAGGCTGAAGTTAGTGTAAGAATTGTTTTGGAAAGTCGTGGTAGAAAAGTTAGGAGAGGTAGATACATGGACTCTATCATGGAAGGTTGCCTGGCTAAGGAGTGCAGATTTATTCCATTGACAGTGAGGAGTCATTGAAGATTTTGGAAGAGAGGAGTGACATGATCAAAGTTAAATTTTAGGAAGATTAAATTCTTTTTGGAGGGGAGCATGGAGGTCTTTCTTTATAGAGAAGGCTCCTGGAGGCCAGAGTAGGACCTCCAACTGTACAAAGTCCCTGTGACTTACCTGCAGCTCATCCCTCATTAAGAGGCCCACTCATCAAATAATAGAATGCATATTGCTTAATTTCCCTTCAGGCCTGATGATTTCTCAAAGGCCCTCCCTAGGCAAATGGGACAGTTTGCATGGCTCTATTATGTTGAATTGTCAGGATTTCTCTAATCACACACTAGCCAGCTCTACTTATGCCCCGGAGGGTATGAATCCCCCTGAGACCCTGACGTTGAGCAGTTTCTCTATTTATAGCTATTGTACGTGTGAATTTTTATAGTTTAAAATTTCTGTATACATGTAGACATACAAAAGGACAGGTAGCATAGCAAAAAAGAGTGCCAGGTTGAGAGCCAGAGGATACAGGTTCAAATCTTGCTTGTCGACTTACAACCTGTGTAACCTCGGGCTGGTCGGCAGGACCCAGTTTTCCCATTTGTAAAATGAAGGAATTGGATTAGATGACCTTTGACATCCCTTCTAGCTTCAAATTTATGATAATAACCAGAGCTAACATTTAAAAATAATATTAAGTTAACATTTATGTAGTGCTTACTATGTGTAAGACATGGTGCCAAGTGCTTTACAAATGTTAACTTACTTGATCCTCATAACAACCCTGGAAGTAGATGCTATTATGGAACCTTTTTTACAGATGAGGAAACTGAGGCAAACTGAGGTTAAGTGACTTGCCCAGTGTCACACAGTTACTAAGTATCTGAGGCTAGATTTGAAATCAGATCTTTCTGACTCCCAAACCAGCATTCTATCCACTATTCCACCTAGGAGAAAAAATGAGGCAGTTAGGTGGCAAAGTGGGTAGAGTACCAGGCCTGGAGTCAGAAAGATCTGAGTTCAAATTCGACCTCAGACACTTACTAGCTGTGTGACTCTGGGCAAGTCACTTAACCCTGTTTGTCACAGTTTCTTCATTTGTAAAATGAGCTGGAGAAGGAAATGGCAAACCTCTTCAGTATCTTTGCCAAGAAAACCCCAAATGGGTTCACAAAGAGTCAGACACGACAGAACAACAAAAGGAGAAAAGGAATCACTAACAAGTAAGGGGAATCAGGAAAGGCATAATTGTAGGATATGTTTTTATATATGTATATATATAGAGACACACATGCACAGAGACACACATACATACACACATGCATATATATACATACATACATACAACCTGAGCCTCATATAAATACACACACATGCATACATATACATACATACAACCTGAGCCTCAGGTTTTATATATATATATATAGATATAGATATATATACACACACATATATATGTGTATATATATATTTATATACATATATAAATGACTATATGGTTATATATAATATGACTATATGGTTTATATATATGTATACATACATATACACACACATATATGCCTATATATAACCTGAGATTCTAAGAGCTGGAGGCTAGAAGAAAGCATTCTTCAAGCATGGCAGGGATAGGGGCAAGTCTATGCAAAGATTTAAAGTTGAGGGATAGAGGGATAGAGTGCTGAGCTGAAGGACCAGAGAATAGGCCAGTTTGCCTGCGACATACAGCGAATGACAGGGAGTAAAGTACTTGAAGCCTAGAAAGGTAGACTGGAGGCAGATTGTGAAGGGCTTTAAATGCTAACCAGAGGAGATTAATATTTTGTCCTTGAGGCAAAAGAGAGCCCCTGAAGGTTTTGGAGTAGGCCAATAATATGGTCAGATTTGTGCTTTAGGAAGGTTTTTGTTTTTGTTTTTTTTTTCCTTTTGGCAGCCCTGTGGAAGATGGATTAGAAAGGGGAGAGCCTGGAAGCAAAGGCATAGTAAATCAAAAGCAAGAACAGAATAGTTATTTCCTGATTATCATCTACTAAAGTCTTGCAAAAAGTTTCAAGATATTTACAAGATCTGGTGATTTCTCACTATAATCAACAACATACTGACAGATCCTCTAGGGGTAACACTGAGGGGTTAGGGTTTCTAAGACTGTATAAGCCCCTATCTAGTACGCCCCCCCAATATCAATCAGTTGGAGCCATTAAAGTTGACCTCAATTAACTTTTACAAGAGGGAATTTACTGAGAAGGTATAGAAAGAACAGAAGTTACTGGACAATCCTCCCAAACTGGTGAGTCCCATTCTTCCATTATATACTTGAGGTCCCCGGTACTACCTCAAGTACCACATTAATGAGACACATGTATAGAGGACTCATAGGGCACAATGTGCCATTCTATTGCCCTGGAAGTCCCTTTCTCCCTTTGAGGAGCCTAGACAAAGTTTGCCCTTTGTGTTGCATCTCCTGCCTGGTTTCTACCCTCCTGTGGAAAGAGGTGAAACACTATTCCAACAGGCATCAGACTCTTCCTTTCATTAAGACCATCCTGGTCTTCTGTTTTTGGGGAAGGAGAATAAGACCTTTCCTTGTTCCCTCAGTTTAATTCCTGACTTAACTGAGGCCCTGAGAAGACTCCTCCCCGAGGCCAAACCTTATGGATAGTGAATATCTGTCTAAACTGGTCTCTAAGGTGATTAACAACATCTTAATTGAGTAATCCAATGACCTTTTCTCAGTCTGTGGCCTTCTTGTCCTTTCTGCAACCGCTGACACTGCCAATCACTCTCTTCTCCTTTTCTCTTCTCTCCAGGTTTTCAGGAAACCACTCTTTCCTGGTTCTGCTCCTCCTTATGACTACTCCTTCTCAGTCTCCTTTGCTGGGCCATCATCCAGGTCATGCCCACAAACCATAGATGTCCCACAGGAAGGTCCTATGACGGGGGTCTTGGGCCCTTTTCTCTTTCTCTACACAATTTCACTTGGTGATCTCATCAGCTCCCATGGATTCAATGATCATTTCTGTGCAGATGATTTTCAAATCTACTTATTCAACCCTAACCTCTAGTCTCGAATTTCCAACCGCCTTTCATATATCTTAAATGAGATATCCCATAACCATCTTAAACTCATCGTGTTCAAAATGGAGCTCATATTTCTCCCCCGACCTTCTCCCCTTCCAAACTTCCCTATTACAGTCAAGGACACCACCATCCTCCCAGTCACCCAAGCTCATAAACCATGTGTCATCCTTGACCCCTCTCTCTCATCCTCCATATCCAATCTGCTGCCAAGGCCTAGTGATTTCAGATTTGTAACACCTATTACAAATACCCCCTTCACTCTTCTGACACTGCCACTGCCCTAGGGTGGGCCCCTTTCACCTCATGACTGAACTATTCTAATACCCTACTGGTTGGTCCTCCTACCACAAGTCTCTCCCTACTCCAATCTATTCTCCACTCAGCTGTCACAGTGATCTTCCTAAAGCGCACACTTGACCATGTCACTCTCTTACTCAATAGACTACATTTGTTCTCTATTACGTCCAGGAACAAATATAAAATCAAAGCCCTTTATAATTTGGCCCTTCCTACTTTTCCAGTCTTCTTCTATCTTAGTCACTTCCACAAACTCTACAATCCAGTGACACTGGCCATCTTGCTGTTCCTCATATAAGACACTCCATTTTCCAACTCCTGGCATTTTTACTGTCTCTCCCTCTTGCCTTCTCATCTCTATCTCCTGGCTTCCATGACTTCCTTCAAGTCTGAGCTAAAATCCCACTTTCTACAAGAGGCCTTTCCTGACCCCCTTTAATTTTTGTGCCCTCCCTCTATAGATTATTTCTGACTTATCCTTTATATAGTTTGTTTGTACATAATTGTTTTCATGTTATTTCCTCATTAGAGCTTCGTGAGATTAAGACCTGTTATTTACCTCTCTTTGTATCCCCAGTGTTTAGCACAGCACCTGGCACACAGTAGGGACTTAATAAATGTTTATTGACTGACTGACTTAGAAAGTGGCATTAGCGATAGATAAGTTGTTTCCTTGCTCAGCTGGGCTAGTTTCTGCCAAGACCCAGTGTCTTGGCTGATGGCTCAGTCCCCTGCTGGGCTGGGTTGAACAAGCTGCTCAGAGGTTATCATGGTCCCTCACCAGGATAAGCTATTCCTGCCACTGAATCTGGGACTCTGATTATTTGTGGAGTTTAGATGGACTTTTCTGATTTCCTGGTCTTATAGGCTGGGTTAGGCTCTCCAATCTCAGAAAACTCAGTCATCTAAGTTGAGGAAAGAAGAAAAGTGTCAGAAACAGAGCCAGCATGCCCTCAGAGATATGTGGTGGCTAGCTGGGAGATAAGGTAGACTGCTTCTCTGCCACCTGGCAGTTCTCAGCAGATTACCTTGATCAAAAGCTTCCAGGGAAGATAGAGCAAAATCATCTGTTCTAACATTTTGTACACACATTCAATTCCAGCTCCATCTCTCCTGAGTTATTAATCATTCCAAGTGTAAAGTCAATTAGAAAGTTTTTCATCATCATATAGTATGAATTTTGAGTCATCATGGTTGACATCTGCTTCTGAAGTTCCATGTGTTGGATTGGTTGCAAGTAAGGAGCATCGTATAACCCATCAGAAAGGGCAAATCTGAGCATACTCTAAGGACTGGGTCCCCATTGGTCAGTCCCTTCATCATCCTTTTTTAGAGTTGTTCCAGAACTGTCTTTATTTGAAATGCTATCATTATAAAAATAACATTTTAGAAGTTGAAAAGAAGAGGATCAACTAGTATATTCTTTATTATCACATTGCTTTGGAAAATATTACAGAGGATGAAACTGAGGGCCAGAGAAGTTGTCAAAAGTCACACAGCTAGTTATTGTCAGAGCTGAGACTAGAATACAGATCCCTGAATTCCTGTTTGTTTATTTCTGGTAAATTTAAGTATTAAAGTTGTGTCTGGCTGTTGATGGAATTGTGAATTGATCCAACCATTCTGGAGAGCAATTTGGAACTATGCCCAAAGGGCTATAAAACTGTGTGTACCCTTTGACCCAGAATTACCACTGCTAGGTCTATATCCCAAAGAGATTTTAAAAAAAGAGAAAAGGACCTATTTGTACAAAAATATTTATAGCAGCTCTTTTTGTGGTGGCTAAGAATTGGAAATTGAAGGAATGACCATCATTGGGGAACAGCTGAACTAATTGTGGTATTATGATTGTGATGGAATATTATCATGCTGTAACAAATGACAAGTAGGATGACTTCAGAGAAACCTGAAAAGACTTTACATGAACTGATGAAAAGAGAAGTGAGCAAAACCAAGAGAACGTTGTACACAGTAATAGCAATATAGTATGATGAAAACTAGTGAATGACAGCTCTTCTCAGCAATATAACGATCCTAGAAAATCCCAAAGGACTAATGATGAAGCATACTATCTGCCTTAAGCTTTCTTCTTTTCCCAAATACCCAAATGAGGGGCAGTTAGATGGCATTGTGGATAAAGCACCGGCCCTGGAGTCAGGAGAACCTGAGTTCAAATCTGGCCTCAGACTCATAACACTCGCTGACTGTGTGACTCTGGACAAGTTACTTAACCCCAATTGCCTCACCAAAAAAAAAAAATTAAAAGATCCAAATACCCAAATGATAAGGATTTCTCATCAATACTTATTGTAAGGGAATTAACATTACTTTATCTGCTGTGGGAAGAGGCACTAAGAGAAAGAACTGATATTTTCTGAATATAGACTAAAACATGCTGTTTTTCACTTTCTTCCTTTCATTTTTTTTTTTTTTTGGTGAGGCAATTGGGGTTAAGTGACTTGCCCAGGATCATACAGCTAGTAAATATCAAGTGTCTGAGGCCAGATTTGAACTTGGGTCCTCCTGATTCCAGGGCCAGTGCTTTATCCACTGCACCACCTAGCTAACCCTTCATTTTTTTAAAACTTCAAGTCTTCTTGTACAAAATGACTAATATGAAAATTTTTTACATGCTTGCACATGAATAACCTATATTGGATTGCTTAGTGTCTCAGGGTGGGGGAAGAGCAGGGAGGGAGGGATGGATAGAATTTGGAACTTAAAACTTTAAAAAAAAAGTTAAAAATTGTTTTAACATGTAATTGGGGGGAAAATAAAATATCATATTGAAAAAAAAAGAAAAAAAGTTGTTTCTGGGTCCATTAACTCAACTGTCTAGAATATTGTATTGCTGAAGTCAAAGCCACAGGTTCAATCTCTTTATGACCCTGTTATAACCACATGGACCCATCATCACCAGTGACTCATCTGCAAGATGCCTGACAGGTGATTAGAGGTGTAGTTTGTGGCCATAAAACTATACCTCTAATCACCTGTCAGTTACTTTGGAAATAAGTATCACTGGTGATGAGGGAACAAGAAAGAGAGAGAATGGATGATTCTAAGCAAATCCATCACTCTCACTGGAGAAGTAAGTTAAGGACAGCACATTTACTTAGGGTTATAGTTAATGACCTTTATGACTGGAGAAGGGTATGCCTAAGCATTTATCTTGAGGATAATTTGTAAATTTGATGGCCTTTACTCACAGGAATCTTAATGTGCTCCATTTTGTTTCCTAATGTTATAAGCACTTTTGAAAACTTAAGGCACTATATAAATTCTCAATATTATTATTACTTATTCAACTAATCAATAAACATTCATTAACACTAAAAAGACCAGGTGCATCAATGAACTCAACATTTTTATTATAATTTTATTTTTAAATAAAAATGTTCATCCTATTTCTATTTTCTTTGACTTGTGGATTAATGTGTGTGTGTGTGCGTGTGTGTGTGTGTGTGTGTGTGTGTGTGTGTGTATCCTTCAGGGTCTTCTTAAATTCCTGTCCCCTAGTGTAAGCATTTACTATGTACAAGGTATTATAATTTTCCAGTCTTACATTTAGGTCAGAAAATGATGAGAATCAAGCTTTCTTCTTTTCCCAAATACCCAAATGAGGGTCAGCTAGGTGGCACAGTGGATAGAGCACTGGCCCTGGAGTCAAGAGGACGTGACTTCAAATCTGTCCTGAGACACATAACACTCACTAGCAGTGTGACTCTGGTCAAGTCACTTAACTCCAATTGCCTCACAATAAAAAAAAAAAATTAAAGGATCCAAACACCCAAATGATAAGGGTTTTTCATCAATACTTATTGTAAGGGAATTAACATCACTTTATCTACTGTAGGAAGAGACACTAAGTCATATCAACCAACCAATCACCGTTTATTAAGTACCTACTATGTGCCAAGCACTGTGTTAAGCATTGGATAGCAGACAGAATGCTGACTTTAGAGTCAGGGAGATCAGAATTTGAATTCTGCTTCTGACATTAATAACCAGGTGACCATAATCAAGTCACTTAGCCTCTGTTTACCTCAGTTTTCTTATCTGTAAAATGGGGATAATAATAGCACCCACTTTCCCAGGGTTGTTATGAGGACCAAATAAAGTAATAATTGTAAAAATACATTGGTACAGCACCTGGCACATAGTAAGCACCATATAAATATTAGAATATATGTAATGGTGTTTTCCAAATTTTAAAGGACTAGATAATTATTAGTCATTACTGCGGTACCTTTGGAGAATCAGCTTTGAAATCGATGTTCTCACCTCCCCTGTGCAGTCAGCTCTCTGTGATCTGGCAGCCATGTGTAGATTGCTCAGCATGTTCTTCAGTTCATGCCCGGTGTCTCTTTTTGACTATGTTGAACTTTAAAGTGCTACATAAAAACTGTTTATTTTTATGTTATTGTTTTTTAACACTTCCATTTGCCAGTAGGTAGAGAAGGAACAGAGAAAGTGAAATTTGATCAGTTTTGCTATGTATTATGACAACTGGGGAGGGGAAAGAAATAAACATTTATTGAGCACCAGACATTATGCTAAAGGCTTTACAAATATTATCTCATGTGATCCTTACAAAAACCCTCCAAGGTAGGTGTGACTATTATCCCTATCTTACAATTGAAGAAAATCAGACAGTTAGAATTTTAGTGACCGGCCAGGGTTACACAGCTATTAGTTATCTAAGGCTAGATTCAAACTCAGTTTTTCCTGATTCCATATCCAATGCTCTAGATACCTACTAGCATGTTATAGGAGAAATAACTCAATATTTGTTTCAAATTTCACCTCCTCGTAAGCCAGCCCCTATAAATAGCATTCCAGCCAAGAATTTTCCTGGTCACCCCAGTTAAGAATTTGTCTCTCTTTCCTCTGAAATTCCCGTGTACCACATCTTGCCTCTGCTCTTCTTATAACACATATCATTATAAGATCTGGCATCAGAGGATATCGGATTCAAATCTTACCTTTGCCATACCTGTGTGACTTTGGGCAAATCACTTAAACCCTCTGTGCCTCAGTTTCCTCTTCTATAAAATGGAGAAATTGGACTAAATAATAATAGCTAGCATGTAAATAGAGGTTTTGGGCAGCTAAGAGGTGCAGTGGATAGAACGCCAGGCCTGGAGCAGGAAGACTTCTCTTTATGAGTTCAAATCCGGCCTCAGACACTTACTAGCTGTGTGACTCTGGGCAAGTCACTTCACCCAGTTAGCCTCAGTTTCCTCCTCTGTAAAATGAGCTGGAGAAGGAAATGGCAAACCGCTCCAGTATCTTTGCCGAGAAAACCCTAAATGGCTTCATGGAGAGTCAGACATGACTGAAATGTGGCTCAACAACAAAAACGATCTCTTCTATCTCTAAATCTATGACCCTACTTCATCGTTAGATGGTAAGGGACACTGTGTTTTTATTTTTCTTCGTGTCAGTGATAGCACTTACAGCAGTCCTTTGAATATAAAAGCGGTAGACTCACAGTTAATGTTTGTCAAATTGGGTTACTGAATTAATAAAAGGCCCAAAGAGAAGGATGACCCCACTTGGACAGAGTAATGAGACTGTTCATAAGATCATAGATTTAGGGTTGTACATGACTATAACCAATCCAACCTCCCCAATTTGCAAATAAGGAAACTGAGGAATGTGAAGGAATATGCCCGAGGTCACCTGAGTAAGAGAGTGAGGATTCAAACCTGGGTCCTTCAACTCCAAATCCAGCACTCTTTCCTTTGCACCATTTTATTTCCTTAGCCATATCCAGGGTGAATAGAAGCCCTTGTGGGCTAACACCCCTTCTCCATATTCTAGAGGAGAGGAGGGAGGTTCCCTCCATTCAGGACTCAGGAATGCTGAGAAGTCAGGTGTTTTGGGTCCTGTTTTGAAGTTATGGAGAATAGTAAACCATGGGCACACGTGAGTAGGAAGAATAAAACAACCTTTTGAAGTTTTGGGTGAGATAGTGCCCCAAATACAAAGCTAATAGAACAATGAAATTTCCAGGCATCATGGTGACCTGGCACCTGGGACTTGCTGAGTTTTGCAGTAACATGATTAAAGAATCCAGAGAAACATTCTGAGGACAAAGACACCAGACCTGAATTCTGAAGCCAGATGGACAAGGTTTATTGGCACACTTCTTTTGGTGGCCTGAGACTTTGAGGCCAAAATCAGAAAGGATTTTGTCTGTGTCCATTTCATTTTTTTTTCTTTTCTACCAAGCATGTATTTTCTCCTTTGAACTGAAGAAAATTCCATTATCGGTTGTCTGTTAACAAATACATCTTCCCTAAACATATGGAATTGACAAGGCTTGCTTCTGAATTGGAATTTCATTCCCTCTCCTCCCCCTTCTCCCCCGCCTCACTGCTATAATGCAGTTGGGATTTCTTCTATAGATTTCTTAAAGAAATACCTCCCAAAGCTGTTTTATCTTAGTCTTGTATAAAAGATAACAATCTATAGTAATTCTTTGCTACGTGGACTGCTCTATTTTCCCATAAAGCACACTTGCAAATAAGTCTGTGGAACTTTCAACACAATGCCTGAGGCATCACACATGATAAATCCTTCCCCAGCCCCAGCTTTCTGTAACCTTCTCTATTCCTCACAATGACACTCACTTTCTCTCATTCATCTTTTATTACAATCCAATATTGTGTTTGAATATAATTAGTTTGTATGCAGCATTCCCTAGCCTTCTCTTTTATTCTCACTCTCTCTCTCTCTCTCTCTCTCTCCCTTTCTCCCCAACGGACAAACTACTATTCCCATGCACATTTCATCTGGAAATTGAGTTTGGTGTTATAGGTTCCAATATATTTACACAACAGGTACAGAAAGGTATTGGAAAAAAAGAAGAAATATTTTTAACATCGTAAACCTCTAGCAAAAATATGTGTGTAATAGAATCTGGTACTGTGGTATTACACACATTACAACTGTCACTGTGACTTACAGCCTTAGTTTAGCTGAAAGAAAATCTATAACCCTCAAATGCAACAATGTCTGAGTCACAGTTCAGAGTAATAAATGCTTTTCACAGAATACTGTAATCCGTATTTCCAAAGCTGATGCAACAAAGGCATTGCTACTAGAAATCTTTCAATTTCATGGGAGGAGGCTCCACTGTAGAGAGAGACAGAGAAAGAAGGGAAAAAATGCTTAGGAAAAATGATACACTTCAATGCCATGATGAAATGCGCATGAGTTCGGAAACCTTTGCCATCTGGCTAGCGGATTCATTCTCCACTTACCCTTCAATTATATGTTGACAAAAAGCTATGTTATTATGGATAGATAGCAATGGATGGAAGTTGCTAAGAGGTCTAATATAAGTTTTATGTAAGGAAAAAACTTCTTCACAATTAAGAGCTGTTCCAAAATGGAATCGGTTGCCCTTAGAAGTAATGGGTTCTGTCTTTCCCTGGAGGTCTTTAAATAAAAGCTGACCGACTATTTGTTGAGGATTCTGCAGAAAGAATTCTTGGTACAAGTTGTGTTAGATGACATCTGAGGCCCTTCTAACTCTGAAATTCTGTGGTTCATACATTGAGTTGATATGAGTTAATGTTTTAAGAGAGATGCTGATCTTCTCTAAGTGTGGTATTCAACTTCAGGAAGTGGTGTTTTTAGGCTAGAATATAAAATTCTGGATCTGGATCCATAAATTTAGCTGATTTATTTTACCCTTTACAGTGGCTGACTCTTATGCCCAGAGGTTAAAAGAAACTAGCTGGTAATTAAAAGGAAAACAGAGAGTAAGAGGCCTGAAAGAAATTTAAAAAAAATGCTTTCTCTTAATTCTGTTCCCTTTATATTAGGGATGAGGATGAAGACTGAACCTGTGATTTCATTGATATAAAGGAAACTCCCTCAACCAATGTGGGTTGACATCTTTGTGGATATTTAACGGCCTCTGAGGGGCAGCTAAGTGGTGTGGTGGATGGAGCACTGGGCTTGGAATCAGGAAGCTTCATTTTCATGAGTTCAAGTCTAACCTCAGGAAAAATCTGTGTGATCCTGGGCAAATCATTTCACCCTGCTTGCCTCAGTTTCCTCCTCTGTAAAATGAGCTGGAGAAGCAAATGGCAAACCACTCCAATATCTTTGCCAAGAAAACCTCAAATGGGGTCATGAAAAATCAGACACAAATGAGACAACTCAACCGCCAAAAGTAGCCTTAAAGAGTTATCTAGAGCATTAAGCAGTTGAAGAAATTCCCCAGGGTGACATAGCCAATATACGTCAGAAGAGGGACTTGAAGTCCAGTTTTAGAGACAGCTAGGTAGCACAATGGATAGAGCATAGCATTTGGAGTCAGGAAGAGCTGAATTTGAAACCTGTCTCAGACACTTATTAGCCGTGTGACCTTAGGCAAGTCATTTCACCCTGTTTGCCTCAGTTTCCTCATCTGTAAAATGAATATAATAGTAAAACCTACCTCACAGGGTTGTGGTGAAGATCAAATGTGTTAACAACTGCTGTAAAGGCCTTTGCAAACTTAAAGCACTGTGTAAATGCTAGCTATTATTATTGAGGGTAACTCTATCCACTATAATGTATTGCCTCTAATATATCAGATTCATATATATGTATGTACATTATAAATGTAATATATATGTGTGATATATAAATATATAATACATAAACATATATGCATAAAAATTTCATCCAATTCAATGAACATTTATTGAGTGAGCACTGTGTAAGACACTACTTTAGGCACCATGGAGTCAGTCAGTCAACCTATCAGTAAGCATTTATTAAGGGTTTGGCATGTGCCAGGCACTGGAGGTACAAGGAAAAGTAACTTTTTAGTTCAATTCTTAAATTTTACAGATATGGAAATTGAACCTTAGGTTAAGTGACTTGCCCAAGGTCACTAAGGTAATAAGTGATGGAATAGAGATTTGAACCCAGGTTTCATCCATCACTTTTTCTGTTTTATTATTCTTTTTCTTGATTCTTAAAGAGCTTCCAGTCTAAGATGGAAGGAAAGAGGGACTCTGATACATAAACCACTAAATATGGTGTAAGGTGCTCTAGGGTGCTCTAAGAAAGCCTGAGGTCAAAGTGATTACTTTCAGTTGGCAGTGGGGATGGGAACTGAGTTGTGAAGAAAAAGGACTTTAAGAGACGTAGCTAGGAAGGGAGAATATGATAGGCACAGGAGCTCGAAAGTGGTGGTGGAGGGGGCAGATAGGCAATTAGTGGGAATGCATAGAGTTCAGGATGCGATGTGGAAATAGCAATTAATACAGACTGGCACAGGTGCAGCTAGGTGGTGCAGTGGATAGAGTGCCGGCCCTGAAGTCAGGGAGACTCATCTTCCTGAGTTCAAATCCAGCCTCAGATACTTCCCAGTTGTGTGACTCTGGGCAAGTCACTCACCCCTCTTTGCCTCAGTTTCCTCAATTGTGAAATGAGCTGGAAAAGGAAAAAGCAATCCTAAATGGGGTCACAAAGAATTGTATATGACTGAAAAATGACTAAACCAAAGCAGGAATGTAGAGTACATGAAGCGGGGTAGAGCAAAATTAGGCTAGAAAGATAGTTTGGAGCCCAATGATTGAGAGCTTTTAATGTCTAGCTAAGAGGTTTATTTTTTTCCCATAAGGGCCAGAGATTCCCAAACTTTCTTGGTTCATGGAGCTCTTAGTATCACAGCAATTTTTCATGATGTGCCTAGGCTGAAAGCAATATCTATCAATTCCACTCATATCAATTCCAGGTAGTTAGGTCCAAACAACTTAATAAGTGTTTATGTCCTAACAGCTTAGTAACCACTTGAAAAAATAATACATATAAATTGAAAGGTATATAATATTTTCATTTCATTTTTAAATAATCACACTTACTTGCATCTGTTGGCCAGTGCACAAGTTCTCAAATCCTGGAATCAGATTGGATACCCCCACTCTCATTTCCTGTTCCACATTGATTTCCACTTGGGATACTTGCTTTTTATCATAGCAACAAGTGAAAACCCAGTCCCACAAAGGTATCACCTTGCAAACTAGAAAGTTTGAGAAGTTACTGGCACAGCTGAAAGTACAAACAAAAGCAAAAGCATATCTCAAACACCCAATAACTTCTTTGAAAGGAATATATTGTGATCTAATGTTGAAACTGTGACCTCAAGCTAGTAGTTTATTTTTTTTAAATTTATTTTGGTTTTGGAGGGCTATCACGGTTAAGTGACTTGCCCAGGTCACACAGCTAGTAAGTGTCTGAGGTTGGTTTTGAACTCAGGTTCTCCTAACTCCAGGGCTTGTGTTCTCAAGCTAGCAGTTCAGATGTTGCCCAACTATGTTCCCTCAAAATTTAAAATATCCCGTGGCACTTTTGTCCGTTCTTTGAAGTATTCTGTATATTTTGAGAACTGCAGCTATGGGTGATAGGGAGTCCTGGAAACCTTTTGAGTAGGGAAGTAGTATGGTCCATCCTATGCTTTAGAAGATAGTTTGATATGATGGTATACTTAGAGAAGCCTAGAGAATCAATTTAAAAAAACTAGTCAAAATAAGAAAGTTAGTCAGGTTGCAAGATATAAAATAAACACATACAAATCATCAGCATTTCTATATATTGCCAAAAACCAAACAAAACAAAACAGCAGCAAGAGATAGAAAGAGAAATCCAATTTAAAATAAAATGCAAGAACTATATGAACACAATGGCAAAACACATTTCACACAAATGAAGTCAGTTCTAAACAACTGGAGAAATATTAATTACTCATGAGTAGGCCAAACTAATGTAATAAAAATGACAATAGCACCTAAATTAATTTACTTATCCAGTGCCATACCAATCAAGCCACCAAAGAATTATTTTTACAGAGCTAGAAAAAATAATGACAAAATTCATCTGGAAGAACAAAAGGTAAAGAATATCAAGGGAATTGGTGAAAAAAAAAAGTGAAGGAAAGTAGAGTAGCAGAACCAGATCTCAAACTATATTACAAAGCTGTAATAATCAAAACAATCTGGTACTGGATAAGAAATAAAGTGGTTGGAGCAATGAAATAGATCAGGCGCACAATATACAGACTGGGATAGAAGCTTAGGATGCAAAGGCAAAAGCGAAAGAGTTCCTATTCCCCATATGCAAAAATATACAGAAATATACAACCACAGTAAGCTGATGTTTGATAAAAGCAAAAATCCAAGCTTTGGGGGCCAGAATTCACTATTCTACAAAAACTGCTGTGACAATTGGAAAGCATTTTGGCAGAAAGTAGGTATAGATGAACTTTCACACCACTTACTAAGATAAGCTCAAAATGGGTACATGATTTAGACATAAAGGGTGATATCAAAAGCAAATTAGGGGAGTGTGGAAAAAATTACCTGTCAGATCTAAATAAGAGATAGAAAGGATCATGGAAGCAAAATGGATTATTTTGATTACATGAAATCAAAAAGGTTTTCCACAAACAAACCCAATGCAGGTGAGAAGCCGGAAATTGGGGGGAAAATTTACAGCAAGTTTCTCTGATAAAGGTCTCATTTCTCAAATATACAGGGAACTGAGACAAATTTATAAAAATAAGAGCCATTCTCCAACTGATCAATGGTCAAAGGATATGAAGAGGAACTTTTCAGAAGAAGAAGTAAAAACTATCTATAGTCATGTGAAAAATGGTCAAAATTATTAATATAGAAATGCAAATTAATAGAACTTTGAGGTATTACTTTACACCCTTCAGATTGGCTGACATGACAGAAAAAGAAAATGATAAACGTTGGAGGGGATGTGGGAAAATTGGGGCACTAAGGCACTTTGGTGGAATTGTGAACTGGTTCATCTATTCTGGAAAACAATTTGAAACCATGCCCAAAGGGCTATAAAACTGTGCATACCCTTTGACCCAGTAATACTGCCCCAAGATTTATACCCCAGAGATCTAAGAAGAAGGAAAAGGACTTATTTGTACAAAAATATTTATAGCAGCTCTTTTTGTAGTGGCAAAATTTGGAAACTGAAGGGATATCCATCAATTAGGGAATAGCTGAATGAGTTGTGGTATATTTTTATGATGAATAACAAAATGATGGAGTGGATGGTTCAGAGACACCTGGAAAAACTTATATGAGCTGATGCAAAGTGAAGTGAGAAGAATTAGGGGAACATTGTACATATTAGCAGCAATGTTGTTACAATAATCAACTGTGAAAGATTTAGCTACTCTGATCAATGCAATGATTCATGACAGTTCCAAAGGACTCATAATGAAAAATGCTATCCACCTCCAGAGAGAGAACTGATGAACTCTAAGTGCAGACTGAAGCATATTTTTTCCATTTTCTTTATTTTTCTTGCTTTTTTTAGGGGTGGGGCAATATAACTAACGTGAAAATGTTTTGCATGATTTAATTTGCATAATGGGTATACCATCTTATTTCTTGCCTTCTCAATGGTGAGGGAGGGAGTAGAAGCAGGAATAGAATTCAGAATCAAAACCACAATTTTTTATTTTTTTTAAGGGAAGATATTTTTGGCAGCTTTGTGAAGGGGTGACTTGGAGAGGTGTGTGAATAGGATCAGGAAGGTCAATAAGGAGATCATAACAAGAGTCCAGGTGAGAGGTAATGAAGGTCTGAAGTACAGTGCCTTTGCACCATCTTTAGAATACAAGCTCCTGGGAAATAGGGACTGTTTTGCTTTTGCCTTTGCATCCCAAGCTTCTATCCCAGTGCTTGGCATACAGTAGGAGGGGCAGCCGTTGATAGCATGTTGGGACTCAGGAGTCAGGAAGACCTGAGTTCAGATCTGACCTCAGACACTTAATAGTTGTGTCGCCCTAGACAAGTTACTTAACCCTGTTTGCCTCAGTTTCCTCATCTGTAAAATGAACTGGAGAAGGAAATGGCAAACCATTCCAGTATGTTTGCCAAGAAAACCCCAAATGGGGTCACAAAGCATGGGACACAACTGAAATGACTCAACAGCAACAACATTCAATAAATGCTTGTTGATAGATGAATTGAGTTTAGTGTTCTTTCGTGACTGCAGAAGATTAGTGGTTAAGCATACCTCCTGTCTCTAGGCAGAGTGTTGGTGGTGGAGTGTAGGTGCCAAATGTATCACGCACTTTCAGACACTATCAGTTGTTTTGGTTTGTTTTTCTTGACAATACTTATTTATTATAAAATTGTGGGGGTGGGGAGACGAGGAGGAGAGTCATTGGGATGCAAAATAAAATAAAACAAACATTTTTTAAAAATCAAGAAATTCAAATCATGTAACAGCTTTAGAGCCTCCCAGCCTCCCGATAGTTGGTTCACTGATCTGCTATCATACTTGCTTTCATGCAACTTTAAAAAAAGATCAGATTTGCATAAATTAGTTTTATTGCCTCCTTTATTTAGTCATTATTCCTATTACTGCTTCATTACATAGCTGATTCATAATCATTGTTTCATGAGGAATGAAGCGGAAATTTTTTTTCTTCCTCAGTATGAGAACGTCAGAGATCAGCATTATAGCAAATCCAGTGAAGCAGCTATAAACTTGTTTCAGGGTGGGTCACGTTGCGGGAGCATTTACTGGCTGTGGACATAGTTTCTCTGGCAGCTGGATTCCCCCACCACTCATCTGCTACCAAAGGGTCTTCTGGGTCTGGAGTGTGGTACAGAGATTGTTTTAGCTCACAAAAGGAACCAGAGGGGATGTGATATACATGCATTACCAAAAGTAATATAATAGCTGATATTTATATAGAGAACCTGAATGTTTGCAAAGCACTTTGCATATTTCATTTGATCCCTACAGTAGCCCCAGTGATCTAGGTGTGACTCTAAGTCCCATTTTACAGATGAGAAAACTGAGCAGAGGCTTGAAGAGAGGTAACAATGATGGTGAGGATGACATGGAGGACAAAGAGGAGAAGGAGGAGGACTCCCACTTGTATAGTTTTTTTTGGAGGCATTTGGCATTAAGTGATTGCTCAGGGTCATACTTGTATAGTTTTTAAAGGCTTACAAAGCTGTTTCCTCAAAACAATCTTGTGATGAAATTATTATTATACCCAGATGAGTAAACTGAGATTCAGAGAGTCTGTAATTTAATTCAATATTGTTGTTTAGTTGTTTTTCAGTCTTATCTGACTCTTCTACATATAAATATATATTGATGTCAGGTATTATATCACTCTTAATAATAAGTGTACATAACAACACCTATGGTTCCTTTTGTGAGCTAAAATAATCTCTACACTAGATACCAGACCCAGAAGGCCTCTATGGTATTAGATGACTTGGTGGGGGAATTTGTCCAGTAGAGAAACTATGTCCACAGTGAATGAATGCTCTTTCTGGGGTTTTCTTGGAAAAGTTATTAGAGCGGTTCGTCATTTCCTTCTCCAGCTCATTTTACAGATGAGGATACTGAGGCAGGCAGGGTTAAGTAACTTGCCCAGGGTCATATAGCTATATGTGTCTGAGGCTAGATTTGAACTGAGGAAGATGAGTCTTCCTGACTCCAGGCCCGACACTTGTATGAACTGATACAGAGTGTAGTAAGCAGAACCAGGACAACAACAAATACAACAACAACATTGTAAAGACAAACAACCTTTCTTACAGCCTCACTTTCCACATCTGTAAAATGGGGATAATAAAAGAACCCACTTCACATGTTAAACACTGTAAATCTTAAAGCACTACGTCAGGGTTGGGGAACCTGTGGCCTTAAGACCACATGTGGCTTTTTTGTTCTATAAAATTTGAATTCAGTCAAAAGGCCACACTTAAGGACCTAGAAGGCCATGTGTGGCCGCAGGTTCCTCACCCCTGCACGATGTAAACACTAGCCAGTTTGTTGGCACTTTTGGGAGATGAGTCACTGGGCGTGCTATGTTCGGTGATGAACAGGTACCCAGCACAGACCACTACAGCAGTGAAAAGACTGCATATATGAACCTGAAAATGGGCAGAGGAAACTGGCCTTTGCTGAGGGTTGTGACCCTGCGTGAGGGAGCTGCTGCCACCTGCAGGAGAGGTGCCAGATAGAAAGTCTCTCTGGCTTTGAGACCTGCAATTCCACTTGATTCAGGGACTTTAGTCTAAAAATGGCAGCGTGACCTTGCAGGGTTGTGGGTTATTATTGTTCAGTCATTCAGTTGTTTCTGACTCTTCATGACCCCATGGATCACAGCATGCCAGGCCCCTCTACCCAACAAAGGAGAGATTCTGGGTGGCTAGGTGGTGTAGTGGATAGAATGCCAGGTCTGGAGTCAGGAAGACTCCTCTTCTTGAGTTCAAATCTGGCCTCAGTTGTTGACTGGGTGTGTGACCCTGGGCAAGTTATGTAACCCTGTTTGCCTCAGTTTCTTCACTTGTAAAATGAGCTGGAGAAGGAAATGGCAAACCACTGAAGTATCTTTGCCAAAAAAACCATAAATGCAATCATAGAATCAGACACGACTGAACAACCAAGGAGAGATTCTGGGTGGGGGCATGAGCTGTCAATATTATTATTAAAGAAAGGTTGTTCTGCTACACTAGAGTGTGTTTTTGCCAAAGAAGACAATGATCTGTCCTTCGCACCTCTGAAGTCAGTATCACATGGAAATAACAATGCACATGTGCTTGGGTCCACTTTGATTTTGTGAAGAGTTGCAAAGATATATATTCCATAGCCAGATGGACATAGTATGGGTGAGACATGTCTACCTTTGGCCTTCCAATGTGTATCAATTCATTTTCCTAGGGGCAGCGGTATGCCAGAGCCAGTTTGTACCTGGCTCCCAAGAGAACCAATTGTTAAAATTTTAGCATGAGCATTTATGCCTGGGAAGCCAGCAAACACTGCAAATTAAGACTTGATATATTGCTTTGTTGATGATCTAGACTTAAGAAAGTGATGAAAACTATTAATAGTGCATGTCAAACCTAAAAGTTTATTGGACATACATTGGGTATAGGGGCAGAGCCTATTGTTAAACATTTACCAGCATACTACTGCCTAGAGAGCATGTCTCCCAAGTCTGGGTATGGAGCCATATCTGTGGGAAGATTAGGTTGTTCTAAGACTGGCTTGGTTTGTGTGATTTTTACTTTGAGAGGAGGGCTACTTCTGATGTGGTACCTCCATCCTCTCCCCCACATGTATATTTAAGGATCTGGGCTTTGGATATTTGGGCATCATAATTAGTTGAAAGTATGAAAAGGAACTAGGCTAGCTTGGGTTTAGCCTTGCAGATTGGTTCACATATAGCATGCATATGAAGCCTTCATCTATATTAGGGGTTCTTAACCTTTTTTTGTGTCATGGACGTGTTTGGTAGTCTAGTTAAGACTAGAGACCCCTTATCAGAATAATGTTTTTAAATGCATAAAACAAAAATACATAAGATTTCAAAAGAAACCAATTATATTAAAGTATAGGCATCAACATTTTTAAAAAAAGGGACCTTAAATTAAGAACTGCTGACCATAGACTTTGTAGGCCTTCTTGTCTTATATTCACATGTAGCTCCATAGAATGGGTTCCTTGTTTAATGAGGCATTTTACCAAGGTAAGGAATATAACAATTTATCAAGTGTTAAAAAAGGAGCTACTCAATAATTGTAAAACATTTGTTTTTATATGAGTATTCTTACATAAGGAAATGCTTCTTATAGTTATCTCTGATGTAATATGGCATAGTGGTGTTGACCATCAGAGGGACTACCATGGTGGGATCAGGTCCAAACTGGTTGGAGCTGGTCTTGTGATGACTCTGAAAATTTTCCATTGCTGTACTGAGAGCCTGTTATTCTGACCAGATGTTACCACTCCCCAGCATCCCCTGCCTTCTCTATAGAATTTCAATTGTTATGCAAAACAACTTATGTAACAGCTTTGCAAGGCTGTGCCTTCCATGAGACTCCTTCCATGTTGCTGTTTAAACCCGAACCCCTCTGCCCCTCTTGAGCAGTCCAGGACCTGGGTTCAAATACCACCTCAGACCCTTACTTCCTGTGCTATCCTGGACAAGTCACTTAACAACTTAATCCATAGTGTCCTCACCTGTGAAATGAGGGGGTTGCACTTGATGGTCTCTAAGTTCCCTTCCAGATCTAAATCCATGATCCTATAAGCCTAAGACCTCTGAAATGGATAAGACACTGAGCTTGGAGTCAAGAAGACCTAGGTTCAAATCCCACCTCAGGCATTTATAAATTTGTGACTCTCACCAAGTTCCTTAGTTCTCTGTGCTTCAGTTTCCACCTCTTTAAAATTAGAAGGTTGGATTTTGTGGCCTTGAAGGCCTCTTCCTGCTCTAAATCATATAGGATCAAAATTCACAGCTGACTTATTAATATCTCAGGGGTGTTATAATTTTGCTTCCCCAGTACAGAGGCTCTTGAGATTAAACCCAGTTCATCGTGTCAGAAGTAAAGGTTTGGATATATGGGTTGCACGTCCACGGTCACACAGATAATGTCAGAGCCAAGATTAGAATCCAGTTTTCTGAATTCTGGGTCCAGCAGTCATTTTCAGGTTCAATGCTGACTGTTTTGAGGCTCATGTGAATTCTCACTTCTGGTGGGATTCCCTATGTGCTCCAGATCCCAGCCCCATAGTTCTTGAAAACCATTCTCTTGATGGCCTAGATTTCATCCTAGCACATTCCATGTGAAACTCTAGGCTTTGAAATTTGTTATTCATTTTGGAAAGCTCTTTTGTCATTTAAGTGTGAAGTAATTTCCCTCTAAGAACTCTTGATCATCCTTGACCTTTTCTGATCAAGTCAGAATTCACAATATCGGGACTGATTTAAAGCAGATGTTTGACCAATTCCAGAGGGTATATTCCCTCCTCCCTTCTCCTCTCCTCCCTCTGCCCCCAGCATGCTCCATGGGATCCTGGGAAGGAGGGCAGGGAGAGTCAACTTTTGGAATCTTGAACTATTAGAAGACAAAACCTCCTTAATGGGCTTTTATGTTATTGCTGTGTGTTCTCAGTCATCCCCACAGGGCAAGAATAAGGCAGAATAGGTCCTGATGGGCATGTTTGGAAACCCTGACCACATAGAGCATCTGGATGGTTATATTGCTCTCATTCCTTGGATCTGGTTGGTCTGCTCTTTTAGAAGCTTGGGTTTTAATCTGGGAATGTTAGCTAAAACAAAGGCTTTGGTTGTTTCTCTCCAACAGCCCGGGGCTTTCTTTCAGGACCCTTTCCACTGAGTCACCAACCATTGTCTTTTTGGTGAATTACTGGAATGCTGCTTGGAAGGATTCTGAGGACTTGCAGATGGACTGTCTTCTCCATGCCATAGAAAAGGATTGTTGTTACTGCTACTTCTGATTAGTAAAATTACATTCAATTTAGTTGTTCTTTTCTCAGGACCCATTCAGTGGTGGCAACTGATAACAAATTCAGTGTAAAAATATCCAACCAGTTTCCTGTTACAAGTCCCACCATTGTCCTTCACAAAGGGGAACAAATACTCAATTGTAATCTTTATTCATTTTTTCTTCCTTCACTTCAGAATTTTCTTCTTTGATTAATAGGAGCATTACTAAGACCATGAATTAGGTCTACTAAAGGGTCACTAAGTTTCATAGGATCATAGAGAAAGGGACCTCTGAGGTCAACTAATCCGACCCCTTCATGTGACAGGTGAGGAAATTAAGGCTGCCAGGACATTATGGGACTTGTCCAAGTTCACAGAGGTAGTAAGCATTAGAGGTAGGATTTGAACATAGATCCTCTAATCCTAATCCAGCATTGTTTCCACTGTACCATATTGCCTCTTCTGGATTACCCACATGTGTCTCCTCTGCTGAAAAAGTTGGGGCCACACCTCTGCCTCTTGCACCTCTCCCTTCTATTCCCCATGGTAGTTGGAAGATGATCATAAATCAGAGCTAGAAGAGACCTTTAAGGTCATTCATTCCAACCCCCACATTTTACAGATGAAGAAACTGAGACTCAGAGAGATGAGATGACTTGCCCAGGGTCACCCAGTTGGTAAGTGTCTGAGACAGGATTTGAAAGTTCATTTTCCTAAATTCAAATCCAGTGCTCCATTCTCTACGCCATGTCTCCTTTTGTTCTTGAGAGGGTAGCAGCTCAGCAAAGACAGTTTCTCATCTTTCTTTTTTGTACAGAACAATCCTTATCTCTGGCATGTGTTAAGGGAACTCTTTAATTTCTAGGGGTTCTAGGGCAGTGATGAGTGGGGAAGCAAGGGGTCATTTGTTATCTCCATTTTAGTATCTCTGACTATTGTGATTAGTTGATGGGGCAAAAAAGAGGGAAGCGAGGGAAGGGACAGTCTAACTCATCCCATCGCTAACTGGGCTAGTTCTCACAGAGATAGGGGTCCTGGTTCTCATGGCCATGATTGGGCTCTTTTAAGTATCCTCTACATAGATGGACAAAAACAAAGGTGCCAAAGGTTGTTCTTGGCCTGAATTTCTGATTTAATTTTAGCTCTCTAGTGGCTTCCTTTTACTTTCAAGACCAAAAATAAATACAAAAACTTCTGTTTGGTGTTTACAGCCCTTTATAACCTGACCCTCTCCTACTTTTCCAGTCTTTTTACACCTTATGCCCTTTCCCCCATCCCCTGCCCCCAACATTGGCCTCCTTGCTGAACAAGATTCTCCATCTTTCTCATTCCTGGAATGTTCTTCCTCCTCATCTCTACCTCTTGGCTTCCTTAGGGTTCCAGCTAAAATCTCATCCTCTACAGGAAGCCTTTTTGGATACTCCTTAATGCTTGCCTTTATTGGTTTTTCCAATTAATCCCATATGTAGCTTGTTTAAAAAAGTTGCCTACATGTTGTCTCCTATGAGAGTGGGGATCATATTTTGCCTTTTTTGTACTCCCAATACAAGCACAGCACTTAGCACGTAGTAGGTACTTAATAAGTGTTTATTGACTGAGTCTCTGGTCTCCAAAGTATGCAGTAAGTGCAATGAGCAGATTCATTCAGAATTCTTTGTTTATTACTCCATTTATTGGGATGTCCTGCATCTATGAGATGGATCCACAAGAGAATTGCCCCAGGCTTGAATAAGTCCTAATATAGGGCAAAAGGCTTAATATAAGGCAGTGTGTTATAGTGGAAAGAGTGTTGAATTTGGAGCTGGAGGACTCATGTTCAGATGTTGGCTCTGGTACTCACTACTAGCTGGGTGACTTTGGGCAAGTCATTTAACCTCTTTATAAAAATTGAGGGGGTTGGACTGCATGGCTTCTGAAGCCCCTGCCAACTCCAAATCTATGATTTAATGATTCTCAAGTGAAAAACATTCTAACAAACAGAGCTATCCAAAAGTGTAATGGGATATCTTGGAATGAATTGGGCTCCCCTCACTCTGGAGGGCTTCAAGAGAAGGCTGGATGACCATATGTCTGGTCATCTGGCATAATGTAGAGGGGTCCCATGCTTCTGTGGGATGTGGATTCCGTTTAAGGTTAGCTATTCATCTCCCACCCAGCTACACTCCTTTAGGTTTCTCCATCATATCCCCAGGAAATTCATAATTAGGAACCTCATCTTCTAGCAAGATCTATTGCATCAGCCTTTGTACTCACACCTCATCAGTAGACTCTGAATCTCTGATTGGAGAGTGCAGGGAAGACCTCCTCCCCAAACCTCCAGTTAAGGAGGGTGCTCAGGCCAGTCATCTCTTCATTTACCACCTGACTGCACTCCTTCGGATTTCTCCATCATGCCTCCATGCCGGGTACCTTCTTCCCCTCCTCCTCCTCCTTTTTAGATTCTTTTTGTGTATTGTCTTTCCTTGTTAAATTGTAAGATTATTACTTATTAGATTGTATTTCCTTATTAGAATGTAAGCTCCTTGAGGGCAGAGACTATCTTTATTTTTTGGCATTAGTATCCCCAGCATTTGGCACAATTGCCTGGCACATATCAGGTCCTTAATTAGGTATCTCTGAGTTTCCTTCCAGTTCTGATATTCAGTGATCCTAACTAATACAGTTAATGCCTGATTAACCATTGGCTGACAATGAAGTCCCTCTTTGTGTCTCTAGAGAAAGAGACAGAGCTTCAGTATAGGTTCAAGGTTAAGTCTAAGGTTGCTGGTCAGTGGGTTCCCTTTTGTCCTTTCCCATTGTGTGGTCCATTCCTTTATAACAAACATTGGCTCAGAATGCTGTGAAAATCAACTCATTTTTCTCTGGAGACAAAACTCATTATAAAAGCAGAAATGTCAAATAAAAAAGATTTAAAGAGTTGGAAACTCCTGAGGGTAAGCTATGACAGTTTTTGAGGCAGCAATGAGGCAGGGGAGGAAGGAGTACAGAAGGGATAAATTTACCAAGTCCCAGTAGCAGTGGCAGCTAAGAAACCAGCAAAATTCTGATCAGGCAGATTGCTCTTTAAGCTGGTTAGTGACACAAAGTTCCAATTGCTCACCACTATGTTCAGTCCAGGCGGCAGCGATTACTCCACTAGCGATCAGTCGGCCACTGGCATTGGCACAAGTGCCCACCCCTTGGTCTTGTTTCACTTTCCAGAGCTCCAAAGTTCTGGGCTTTCAGAGAAGCTTCTGCTTCCCATGATCTTTCAGACCTTCCTTCTGTCTGGGAAAATTCTTCTTCCCGTCATCTCCCTTGATGAGGATCAGTCTAGCTAAGTTCAGAGTGGCTCCTCACTAGAATCTGGCCACCAGCTAAAGATCCCCCCACTTCCTCATAAAAAATCACTTACACAAAACAAACCACCAACAAAAGTATGGAAGGAATTTCCATCTATATCAGTACTAATTAATTGTTTGGAGTATTCACATTGATTACAGGCTTATAATGACACAGGATCACAGATTTACAGCTGGAAGGATATTAGAAGCAATCAGGTCCAATTTTCTCATTTTATAGCTGGGGATACTGAGACACAAAAACCACTCCAGTATCTTTGCTGAGAAAACCCCAAATGGGGTCATGAAGAGTCAGACATGACTAATCAATTAAACAAGAAAACTATGTCCCTGTCATAAGAGTTTCTAGTCAATTACTACTAAACCAGTGGTGTCAAACTCAAATAGAAATCAAGCCCTGTGAGTGCATACTGGCTTGGAAAACCATAGATTCACATTATGTATGTTATATTACATTTTAATTTATTTTGTTAAATGTTTCCCAGTTATATTTTAATCTGGTTGGGCAGCCCTTGGGGGTATTGGGGGACCAACTCGACTTTCACAATAATCTTGTGAACTGAGTAGTACTCCCTATTTTATCCATGAGAGGGCTGAAGAACAGAAAGGGTAAGCAATCACGCAAAACATATTACCATATTAGTCACATTGTAAAAGAAGACACAGACCCAAAGGAAACACACACACACACACACACACACACACACACACACACACACACACACCCCCACACACACTAAAGTAAAAGATACCAAGATCACACGAAAATTTGGTGTCAAACCTAAGCAGTCTTCTTCTGGAGTAAGTGCTTTTCCCCACTAGGCCACAGGCATCTCTTTGTTAGCTTCCCTATTTTCTTTGTTTGTTTGGTTTTTTTTATGGGGTTAAGTGACTTGCTCAGGGTCACACAGCTAGTGTTATGTGTCTGAGGCCGGATTTGAACTCAGGTCTTCCTGAATCCAGGGCCAGTGCTCAGTCCACTGTGCCACCTAGCTACCCCTCCCCATTTTCTTTGCAAAGATGAAAAGTCCCATCTCACAATGGATAGAGGGCTGAGCTTGGAATCAAGCAAGTCTACATTTTTATACTTATAAGTGACCTTAGGTAAGTTATTTGACCTCTGAGCCTCAGGCAATATGCCCTAAGACTTATCTATTATCACTGGGTTGTAATCCTCATTGGTGGAACCATGCATTTGTACTGCGAGGTTACAAATTTAACAGTCTTAGCACTTATCTACAAAGTGAATTAATCTGTTGTTGACGTAGGATTTTTTTTTTTTCATTCTATTCCTGCACTCATAGTCTGGGTTTGAATTCTGGGCCCTCAAGCAAGAATTTTACAAAAGGCCCATTTACCCTTTGTAATTTCAAAAAATAAACAGATTTGCAGCTGAGAAGGGCCCCCCTCTTTGCAAGGAAGGCTGCTTAGGCAATATTTACATCTATGTGCTAGTGAGTTCCCTGTAGGAGGCCTTACGCCTTGTGGTAATGCTATTCATTTCTAGCTCTTTCAAACAGAGCTGTTTATTCCTTTCAACATCATCAGAATTCTACACTTTCAACATCATCAGACTCATCTCTCATATTGCCAGACATTCCAATACTCCCATGGTGCACAGGTGGAGGCCATAAATGGCCTCTCCTGATAGCTATTGAAATGCCTGACGTGTGTGTGTGTGTGTGTGTGTGTGTGTGTGTGTGTGTGTGTGTATGTGTTTATCCTGTGTACCCTCAATAGAATGCAAGCTTCTCAAGGGCAGGTACAACACGTTTTATTTTTGTCTTTGTATTTCCAAGGCCTTGTATTCTAGGACTGTGACCGTAGAAGAGCTGAAGTTCAAGAAACATTACTTAAATTGAATTGAACCTCTAGGTTTTATTTTAGGGAATATTGTATCTAAAATAAAAAGATGATAGACTCACTTTGGGGCAGGAATTCTACTACTGCCAATGAATTTTGAAAAGGAAAACCAAAATGAACTTTGACAAAGGTTTACATCTCTACTTCAGCAACCACCAGACCAATACTGGACGTCTTTATCTGTCCAGCCAGTGAATGTAAGACCTGTGGGGCTACCTTTGTCTGAAGTGTGGGCTGTTTCTATATTTGAGATATGAGCTCAGATTGAGATAGATATGGGAAATCTGTCTGGCAAAATCTAACCTAGTACTAGTTTAGCTAACTTAATTAAAGGTCAGGTCTGTTTGCCTCAGTTTCTTCATCTGTAAAATGAGCTGGAGATGGAAATGGCAAATCACTCTAGTATCTTTGCAAAGAAAACCCCAAATGGGGTCACAAGGAGTCAGGTATGACTAATTGATTAAACAACAACACTGTGTCCTCATCCTAAGAGTTTTAGTCAATTTCTGTTTCAACTCTGAGTCTGAGAATTCAGCAATTCAGCAAGTATTTCTTTTTTAAAAAATAATATTTTATTTCTTCTTTAATTACATGTAAAGACAATTTTTAACTTTTTTTTATAATTTTGAGTTCCAAATTTTTTCCCTCCCTCTTCTCCCTGAGATGGAAAGCAATTTGATATAGGTTATATGTGTTCAATCATGCAAAACATATTACCATATTAGTCACGTTGTAAAAGAAGACACAGACCCAAAAGAAACACACACACACACACACACACACACACACACACACACTAAAGTAAAAAATAGTATGGTTTCATCTGCATTCAGGCTCCATCTGTTCTTTCTCTGGAGGTGGATAGCATTTTTCAACATGAGTCCTTTAGATTTGTTTTTGGATCATTGTATTGCTGGCAATAGCTAAGTCATTCATAGTTGATCATTGTACAATATTGCTGTTATTGTGTACAATGTTCTCCTGGTTCTGCTCACTTCACTTTGCATCAGTTCAAGTAAGTCTTTCCATGTTTTTCTGAAATCAACCTGCTCATCATTTCTTATAGCCCAGTAGTATTTCATTACAATCATATGCCACAACTTGTTCAACCATTCCCCAATTGATGGGCATCCCCTCAATTTCCAATTCTTTGTCACCACAAAAAGAGCTGCAATTAGCAAGCATTTCTTAAGCACCTGTTATAAATATCACTCTGTGCTAGGTACTGAGGAGACAAAGATAAATAAGGTATGATCTCTGTTGTCAAGGGGATTATAATTCCATGAGGGTGATAATATAGATACTTCAGTAACTATAATCCAAAACAGAACATAGGGTAGTAGTGCGATATACTGAAATGAGTACAGGATTGGGGGTTAGAAAACCTGGCTTTAAACCCTACATCTGCTACTTACTATGTATCACCACTTTATGCCTCAATTAATCATTTGTAAAATAAAGAGATTGGATTAGCTGACGTCTAAGGTCCCTTCTGGCTTTAAATCTGTGAAACTATGGTTTGACTAGGTGATCTTTGAAGTTCCTTAAGCTCTAAATCTATGTTCCTATTTTCACAGTGTTTGCCCCCAGCATGCTTGGTAGTCAATCTAGTTGACCACATGGGAACTTTGGGAATTGATTGTGTGACTCATACATTAAGGATTCACCAACGACCTATAACAAAAGGGGCAGCACATCCCTAAGCCATTTCTTTATTTTCTGGCTTCAAAGCATAAGGACAACTTGGACCTGTGTTTGGTACGTTAGCCATAAGCACATATCTCACTCAGACAAGTCTGTGCTTGGGATGGGACCACCTATCTTTTTCTGTTTATCTCTGTCTCTTTCTCTGCCTTTCTCTGTCTTCTTCTTTTCCTCCTTCTCCTCCTCCTTTTCTTCCTCCTCCTCTTCCTCTCCTCTTTCTCTCTGTAAGTCTCTGTTTCTTTCTCTCTGTCAATCTCTGTTTCTGTTTCTCTCTCTCTCTGTCTCTCTCTCTCTCTCTGTCTGTCTGTCTCTCTCTCTCTCCCTGTCCCTCTTGTCCTCCCTTCACAACTAGGTGGTTGACCAATAGTCTCCACATGCAAGAGTCCAGGTTGCCTTATGAGTTACAGAAGGTCATGAGGCCTCTGGGAGACCAGTGAGGCAACAGCCCCATTGTCTACTGGAGTGGTCAGTTAAGGCTGCTAATGCTCAGACTCTTAACAAGGGAAGATCCAGGAGAGAGGTAACTAGAAAGAAGAAGAACCTTGGCTGTTTGATCAGGCAATGCCCAATGCCAAGGAAAACTATGAAATGTCTAGTTAGTAGTGTTGTACAATTATTTTTTGTTCTGATGAGACTTAAAATATTAGCTTCCTAAATGATTGTAAAGTAGCAGTAAGTTAAGATACCAAATCCTGTTTAAATTGTTCTCTTAATGCATGCTGATTCTTTCATGTTTGGCATGGCTTTCTGTATGGGAATAAAATGACCCACCCTAAACCCAATTCATATTGTGATTGAGTATTTTTAATTTTTCTTCCTGTTGAGTAAGTCATAGATTAGAATCAGAAACAGCATTTCCCCCTGGAATAGCAGAGATAGGGGTAATGAACCAATGAATAGGAGAGGAGGGAGTCCCATCTCCTAAAGAGAGATCAGACTCCCCTAGCAATGGACCTGGGACATAATTACATAACTAGAGGACAGAGATTGGAATAGGTTATCAACCCTGGGGCCTCTGCAGAGGGGTTACATCTAGTCTCTCTGTTAGACTATGATAAGTATGTAGGAAAAGTATAAACAAAACATGCCATTTTGGTGAAAGGTAGGGGTCTCAAAACCCTGGTGTGTAATCATAAGGCCTTATGCCAGATCATGGAACAAACACTTTTTCTGGGCCCTATTTTTCGTTCTTCTGTCGATCGGACTGGAAAATCACTGAGCTGAGGCTATACTCTTTGAAGATATTTAATGCCAAGATGGCAGTACCCTCAATACTACTAGATTGTGTCCTAAGCTGACTGTTGGTCTCTATTACATAGTAAATACTCAACAAAGAACTTTTAACCTGCAGCCAATGTCAATCAGTCAGTCAATAGTCAGTTAGCAATTATTAAACACCTTCTATGTGCCGGGGCAGTGCTAAGTCCTAGACAGTCATTTGGTCAATAGTTAACAAGCATTTTTAAGCACTAACTCTGTGTCAAGTAGGGGCAGCTGGGTGATACAGTGGATGGGGCACTAGGCTGGCAATCAGAAAGACTCATCTTCAAAGGTTTGAATCTGGTCTCAGACACTTACTAGCTATGTGACCCTGGGCAAGTCACTTCCTCATTTGTAAAATGAGCTGGAGAAGGAAATAGCAAACCATTCTAGCATCTTTGTCAAGACAACCCCAAATGGGATCACGGAGAGTTTAGCATGACTGAAATGGCTCAACAACAAAAAATGTGCCAGGTATCATACTCAACCCAGGAGATTCAGAGAAAGGAAAAAACAGTCCTTACCCTCAAGGAACTGTAATGAGTAAGACAACACACAAATAACTGTCTATAGAAAAGGCATATACAGTGTAAGTGGAAAGTAGTTTTGTTGTTTGTTCTTTGTTTTCAAAGAGAGCCAATGACATAATGAGTGATGTCTTGACTTGCTTGTGAATTGGATTTAAGTGAGGCAGAGTTTCACAAAGTCGTTGGCCCCACTCTCTCTTCCACAGTCATCAAAGTCCAGTGGCAAGACAAAACTTAAGGTGACTGGCAATGGTGAGGGATGCAGTGGGTGACCTAGGCATCTTCAGTGTCTGAGCAAGCTCTAAGTTTCCATAGCGTCTGCTTTAGTCACATTCGTGGCCATTGGAAAAAATTGCTCAAGGAGGATTAGCACCTCTGTGCAAAGACTTTCCAAGCCCTTTTCAAGGCTACTCATCTACCTTTAGTGTCCAGCTGACACTCAACTCTTGCCTGCCTCCATGAGAAATTATTGCAGGAGCAGCAGTCACACCCAGTAAATCTATCTCTGCAGATGGGCTAAACCAGGTTGAAGGTAACTGACAGGTCTTTAAATATGTTCGTAAGGTAGGGGATGTCTGCCAAGCATGTGCAGACTTCCCCTGGCAAATGGGCAGATGAGGAAAGTAGAAAGTAGTCTCAGAGGGAGGGTACTAGTACTGAAGTAGCTTGGAGAGAGGAAAAGACCTCCTTGCAGAAAGTAGGTTTAGAGATGAATCTTTTTTTTTTATTAATTTATTTTGATTTTTCAACAATCACTTCCATCTGCTTTTGAGTTTAAAATTTTTCTCTCCCTCCCCACCACCGTCCCCAAGACAGCACACAATTTGATATGGGTTATATATATACATTTTATTAAACATATTTTCAGATTAGTGATGTTGTAAGTAAAAATTAGTACCAATAGGAGGAACCACAAGAAAGAGGAAACAAAACTTAACAGAAGAGAAAAAAAATAGCAAATAGTATGCTTTGATCTGCATTCAAATTCCACAATTCTTTCTTTGCATTGGATAGCATTTTCCATCATGAGGACTTTGGAGATGTCTTAGATCCTTGTATTGCTGGGAAGGGTTAAGTCTATCAATATGAGTCATCACACAATCTGGCTGTTATTGTGTACAATGTTCTCTTGGTTCTGCTCACTTCACTCAGCATCAGACCACACAAGTCTTTTCAGGTTTTTCTGAAGTCAGCCTGTTCATCATTTCTTATAGCACAATAGTATTCCATTATATTCATACAACATAACTTACTCTGCCATTCCTCAATTGATGGGCATCCTCTCAATTTCCAATTCTTTGCCACCACAAAAAGAGCTGCTATGAATATTTTTGTACATGTAGATCCTTTTCCCATTTGTGTGATCTCTTTGGGATATAGCCCCAGAAGTGCTATTGCTGGGTCAAAGGGTATGCACATTTTTACAGTCCTTTGGGTGTAGTTCCAAATTGTTTAGAGCTGAATCTTGAAGGAAGCCTGTGAAATTAAGAGGTGGGGGTGGGGAGAGAGAGCTTTCTAAGAAATGGGGACCATCAGTATGGGGCATGGTGTTGAGAAATAGTGTGTCACATGTGAGGGAAATGGCTAATAGGCCAATGTATCTAAATTATAGAGTGCCTGGAGGGTAATAAAGTGTAAGAAGACTGGAAGGTATGAACAGGTTATGTTGGAAGGAGCTCTGACTACCAAGTGAAGGACTTTATATTTGATCCTGAAGATATCAGGAAGCCACTGGTATATTTCCTGACTCGCTCTCCCCTAGATATCTATACGGTTATACTTTTATAGTTGAAATAATGGCATCAGAAATGTGGATTACGATTATCTGTCTTCATGCATCTTCAGTTCAGATTCTAAGGTCGTGAAAGGCGGGCTTTTTGGAATAAGACATTCCTCAGAAAGAAGAGATGGATGCATTTCTGGGCTGGATTTCTTCTAGTGCCAATGAATTTTGAATCGTAGAACCAGGATGAGTTTTGGCATGGGATTGCCTCTCTATTTTAGCACCAAACAAGCCTGCCCTATGGGTCTGAGTGTGTGTGGGTGTGTGTGTGTGAATAGCAAGGGAGGAGAGGGAGGGTCATGCCTCTAGCTAGTGTTTTAACCAGTCCAGTGTGAGCATGTTCAGTGACAGGAACTCGCTTGTTTCCAAGACAACAGTATTCAAGCTCAAACCTTGACTGCTCGGAGGAGGCCATTTCAACGTCATTTCCATCCTTTTGAAGAAATGCACATTTTGATGGGCAAAGTGCCAGAAATAATTAGAACAAATAGCTTCTCAGAACCCTGATGGAAAAAAGACAGAGGAAGAAAAGAAATCCGAATGTGTATAAATATGTGTGCTGTGTCTGTTGTGAAGATTTCTCAACAGAAATCATGAAAACCCAGGCAAAACTGGGGCTGAGAGCCTAGTAAGAGAATATAATAATCAGCAAAGAGAAAAAACTGAGGAAAGGAGAGAGGGAAAACCACATCATCAAAGCTTACGAAAACAAGTAGGTTAAGCAATCAGACTTAAAGTTGAATCTCCTCACCTTGCCTCAAATCGTCCAGGAACGTTCATTTTGTTTTTATTTTCTTCCTTTCTGTGTGTGAGGTATCTACTTTTGCTCTAATTTCCCATGCTTGATATGGAGATTGAGAGGTTTTTTTTTTTTTTTCTTCTGAGCTGAACAGTGATGGAATAAATTCTGTGGGGCTGGCAACATGCCAACTTTTTAGTCTAATATTTGTTAACTTATCTTGTTATGGGATGGAAGATCTTTGCTCTGAATCAGTGAGGAAGTTCACCTTGCTTCCTTCATTGTGACACTCAGTGCTCCCAACCTTGCCTGACTTCCATACCCTAGAGTGAACAGTGCTTAGGAGAGAAGGCCCCATGTCTAAGGCCAAAGCGCTAAAGTCAATGCTGACTATTGAGTTTACCCCAGAGTGAAGAGTCAGTAATTCACCATTCACCAACTATTACAAGTCTGGCTCGTGACTCATAGACATTCTGGCTTGGTTAAATGGAAAATGATATCTAAGCAATGAACATCAAAGACCCAACATTTCTGAAATCAGATGGGGTGAAATTTTTTTTGGCTTATTCCATCAGAGGCTAGATCTAACCCCAAGTATTTCAGCTGCATTCTTTCCCACTACACATTAGCACATTTCTTTGACTCCCTCACAGCTGAATAAATTAAACAAACGACCCTATTTGGAAAATTGGAATCTTCTCCCTCAGAGTTAAATGACTGAGCAGTGATTTATTGGGTCTGCTCCTAGAGGGTGAGAAGTCATACAAAGGTCTCAATGCTGCGGACTGAGGTAAATAGTACGTCTTAATGTAGTTAGCAAATGATAATGCAAACCAAAGAAAATATATGACAGGGAGGGAGGAAAACTGCATTCTCTGCTTGGGAAGTAATTGAACATTTATAGCTTGGGAATAGCTAGTTCAAAGCTGGGGGAGGGGGAGCTCTTTGCTTCTGTCAATGAAGGAATTGCTGTTAGTGAGGACAGTCCTTTGGATGAACAGTCTAGTCTCAGGAGATTTAAAAGGAATTTAGTAGTCTAGATAGGCAGGTATTGAGCATCCACGAGCCTTCATCAATTCAATTTTATAAACTTATTAAGGTTCCTCAAGGAGCTTACATTCTACTGGGGGATTTTAACATGTATATATATATATATAAATAAATATAATGTATTCTGATTACAGAGCAATACAACGTGATTTCAAGAGAGAAACAACTACCATCTGGAGACACCAGGAATGGCATCATTTCAGATGGAGCACTGAACATGTATTAGGACAGGAAAATGATGGGCAGCTAGATGATACAGTGGATAGATAGAATGCTGGGCCTGGAGTGAGGAAGATCTGAGTTCAAATCCAGCTTCAGACACTTACTAGCTATGTGACCCTGAGCAAGTCACTTTACCCTGTTTGACTCAGTTTCCTCCTCTGTAAAATGAGCTGGAGAAGGAAATGGCAAACCGCTTTAGTATCTTTGCTGAGAAAACCCTAAAAAGGGGTCACAAAGAGTTAGACATAACTGAAAACGACCAAACAACAACAACAAGAAATATAATAGCATCTAATGTAGATTCTCACACCAATGTTAGGTAAGATGAAAACAGGCCTACTTAGCCATATACAGAAGCTGTGGATTATAAAAGGTGGTGGTGAGGAAGGAATGTATTTCAGACATAGGGGAATTCCTATACAAAGGCAAGAAGGTATAGGGAGATGGGAATGGTATATGTAGGGAAAGAGTAGCCAGACACTAGGTGAACAAAGGGAGAAAAAATCCCTGCCCTCAACGACCTTACATTCTATTGGTAAGAAATAGCATGCAACATACATACGAAGTAGGTTATGTCATACCTATAGTTAAAGTCTAACTGTGTGGTCCTGAATATGGGTCATAACCAGAGCAAGATTGTTGAACTGAATTGAATTCAAGGGTTGTTGGTATTTCCAAGAGCATGCAGCTGTTCACTGCAGGGAAGCCAGGCTGGAACAGACCCTAGGATAATTAAGAGATAGGAAACTGTACAAGCTCAGGCTTCCTTAGAAAGGGAGGGCCCACAAAAAATAACAACAGATGCCTGTTGATGAACCATGCCAGAGTAGCATGTGTCTTTACTTCCTAACTTGTTCTGAAGAACAGTGATCTAATGTTACTATTTTCCTTAACTCTATGAATATCAGCCTCTCCTAGCTGGACTCAGATTTTATAAGGGGTCAATTGAGACAGTGTGGCATAGTGGATAGAGAGTAGGTTTTTGAAGCTAGGAAGACCTGGGTTCAAATTCTGCCTCTTATACATACTAGCTGGATGGCTAATCCCATAACCTCTCAGGGCTCTAGTCAATTTTCTAAGACAAGAAGGTGCTGAATTGCATTTGGAGAGGAGAATTTCCTCAACAAGAGGTTCACTATACCAATGAAGTCACTGTTTTTTTTTTTTTTTTAATTAGGTAAAAGAGGCCATTCTCTGTCTCATTTCTTACTTAGCCTTAATCACTGATTGAGCATTGTCTCAGTCAAACTGAGACCTGTTAAAGACCTTTGCTTAAAAAGGCCAAGGTCTCCCACTGCATCCAGGGCCATCTCTAGTCCTCCCAATCTATACCTGGTCACTGGACCCAGATGGCTCCGGAGGAGAAAGTGAGGCTGGTGACTCTGAAGCCAGTACTACATATAGATACACAATTCTCTTTCCAGTGTTGGCTTGAGATGAGTATTATTCCTCTCAGCTAGTTGAAAAGACACAAGACCTTTTTTCCCCTTCATAATGTCCTCTTTTCAGTTTTTTTTAAAAAAATAATATTGGTTTCTTATGACTGTAACCTGGTGTCATAGATTCTCACGACACAAAGGGCCCAGATCCATCGTAGGGAATTTCTCACTTTTCTGGCTCATAGCCCCCTCCCAGGAAATCTATAGAAATCTTTACCTGACCCCTCCAAGTTGCTGACACAAATTCCCCCTTCAAGTATGTGGCTCACAAAATCGAAGGAAAAATTTGCCCGCAAAGCAAAGTAAACAGAATAGATCCCAAAACAGAAGTACTGGAAAACAGATATTTTTTTTCCCAATGAATGGCCTTTTCCCAAAGAGCTACATAAATCTTCAGTTACTTACATTCATGAAAGGCAGGGTTCCATTCATTTGTTGCTGCTCCCAGTTGATATCCTATACATCATTCCTAATGTAGCTCTTTGTAGATGTCTCCCATAGTTCTGTCCTTCCAGAGGAAAGCACTAGCAGGCATTGCTGTTGGACAAGACCAACACACTCTGGATTTCCCAGGGAAATCCTTGTCTTTTCTTGGTTATAGTCTTAAGCCATCATAGAGGGAGAAAGACCTAAGGATTTCCCCTATCTGTTAAGAGAAGCAGTTACCTCTTGCAATAAATTCTAGTGACCCACACTGTCAGATTAAGGACTTTTTCTCATTGAGACTGTTTCCCATTGCCACTGTATCTGATGACCTCTACCTCACAGAAGCTTGTTTGGGGAGATGGGCCATGTTAGCCTTCAAGTTCAAGGGAATCATTGTCACCAGCTCCAGGTCCAGACATGAGGACTACAAATCTTGAAATCCTTCCTCCCTGTTGTACTTGTGAGCACGGCCTTCTTGCTCAGGTCTAAGTAAAGCAACCCATTTTCTCCCTAACTTATCTCTCAGGTACTGAAAAAAATCTTTCTTTTTTTTTGGGCTAAGCAATGGTATTAAGCGACTTGCCCAGGTTCACACAACTAGTAAGTGTTATGTGTCTGAGGTCAGATTTGAACTCAGGTCCTCCTGACTCCAGGGCTGGTGCTCTATCCACTGTGCCACCTAGCTGCCCTGAAAAAAAAATCTTTGTTGCAAATGTAGGGTAGGATTAATTCACTTTAAACTTGTTGGGGTTCTTAAGCTGGTGTCTGTGAATTTGTTTCTTAAAAAAACATTTTATGACTACTATGGTAATATGTTTTATATGATTGAGCATATATAACCTATACCAAATTGCTTATCCTCTCAGGGAGGAGGGAGTTGAGGGAGGGAGAAAATTTGGAACTCAAAATTTTAAAAAAAGAATGTTAAAAATTGTCTTTACATGCAATTGGGGAAAAATAAAATATTATTTTTAAATCTTTTATAGCTGTATTTCACTACATTTGATTTTCTTCATAATATAGTGTATTTTATTTTACGCATCTAAAAGTGTCATTCTGAGAAGGGGTCCATAGATTTCATCAGACTGCAAAAGGGGTCTTTGACATAAAAAGGTTAAGGAACCTTGCTTTAGAGCAGACCTGCACAACTTGACAGTAGGAAGGGGCCAAAATTAAAATAGGCAAAACTTCTTTGGGCAGCAGATAGGTTAGATTAATGATAGACTAAGAATGGTTGGTTGCTGTGGGTCACGTGACAAACAAGAGTGCACCGTGGCAACCCTACATTTTTTATGGGCCACCTGAAATTCTTTGGGGGGCTGCAAGAGGCCTGTAGCCATATGTTGTGCAGGCCTGCTTTAGAGAGTGAGTGGGGAAACAGAGCTTTCTTTGACTCCTCTGGCATGTACATCCCTAATGGGAAACTTTTCATGTTAAGAGAAGTAAGGTAGAAGTATCTCAGTACCTAGAAAAAAATGGTAACTTGCTCCTTCATGAGGAGGGGATGTTAGCTACCAATGTCTCTTGTTAGTACCTTGACTTCAGTCTCTGATTAGTTCAGTCAAGTAATGGCTGCTGCCACCTACTGTAGGATCTTTGATTTGTTCCACTGGGTGGCCGACACCATGTTAAATATAATTTCTACTCAGTACTGAATGACCTGAACATTTTTCTTGCTTCTTCCAGGTATTTTGGCTATGGAGAGATTGAAATGAGACTTGCAGCATGGTTGGGTCAATGCTAGATTTAGTTACACTATCTCCGTTCAAAAGTATAGTAGAGAAACGACAATTTTTAGATAGATTCTTATACCAGTTTTCAGTGCAGTGGTAACAGGGCCACTTAGCCATACATACCTCAGGGCAGGGTTATCCTTAGGGCTGAGTTATCCCTGAACTTAGGGGCCCTGAGTACTCATGCCTCTTATCACTTCCCTGTCTTTCTTAAGCACTCTTGAAACTCTTTGAAGGCTTGAGATTCAGCATTCTTGAGGGTTAATTTTAGTTCTGTAATTCCATTCGGACCAATTCAAGATGGCAGAGCCAATGGGAGCAGAAAGATTGACTCTCCAATGACTTCATCCAGGATGAAAAAAAGAGACTGGATTGGGTAATGATCAAAAACTCCAAGGAGAAGCAATAAGTATATTTTCCCACATCAAGTCCACTCGAAGAGATATCTAGAAGCCTCTGGGCATTAGGGAAGGGGCCCATCTAGAAAACTCTGGACTGGTTCACAGACTGTTCAGAGAAGTCTTCCAGTGCAGGGATGAGGAACAAGCCAGGCTAACTGGGAATCTGCAGTGGAGTGCTTGGGATTGTGACACTTGAAACCTGAAGCTATGTTACTCTGATCCCTAAATGACTGTCAAGTTCTTACAGGATTGTGGAGTATAAACCATGGGGACCATGCCTTTTATGACTATGCCAGCCTCCACTAATTCCTGTCTTTTTGTACTTTTTAGTATAAAGAAGGGGTGATCTAGGTCTTTCTTGGACAGTTTGATGAGGTCTTCCTTGGCACAGTAGATAGAGCTTGGATAGGGCTTGGAATCAGGAAGACTCATCTTCATGGGCTCAAATCCATCCTCAGATCCCTACTAGCTGTGTGACCCTGGGCAAGTCATTTAGCCCTGTTTGCCTCCATTCCTCATCTGTAAAATGAACTGGAGAAGGAAATGGCAAACCACTCCAGTATCTTTGCCTAGAAAACCCCAAATTGGAGTCACAAAGAGTCAGACATGACTGAAAAATCTGCACGACAAAACTCTTTGCTAACTCTTTTTGCACTTGTCAGAGTAATGAAGGTTGATCATGGGAGTCCCTGGTCACCTTGATAAATTCCTCAATTAATGTGACAAGATTATAGCAAGTAAGGCATTGTTCAGCAGCATCAACTCTAAATCTATGATGCTCTGATCTGAGGGGCACCTCCCCATGGAATGTGGTTGTGTCATCAGATACCTTCCTAATTGTATTTGAGAGATTGGGGCTGCCTCCAAGAAACTGTCGCTCTGAGTTTCAGTCAGTCATATTGAATACAGTCTCAGGCTCTGAAACCTAATTGGTAAGGCATGCCTACCACCTATGGCAGAGATAGCCTTCAGGTGCTTCCAAAAAAGCTTTACTCCCTGGAATCTTGTCAAGTTGGCTAAGACTCATCAAAATGACCAGAGACTCCCCTTGGTCAACCTGCCTTATGCTGACAGTTGCAAAAAGAGTTAGCAAAGGGAGAAATCAGTATGGTTTGGTGTAGTCGGGAAAGGTATGGTTCACATTCTTTGTGAGTATGAGGAAGAGCAGCTATTTACCCCCTTACTCTGATCCTAAGAGAAAGGAGACAGGAAGTTGGTGAGATTAGAAGGATTCTGTTGGTTATTTTTGTCTTTATCACTCAGCCCTCACCTCTGTTGCAATGCAGAAACGGGGACAGAGAAGTAAGAGTCTCCTGAAATATTCCCCTGGTATAATTACTTATGCTGTTGCTGACTTAATTTCTCCTTTTGTTAAAATAACAATAGATGGAATTGGAATAATGTTTTAATATTTGGAAAGAACTCAACATACATTTTCTCAGGAAGTGGGGTTTGTTGTTGTTCAGTCTTTTTCCGTTCTATTCAATTCTTCCTGACCCTATTTGAAGTTTTCTTGGCAAAGATACTGGAGAGGTTTGCTATTTCCTTCTCCAGCTCATTTTACAGATGAGGAAACTGAGGCAAACAAGGTTAAGTGATTTGCTGAGGGTCACACAGCTAGGAAGCGTCTGAGGCCGGATCAGAGCTCCCAAAGATGAGTCTTTCTGAACTCCAGGCCCAGCACTCTACTGTACCTCCTAGCTACACTGCCTCTGGAGTCAGAAGACCTGGATTCAAATCCCACCTCTAACACTACTTGAATGTCCTTGGACAAGTCACTAACTTTTTAAAATCTCAGCTTTCTCATCTTTAAAATGAAGGAATTGGACCGGATGTCCTCTAATCTCCTTCTTTGTTCTATATCTATGATATTATTATCTTAAGATCTATGAAACAGATGGTTTCTGAGATTCCTTCCAGTTCTCGATTGGCTATCCTAGCAATTTTTTAAGGTAGGTCTTATTTTCTCCATTTTACAGATGAGGAAACAGACTCAGAGAGGTCAAAATGAAAGACAGGACATATACACAGCTCACACAGAGCAGACGAATTTCCAAGCAGATTGTATGTGGACAGGGGAGGATATGTTGGTAATTCCCCCAATTTCTGAAAGCAGGGATCCAGACCAGAGCCAACACTGCAGCACGATGTGAAATTCTCTCTATAACTGGTGCTATAGCCATCCCTCCACTTGCCAACAGGCCGTGGTTTAAGTAAAAATAAAAATTAAAAACCCAAGACAAACCCAGCAAGGGTATATAATTTTCCTAAAGTATGATACTCAGAATCCCCCTCCAGGCCTTGGGGATACCCCCTGTGTAATGGTGGCTGTTTTATGGCAGCTTCTGGCTGTGTCTTATGTGTTCAGCAGTACCATACATTACAACATGCGGCTCTAAGCCTATATAACAGCCTTCTTTTTGCAATAAATAAGGGACTGTAGATCTCGAGAGATGAAAATCCTCTCTCTTGGTGTAATGGCCTGGTGAAAAAAAAAGGCTGAAATATGGCTTTTCCCAGTATCTTTTATCATCCTGCTGTTCCATATTTAAGTACTATTATCTGAAAGCCATTCTTCTTTATAATAATTTAAGAGAAATTTGCTTACAAAAGCATTAAGTGGAGAGAACAGGTTGGGCAGAATCAAAATGGGAGTGAAAAGAACTTTCAGGTTGAATTCTCAGTCTGTCCCTTTAAACTGAGGCAAATGGACGAGAATGAGAACAGAAAACAGTAGGTAAGCATGTTGGAATGTACAATGGATAATAGATATTGAAGGATGATCTAGTCATGCATGCTAAACAGATACTTTTATGAGTATAAATTTAATTAGCATTTGGAAATTAACAAGGCTAGAAAGAAGGGCAATGTGTTTTTAAGTGAAGGCGATGGATAGGTACTGTTTGGAGCATATAGATAAATGAAGATTTAATTTGTAATGCATAATGAGCCAGGTGCCTATAAAATAATTTGTTTTTCGAGTTGTTATCTTGAAACAAAACAATGGAACTATCCAAGGTCAGGCAATTATGGCTAATATCCACTCCCCCCCCCCCACAACCCCTCCCCTTATTTATTTGCTTAAACATTAAAAACAAATTTGCACTTGGACAATGCTTTGTAAAGTCCAATGCAAATGATAAGTTTTGTTCCAATTGTCACTTACTCTGTTTTTTGGCAACTTGAAGGGGTTGTAATTGGGGGAAGTTCAATTGAATTCAACAAACATTTATTTATCACCCACCTACCATGTACGAGGTGGAAGACAGTCTGGCTTAGCTTAGCATCTAGAAGGCTGGATAGACATAGAGTGAGGAGGAATTAAATTTAAACAGGGACTAAGATAATTACTGTGCAACGATGGAAAAGTCAATGGAACCTGATGAACCGTAGGCAACACTCTAGGATTATAAATTATAGATCTGCCTTGAAGGAAGGATTGCCTACACTGGGAATTCCTAAACCAACAAGAGGACAGGTAGGTGGCACAGTGGCTAGAACACTGGGCCTGGAGTCAGGAAAACTCGTCTTTCTGAGTTCAAATCTGGCCTCAGACACTTACTAACTGTGTGACCTCGGGCACGTCAACCTTGTTTCCCTCAGTTTCCTCATCTGTAAAATTAGCTGGAAAAGGAAATGGAAAACCACTCCAGTATCTTTGCCAAGAAAATCTCAAATGGAGTCAGTGAGAGTTGGACATGACTGAAAAAATGACTGAACTGAACGCCCACAAAAGTCAGAGGTCCTTGACATACTGTGCATGGCACTATGCTTTGTGTTAGCTCTCTCCTGAGCTTCAGACTTATATCACCAAGTACTTCTAGGATATTCTGAACTAGATGTGCCTTAGGTGTTTCAAACTCAACATTTCTGAAACAGAGCTTATCTTTTTCAAAAATCCACCTCTTGTCCGAACTTCCCTATTTCTGTTGAGGGCACTATTGTCCTTCTGGCTAGCCAGGTTTGCCACCTTGCTGTTATCCTCTATTCTACGTCCTCAGTGTTTCTTGAGTCCCTTCCCTTCCTTTCATTCACTTGGCCGCCATCCTAGTTCACGGTCCTTGCCACCCATTGCAATTGTCTCCTTCCTGATTGGTCTCCCTGTCTCACATCTCTTCCTTCTCTAATCAGCTGCCAAATTAGTATTCCTTAAGCACAGATATGAACCTGAGAGTCTCTTGCTCAAAAAATTCCAGAGAATCTCTTTCTCTTCTAGGATCAAATACAAACTCCTCTCTTGGACATTTATAGTCCTTAACCTGACTGCAACCTCCCTTTCCAGTCTTACTATATATTACTACTCTTCATACATGCTACGACCTAAGCAAAGTGGCCTTCTTGCAGCTGCTGACATACAATATTTCATCTCCTGCCTCCATGTTTTTGCACCAGCAGTCCCTCCCACTTGGAATGCACCATCTCCTCATCTCTGTCCCTTAGAATACAGAGATTCCTTCAGTGTTCAGCTTACATACCCCCTTATATATGAGGTTTTTCCTGATTCCCCCAGTTAATGCCTTCCCTTACCAATTACCTTGTATGTATTTTGTATATATTTCATACACACTTAATTATGCACATGTTGACTCCTGCAATAAAATGTTAGCTCCTCAAGGACTATTTCATTTTTGTCTGTGTCCCCAGAGCTCAGCACATTTTTGTTTTTCAGTCATTTTTCCATGGCGGCTGACTCTTACTGACCACCTTTGGGGTTTTCTTGGCAAAGATACTGGAGTGGTTTTGCATTTCCTTCTCCATCTCATTTTACAAATGAGGAAACTGAGGCAAACAGAGTTAAGTGACTTGCCCAGGGTCACACAGCTACTAAGTGTCTGAGGTGAGATTCGAATTCAGGAAGACTCATCTTCCTGACTCTAGGACTGGTGCTCTATCCACTGTGCCATGTGGCTGTCCTTGCCTGGCACATAGGTGATAAAAGATTGATTGATAAAAGATGAAAATGATCAAGTCTTGACTTCAGAGAGTTTACAGTTTAGTAGGGGGATGAGACCTCTATACAAGTAACAATGCTACAGTTTAGAAAATGATTACTGGAATAAGAAAAGTCAAACAGTAATTGAAGGAGGGAAAGATGAGTTCTAGCTGAGGGGATCAGGGAAGGCTTCATGGAGGAAGTGACTCCTGAATTGGGTCTTGAAGGATCACGTAGTTACAGAATCTCAGAGTTGGAATGGACCTCTGAGGTTACCTAGTCCAACCCACACCTGAATAAGAATCCTTTCTACAACATACCTAAGAAAGGAGTCATCTACTTTCCATAGAGACTTCTTCGTTATTCAGTAGTTTTTACTTATGTCCTACTCTTTATGACCTCAATTGGGGTTTTCTTGACAAATATACTAGAGTGATTTGTCATTTCTTTCTCCAGCTCATTTTACAGTTGAGGAAACTGAGGCAAACAGGATTAAGTGACTTGCCCAGAGTCACACAGCTACTAAGTGTCTGAGATTGGATTTAAACTCAGGTCTTCCTGACTCTGGGCCAGTGCTCTATCTACTGTATCCCTTAGCTGCCCCTAGAGATCTCTAGGGAAGGAAAATCCATTAATTCTTGATGCAGTCTATTTTACTTTTTTTCTGAGATAGACCCTATTGTTAGAGGACTGTTTTGATTAGAATCTTAAAAAAATTAACAAGCATTTATTTTCTCTCTCCCCCTATCTTTCCTCCTCCCCTCCAATGGGGCGGGGAACACATGCAAAACCTTTGTAACAAATAAGCATTGTCAAACAAAGCAAATTTCTTTTCTCCAGGCTAAACATCCCTAGTTCTTTCAACAGATTCTCATAGCATAGTCTGGAGGCCAAACAACATCCTTGTCATCCTTCTCTGGATCTGCCCCAGGCTTTCCTGAAAGGGTGAATCTTTTTCTTTCATGTGTTGGCATAGGTGAGTTATAAGTGCCTTTTCATCCATTCAGTCCAATCTTAAGCAGGCAGCTAAAGAGGCCTACCAGACACTAAGCAACCCTTAGGGAAATTGAAAGATGGTGAGTGTCCTTCTCACAGAGATGGTGTCATTGAGTTGGGGATTCTCTTCCTCATGTGTCTGTGAAACTATGGAAGGGTTTGGGATTGTGGGTGTAATCCTTTTTATTGTTTGTCGAGACAGCTTTTTATTGAAAAGGACAACATAGACTGAAGAAGCTTATTTTTAAAATTGGTCATTCCACATTCCTGTATTTCAAACACCAGTGAAAGCGTGATCCCTGCCCCACCTTGTAATGTCAGAATGAATAATCCTAATTTGAACATGCTTAAGGTATAGTTGTAATCCATTTCTATCTAATGACCTTAGAACATTATCTATGGCCCTGAAAGGTTAAGTTGCTACTATTCGCATAGTCAAGGTCCGAGGATGAACTCAAACCAGGTCTTTCTTACTCCATGTCCAACACTCTGTCCACTACTCCAACTGTCTCTCTCCTCCTTTTTGCACTGGACCCATAATTTCATTGGGCAGTTTGGTGGCCCAGTGGATACAGCTCTGGGCCTGGAGTCAGGAAGATCTGAGTTCAAATCCAGTCTCAGACACTTACTATGTGACTTTGGGCAAATCACTTAACCCTGTGCCTAAGTTTCCTCACCTATAAAATGAGATGGAGAAAGAAATGGCAAACCACTCTAGTATCTTTACCAAGAAAACCCCAAATGGGTCATGAAGAGTTGGACAAGACTGAAACAACTGAACAACAAAAGCAATTTTGTTGGCATTGGGAACCACCAGTTAGAAAGCTTACTTTACCAATGCAAATTGGTACCTGCTTTTCAATATATAGTCTTGGAGAGTTGCGTGGGACACTGAGAGGTTAAGTAACTTGCCCAGAGCCATAGCCAATAAGTGTTAGAGATACAACAACTTTACCCACTACCTTTCCTCCTTATAACACCATATCAATTTCCTGATAAACGGTTGTGTGGATTAGCAAGCTGGAGTCACCCATCTGGTATTCCAGTAATTTCAACAAGCATTTATTAAGCACCTACTATGCGCCAGGCACTGTGCTAAGCCTTGGGGAGCCAAATATAAAAGCAAGGCCATTCCTGCCCTCAAAAAGTTTACATTCTACTGAGTAGTGTAGTATTTTATAGATATTCCATAACTCATGGAAGCATAGTACCGAAAGGCAATTTTAGAGGTCAACTACTCCATTGGAGGACATCTAGGTGGCACAGTGAATAGAGCACTGGGCCTGGAGTCATGAGGTCCTGAGTTCAAATCTGACTTCAGACACTTACTGTGTGACCCTGGGCAAGTCATTTAACCCTATTTGCCTCAGTTCTCTCATCTGTAAAATGAGCTGAAGGAAATGGCAAATCATTCCAGCATCTTTGCCAAGAAAACCCCAAATGGGGTCATGAAGAGTTGGACACAACTAATTGACTAAACAACAACTCCATTAGATGGCTCAGTGGATAAAGTGCTGGGTCTGGAGTCAGGAAGACTTGAATTTAAATCTGGCCTCAGACATTTACTAGCTATGTGACCCTGGGCAAGACACTTAACCTCTATTTGCCTTCATCCACTGGAGAAGGAAATGGCAAACTATTCCAGTATCTTTGCCAAGAAAATCCCATAATGGGGTCCCAAAGAGTCAGACACGACTGAACACCACTCCATTTCTTTAACTCTAAACATGCTCTCACCTAAACTGCATGATGTGCATCTTAATGCCAGGTGTCCATAATATAAGTTCATGAGACTAAACTTTAGAACTGTTTAATTGTTATTGTTTATTCTTCTTATTGCTAATTATAATTACTAATAATTAGTTACTAGTTATTATTATTATTACTAATCATTCCTATCTTAACAGCTAGAAATTGTCTTGGAACATGTCACTATCCTGACATTATTCTTTATTGTTTATTGTTCTCTGGACTATAGCATAGGTAGATAAAATAATTGCTTTTTGTGGTTGAATAAAAACACCAAGATGTAAGCTGATCTCTAGAACCTAATTAAAAGCATCTCTAATACAACAGGGATGTTATGCTGACGCTGATGACTGTTATTAGTTTAACAGAGCGGGCTCTTCCTGCCGATTTGTCCAAGTGTACATTACAAAGAACACCACCCCTACCCAGGTGCTTCTGGGTGGAGAGATCTACTGTTGACTAAGGGCCTGTAACGTGCAGCCTCTCCAAGAGGGACTGTGAGTAATTCCTAGCTGGCCAAGATTTATACAGTCAAGACCTTGTGCTTCTTCCTTCCCCACTCCTGCCCTGCCCCTCCCCAGGGAACAGAAAATACTTTTTTGGCAGCATTAGATGGTGAGGTCAGAGCTCTGAAACATCCCCCCCCCCCCCCCAAGAAGACAAAGTGGAGGGAAGGTAATTTAAAAAATAAAAGGGCATTGATAAGACTGGTTGGGGATCTCATCTCACAGAGATCTTAAGGGGAAAAGAATTGTAGTTGTTTTAAGGTGTTTGAAAAAAAAAACAACTTACAGAAATCCCAGGAAATTTCTAGGTTTGGGAGGGCCAGTTCCCAAGCTTCTTTCTGTTTGGGTACTTTTGAAATACATTTCCCTGTGGCTTTGGGGGAGCATAGTGGGAAGGGTGGGGTGAGAACGTGTCAGTCTGTGTCCAGGGAAGGCCCTGAAATAAGTCCTGGGAGGCTTGCGTGGTGTTTGTGTGTGGTTAAAGCCACAAGGAGGGAAGCCGTCCAACTCTTCCCTGACAGCCCTTTGTTTTTGTGATAAATTTAAACGGGGCCATAAAGAGAGGTTTGAGTTTTTTACAAATGCCTTTTTGTGAACAAGAGTTTCCATCCATTTAATAATGACCTTGGCGCTTTCATGAGAACAGCACAATTATCAATCTGTCACTGGGCTTTACTGAGGAGCAGTACTATATTTCCTGTTCTCCTTAATCGCCTCTCCCATCTGGGGAGTGCCAGGCTCTCCGGAAGACACCTGTTTTCTAGCCTGTTATTTTCAAGGTTCAGTTCTCTGGCCAATCCTGAATGCTTATGTATGGAGAGAAGACAAGTGGGGAGGGGACCAGTCCTCAATTCCTGGCTCAAAGATCAGGAACAGCAAATGTCAGAATAATAAAAAAAGACCCCAGACCCATCCCAGAAAAAAGGTTCACAGCTTGGTGTGTCTCCCAGCAAGACTGGGTTAAATGATCTTTAGCTCATTTAAATTTCATTTCTTTCCAGGAAACAGAAACACAAGGGAAACAATCACAATCAGGGAGAAAATTGTAGCCTGGTTTTAGAAAGTTGTTCTTATTTTTTCCTTAATAAAATGAAAAAAATTGAGAGATGGTCAGAGGTCCCATTTCTGCTTATTTGCTGAGGCAACTAGGTGGCACACTGGATAGAGTCTGGAGTCAGGAAGACCTGAGTTTAAATTCCACCTCAGACTATGAGCCCGGGCAAGTCACTTAGTCCCTGTTTGTCTCAGTTTCCTCATCTGTAACATAGGGATAATAATAGCACCTACCTCCCAGGGTTGTTGTAAGGATCAAATGGGATAAGAATTATAAAGCATTTACCCCAGGGTCTGGCACATACTAGGTGCTATATAAATGTTGGCTATTATTATCTACTACTGTATGACCTTGGACAAGTCATTTTGATGCCATTTAGGGGTTCAGGGGTTCTGGGACCCCAAAATCACAACTCGCGGTTCCTGCCCGAAAGAATTCTACCCAAGCCTCCTTTCAGCCAAAGACAAAGTTTATCAGAACATTCATCATATTGGGCAGACTCTCATGGAGTCTGAACATTAGTAAGCTGTTGGTTAGGTTTTAAGAATCTAAGCAGTGGCTAGATTATAAGAATCCGAGCCCCTTAATGGAGGCAAGATGGGCCTTACATACAGAAAGCCTGTGGGAGGGACCTAGGAGTGGCCAGTAAACTGGGGTGAACAGAATTCCTGGGACCTGGATCCCTTGACCAAGGGAGAATGGAGCCTAGCTAGGATTAAAGGTGGGAAATGGCCAAGGGCCATAGGGAAGTTAAGACAATGGAGGGGAGATTGGATGTAGCCACAATGAAAGGCTGGTTGGTGGGATTATAGCCTCAGGCGAATGCACAGAAATTTAGCCATGTGGGAAAGTCCAGGGTTTTTCCTTTCTGGGGTCTAGATCCCAACCCCATCAATTTCACCTTCAGGGTTATCAATTTTCTCATCTAAAACATGAGAGTGTCATGACCCCTGAGGTATCTTCTAGCTCTAAATCTGTGAAATATAAAAACACTCTTACTTATTGATCACCATCCACGTGGAACGCATGGGAACTTCCCTAGAGGACACAACCACTTTGATTTAAGATCACTTTGAGTACCTTCATCAGTAGATTTCATTGTATTTGGAAATGACTCTACTCCTGATGAGGATGAGATCTAGACCCCAAAAAGGAAAAACCCTGTACTTTCCCACATGGCCAAATCTCTGGCATTGGCCTGAGGCTAGAATCTCATCAACCGGCCTTTCATTGTGGCTATGCTCAATCTGTTACCCTTAACCTAGCCTAGACCTCTCTATGTCCCTCAGCCACTTCTCACCCTTAATCCAATCTAGGCTCTATTCTTGCTTGGCCACCCCAGGAGTTCTATTATCTCATAGACTACTTGACCATTGCTAGATCCCTCCCACAGTCTTTCTGTATATAAAGTCCATCTCAACTCCATTAAGATGCTGGGATTCTTATAATCTAGTCACTGCACAGATTTTCACAATCTAGCCAATAGCCCCCTGATGCTCAGATTCCTTAAGAGTCTGGCTAATATGGCGAATCTTCAATAAACCTTGTTTTTGGTTGGAAGAAGGCTTGGGTCAAATTCTTTCAGGCAAGACCTGGGTGTCATGATTTTGGGATTCCAGGACCCCTAACCTCTAGATCTCATCACTCCCTTACCTCCCTTTCTGTCCTCCATCCTTTGTAATCTGACTTCTAATTCAATGAATATTTATTAAGCACCTACTATGTTCAAGGCACTGTTAAAATTCTTCTCTTAATTAATAAATAAATTGCTAAATCAAAGGGCTTTGTTCCTCACCCTCTTCAACCTTTCTTCAGCATTTGACACTGTTGATCATCCCCTTTTTCTTTGCTGCCATGACAATGCTCTCTCCTGGTTCTTCTCCCTCTTTTAATTATTTCTTATTTATCCTGTATATAGCTTGTTTTGTGTACACACACACACACACACACACACACACACACACACACACACATATTTGCATGGTGTCTCCCCCATTAGATTCTAAGCTCCTGGAGGGCAGGGAGTGTCTTTTGCCTCTCTTGTATCCTCAGCACTTAGCACAGTGCCTCATCTTAGGCAGTTAATAAATATTGATTGACTCTCCTACCTGTCTGATCACTCCTTGGTCTTTGCTGGTTTATAGTGCTCTTTCAGGCGCTTAAATGTGGATGCCTCTTAAGATTCTGTCCTTGACAATCTCTTCTCTCTACCGTCTCTGTCTCCATGATTGGATTCAAGTCTCCTGGCTTCATTTTCATCTCTATATGAATGACTCCTAAATGTCAATATCCATCCTGAATCTTTTCTTTGAGCTTCAGTTCAATATCCCTACTTGTCTGCTGAATGTTTCTATCTGGATGTTCAAACAACACCTCCAAATGAACATGTCTAAAATTCGACTCTTCACTTTTCTCGCTGAATCTGCCCTTTCTTCTTGCTTCCCTATTGTTATTCACAGCACCAGAATCTTTCCTGGTTGTTCAAGTTTGAAACTCCTCTCACTCTTCCCTCTTCCTCACCCCTCAATATCCAATTAGATCCCTGTCAATTTTACCTTTATACCATCTCTCCTGCATCTGTCCCCTCTATTTATAAGTTCATCACCCTTTTCAGACCCTCATGGCCTTTTGCCTGGTCTATTGCTGTTGTTTAGTCGATTAGTCTAGTCGTGTCCAATTCTTCGTGACCTCATTTGGGGGTTTTCTTGGCAGAGATACTGGAGTGATTTGCCATTTCCTTCTCCAGCTCATTTTACAGATGAAGAACTGAGGTAAACAGGGTTAAGGGACTTGCCTAGGATCACACAGCTTGAGACTGTCTGAGGTCAGATTTGAACTCAGGTACTCTTGACTCCAGGTCCAGTGCTCTGTCCACTGTGCCACCTAGGTCCATTTTAAGACTGTCTAAATGTCTTCCCTACCTTCAGTATCCCCCCTTTCTAATATATCCTCTATATGGCTGCCTCAATTATCTTCTTAAGCTCCAGATCTGAACCATGCCACTTCTTTGCTTAAAAACTGTCAATGGCTCCCTATTGCATATAGGGTAAAATACAATTGGATTAGCTTGACATTAGAGTTCCTCTACAATCTGGCTCCATTTTGCCTTTCTGTCAACATTTCACATTGCCTCCCATCACACATTTTTTACTGCACTCTCTTGTCTTTGTGCATATAAATAAACCATCCCTTAGGCTTGGAACTCACTCCTTCCTCATCTCTAGCTGTTAAAATCCTTCTCTTTCTTCAAGGGTCAATTCAGGTCCCAATTTTGCTGTGAGGCCTTCCCCGATTCCCACAGCTGAAAGCATTCTTTTCTTCCTCAAGTTTTCCAAGATCACTTCAAGGAGACAGTCTGATCTAGTAGCAAGAACACTGTATTTGAAATCAGAGGGTCTTAATTCCTACTCTGCTTGCTGCAGCTTGTGTGACCATGCATGGCAAAGTGCCTAAGCTATCTGGGTCTCAGCTTTCTTGTCTGTATAATGAGGGAACTGACGTCTAAGGCCTCTTCCAGTTCCAAATCCATGATTCTTGCATAATACTTCTCTCTATACATATAGCATTCCCTGGGAGAATGGAAGCTCTTTGAAGGCAGAAATGGCACCATTATTCATTTTTGCATCCTCTGTATATATCCTTGTACCTTATCATAAAAGATGCTTGTCAAATGTTTGTTGCATTACATTGCATTGATTTGGGGTAGAGATTGAACAGAGAGGTGAACCTGGAAAAATCCTAAATGAACTGACTTATAGCCTCTGTTCTGTGACTCAATGGCCCTATTGCTGAGGATTGCCAAAGGTCAGGGTGCAGACTGAGGGCAAGGTGAGGGTAGTGTTTTTTATTCTGCCAAGTCCTTGGAGAGAATGTGGGAGTTCAGCACTTGTTGATGGAATAGCCTAAGGAGACCTCTAGTTCCCAGTTGCATTAAGATTACTCAGCAACATAATTCACTTCCTAGGAGAAGTAGAGAATGGAGAATCTGGAGAACTTCCCTTATCAGGGTCAAAACCTACACTTCCCATTCTTCCCCACAGTGGATTCTTAAGCCAGTTAGGAAGATGTGTTGGACATCCATTGCGTGTTAAGCTCTGAGATTGCAGAGAGTGGATAGAGAAGGAAAAGAAACACAAAACAAATAAACAAAACATACACAGAGCCTGCCCTCAAGTAGCTTATTGCAAATTGTCACTTTCTAACTAGGTAATCCTGGGTAAGTCATTTCTCCTCGGTTTCCTTATCTGTAAAATGAGAGATTGGGTAGCTAGGTGGTACAGTGGATAGAGCACTAGGCCTGGAGTCAGAAAGTCTCAACTTCTTGAGTTAAAATTTGGCCTCAGACACTTACTATCTGTATGATCCTGGGCAAGTCACTTAACCCTGTTTGCCTCAGTTTTCTCATCTGTAAAATGAGCTGAAAAAGGAAATGGCAAACCACTCCAGCATCTTTCCCAAGAAAACCCCAAAGGGGGTCATGAAGAATCAGATATGACTAAAACAAATCAACAAAAACAACAACAAAATTACATGTTGAACTAGATTGTCTTTGAGGTCCCTTCCAGTTTTAAGGCTATGATTCTATATGAAAATAAACTCATGATAAACACATAATCACTCTTATAAAGCAATGTGCCAGGGAGTCCAGAATAGATAGATTGTGCTACAGTGATGATATTGTGATAAAGTTAATGAGGGGAAGGATCCTGGAGAAAGTGAGTTTAAAATCATAAGCAAGGGAAATTTAATTGTACTACCAAGTGCTTCTTCTCACATGTGGACCTCCTAAATTCCACCTCAAGTTCAAGATTTGTGGTGGGTGTGGGTCAGCCTTCTCTCAAAATCATAGCTCAAAAGCCCCCATCTATGTGTTTACTTTTACCTAGCCAATCAGAAAGCACACAATAGTTCGAAGCAAAAGATAGCAAAGCTAATTAAGTGGGAAGAAAAAAATCCCTTTTCTATCCATGAGGATCTGCTCTCCCATAGATTACCATACCAACCGTGGGGACAGTGAGCACACAAAGAAAACACACATGACTGGGAAATATTCATGAAGAAGTTCAGATGTAGCTCGGGTTCATTCAAGAAGGGTCCCACATTGGTATCTGGACAACACATACTTATAAGGCTTCATAGATGCTGAAGTATTCTAGTGATGACATCATGCTGTTTTCTTTGCTTCCTTATGGGTTTTATTTTTTTGGTAGATGTTTCCACTGTTAAATAGCTATGATGCTTTTGAGGTTACTCTGAATCATCGTCCATTAGTCTTCGGTTTCTTCAATTTGTCTGTTGCTTTCTGTTGCCATCTTCTGGGGTGCAGCTGCAAATAGTACTCTCTGCAAAGAGGAGGACTAAAGCTCTTTTAATCCATACAAGAAAAGCCTAAGGCCATGGCAGCAATACCTGGCCAGGTAGTCATAAGAGGCAACATATGTTTTGACTTTCTGCTCTTATCACTCCAGCTCCCTAAACCCAGACAATTATTTAACTTGGGGTTAAAATTCCTTTTTAATTCTTATCAGACTCATAATTGTCACTGCTTCCCTTCAAGCCATTCTAGGAGCTCTACCTAGAGGTGTTCTGGAGCCAGCTTGAACCACTTTAAGAGAGCTGATTGTTAAATTTTTAGTGCGGAAATAATTAGATGCCTTGGAAGTCTGCAAATGCTACAAATCAGGGTTTGATTAATTGTTTTGTTGATTATCTAGACTTAAAGTGATGGATAAAACATTAATAATTCAGATTAAATTTAAAAGAGTGTTGCTGGCTTATTCCTCCCCATTGTTAAACATTTCCCAGTAAATTCCTCCTTTACTTCACTAATGCCTCTCCTTGCAATGCAAGTAAACCTGGGGCAACAAATAAAAGGCTAAAGTGAATTTGTAGGGATACTGGCTTCTGCTTTCCATCCTTAAAAGGTGGTATAGTTAACTGAGAGTAGGATCTGTCATCAGGAAGTCCTATGCTCCAATCCCACCTAGGCACTTACTAGCCAAAGGCTGCTGGATACTGCTTAACATTTCTCAACCCATTTCCTTATCTGTGAAATTAGGGTGGTAATAACCATAGTACTTATTCCCAGGGTCCCCAAACATAAGTGCTATATAAATAGTAGCTGGCCAGTGGATGGAAAGCTGGTGTGCTGAAGCTGACTTCAGGAGGACCTGAGTTCTGATTCAGCCTCAGACACTTACCAGCTATGTGACCCTGGTCAAGTCACTTGGCCTCTGTCTCAGTTTTCTCATCTGTAAAATGGGGGTAATAGTGAGCTCTACCTCCCAGGGTTGTTGTGAGGATCAAATGAAATGATAGTTGTAAAGTGACTTGCAAACTAAATGCTAGTTATCAGTTATTATTCTTCACTTCCCACCTTTGTCTTCTATCCCAGTTAGCAAGAGCATTCCTGCCCTGCCAGTGACAAGCACTGACCTCCCTATGTAATTATAATAACTTGTAACTCACTTTACTTTGTTACTTCAGAAGACGTTCAAGTTCACTGGTTTAGATACTCCTGCTATGGACACCTCTGTCCTCATCTTCTGAGCTTCCTTCCACAGAGGACCTACCCAAACTTTTGGAAGCATTTCTCTCATTGCTTTAGCATCTCTGGTGTGCCAACGTGTTTGATGCTGCCCCAGAAGTGTCTGTGTCCACGTGCCGGAGCAGGTGGGGGGAGCTGAGTCTCCAGTAGAGGTGATCCCACGCAGTGGAGAAGTATGGCTCATTCCATGTTCTGAGACTCGAAAACCCACTGGACCTCAGTTTGCTGAGTTACAAATTGTGATTGGCTCTCTGAATAAACTCTGACCCTGCCTCTGTCCTGCATGGTACTCATTTTGCTGAGCCCTGTTTTTCAATTTGTCCCCTCCCCCCCTCCCACCTCCATCTTACTCTACCCTCACATCTCACAGATTTTTGCTGATACCTGCTTTATTATCTTTCTATCTCTGGTCCTTTTCAGAATCGGCATTTTTTTTTTTCAAGCCAGCATGAATCTCATTGTTTATTCCAAACAATGCACATTGTTTGCTTTTGACTTTTTCCAGATGCTGTTTTGTCATTCCTGGTTCTGACCTCTTGTTCTGGTCTTGGATCCATGGTATACATAGCACAGATGATGCCACGGGAGACCTCCATTCCCCCTGAACCTTGGGTTTATAGCCCTGGCTTTGGCTCTGAGTGGAACCAAGTTGAACTTTGTCTATATACTCTACACTATAATGTCCATACTTTTTCCCTATCATTTTTGAAACATGATTAGCCCATCTTTTTTATTATTAATTTAGAAAATTATGAATTTAACAAACATCAACATTTCAATATACAAAGAACAGAAAAGAGTATTGTATCTTAAACTATGAATTTTTGCTATGTATAACTATCTCCTTTTCCAATCAATAATCTACATGTATATGGACACTTTTTGCTTCTAAGTCATTGATGGTAACATGCTCCAGCTTGCTTACACCCATCATACAATAATTATTCCATTGAATTATTTGTAATTATTTGAATTATATGCAATCTTGTTTATTCTGGGATTGTGAGATTACATGTTTCGAAAGCAGATAGCAATTATGAAGAATGTTGATCCTAAAGAGAAAGGTTTGGCAGTGGTGAATTTGGGACTGTCATTCAATTTCCCAAATGCTGTGAAACTGTCCTTATTCATCCTCTCCCAATTTAGAGGTCTTTAGAAATTTTGTATCATTTTTTCCCCTTAGAACATTCCTAGGGGCAGACATTATATTATCTACATGATATATGTGGAGAAAGGGAGGTTCAGAAGGCCCATCAGTCAATAAACATTAATTAAGTGCCTTCCGTGTGTCAGGTTGGACTAAGATCTGGCAATACAAAAGCAAAAGTAGCTCACAGTCTCATGGGGGAGGTGACATGTAAACATCTATGTATAAACAGGTTATATATAGGATAGATTGGAGGTAATGAACATGGAAGGCACAGCTTCCCTAGTAGGGGGACCAGGAAAGGGTTCTCGTAGAAGGTAAAGTTTTGACTGGGATTTGAAGGAAGCCAAAAAGCTATGAGGTTGAAATGAGGAGGGGGAATATTGGGCATGGGGCATAGACAGTGAAATACCCAAGACTCAGGAAATGGAGTGTCTTGTTTGAAGAATACTGAGGAGGCCAGTGTGACTGGACAGGTAGGAAGGGACCAGTTGGGAAGGGTTTTGAATGCCAAACAGAGGACTTTATATTTGATCTTGGAGATGATAAAGAGCTGCTGGAGTTTATTGAATGGGAGTGGGACTGTGTGTGACTTTGGGAAGATTAATTTGATGGCTAAGTGGAGTATGGATGGAGTATAAGAGACTTTGCTGGGGCAGCTAGGTGGTGCAGTGGATAGAATACCTGCCCTGGAGTCAGGAGGATCTGAGTTCAAATGTGACTTCTGACACTTATTATCTGTGTGACCTTGGTCAATTCACTTAAGCCCAATTGTACCCCTCCCCACCCACCATTGAAAAAGAGAGAGAGAGACTTTGTTGTTGTTGTTCAGTCATTTCAGTAGTGCCTGCTTCTTCGTGACCCCATTTGGGGTTTTCTTGGCAAAGATACTACAGTAGTTTGGCCATGTCCTTCTCCAGTTCATTTTACAAATGAGGAAATGGAGGCAAACAGGGTTAAGTGACTTGCCCAGGGTCTTGCAGTTAGTGTTTGAGGCCTGACTGGAACTTGGGAAGATGAGTTTTCCTGACTTCAAATCTGACACTCTATCCACTGAGCCACCTACTAATGATCTTAGTATAAGAGCAGGGAGAAGCTGGACCTAGGAGCCAGGCCTTCTCAAGGCCATTCCTATATGAAGTATTGTTCCCATGGGTCTTTGTGACTCCAGAAAACTGTCATCTCATTGGGCTTTGTTCTCTACATAGTAAGAGGCAAGCTACAGGATATTACCTCCTGGGACTGCTCTGAGAAAATAGGAACTGCTGTATAAGCTCTTCTGTGTCTATAAAGGTGTCATAACAGATGTCAGGATAAACTACTTACTTATTTAGCAAATCAACAAGGCTCTAATAGAGAATGAGAAATTGGCAGCCCTATCACAGGACAACAGGACTAGCTATACTTAATATTCTAGTACTTTGAAGAGTGGGGAAGCTAGGGGGTAAAATGGATACAGCACTGGGCCTCGTCTTTCTGAGTTCAAACCTCAGATACTTACTAGCTCTGTGATGCTGGACAAGTCTCTGTTTGCCTCAGTTTCCTCATCTGCCAATTGAGCTGGAGAAGGAAATGGCAAACTACTATCTTTGTCAAGAAAACTCCAAATGGGGTCACAAAGAATCAGACAAACCATTGCAGTATCTTTGCCAAGCAAACCCCAAATGGAGTCATGAAGAGTTGGACATTACTGAAATGACTGACTTGTGTGTAGTATGGTGCCAGGCATATAGTAAGCACGTTTTGTTTTTATAGTAAGCACTAAGCTTTTTTTTTTTTAAAGATTCATTCATTTACTCATTAATTCATCAATAGAAATAGAAAAATCTAGGCAAACTATTTCTAAAGTATTTCTTTTATCTACCAGTTTAGTAAGTCTGTAAGAAAAGAAAATGAGATTGATAAGGAATAGCATGTTCTTGATGAACCTGGTGTAGTTCTTTATGAACAATGGTTCATTTTCTTTATGCTCACTAACCTTTCCTTTAATAATATGTAAAGGGAATGACTCTTAACAATTCATTTATATGGGGTGTAAGTCTACATCAGTTTTCTGAGACTAGCTGCTGAGCTAAAAAGCAGCTAAGTCTGGTCGGTGTTCTGAAATAGCAGTTGATCTTTTACATATGAAAGGCTGTAGAACTTTGGAGTGAATACAGATGAAGTCTATTTCTGTGTTTTGGGGTTCAGAAGGTTGCATATGAATTAAAGGCCTTTGAGATCAATAACTGGGGGGGAAATGGAAACCAGAACTGTTTCATGATTATGGGCCAAATGTACTTGGCCTAATTATGATTTAGTGACAAAAAACGAGAATTTGATCACTAACCAAAGATAACGTAAGGTCCCTCATAAAGTATCCAGCTGCTGCATCAAACAGGTATTGAGGTGAAAAGAACAGATTTCAGGGCTGTGTCAAAGAAAGACATAATTCCGTTTCTGCACCTGTTATTTCTGAGAGATGGAAAAAAGGAAGAGGTACAGTGAGAGAAGCTTTCGTTAATAGTAGGATAAAGGTCACTGCCTTTTTCTAAAAGAACAAAGCAATACTTTATGAACAATGTTTCCTTTTATATAGACTCACTAACCACTACTTTGATAACATGTTCAAAAACATAAGGGGATGTGAAGTCAAGTGGTCTGGTCTATAGCATGGAGAGTTCACTCTTCTCCTTTGAGAAAATTAGGATACTTTTCCATTCTCCAGTGCTGTGTTACCATTCTCATTCTCTACAACCACAACCCCCCCCCCACCTTTTCTTTAACTGATATGTTCTGGTTTTGAAACACTTGAATTTCTAAACACATCTCTCCCTATCTCTACAACATTCCAAAGATAATTAACACAGATGTATTGGGGATTTCCATCTAAAAAATCAAAGACTATTAGAGCTGAAAGGAACCTTAAGGGATAACCTAGTCCAATTTCTTCAGATGAAGAGGCTGAAATGCAGAGCAATCAATCAATCAATCAACATTTATTAAGCAATTACATGTGGCAAGGACCAGGGATACAAAGAAAAGGCAAAAACAGTATCTGACCTCAAGGGGCTAACATTCTAATGGGAGAGAAAAAATGCATATAAATAGGATATATATATATATATATATATATATATATATGTATATATATGTATGTATAAAATGACCTAGAAGGGAAGGCACTAGTATGGTGGGGGATGTGATGGGGGTGGGGGTGATACACAGGAAAATTCTTCTACACAGGGCAGCTAAGTGGTACAGTGGATAGATCACAAGCCCTGGAATCAGGAGACCTGAGTTTGAAACTGGCCTCATACCCTTAGTGTGACCCCGGGTAAGTCACTTAACCTTGATTACCTTGTCAAAAAAAAAAAAAAGAAAGAAAGAGAGAAAATTCTCCTACAGAAGATAGAATATAAGCTAGGTCTTGAAGGAAGCCAGGAAGTCTAAGAGGCAGGAGTGAGGAGGGGAAGCATTCCAGGTATGGGGGGAGAGCCAATGACTAGGCACAGAGATAGAAGATTGAGCACGAGGAAGAGCAAATAAGACAATATGGTTGGACCTAGAGTTCATGGAAGGGGACAATGTGTAAGAAGACTGGAAAAGGAACTGATATGACCAAGCTGTAAAGAGTTTTAGATGTCAAGTAGAAAAATTTATATTTGATTATAGAAGAAATAGGGGCCACCAGACTTTATTGAGACAAGGAGGGGAATGACTCGGTGGATGAGCACTACAGAGTTTTGGTGATTGATGTAAGAACAAATAACACCAACAAAATAAAATGTCTTCAGGGATTATGGAGCCCTGGGCAGGAAACCAAAGATTTCAGGAACACAGGTGCTGATTTCATCAGTCCCACTCTTTGAATGGAGGAGCTTCAGAAAAGAAAGGTAAATTTGGGGTCATGTTAAGAGAATAGGATTTGGATTTTAGGTTTGAATTATAGGAAGCTAACTCTTGGCAAGGAGTAGAATATGCCTAATGAGGGCTGGTTATAGCATACAGGCACATAGGCCTAGGCATTTGATCAAGAGAGACTTAAATCAGGGTTCTGGTTGTCTTGATCTATATCTAGACATTGGACCCAGATGGCTGTGGAGGAGAAAGTGAGGCTGGTGATTTTGCACAATCCTCTCTTACTTAAATTCAATTCACTTGCATGTCATGGCATCATCTCCCTGATGTCATGGTCCTCTTTGAGAATGAAGGACAAGCAGCAAATCAGGGGCTGCTAGGTGGAGCAATAGATAGAGCTCTGGCCCTACAGTCAGAAGGACCTGAGTTCAAATCTGGCCTCAGACACTTACTAGCTGTGTGACCTTGGACAAATCATTTAACCCTCATTGAGAGGAGGGGCAGGGGGAGGGAGAGAGATATTTAAATATAAAAGAAATAGAGTAAAGGACACTTCCTAAATATGTCTACCAGGCTAGACAATATAGAGAACAGCATTTATAACAACAGGAAATGTAAGAGATGAAAAACAATTCGTAGGAGACAACATTCAAGAAAAGGCTTAGCAATAAAATCAATAGCTTTAGTCTATGTAAAACTACTGTGTTTTGCCATATCCTGGCATCAGTAGGAGAAAGTTGAATGAGAGAAAGAATAGAAAGACTTGAAGTGAAGAAGATGGAATTGTGAAGAGTTTTCTTTCTTCTTAGCCCAAAGGACTTATGAAGAGAGACTAAGAAGAGAGTCAGAGACGGATTTTTTTCTTTTGAGGCAATCTGAGTTAAGTGACTTGCCCAGGGTCACACAGCTAACAAGTGTCTGAGGCCAAATTTGAACTCAGGTCCTCCTGACTCCAGGACTAGTACTCTACCCATTTTGCCATCTAGCTACCCCCAGTGATTAAATTCTGAGAGAGTACATTTAAGGGGGTTTGAGAAATTGAAGGAGAAAGATTTGAGATGAAGGAAAAGCATTCAGATTGAAAGAGGAGAAATATTTGAGATAAAAGAGGAAGCTAGGTGTGGCTGTTAAGGTGCTAAATAGGTGAGGAGAGTGGGGCAGGGTTTCCCACTGGTCTCTATGAGTTAGTAGTAAGAAAAAAAGTTAGTACCTTACCAAAAATATGGAGAAGAGGGAATACTTCACAGTGACCTACACAGAGTTGGAGCTATTTGTCCTCTTTTTTCTAGGGCCAAGTAATTGTCATTGAAGAATTCCTCTCTATTCTCTGGGTTATCAGAAAAAACAAAGTGTTCCTTTAAAAAGCAGGAGGACTTCAACGTAAAAACAAATAATAATGATAACAAACAAATTTTAAAAAAAACTCTGCAGAGGCATCATCCATTAAAGTGATATATACCCACGAGAGGAAATTCAGGAGCCAGAGAGGAGAAATGTGGCATAGAGTATTTAAAAGGAGTCAATAGAGTCAGAAACAAAAGCTATAATGTCATTAGGGCATACTTCAGACCATCTAGAAATAGACACAGAATTTAGGAAACATCACAATCCTGGAGCGGAGTTAGGATATAGTTGTTAACGGGGACTTCAATTTTCTAGACATCTGCTGAAAATCTTTTTCTGCCAAAAGTAGAGCAGCTTATAATTTCGTGATTAGCTTCTTCATTCAAAAAGTAGAGGGAACAACAGGGGAACAATACAGAGGAATTTTATTCTGGATTTGATTCTCACCAATAGGAAGAACTCATTACTATGATGAAAGTGATGTGCAGCTTGAGAGGAAGTGACCATTTCTTCTTGGAGGCTGTAGTAGAGAAGGAAAGAAAAACTGGGAATTGTTTGATGGGGGTCCAAGATAAGTTGCAAGCCAGTAAGGGATCACCCAGCTGTCAACAATGAGTTCGGATCAATGAGTTCTTCTAAGGAGTCTGAAAGAACTGACAGATAATGTTGGAGTCACTGGCAGTGATTTTTGAAAGATCATGGAGAATGAGAAGTATAACATAGGATAACAGAAGGGGAAGAGAATGGAAATGGCCAACTATAGGTTAGTGAGCTTGACTTTAAAACCTGGCAAAATACTAGAATGAATTAGTTGCCCAAGCAGACTGCTGAGAGTAAGAGATCTCATTCAAGGTAAAGGCAGAGAGAGGTTAAGAGGGAGAGAGAGAGAGAGAGAGAGACAGAGAGAGAGAGAGAGAGAGACAGAGAGACAGAGAGACAGAGAGACAGAGAGACAGAGAGAGAGAGAAGCAATAATAAAGTGGATTTGGGGTAGCTGGATGGCTAGACCCAGATGGCTTGGTCCTATGCTGTTTAACATGTTTATTAGTGATTTGGATAAAGAAATAGATGTCATGATCATCAAATCTGCAGATGAAATAAATCTAAGAGGTATACCTAAAACATCAGATGGCAGAATAAGTGTCTGAAGAGATCTCATTAGGCTAGAACATTGGGACAAACCTAATAAGATGAAAAGAAATAATGACAAATGTGAAGTCTTACACTGAGATTAAACAACAACAGCACCTTTGCAAGGGCAGTATTGGGGCACCGGCACTAGACTGTTCTAGTTCCTCTAAAAAATGAAGAAGACCCTGAGATTTTAATGGACTGAACTTGTGCCAACAAATTGGTACCGTGACAGCCAAAACAGTTAATGCAGATGTTGGCTGTATTGAGAGGAATGGTGCCCAGAGCTAAGGAAAAGAGTCCAACTATATGTACTCTATTCACATCTGGAGTATTGTGTTCAATCTTGGATACCACTTTCAGGAAAGGTCGCTGGTAACTTGAACGATATCCAGAGGAGGCTAGCCCTGGACAGTGAAGTGACTAGATGTTATTGTTATCCGAGGATAATTTGAAGGAAATGGAGGTATTTAACCTAGAGAAGAGAAAACTTAGTGGGAGCATGTCGCTATAGTCAAGTATTTAAAAGTCTGTCATGAGGAAGTACTTTTAGACATTCTACCTAGCCCCAGACTGTAGAAGTAGGAGCAATACATGAAGGGTGCAAAGAGGGAGATTTCAGCTGAATATAAGAAGAAACTTCCTACCAATTACAGTTGTTCAAAAGTGGAAGCCGAGATATGGCAACGTAACTTCAGTATTATCATTTTGCTATTCATCTTCCAACAATGCAACAATTCTCGAAGGGTCCCTCCTCACTCATAGTCTTCCAGCAAAAATTTGATAACTCCTGGGATGTGCTGGAAGGTATTCCAATGCAGGTACTAAATGACTTTTCAGATCCCTTCCAATTTTAAGATTCTGTGATTTTGTGATTAACTATTCAATAGTCTCCAAGGTCCCTTTCAGTTCTGACATTCTGTGATATTGCTTATTATTATTATAAATTATGGTTATCCCTTCCACATTGCAGGAGTTTGGGACACGGTATCCCTGTGATCTGGAAAATCTGTGTAAAATTTTTTGGCCCTTCCTTCATACCAGAGAAGTCTGAATTATTATGGTTTTAAAAGATAAAATATGGCAATATCATATAATACTATACATACATTTTATTCATTTCTGAGTTTCTAAACTTTTTCTATGCTATCTGCTAGCCTTCATGTATTGTCTGTGACTTCTGCAAAACTCTCCCAAGATTTCCATTTAATTTCTTATGCTGGCCCACAATATATCAAAACTGAGATGGAGAAAGTTACAATGTGGAAGGGATAACTGCATTATATTATATTATTTATTATTATATAGTATTATTATATTCTGTGATACAACATACATTTTGGTAAGTGATCATATTATTTTGAATTGAACCATCAGTAAGTTTTTTTTTTTAATCCAAGTCATACGATAGTATAACTCCAGTAATGAAATTCCTTGTAACAACTCTATTGCAGTAGAAAACGAAGGACTTTTAGGTTTGTTTTTGTGGTTTTTTGGCAATAAGTGGGAGGATTAGGAAAAAATACAACCCGAGAAGACCCAAAATCACACCTGTAAACTCTTGCTACAAAAAGCTATACTTAAAGGACAAGTTTGTATCCCTTTGACAATAGCATGTTTTCTAATTAGAGTATATCCTCTGCATTATTAGGGAAGAGACTCTATAACAGAGTTAAGAGAAAAGAAGGTAAGCCTTGGAGCTAGAGATGAAGCATCTGTTTACCTGCATGAGCTTTGAGTTGAGCCTGAGTACCATGTGAGTTCCTCCAGGGTCTTAGATAAAGCTGAGGTTTTTACTGGGTAGTTTATAATTAGAATCTGAAATAAGTAATCTCCCCTGCCAACCTGTAATTATGGAGGGAGTAGGAATCAAAAGGAACACTGAGAATACTTTTCTGCCTAGGGCAGAAAAATTTGTGTGTTGAATTCTTGATATATCTGGGGATGGAATCATGTGGCAGATGGGGGACCAGGGTGCTCCTCTTCCTTAAAAAGAGGACTCTTGTAAGTGGTGAGGTATTTATCTCTGAGAGAGGTACTATCACTACCCAAGTTAACTGTTGAGGGAATGGTAGCGTATACATCCAATTTGTCCTTATAAACTTATTCTAGAAAGATGGCACTGGGCTTTTGCATATGCTATTGTAGGGGGAACCACAGAAGGACCCCACTTAAAATCCAGCCTCAGACATGTACTAGCTGTATGATCCTGGGTAAGTCATTTAACCTTGTTAGCTTCATCTATAAAATGAGCTGGAAAAGGAAATGGCAAACCATTCCAATATCTTTGCCAAGAAAATCCTAAATGGGGTCACAGAGAGTTGGACAGGACTGAAACAACTCAACAACAAAATGTCTCATGAACTTGTTGAGATTATAGGTTGTGGACCTTTATTGGAAGGGGAGTAACTCCTACAGAGCTAGATATAGGTCTTAGCCTGGGGTGGGGAACCTGCAGCCTTCTAGGTCCTTTGGACTGAGTCCAAGTTTTACAGAACAAATCCTTTTATTAAGGGGATTTGTTCTGTGAACTTTGGATTCAGTCAAAGGGATGCACTTGAGGACCTAGAGGGCCACGGATGGCCCCGACGCCACAGGTTCCCTATTCCTGCCTTGGCCTCTTGTTGAGAGATCACAAGACTCACCTGGTCTCCAGTGGTTGGGGATGCCTAATGATGCTCAGGAGAGTGTTCCCTTGTTAGAAGAGTCCCCTCTGAAATCTGTAAGAGCTAACTGTGAAATGCCGTACTTTGTTTTATACCCCACACCCCATTTTCTTTGTCTTAGTCTTTCATATAAGACAGTAGGCATATGAGAGAGAGGGGAGGGAGGAAAGAGAATTTCTCTATTCTTCCCAGAATAACAAAATGTCAACTTGCAGGAGAAGCACATGGCAAATGGCCTGCACTTGTCCAGGAGAACCTGCTGGGGGATATTCTGGATTTCTAGGTCCCATCTATCATCTTCTGACTTTGTTTCCTTTTCTGGGCACAGGTGAGACACCAGTAATATACCAGTTTTGGACATAATCTTGTGAGTGATCCTGATACAGCAGCAGTCTGGTGCACATGTAGAGTGAGTCAGCTTGCTTGGCTGATGCAACCTCCCCATGAGGAGAGACTGAGGACCCTACTGGAAGAAGCCATGACAAAGTGGAAGTGCCACTTGGACAGGCTGGGATCAGTGTCTGGTTCTAATATTCTAATCACAGAGTTAGGAAGAAACTTTTTAGAATGGCTGTGTAATCAGAACTGCGGGTGGCTTCAAAAGTACAAACTCTATCTTGGCCTAATCCCTTTTGTCAGTACTTGCTTTGGCTAAACGCTGGTGGTACAGTCTCCTTCATTAACACCATCTGGTGAGAGACATTATTGTAAAGGGAGAGACCTTGGATATTCCTCCCTCTGAAGCCATGTGGCTAGAGGAAAGAATCTCAAACGTAGGTCTTCTCGTTTCAAGTCTGGTATTCTTTCCACTTTCAGAGAAGATAATTTCAGCCTCCTAAGAAATAAGGTCCTAGGGTAGCTAGGTGGTGCAGTGGACAGAGCACCAGCCCTGGATTCAGGAGGACCTGAGTTCAAATCAGCCCTCAGACACATAACACTTACTAGCTATGTGACCCTGGGCAAGTCACTTAACCCCATTGCCTAGCCAAAAAAAAAAAAATAAGGTCCTAACCTCTGTATGCTGTTATCTCTGTGGTTAGGCGGAAAAAAATGCTATTTCATAACTATTCCTCTAGTAAATAAATAGCTAACATTTATACAGTGTTTACTCTATGCTAGGAACTGTGCTAAGTACCTTACAATTATCTCGTTTGATCTTCACAGCAACCTTGGAAGCTAGGAGCTGTTATTATCCCCATTTTATAGATGAGGAAACTGAGGCAAACAGGTTAAATCATTTGTCCAAGGTCACTGGATTTAAATGCAGGTCTTCCTGACTCTAGGCCTGGTGCTCTATCTGTTGTATTACCTAGCTATCTAAGTCCCCTTGGGGACTGCTTATCACTGTTCCAGCAGCCTTCTCATTCCAGTTATCCCTGTTTTGTTTTCTTTTCTGGTGAAGAAACAATTTTAAATCAACTGTATTTTTTTTTTAAAGTAGCTTTTATCAGGATAAAATTGACTAGGAAGCATTAGGACCCTCACATAATTCCCATGAGATTCTGAGAACATTCTCTAAAACATTCTCAGCTTTATGTTTTTCCTAAAAGGAATGTGTGCAGAGGAGATGGGATTATGGAATCATTGCTTTAGAGCTAAGAGAGACCCCCTCATTTTATAGCCAAGGATACTAAGGCTGAGAGAGATTAACTTGACTTTACTGTGATTGTAGAGCTAATGAGTGTCTGAGGAGGGATTTGAATGCAGCTCTTTCTGATGCTAGGCCTGGTGCTCTCTCCACTACATCACCTGGCTACCATCATGCTAGGCTTTCTCCCCTTCCACATTGCTTTCTCTGCACAGTTTTTTTCTCTAAGCTCCTGTCCAATTTCCATTATAAGTCCTGCTTTCTCTCAATTCTGACTCAAAAAACAAATGAACAAAAAAAAAACACACTTAGGGACTGAAACCCAAGATTCTCTAGCAAGATTTAAAAAACAAAAGTCTGTAGTAATTGCAATCTACAAAGTGTCTTAAAAGTCTTATAAGCTACTAGCTTATAAACTTAAAACTGCACTGAGACTTTTGGGACAACCCATATTCTTCTGTTTTAAAATTGTGTGGAGAAAAAAAAGCAAAACAAAATAAGCCCTTCCTCTTTTCCAAAATAAATTAAGGATATTTTTTTTCTGACACAGATATCAATATGAGTGATAATAATGAGAAGGAAGGTAGAGGAGGAAGGTAGGACTCAGTAATATAGCAACCACATTGTTAATAAAGGTAGAGGCATTCCCCATTTAGACAAAGTAAAGCTGTTGGTCTTAAAGGGAAAAGATAACACCTCCTGACTGGGAATCAGGCTCTCAAGAGCAGAGGTGGAAAGGCTTTGCCTACTCCAAGGCTAAGAGGCTCTGTCCTTTCTGATAGTGGGAGAAGTGGGAGAACTAGATCTTGTCCTGATAACAAGTTTTCCTGGTTCAGAGCTGGATTTCCTCAATGAGGGACCTCACTCTAACTTATGGTGACCACCCCAGTATATTTTTCAGAGCCTTGTTGAGTTTAATGCAAATGTGTGACTGGAGACAATGGCACTAAAGCAGACTGTGTGCCTTGGGCAAGTTCATTGTCTCTGCTAGCTTTTTCCTGTTCAATTCAGGTAGAATCCCTTCCAGTTCTTTTACATATGAAAGCATCTCACTTCACATTTTTTTGTCTCTGTCTTTGCCCCCAACTTGCTAAAAACTAAATGGGTGACAACCTTAAGTAAGCAATGGTTAAGAATGGTAGACTTCACTAACCTTAGTGCCTTGAACATAGTAGGTGCTTAATAAAAATTTTTTTTATGTATAATTGATAGGGCTGTTGCTTGCCTTCTCAGTGAGTGAGAGAGAGGCTGGAGAGAGGGAAAGAATTTGAAACTCAAAATTTTAAAAAAGAATGTTAAAAATAAATAATGTATTTTAAAAAATAGTTGTTAAATTAATAACTCTCAGAATTTCCCAGTGAAGATGCCAAATATTCCTTAGTGGAGGAGGGGGACAAAGAGAGGGATAAGCTCATCTCAGTGCTGTACATAATGACTCTGCAATGAAGCATTTGAATTATGTTTCCCTGGGGCAAGAGGAAAAGTTAAAACAAGATTGATATCAGATTCTCTTCCACTTATTTACTCCCATTGTATGTGGATTGACTATCAATCTTAATATATCTCTTCTATAAAGAACTCCATAGGTAGCTACTTCTTCCTGACAAGACTACAGGGCTGTTCTCTTCTCCCATGGGCTAGCCAACATTAAACAAAGAGACTGAGGAAAAACCAGAATGCTATGTTCATTGGAAATGTGTTTATTTTTGTTGAAATATGGCTATACCAGGAACATTGTAGTTTCCTGTGCTGATAGCTTAAGTAGAAAAGTAGGAGGAGTACAGACTGGTTTGGGGGTGGGAGGAGAAGAGTAGGCAGAATGAACATTTTTTTTAGTAGACAAAATGCTAAAACTTTCCATCTATGTATGTTTCATGGGTATCTCTAGGGTAATTTTCATGGGGAAATTTTATTTAATTTTATGTGTAGTAGGATGTCATAGTGGATAGAGGACCACACTCTGGGTTAGAAAGACCTGGGCTTAAGTCCATCTTTTGACACATATTGGCTATGAGATTGTGCACAGAACCTTCAAGAATCTAAGGCCATCTCCACACTTTAGGACTGTAGGGGAAGGTACCATATTATAACTACAGCTTTGGAGAGCTGGTGATGATGGGGAAGATACGCTTTTTCCTTATGCCTTCATCCAATAGTAAGTTCCAGTTAGTATGATGTCAGATAAGATCACAAATTTGGGCATAGCATTGCCTTAGAAAGACTAAATGAGAATCTGGATGTCCTGAGGAGCCTATTAATTTTTGCACCTGGGTTAAGTGTTACAAATTGGGCAGGGAAAATTCCCCTGCCTAAAGGGGTAGAACGAAAGTACTCATCATCTAGTAGCTTTCTATTTCAATTATTTATTCTTTTTAACTAGGTACAAAACTTGATTATGTCTACATCGCTGAAGGACTGCAAGTGCATTCAGCGTCCTAGAACAAAATTCTGATTGTCTCACCCCAGTTAAGGTTCTTTGTCCTAAGAGGCTAACATGATGCATACTAGGTAGCATTATGGATAGAGTGCAAGACAATCTGTCAGGAAGACCTGAGTTCAAATCCTCCCTTAGACATCTACTAGTTATGTGACCCTGGTCAAGTCACTTAATCTCCCCAAGATTCAATTTCCTCATCTGTAAAATGGGGATAACAATAGCAGCTACCTACCAGGGCTGTTTTGAGGTAATGAGGTAAAATTTAGAAAACACTTTGCAAACCTCAAGGCACTGTAGAAAAGCTATCTATTATTACTGTTGTTGTTATCTGAGTATAGAATAGAATAGAATAGGATGGGAAGGTTTTATAAAACTTTCTTAGAAGAGGTAGCATTTGGGCTGGACCCTGAAGGAGGAATAGCATGAACAAAGGGGCAGAGACTTTTATAAGGAACACTGAGCAGTCCAATTTGGCTGGATTATACACCACATGGAGAGAGTGTGTATAAAATACAGCTAGAATGGTAGGAAATCACTGGGTCATGAATGCCAGGCTGAGGAGTTTGGGCTTTATTTAGTGGGCAGTCGGGACACATTGAAGTTTTCCGGCTGAAGACCGATATGATCAATGTGGGATCTGGGACAGGGGCACAGGAACAGACATTGGGAATAAGGCCAACCTTACTAGTACTTATGATAAGTGATAGCCAAGGTGAGATGATTTCAGTGACATGGAAAAGGTTGCCTGGCCCCCAAAGTATCTCCTTTACCTTTTCACCTCTGCCTAAAACAACATTGTAGGAAATTAATTTAGCTTACTCATTTTATACTTCAAGGATCCATTACTGTGTCCTTGTGGGTATACTTCACTGAAATAAATCCCAACCCTTATTCAATTTGATTAATGATTGATCTTTGAGAATTACTGTGGTTAAATTATAATTTTGGGGGGGGATTGAACCTATGACTTCATTGGAATTAGCAACTAGAATGAAGAAACCCCCTTTCAACCAATGTAGATGGTCACCTGTTCATCAATTTAGAGGTTTAGAAAGTTGTCCAGAACAAGGAGAAATTAAGTGACTTAACCAGGTTCACACAATAAATATGTGTCAAAGGTAGGTCTTGAGTCTGTCCTGACTCTAAGGTCAGTTGTCTACCCATTATACCACACTGCTGTTGTTGTTCAGTTGTTTCTATTGTATCCAATGCTTCATGACTACATTTGGGGTTTTCTTGGCAAAGATACTGGAGGGGCTTTGCCATTTCCTTCTCCAGCTCATTTTACAGAAGAGGAAACTGAGGCAAACAGGGTTAAGTGACTTGCCCAGAGTTACACATCCAGTGTCTGAGGTCAGATTTGAACTCAGTTCTTCTTGACTCTAGGCCTGGTGCTCTATCCACTGTGCCACCTAGCTGCCTATACCACACTGCCTTTCCATTAAATAACAGCTGTAACTGACATTTGTGTATTATCTTATTATGTTCATAGCCATTTGGATCTTAAGGGACCCATGGACCCTCAAGTGAAGAACTCCTGTTCAAGAGTATGGGGCTAAGGGATTCCCAAGCAAGAGAGAAATCCCTACGACCTGGGGAAGGACAACGGCAGGGAAGTCAGGTCGAGAAGAAAAGGCATCATGAAAGTACTGGTAAGCCATTAAACTGTTGTCAGAGCATCCCCAGAAAGACCCTGTGGGTTATCCTGATCCTTTCCTTGCCAAGAGAGTCGAAACAGCCAGTGGACGATTTCCCTACTACCTTGCTCCATAGGAACATATCTCTAACTTTAGTCAGAAGTCAATCAGAATTTTCAGAAATTTACAGCAATTTAAGTCACACATTATACTATGTTATAGAAATGATTATTTTATTCCATAAATTAAAAATAAAAGATTAAAAAAATTTACAGCAAAATGAACATATGTATTAGCAAGAATGCCTTTGAGGTTTTCTGGGTGAGAGATAGAGGACCATGGATATATATCTAAAAAGCACCTGAGAGGCCATCAACTGTAGCCCCTTCATGTCACAGATGAGGACACTGAGCCCCAAAAAAGTTACATGACTTGGCCAATGTCATATAGCTTGTAAGCATCAGGGACAGGGATTTGAACCTAGGTCCTCCAAATCTTCCATGGTCTTCCATGGTCTACCATGCTGCCTATATTCTGTCCCCATTTTCCCTCTGAAGCTGATTTTGGTCTTTTTTTTTTGTTTGTTAGATTGTAAAGAACTTTTTAACCCATCACATATCTATTGAAATCCACTGGAGTCTGCAAGGCATTTGTTTGTTGAATATATCGAAAAAGTGTGCCTTTGTATAAAGACTGAACTTATAAGGCAATGCTTTGGAGGTCAATGACTTTTTATTTCTTCTTTTAGGGTATTATTGCGATCTCCAGTACTTTGGTTGGTTTATTTTTGTCTTTCTGAACTATAGAAAGAGTCAACCCAGTCACCCTAAGGCACGAAGGTAGTATAGGAATGTGTATTGGAGAAGGGGGAGTAGTGGTTATGGAGAAACATGTAATTCCTAGAGGAGATGAGATTTGGGAAGGTTTATAGGGATCAGCCCCTTGCAAAAACGGGAACATCTCCAGCCTTTAGCCTCCGCCTAATATTTACAGAATTTCTGTTCCCTACGTGCAGCAGAGCACTGGAATGGAACACCTGCACAGAACAATTGGCACAGTCCATGGACTTGTTTGAGACTCAGTATCCTGTTTGGGAATTGTTTCAAATGAAATAAATGACTATTCCCTGTATCCGAAACTGGTTGGTTTTTTTTTTTTTTTTTTTTTTTTTGGTAGAAGTGTAGGGGAGAAAAGAAAACATTAGTGAGTCTTACCTTGATGTTAGAAATTAGTCTGCAGCCAGCAACTGGCTGCACCCACCCCCACACATAGGCAGGATGTCTGGTTGCCAGTTGTTTGCCTCTCTCATGTACTTTTGAAGAAGAGGTGGGAAGGGGGAGCAACAGGATCCCAGAGCTCTGGAGTGCACTTTGGTGGGGTCAGGGCAAGAAAAGAAGGGAAGAGAAGTCCTAGCAGCCTCAGGTGGCTTATATGTTTCTTGTGTCTTTTTTTTCCCTTCCTTCCTTCCCTCTTTCTTTCCTTCCTTCTTTCTTTCTCTTTCTTTTTCTCTTTCTCCCTTCTTTCTTTCTTCCTCTCTTTTTTCTTCCTTCCTTCTTTATGTCCTTCCTTCTTTCCTTCTTTCTCTCTTTTTTCCTTCCTTCCTTCCTTCTATTTGTCTCCCTCCCCCTCTTCCTCTTCTCTCCTACTCCTTTCTTCTCACTCATAAAGAATACACACATTTCCTTAAGGCTGGTAATTAATTTCTCCTATCATGTCTTATCCTGGGTACTGCAATACAAATATTTCATGGAATATTAAAACAAAGAAAAAAAAGATCTGAGACAGAATGCTCCACCCTCTAGTACTTGGGGTCAATAAGTGTGCTTGTGGGGAGCCCACATAATTATTTGATGAGATTCTCATGCCTTCTATGGAGCTAGCTTGACAGAATCTTGGAGTTCGAATGGGTGCTAGAGGAATCTAGCATCTAACTTGAACCTGAATGAATCCCCTCTAAAACAAGTGGTTGTCTAGTTTTTTCTTGAAGCTTTCTAGAGAGGGCACCCCACTATTCCACTTTTGGATAGCTCTAATTTACAGGTTTCTATCTATTTTTTTTAAGTTCCTTTTACCCTTTGATTCTCAGTAAACCTTCCCATATCCCCTAATCAATTTGAAAAGAAATAAATTCTAGAGCTTACCATGCACATATATGAACGTTAGAAATAGAACATTAATTTTCATATTTTATATATAACTTATTTAGTATTATAACATTGTTAAATATTCCCAGAATATAGTCAAATACATTAGTGATTTGATTGATTCTATTTCTTATTGACCCAAATTTTCTCCCAAGTATAGTTTTTGAAAGAGATGGCTACCTATCACGTTCAGCTTCCAGTTTGTTTCTTGGTTTAGATCTGATTGAGAACAGGACTGAAACTCTTGATTTAAAGAGAGAAATTCATATAAGGAGAATCAAAACAAGGGTGTGTGGGAGTCAGCTCCATGCTGTTGATTGTTAAGTTTCCATTGTGAGCATCTACACCTCAGAAAATCAGCAGATGTTAGAAATCAAGGTTTGATTAATTGTTCTGTTGATTATCTAGATTTAAGAAAGTGATTGAGAAAATGTTAATAATGCAGATTAAACTTAAAAGTGTACATATATTTTCCTCCTTGGAGAGCTGGTCGTTAAACATTTAGCACCACTCCCTCACGAAAATCCAATTCACTTGCAAGTCATGGCATCATCTTCCTGATGTTATGGTGCTTTTCGAGAATGAAGGAAAAACCAAATAACCACACCTTAGAGTAAGAGCCTTATGAGCAAATTTAATAAGAATGGATAGACTTTTCCAAGGGTACACCAAAAATTTTTATAATTTCATTGACTGGAAATCAATTTGGAATTTCTGGTTAATGTGGAGATCCATGAACTTGTCTTTCACTGGGTTGCCATTACTGTTTTTTTCTAGTTCAGTGAAAAAAGAATTTAGTATCCAAACTTCATTGGTTTGGGTTAGTAAGAATTATTCCTTCAATTGTCTCTTTCACATTTTTTCAGATGCACTAAAATTTCTCTTTCCCACCTGCCCCTTCTGCCTCCCGTAGTCTATAAATTATTTTATCAATATTGCTGCTTTCTCAATCTTTCAGAGCATAATATAGTTATTTACCAAATATTTTTGTTACTCCCAAGCATTTTGTACACACCTCAGGGTATGCATATCCCAGGCTAAGATTGTTAGGAAGTTTTCCCTTATATTGAACTTAAATCTGATTCTCCTTAACTATAACAATTGTTCCTACCTCTGTCCTCTGGAGCCAAGAAGCATTTCTCTTCTGAATAAGTATACTTGAGACATTTGATGACGTATCCCACCCAAGTCTTCTCTTCTCCAGGCTAAACAGTCCCCATTTCCTTCAACCAAACTTTCTATGTCATGATCTAGAGGCCTGCCATGATATCAGTTCCCCTTTTCTGGAGGATCTCCAGTTTATCAATGTCCTTTCTAAAATGTGGTGCCCAGAATTGAGCAAGATACTGTAGATGCAATAGATAGAACACCAGGCTTGGAGTCGGGAAGACTCTGAGTTCAAATCTGGCCTCAGACATTTACTAACTGGGTGACTCTGGGCAAGTCACTTAATCCTGTTTGCCTCAGTTTCCTCATCTGTAAAATGAGCTGGAGAAGGAAATGGCAAATCACTCTAGTATATTTGCCAAGAAAAAACCCAAATGGGGTCATGAAGATTTGGACAAAACTGAAATGACTCAACGACAACAAGGATGGTCCCACATAAGACCTCGCTCTGCTTCTGACCACAAGCCTGATTAAGGTACCAGATTTTTCACACTTAGTCCTCATTTAGAGCAAGTTTGATTTTTCTGCATGTTATTTCTCTTTTTCTCTTTCCATTTGATGTGAAGATATAGCTACGAACTATCCATATTAATTCCAAGGTACCTTGAGAAATTCTAGATCGAGTCTATCACTCGCCAGGTGGATCACAAGAAGACATCGTATGGGGCATTCCTAGAAACTGCACCAACGGGTATTTATTTCCAGGCAATCCCCTTCTCAGTGTCTTGTGGTGACCCCTGGAGTCTCACTGCTGCCCTTCTTTGGACTGGAGTGATAGATAGTCCAGTAGTTGTGAATTTGAATCCAGCCTCAGACACTTACTCTATCTGTAGTCCTGGGCAAGTCATTTACCCTTGCTCATCTTCTTGCTTTGTGCTTCATCTGTAAAATGGGCATGATAACAGTGCCCACCTCACAAGGTTATTGTGAGAATCAAAATCAAATGAGATAATATATGGAAAATCCTTGGCTAACCTGAAAGTGGTCCATAAATGTTTGCTATTATTAATGTGGCATAGTGGAAAGAGCATTAGACTTGGAATCAGAGGGAGCTGAGTTCAAGTACTGACTTCTCTCCTTTTTTTGAATATACTTATATATACCCTGGGTGTTTCCCCCATTAGAACATAAGCTCTTTGTGAGTAGAGATTGTTTTATTTATTGTATCTATTTCCCTAGCACCTAGCCCTGTGCTTGGCACAAAGTTGGTGCTTTATGAATGCTTTTCACTTGATTGATTACTAGTTCTGTGACCTTGGACAAGACATTTAATCATTCTGGGATTCAGTTTCTCTATCTGTAAAATAAGGAAGCTGGACTAGAATCTGGTCTGATTGGGCATTCAAGGACCAGGGCATAAAGTTAGATGGGGGAAAAATAACATCTTTATTTTCACTAACCTTTGGTTTCTTTTTGTAATACTACCTATTTTATTTTATACTTTTAAAAACATTATTGTGAGAAGAGGTCCATAGACTTCCAGACTGCCAAAGGAATCCATGACAACAAAAAAGGTTAGGAACCTCTGGTGGCTGATGCCTAAGGCTCCTTCGAGCTCCATATCTATGATGCTCTGATCTTCAAACGTCTGGCTCAGTACTCCAACTGGCCAGAAGCCCCATGCAACAATGCGCAATGATGATTTCCAGCGGGACCCCAGTGCTAAGAGGTCAAGGCTCCAGGAGCGATATTCCTAATCTGTCAAGGCTCAGAGTGGGAAAAGTACTTTAATCGCCAAATTATGGGGAGCAGTGCTCAGCCTTGCTCTGGACAGCCAGCTCATAACCCAGGTCTTTAAGCCCGCTGGAACGTTTCTCCCTTTCTCCTGGTCTAACAAGTCATTTAGCAAACAGCAGGTTCAGTAGAAGTCTCTGACCCGTGATTTATGTGTCATAAAAGGGCCTGGATGTTTGATGCCAGTACTTATCTGCCTGCCTAAGAAAAATGTAATGAAAGCTAATGGACCCTCTGTCACTAATGCTGCCGCTGTTTCTCAGACTCACAGTGCACAACAAACTCCATTTTAAGCTTGTTTCGTTGTCATGGCCAAGCTGTTTTTCATCCTCACTATCCCAATGGAGGCCTCTGGTGGCTTGGCGGTGCCTTATTACTATAGCCTTCAGATGCAGAACTGGACGGTAAAAATACTGCCTCTTCCCCACCCCCATATACAACCAAAGCCAAACTGCTGGATAGCCTGAACAATAAAGGTGGTCTGCATCCCTGGTGTCAAAAACACATTTTGAAGCAAAAATTCAGCCTCAAGCATATGTCTTTTTTCTCCCCCTTTCCCATTTTATGGTGATTTTTGCAATCCACTGGCAGGAAACAGAGCTCCTAGACTAATGGGACTCCTTGGTCTCAGACATTCACCAACTCCTTTGTCTTGGACATCCGTCCTCAAAGTCCAATGGCAGGGCCCATTTTAATCTCATAATTACCTTCCAGATGCCTGCATTTACTGAACAAAGATGATTAGTGCAGACAGGCAGAGGCCTCTAGGTGGTGCCATAACTCAACCAGAATGTGGCAGGTTGAGGCTAATGAATTAGTGTTCAGAAAAGTTGAATACCTTTTTTTTTTTTTTTTTTTACAATTTAAAGAAAGAAAACAAAAACAACATAAATACATCATTTGGTCTTTAGGAAATCATAGTGATTTTTAAAAATGAGCCCTTTGAAATCTATCAACGAGTGGACTCTACATTAAGAATTCCTGTCATGGATCTAAGGAACTTCTATTCTTATAATTTTTGTTGTTCTTCTTTATGCGGCTCATGAATTTGAATGGGAAAAATTATATCTTTATTTTCACTAACCTCTACTTGAAATTATGCATTTCCTTCGATTATAAATCTAGGCAACAAATTAAAATAGCCAGATTCACCAAACTGCCAAAGGGGTTGATGACATAAAAATGTTTAAGACCTGGTCCATGAGCTCCTGCTGATTTATACCACAGTCATTATTTAGCAGAGGTTCTGGGGTTGGGGTTGGGGATAGGTATATTAATTTAGGGATGATAGCATGAAATAAAAGGAAAACATAAGTGGAAAGTCATAAAACAGTTTTCCTATGTTGAGAACCCCTTCTGGGGAAGAGGGGAAAGAAAGAAGCATTTATTATAGCACCTACTGTGTTCCAGTCACTGTACAAAGGCCATAATTGCCTCTACCTTTTTACTTTTTTCAAATATTTATAAGGTATTTTCCTCTAAACTCTTCACTTAACCAAGGTTGTCTTTTTCCCATCTGCCATCAGCCCTCAGCCCTCTGGTACCTATATAGTAGCCTTTTGGGAGTTACCATATGACTCTGTCGACACATCAAGCTAAACCCTTTCATAGAGTTTTCCTCACATGAACTGTGCTTTAGTTATGTTTTCTCTATCTTGTACTTTTTTGTGTGTGATTTCATTGGTGCGATTGAATAATGCCTTCATAGACACAGACCATTAGCCATCCACATTATACACACTACATAGAATAATGCAGGTATAATTCATTCTTTTTTGTGTCATGGGCTTCTTTGGTAGCCTATGGATACTTCTGAAGATAAGGGTGTTTTGGGTTTTGGTTTTGTTTTTAAAAATCGTAATTGAAGGAAGTGCTAAATTTCAGTTAAGGGCTAGTGAAAATAAAGATGTGATCCTTTCTTTTCCCCCCATCCAAGGTCCCATTCATAGAACCCTTGAAATCTACCCATTAGACCAAGTCCATGGACCCCCAAGTTAAGAACCCCTGGTATGGGAAAAAGTTCAAACCCTGCCTCAGACACTTACTAGCTCTGTGACATGGGCAAGTTATAGACTTTGTGCCTCAGTTTCCTCATCTGTAAAATAAGGGGGTAGATCAGGGGTGGGGAACCTGCAGCCTTGAGGACACATGTGGCCCTCTAGGTCCTCAAGTACGTCCCTTTGAATCCAAACTTCACAGAACAAATCCCCTTAATAAAAGGATTTGTTCTGTAAAACTTGGACTGAGTCAAAAGGTCACACCCGAAGACCTAGAAGGTCACATGTGGCCTCGAGGCCACAAGTTCCCCATCCCTGGGTTAGATTTCACATTTTTAAGGTCCCTTCTACTCTAAATCTGTGATCTATGATTCTTGACTATACTCTATCAATAGTCCTGCAAACAAGATTGACCTGCTATAAAATCTTCCCTAACCCTTTATATTATCTTTTTAGATCCTAACTTTGTCATTGCCAACACCCTATTTTTGTGTCCAGGGCAGCTAAGGTGGCCCACTGGATAGAATGTCAGTACTAGAGTCAGGAAGACCTGAGTTCAAAACCTGCCTCAGACACTTACTAGCTGTGTGACCCTGGGCAAGTCACTTAGCCCTATTTACCTCAGTTTCCTCATCTATAAAACGAACTAGAGAAGGAAATGGCAAATCACTACAGTATCTTTGCCAAGAAAACCCCAAACGGGGTCATGGACAAGTCTGATGTGATTGAACAACAAAGACAACAAAGTGTCTTTTGCAAATCCATTAACATCCAAGCAGTGCTGTGGAGCCTTACCTGGACTGATTGTTTGCAAGGCCCCTTACCCACTTAGGAGGGGATTTGGGGTTTGGAAGGAAGGCTGGAGGCTGCCGGGCAGAACATGCAGATTTAGCATCTCTGCCTTCCCTTACTGCCTCCTCCCAGTGGGAGGGTGGGGTTTTAGCAGCTCTGTTTAACCAAGGATTATTTAGCATTTTTATTCTCTGAAGGTGTTGGCATAGCTTCAGTTATTCTACAGAGGCAGCTTTTTGCTTTGCCTTTCTTTGTTTGCAGGGAACATTTCCATAGATAAGCACCCCACACAGTAAATAAGCTACCTTGTTATTACATTGCTTGCAATTTACCTGTAACAGACAGCTGTGCCCCCTAGAATGGCGCAATAGCTAATCCATACTGCTGCATGATTTTTATCTCATACAGGAAACTGACATGTTTAAAAGTGGAGGCCGTCATTGATCATCTGTTGGAAACTAGCTTTAGCTTCTCTACTGTGCATTGGGGTTTGTGGGCTTTTTTCCTTCAGGATATAAATCAGAGGTCTTTAACCTAGATTTTGCTGGGCATTTAATTTTATGTTCAATTGCTTTTTGAGCTTCCCTCTCTCCAAAATCTACATACAGTTTCTGTTTGATTTAGTTAAGGAAATCTCTCCCCTTACCCCCCACCCTGTTAGCAGTGAGATTGGCAGTTTTCATTATAATTGATAGTTATTAATAATAATGGCTAGCATTTATTTATTTATAGCTTTTTAGAATATCATTTGATCTTCACAACTGTGGGAAGTAGGTGCTATTATTATATCCATTTTATGAATGATGGATTGGGATGACATTCCAATCTTCATTTCCTATTCCTGCTTCCATCACCCTAATCCAGGCTTAGGTGACTGTAATAGGCTATTGACAACAAAAACAACTAACATTTATATGTTTTTTATATATATATATATATATGTATATATATTAAAAAGTATAGTGCTTACTATGTGTCAAGTACTGTGCTAAGTACTTTATAATTATTATCTCATTTTGTCCCTACCCTAGGAGGTAGGTGCTATTATCACTTCCATTTTACAGAGGAGGAAACTGAGGCAGACAAAGGCTGAGTGAGTTACCCACAGTCACATAGCTAGTAAGTGTCTGAGGCCAGATTTGAACTCATGAAGATGTCTTTCTGATTCCAAGACCAGTGCTCTCTCCACTGTACTACCTGGCTATCCCATACTAGCCATTGGCAAGTAATTTAGGGATAAGGATTGAATCTGGGGGTTTTATTGGTTTGGGGAATTCCCAGATGAGGATATTCCCTCTCCCAATTCAGGTCAGTAACTTCTCTGCAATTTATGATCTTAGAATTGCTCAGTCTAAGCACTGAGTGACAAGTTAAGTGACTTGCCCAAGGTAATACAACCAGTTCCTGTGTGAGGTGACATTTAAAGAGGCCAATTCTCTATCCATTAATGCATGACTGTCTAAATCTAAGTATTTAAGAAAATCATACAGGTATTTGGGGTGGGGTATGATGGAGTTAAGGTAACTAAGGGCAATATTTGAATTTTAATTTCTGTGTGCAGACCCCTGGGGGCAAGGGATGAGCTGGTAGTTTTTATTCATTTTCAAAACTAATTTATTTGTCCTCAGCTATAAAATGAGGGAGTTGGACCAAATGACCTCTGAAATGCCTTCCAGCTCTAGACCTACGATCCCCTCTGTTTTTCACAACTATTTTGTTTTAAATTACTGGGTACTCCATATTCTCTCATATTTACAATAGATCTCACCAATTTGGTTGTTCCCTCCATGGGTGCCCTATACAGTCTGGCTATTGCTGGCAATGCTTATAAGCATTGGACCCAAGATCCCATCCAACCTAATTCAATCCCCATAATTTATACCTTTGATCTCAGGAATCTTTTAATGAGAGACAGTGGGGCATCACAGATAGGGCGCTGAACTTGAAATCAGGAAGACTCATTTTCATAAGCCTGCCTCAGACACTTACTAACTCTGTGACCCTTAACCTATCTGTGCCTCGGTTTCTTCATTCTGTAAAATGAAGAAGTTAGACTCAGCTTCTAAGGTCCTTTCGACCTCTAAAACTGTGATCCTAATGCTAGTGACAACTCCCACTCACTTTGTTCATTAATTCAACAAGCATTTATTAAGTGTCTTTGTTTCATGAAAGGAAATAATGACTTATAGCTTCTATGATGAGGTTTTTTTGTGGTCATACTGTGTCTGAGGTTCTCTCCATTTGGGGAATTCCCGATTCCTTTGTAACTTAGAATCTTCTCGAGTTACCTTGGGTCGAGTGCTTAAGCCTCTTGTCTAATGGTTACTGAGATAGAATGTGGTAGAGACCAAATCTGAATCCAATACCTCCTCTCTATTTCCTACCTCCTATGGCATCTGGGTGGTTAAGGAGTTATGCAGTATAGCTGCTTTCCTGGACCTGTTTATGAGTCACTTTTCCAGATGGGATGAAGTTGAAACTGGGTAGTTCAAATCCTATCCTCTGACCTTTCTCCTTCTCCCATTTCAGAAGCAGCATCATTAGTGATGTTTGACCTGGATATTCACTGGTGTCCAGGCATTCTTGGGTACACAAGCACACACACACACACACACACACACACACACACACACACACACACACACACACACTTAGACTGGAACTCATGCATGCAGAAGCAGTTGAACTACGCAGGTGAAGAATGTTTTTCATGACGTTATGTTTATGATAATCTATTTCGATGGTTAATTTGGTTTAGGACACTGATTTATTGCCAGTTTACAGATCTCTCTCTTTTTTTTATTGTCTTATTTGAATTATAGGGATGGCATGTGTGAAATGGAACTTCTTGGCCTATTGTTTTGCCTCTCACGCAACCAGTGTAGTTCAGACAATAAAAAAATCTATAAAATTAATATATACACAGAGTGAGGGAGGGAGGAAAGGGACAGAGAGACTGAGAATGGGTAATATTTGGAATCCGATGCCACATTTATCTCTCTCTAGTGAGGTTAAGAATCAAAATTTACATGTAGAGAAGCCATAAATGAGGTATGAAGTTGTTGTCTTCTGATGTAGGGAGACAGAAGTCTGATAAAGCTAGCATCATCTCTGTTACATATGAAAAAAAACCTGTTTTTACCTAATATTTAATTTTTAATGAGATATTATTGCTGGGATAACTCTGAAAATATATGCTGTAGTCTAAATCAATAGATTAAATGAAATAAAGACCAACAGCAGGACAATTTGGGTTTGTATGAGTTCCTTGGCTTGAATATAATGTGATATGATATAATATGATATAATATAATAATTTCTGCCTTTGGTAATAAATCAAACTGGAAATCTACAATGGAATTCTAGCTGCCAATGCTCCAGAGAAAGAGAATGGTCAGCAGACCGTTTGGGAGGTGCTCCAAGATCCAGTCCAATCTAACCCAATCCAACAAGCCTTTATTAAGTGTTCATAATTTATGCCTTTGAAAGGAAGTGTGATATAATGGAAGATGGTATAATAAGAGGGTGGTCTCAGAGTCTGGAAGACCTGGGTTCGAATTTCACTTCTTACAAGAGGAGTCTGTGTGATCCCGGAGGAATCAATTAACCTATCGGTGCCTCATGCAACTCTTGAGACTATAAATTGCAGAACATTCAGGGACCTCCTTCAGAACTGAACAAAGAAGCAAGGAAATTTGTGGGAGACACCCATCTCAGGGCTGGGAATATAAGGCAAAACAAAACAATAAACAACCCTTGACCTCAAAGTGTTTACCTTTTCCTGGGAGCTAAATGGATAAGTATATACAGCATCATTTGTAGTGTCCCAGGGGAAAGTTGTGTAATATCTCCGTGTATTCAATTTCTCTAGTTATAAAATGGATTTAACTCTCAACAGCCAATTCTACTATTCTGGACAGACTTTAAGCCCAAATACAACCTTTGTCCCCTCTTTTATCTTCAGTGACATACCCTTCCTCCTTCTCGCCTCCTCCCAGCCTCATCTCTCCACTGGGCCATATGCAATGTAGACTCAGGAGAAGAATCATCAAACTTACTGTTGCCATCTTTCCCCAGTCCTCAAGCCTTTCCTTGTCCCTTTTCCCAAAAGTTCCTTCCTCTGTCCTACCAGCTATTGTCCTATCTCTTTAACAAACTCCCTAGGTAATCAATCCTCATTGAATCACTTCATCCAGATCAAGTGCCCCCTAAATGTGGTGACAAAACCAACCTTTTTCAATTTCTAGCAAGTATCTTGAATGACCAGGTGGCAGCTCCCAGATGCAACTTCATTCCCTCATTCCTGGGTTGACTATTTACTGCTATGCCTCAAATGATGGTTATTATTGTTACAAATATTATTATGCTGAGGAAGCCAGCTTGCAAGCACCGACAGATGCATTGTTTACAAACATAATTAATGAGGTGATTTTTAATATCAACAGCTCAGCACCAGCCTTTCTAAAGACTGTTTATGGCCTGGGCTACAAAGCCATTTATAACTTGCACGACAGCTCCATGACGGGGCTGCCTCCAAGAGTCATTTCCTTTGGCTGGGCTACTGTTTATTTTATGAATGACAAAAATAAACCCCTGCATGTTGCTGAGGACGTATGTTTTATGTCTAGTGGGTCCAGAACCACCAGAAGGTAAACAGAGGAATACTTTCCTATGAAGTGAAGGTGTATCTCAGAGGCCTCATCGTCTCTATGTACACAATAGTCTTCCAAGGACAGCAGCTGTCTGGGGAGTGAAACATTCTCTCTCTAAAGATGGAGATCTTTTGTGTGATACGCTGCTGTATAAATACCTGGGGTATCAATACTTGGAAAAATGGGTTATATTTCAAAATGACTTTTGACAGCCACCACCTAATAGAACTTGTAGAGAGATATGCCTTAGATTTTTATTTTATTAACAGGTTTTGGGTTGTTGTTTTTTTTTCCCCCTGCCTCAGAGGGATTTGAAAACGTATTTGCTCTTTCCTAAAGCAAAGTGCCTGGAACCCAGTGGACACCTAATAAATACTTATTGCTGTAGGCAGTTAGGTGGTGTGGAACTCTTGGAGTCAAGAAGACCTGAGTTTGAATCCTATGAGTTGTATGACCCTGGACAAATCACTTAACTTTTCTCAATGTCCTCATCTGTAACATGGGGATAACAATAGCAGCACCTATCTCCTAGGATTGTTGCAGGGATCAAACAAGATACATATAAGATGTTTTTCAGATGACATATAGATAAATATATCTATAGATATTTAACTATATCAATAACTACTTATCTATGTATATATAGCAGGTATTTAATGCATGCTTGCTGAATAAATGATTGAATGAATGAATAAATGAATAAATGATGGGGAGAAATTTATCAGACCATACAAGTGACCTTGCCACTCAGGAGTAAGTAGCAAAGACAATATTCAAACCCAGGCATTCTATTGACCCAGAAAAGTCTGACTCAGGTTCAAGGGAGCTTTCAAGTCAACAACAATAATAATAATCATAGCTAGCAGATAGATGTTTAGACAGACAGATGGCTATAGAGATGTGGTAAAGAACAATGGGTTTGCATTCAGAACTCCTGGGTTTGAATACTGTCTCTGTTACTTACTCCTGGGTGACTTTTGGAAAGTCACTTATGTGGTCTGGTGAATTATTTTCCTTCATTTATTCAATCATTCATTCATTTTTTCAGCAAGCATATATTAAGCACCAGCTATGTGCTAAGAACTGTGCTAGGTGTTGGGGATTCAGAGACCAAAAACCAAACCACCCACATACAAACAAGCCCCTGCCTTCAAAGGGCTTACATTCTATCAGGGGAAATGATATGTACACATATCAAGAAAGAAAATGTGTACAGTCGGAGCAGGATGAGAATACTAGTAACTGGGAATTTCAATAAAGGGTTCTTATAGGAGGTGGCGCTTAAATGGAATTTAGGAAGAATCTATGGATTCCCAAGAGGGCTACAATTGGTGTGGGAGTGCATTCCAGGCAGTGGTGGGAAAGGGGGAGGGCACAGCCTGGGCAAAGGCATGAAGACTAGAGATGCAAAGTCTTAGAGAGCAATGGAGACTGCAAGGCAGGGAGTAATGTTTGATAAGCTTGGAAGGGTAGATTAGAGTGAGATTATGAAAGAAGGACTCATCCTTTAAAGCTCAAATCAAATGCCACCTCTTTATGAGATCTTCCCTGATACTACCTCATCCCTCACTTGGACCTTACATAGTTTTTTGGAGCAGGGAAGGGGCAGTTAGGTGGTGCAGTGGATACAGCTCTGGGTCTGGAGTCGGGAAGACCTGAGTTCAAATCAGGCCTCAGACACTTACTAGTTGTGTGACCTTGGGCAAGTCTTAACCCTGTTTGCCTCAGTTTCCTCATCTGTAAAATGAGCTGAAGAAGGAAATGGCAAACCACTCTAGTATCTTCACCAAAATCCCCCAAAAATGGGGTCATGAAGAGTTGGACACAACTGAAATAACTGAACAATAACAACTAGGCTGTAAGCTCCTTAAGGGAAGGGATTGAGTCTTATCTAAATTTCGGATCTACCCAGATGGATTAGTATAACCTTCTGCCCACAGTAAGCGCTTAATAATTGTTGTGTTTGTATTTATGTTTGACTTTGAGAAAGTCACTTCACTTCTCAAACTTTAGTCCCCTTGGTATTGGCTTAGATGATCTGACCTTCCAGCTTACTGATCATATGAAAGATGATCATGGGAAGCCATGGTTTTTGTCTTTTTCTTTGGTTCTCTGTACTCTGAAGTTGGAGACTGACTCAAGGAAGTGCTGATAAATGTTTAACAACTGGCTCTCTAAAAACACACCACTTGCTTTTAATTTTAATGAACATTATCAATATTTTCTCTATCACTCTTTTAAGTCTAGACGGTCAACAACCAATAAATCAAGCCCTGTTTTGCAGTGTTTACCAATTTCCAAAGTGTAAAAGCTCACACTGAACATTTAACAATCAGCTCTCCAGTATAAGCTGACTCCAGCACATCCCTGGCTGCATTCCCAGCACCTAATTCAATGCCTGGCACAGAACAGGTACTCAATTAAAGCTTGCTGAATGGAACTGATGAACCTTTCTAAATTTAGCTATGCTGGTCCTCTACAGTGTATAGGTCAGTCAACACCAGAAGCTTTTCTCCCTCCTCTACTATCTCAGAGATACAGGGTTGGAAGTGACCCTGGAGGCCATCTCATCCAACTCCCTCATTTTACAGACAAAGAAACTGAGTCTCGAGGAGGTAAAATGGTTTGCCCAAAGCCATAGACTTGGCAATCCCATCTTTGGAATTTAAAGTCAGGTGCTCTGACTCCAGAGTCAGTGCTTTTCCCACTGGTCAGATGCTCTGCTGGAGAGCCTTGGGTCATCTCCATGCTATTATAAATCTTTACCATTGACTCTTAAAAATGTTTCTTTTTCTTTTTATATAACCTACATTTTCCAATGTATTTCTCCTCCCATCCCCTTGCAGAGAGCCACTCATCAAAGAGTTTCTTAAAAGGGTTAAAAAACAAAGAATCAAACAACCTAATTTGTCAAAACTAACCAACATATTGGAAAAGTCTGACATCAAATACAGTACACCATACCCGTAGTCCCCCACCTCTGCAAAAAACCAAGAGGAGTTGATTACTCATAACCATTGACTCTTTATTCCAACCAAATTTTGAATTTAATCTAGGGCTTATTGTTCCTTTTTTCTAGTCCCTTCTGACCATTGAATCACCTAGTTTCTACTGGTTAGGAAAAGATACTATGACAGGGCACACAGGAGATGATTAGAAGCAATAAAAAGCAACCCTTTATAATTAAAGCCTGCAATCCTGTGCTTTGCTTGCTATTTCTAGGCAAACCGCCTCTGAAATACAGTTTTATGTTCCTGGATGCAAGTATCCTTGTTTATTATCTATCATCTTTGCATTGCTCTCAATAGTCATAAAAGTAGCACCTCTGGATGTGTGTTTGAGTGGCATTTGGGGATGGTGGAAGGAGGAGTAATGCCTGTAAGTGTCATGGGGCAGGGAGAAGGGAGGCATGAGCCTCAATGAATAGAAAGCCTGGTCGTTCTGGGAGGAGAAAGGATTTTAGCTGCATGTGCTCTGCCCACTCCTCAGAGCCATGTGGACCAATAAAACATTTGCATACATCCAGATTTTGTCTAAGACATTCCCAACTTGGAGAACCACAATGTAGGAAAGGCCAGGAGCAACAACACCTTTGGAATAGGTCATATGAGAAGGACTTTTCATGATTCTACCATATTTCAGAACTCTATGCTGAGTAGAGGAAGTCACTCATTTCTTCATTTTGCCGCTTTTAGTGAACTCTTGGTTTGGGAACTACGTTTGCCAGTGTTGTTGTTATTGGGTCATTTTCAGTTGTGTCCGACTCTTCATGACCCCATTTGGGGTTTTTTTGGCAAAGATACCAGAGTGGTTCACCATTTCTTTCTCCAGTTCATTTTACAGAAGGGAGAACTGAAGCAAACAAGGTTAAGTGATTTGCCCAAGGTCTGTAAGTGTCTGAGGCCAGATTTGAACTCTGGAAGATGAATCTTCATGATTCTAGAACCGGCACTCTATCCACTGCACCATCTAGTTGCTCCTTTGCTAGTGTAGACTGCCCAAATCCAGAGGTTAAGTAATTTGTCTTGTCCTCATTTGTAAAATAAGCTTGAGAAGGAAATGATCAACAATTCTGGTATCTCTGCCAAGAAAACCCCAAGTGGAGTCACGTACAGTTAGATACAACTAAAAAAATGATTTAACAAATGGACAAAAGGACTGGAATTGATGGGCATGGTACAGTTGAAAGAGAAATGGAGTCAAAAGACCAGGGTTCAAAATCTTCCTCTTCAACTTACTATAGATGTTACCATAAACAAGTTATTTCACTTCTCTGGGCCTCAGTTTGTACATCTGTAAAATGAGAGGGTTCGACTTCCATCTTCATATCAAGGTTACTATGCTTTTCTGTCTTCTGGAGGCAAGGACGATTGAAAACCCTTTCTATTGTTCTCCTCTATCTCTAGTGGTTATCTCACTTCAGCCAGAAGGTGCCAGAGCTCAGACTATCTGGTAATATCTGGTTTATTTTTGCCATCCCCATATCCTTAGGCCCTCCTTGCTTCTAGATAAGTGACTGCTCCTAGTATTGGATGGTCTGAATTTAGAGCCGGCCCTCCTAAAGCCATCCCTGCCCCATGATCCTGACGCTTGCTGTCACAATCGAGCCAAGTACTGGGAAACAAGATTTGCAATAATTAGGAGGCAAGTGGGGAGAGGGTTCATTATTGCTGAATGAGAGCATTTACAGGGAGAGGAGAGTGAGAAGAGAAACTTAAAAGAGAAAAACAAAAAGTAAAAATTAAGCCTATTTAATTTTATGGTTGATGCAACTTGTTACATGTGTTTCCTTCCAGAATAAATGGGATCATTTGATTTTCAAATTGCTGGGTCTATTGTTCCAGAAATATAGGGTGTAAATAATTTCTGTGCAATCTTCTGGAGCTGGACCTCTCTCATCCAGAACTCCTTTCAGCATTAGCATAATTTATGGTGCCATCTAATAATGAAATCACTGAACACTGATTGTACAGCTTCTTAAAGCTATAATTATTGCTCATTAAGAATGTATTTCATGTTATTTTCTCCTAGTAGACACACCAAGTTGTTGAAAGGGAAAATAAATTGGCAGAAGACATGCACTGGGGAAAGAGCTTTAAACTCACTTAAAATTCTCTCCAAGAAGGTAATATAAGAGTTAGGAGGATTCCCTAGAGGTCATCTGGCCCCTGGTTTCTCAACCCTATATTATGGCTTGGTAAAATATTCAGCTTCTCTACTGTGGACTGCTCTGCCCTCCATAGCCTCAACTCATCCAAAACAGAGAGAAATAAGAATATCTGTTTTTTTTTTTTTTCAAATTTGTAGATTCTAAAAAAGAAGAACTTTAGGCAGGAAATGTTGGTAAATGTTGGTAAAAATTTGCTTTGGACTAGATCAGCAGTTGGAAAACTGATTTGCCTTCTAGGTGAAATCATTCCAGATAATTCTATCCAATTCATAATTATTTCCAGGGAAGGTGAGCTAGGTAGTGCAGTGAATAGAATGTTAGACCTGGAGTTAGGAAGACTGCGTTCAAATCTGGCTCTGGGTAAATCACTTAACCCTGTTTGCTTCAGTTTCCTCATCTGTAAAATGAGCTAGAGAAGGAAATGGCCAACCTCTCCAGTATTTCTACCAAGAAAACCCCAAATGGTGTCACAAAGAGTCAGACACAACTGAATCATAACAACAACAACATCAAAACCCTTCCAGCAACTCATAGCCTTTTAATTCAAGATGAACTTGCAGGGCAGAGGAAGGTTGTTTTTTCAACATGGTTTTAGGACCTTTTTTTACCAGGAAACAAAATCCTAGATTTATGTAAGCCACAAAGATGAAGTCAATCAAATAGAGGTGGAGATGTGGAGACAGAACTTTCAGTGGCTATAGCCACCAATATATTTCTTTCCCTTGACTTTATAGCAAGGGAAGCCTATGGCTGTCAGTGATTAGGTGACAGTTTTCCAAGGATCTTGGGATTGGAATCCTGCTCACTGTACTCATTTTAAGTTGTATTTTGGGAGGAAGTTACTCAGTTTGACTTCAAAGTAAGGGAGAGTTTCTTAGAAGAGGTGGGACAATCACTATGAGAGCCCAAGATCAGAGTTAATTGTTAAGGAGAAAAGTCCTCATTTTAAAATTTCCATAGTGATTGAGTATATAGAACTTGATATATTATAGATGACAGATGTCTGGCATCTGAAAGATGAGAGGAAGCCAATCAATAATGAAGAAAAGTTTTCATTTCTTACAGACATTATTTATACGTAATTATATGTTACTATATGCCCTCTATACTATGAAAGAATATGTAAGACTCATGTTTCTGCAAAGTAGTCATGATAATTATACATCTATAGATCTATGTCAATGTCTATCTCTCATCTGTCTATCTGTCTATCTATCTATCTATCTACCTATCTCACTCCTCACTTTCTAGACATCTCCATAGCTTAGCCAACCGCTCTCCTGTCCTTGAGAAATTTCCTTCCTTCTTCTCTCCCCAACTCCCGCCCATCCCTCCCACTATCGGTAATCGTTTCTTTCAGACCACTACTTCAGACAAAACTCCAGACATACTTCATTTACTCCTGACTTATCTGCCATCTCCTCCATAATATTGCTGCCTCGGCTTGAAGGGTATCCTGTCTCCCTCTCCCTCTACCACCCTTCCTCCCCCTGCTTTCTTCCCCCAGTTCTGAAACAATGAACCATGATCAGATCAACTCTTATTGTTTCTCCCAGTAACTTTTTGGACCAAAGTGCCCACTGACACTTCCTTGTGGATGTTGTCTCCTTTATCAGAGTGTAAACACTTTGAGGTCAAGAACTGTTTTTGCTTTTTATATTTGTATCCCCAGTAACATAGTGCTTGGTACATAGTAAATGTTTAATAAATGTTTTTTCATTCATTCATTACTACTCATAATGCACATTTGTATAGTGTTTTATTTAATCTTCACAACAGCCCTGTGGCATAGGTATGGTAAGTATTATTATTTCTCTTTTTACAGATGAGAAAACTGGGGCTCAGGTAAACTAATTATCTTTTCCCTGGTCGGAAAGCTAGAAAGTGTCAGAGCCAAGATTCAAATTCCAGATCTTCCAATTCCAGGTCTGATGTTCTTTCCCCTACACTACAGGACTATCAGGATGACAATATTTTTGTTCATGATTCTGGAATTATCTTGACAAGATGTTTAATTTCATTTACATGTTAACTCCTCCACGTATGAGACTGGTCTTTTCTCAATCTCAGAATGTATTAGAAAAAAAAAGATGGTATCTCCTTTTGGACAAGACAGAAAAGCAAGTTGTCATAATTGCCATGTGGCAGTATCTGATAATGACTCCAAATCATTGAAATTGTAGAATTCTATAGTAGCAAAGGCCCTTGAGAAAGTTATCTAACCCATTCCTCTACCTTTGTTGTTGTTGTTCAATTGTGTCTGACTGTGACTCTATTTGGGGTTTTCTTGGCAAAGACACTGGAGTGGTTTGCCATTTCCTTCTCCAGTTCATTTTACAGATGGGGAAACTGAGGCAAACAGGGTTAAGTGACTTGCCTTGGGTCACACAGCTAGTAAGCATCTGAGATTGGATTTGAACTCAAGAAGATGAGTCTTCCTGATTCCAGGCCTAATACTCAATCTGTGCCACCCAGCTGCCCTGCCTTTAGGTGAGGCTAGGTATAAGCCAGTCGAGACAGATGAGTTTGTTTTCCTTTAAAGCCTTCCAAATAAGAACACTCTGAATATTACCTAGATGAACTATTATCCATAAATTCTTCCCAGGAACTAAACCAAGTTCTTCAGGTTTCATGTCCTTTTGTTTTGCCTTTTTGCATGATGGGAAATAAGAAGTCATTGTGTTTGGTGTAAGTGCCCTCTGTGTATTAGGGTCATAGGGCATAGATTCAGAGTTGCCCTGAAACAGGACCTTGGAGGACATTTAATCCAACACCCTTGTTTTAGAGATGAAGGGCTGAATAATGAACTGATAAACTGAAGCCCAGAGAGGTTTAGTTACTTGCCAAAGATCACACAGGCAGTGTCTGGATTAGCAGACCTCTAATTAAATATAGACACACCTTGTTTCATTGTGCTTCCCTTTATTGTGCTGTACAGATACCGTGTTTTTTACAAATTGAAGCTTTGTGGCAACCCTGTGTCGATCATGTCTATTGGCGCCATTTTTCCAACAGAAACGTGTTCACATTGTGTCTTGGTGTCACATTTTGGTAATTCTCTTGATATTTCAAACCTTTTCTTTATCTTATTGTTATGGTGACCTGTGACCAGTGGCCTTTGATGTTACTATTGTAATAGTTTTGGGATACCACAAACCATGCCTGTATAAGATGGAAACCTAACTGATAAATGTTGTGTGTGTTCTGACTGCTCCACCAAATAGGGGTTCCTTCATCTCTCTAAGTTTTCTTGAGCCTCCCTATTCCCTGAGACACAACAATATTGAAATTAGGCCAATTAGTAACCCTACAATGGCTTTTAAGTGTTCAAGTGAAAGAAAGGAAGAGTCAATTGATGGGGCAAACTTCATTGTTGTCTTATTTTAAGAAACTGCTACAGCCATCCCAACCTTCAGCAACCTCCACTGATCAGTCAGCAGCCATCAATATTAAGGCAAGATCTTCCACCAGCAAAAAAAATTATGACTCACCGAAGTCTCAGATGATGGTTGGCATTTTTTAGCAATAAAGTATTTTTTAATTTAAGGTATGGACATTTTTTTAGACACAATACTGTTGTATACTTAATAGACTACAGTATAGTGCATAATAGATAATGCAGTATAGTGTGCAAATATAACTTTTATATGCCCTGGGAAAATAAAAACTTCACGTGTCTCACTTCATTGTGACACTCACTTTATTGTAGTCATTTGGAACTGAACTCGCAGTATATTTGAAGTATGCTTATAGTACCTCTTCTTTGAAACATTCTCAACCCCGCTAGCTTTTCTTATTAAGTCCAATCCCAAAATGGCTGCAATGTAACAGCTTCTCTTCTTGTCCAGGCAAGTTATTTAACTTCTCTGGATTTCAGTTTCCTTGCTCATATGTAATAGGGACAGACAGAAGAGTCCCTTGGTCAACTATACTAGGTCACTTGCCCTGGTGATAAGCACGTATGCTGGCCCATTTCTAAAGGACATACACAAATAGAGGCTTTCACTTGGACTCCTTAGATGACTCTTCTCACCCTCTACCCTATAACTGAGGGACGTATTGAAGTCGATTGCTGACTAACAGGAGCTCCCTTCTCTTTACAAAGAGAAATAACTTTCATTTATCACTCTTCCTCTTCCTGTTTGTTGTATGTGATGGGTTTCTTTGAGCCTCTCCCTCAGACTCCCTGACTCTTCAACAGCAATAGTGGGTGCTCATGTATGGCTGTGGATACATGTGCTTGCCTAAATGAGCCTGAGACTGGATCTCAGGTCCAATACTGCTTCTTCTACTTCATATATCTTTCCCTGAACACAGATGGCTGAACAAATGATTGTGAGTTGGTATTTCTAGTCTTGGCAGTGACCTTGAGAATTTGAGAAGTCAGTAAAGAGAACCTGGGTCTAGGTGATGGTGGCCCAGTAGGAGGTGATCTCTGAAACAACTTCCCAGAGAAGCAGATGGCCACCAGAAGGAGAATGAGCCCATCCATGCTCTGACTTTCCAGAAGATATGGATGAACCTTGAGTGAGTTTCTCAGGTAGTGCAAAGACTAGATAAAGATGAAATGCCTATTTAGTAATTCCAGAAACTGTTTCATGTTTTAAAGTATCAACCTATTGGAAAGTATAAAAAGAACTGGGTTATTGTATCATGCTTTACATGTTTGTCCATATGAGTTTATGATTGTGTTTTAAACATTTCTTTTGTGGTAGATGAAATAAATAGCTGTCCTATACCTGATCTGCTTTGTTAGATAATCAGTCAATAAACATTTATTAAATGCCTACTTTGTGCCAGGTTCTATGAGGATACAAAGAAAGTCAAAGGTAATCCCTGCCCTCAAGGAGTTTATAATCTAATGGGGAAGACAACATGCAAATTATATATATATATATATATATATATATATATATATATGTAAACAAGTTGTATGAAGTATAAATATTAATTTTTTATTGGGGAGATCCTAGACGTGAACCAAATCTAAGCTTTAAGAGATTTTTCTTGGGACTCTAGGGTGGAGTATAATGAACCAGAATACTTGGGAAGAACCTGACTTCCTTCTTAGGGGTTAAAGTCCCCCAGGACTGAACCAGGTCCATGTGATCCCAGAGCCAGGGCCCTTTAGTTGAAGAAGGTATCTTTTCCCTCCCTCCTCCACCTGCTATTGGGATTTTACGTGTATGATGAAAGGTTAGAACTAAGGTGGGACTACAGTACATTCTAGTTGCAGGAATCTATGATTCTTAATACTATGAATTAACAAATTAATGAATCTGTCCATTAATTATTCCCACTCACTTATTGATATACTTCTTAAGTAAAAGTAGAAGATTGTGGTCAGAGCAGAATTTTGATAGTAGAATAGATTAGAGAAAGACCTTCCTAAGACTCTCAGGACAGACAGACATAGGGAACTAGGAAAATAGTGGAAAAGGAATCTTTACTGATTGAGAACAAGTGGTTTCTCTCACTCCAAAGCTGCTTGATCTTGAGGCTCATTATAATATAAAAATTATCCTAATACTGTGGTCTATGAATGAATTTTTCTCAGAGCCTCTGTTTCTTACTTCAGTCTTGTCTTAAGTCCTTCTAGTGCTACTGAAAAGTGATGTTCTGGGATAACTAAATAGGGAGCGGGGGAACCACTAACTTTTTAATCAAAATAGCAAGTGACACTCTTTGAACAGACCAATGTTAGTGCATTTTGTCTGAATCCTTTGTAGGAGGAAGTTTAGTTTGCAATTTATCTTGAACATAAATGTTTGTAGTGGAGGTTGGGGTTCTTTTGAAGAAATCATGTATGTATGTGTGTGAGTGCATGAGTGTGTGTGAGTATGTGTGTGAGTGTGTGTGTGTGTGTTGCGGGGAGAGTGCTAAATATTGAGCTATAGTGTGTGATGTTGCCATGGTAATGGGGTCTCAGGCTTGCAGACAGAGATGGCAGGGACCTCAGAGGCCATCTGGGCCAGATGAGGAAACTGAGGCCTATGTAGGTTAAACAACTTGAACAAGGTCAGAGGTGAAATTTTGAACTCCGGAATCAGTGTTCTTTTTTACTTCAAATATCTATGCTTTAATCAGGGTAGACATCCCCTTCACCGATGCTTACCCATATAAACCTTGTATGGTTTATAAGAGTATTTTTTTTAAAACTTGATCTATGATTTAATTGGCATAGAGAACTCCTGGTAAGGAAACTCCCTTTAACCATGTAGACCAGCACCCCTCTGCAACTTGTGGTCAAAGACAGTTGCCTTCAGGAGTTGTTTTGGCCAAAAATCATTCATCACTTAGAAAGTCAGTGAGTTAATAAGCATTTATTAAGCACTAACTTTATACCTAATGCTGTGCTAAGCACCAGGGATACACAGAAAAGCAAAAACAGTCTCTGCCCTCAAGGAGCTCACATACAATGATTCACAATATACTATTTTGGCTATTTTTGTGAACAGAGGTTGAAAACTAAGGCTTATGAGGAAGGCAGAAGTAGGAGTATTTCACAGAGAGTATTTCAATTTCTTGAGAGTTCTTGATGAAGAGTTTATCTAAACATTGATAGTCTGGTCCTTAGGTAACTGGACCCAGGCTTGAAACCTTTCCAACTTAGAGAACTCATTTAAGGTTGTGCCCCAATGGTACAGCCTTCAAGAACTCAGACTGCTTCTACACCACAGTGGTTTTAAGGCAATTGGGGTTAAGTGACTTGCCCAGGGTCACACAGCTAGTAAGTATCAAGTATCTGGTCTGAGATGGGATTTGAACTCAGGTCCTCCTAAATCCAGGGTCAGTGTTCTATCCACTGTGCCATTTAGCTGCCCTTATACCACAGTGAAACATCAGAGTTGCATTGTAGTGAAAGTCCATGATGACAACAGAAAGAATAGGCTGAAAAGATCTACTTCTGAAGAAATCCTAAGGATTTTTCATGAAGGTTGGCCCTGTGAAAATGGTGACAAAGATATGAGGGTTTGAAAAAAATTGCTTTGAAATTAATTAGTAATTTTCTTTTATCAAACCTGAGTTAATACTGTTGTATGGCAGCAAGTCAGAATCACATGAACTGATCCACATGCAGTCACAGAAGAGATTCATGTGTGCCAGAGCAGCCTTAGGGTCTGAGGCTGGGGTGATACAGTAGGTACTATGGGAGCCAGCATAATATGCCCTTTTGGGCTGGTGAGAAACACCTTGTCCCCATCCCCTCCCTGCCTCCTCTAGCTGATTCTAATATTATTTCAGAACTATGCCCCTAAGCAAGAAAGCACTACAGAAGCTTTTGTTTTGATGTGTTCCATTGGTGAAGTCCCTCTTGCACCATCAAGACTGCAATGTCTGAGGCCCTTTTCTCCTTGTTGGGATTCTTTATTTCTGTGTCAACATCTTAGGTTCTGATCTTGGGGTGGGGTGGGGGTGGGGATGTAAGGAGGGCAGGACCTGTCTGGTTTTATTCTTGGAAGAAAGGAATTCCTTTGTGGGTCTCTGTTTCTCTGTGTGTTTATGTGTGGGGACATCCTCCTACTTTTTGTTTTTCTCTCCCCTTCTATGAGAAGTTTAAAGTAGGAGTCTGGGTGGGAAGCGATTTGAAAGTAGGTTCTGAGCCGTTCAGTTTGCCAGGATATGGCTGCTGACGAGAAGTGATCTCAGCTTAGTCTGTAGACGCATTTCAAAATATGTTTGTAGGATCTACCTGGGCAGCTAGGTGGTGCAATGACTTATCTTCCTGAGTTCAAATCTAGCCTCAGACACCTACTAGCTGTGTGTCCTTGGGCACTAATTATTATTATTTGTCTCAGTTTCCTCATCTGTAAAATGAGTTGGAGAAAAAATGGCAAACCACTCCAGTATCTCTGCCAAGAAAACCCCAAATGGGGTCATGAAGAATTGGACATGACTGAAAAATGACTGGACAACAGCAGGATTTACCTACATTTAGCAGGAGAGGGACCAACGAGAGAAGAGGCAGTACCTTCACATAATGAAAGTTACACGGAGTCATAGAATTTTTCTATAAAAAGAGTTATCAAAAGATCATTATTTAGTACAGTGGCCCGGCTCCTATTAAGTAGGAAGTTAATAAATACTTGTTGACTGATTGATCATAAGACTTTAGATCAGGACAGGACTTTAGAGGTGATCTAGGTGACCTAGGAGTTCTTAAACTGGGTCTGTTGATGTCTCACCACCTCAAGGAGTCTATGTATAGATTTCAGGGGGTCTATGAACTTGAATGGAAAAAAATAAATCTCTATTTTCATTAACTTCTACCTGAAATTTTTAATTTCTTTCAATAATTCAAAAATTGGACCCCTCAGAAGGGGTACAAAGGTTTCACCAGATTGCCAAAGGGGCTCATGACACAAAAAAGGTTAAGGACCCCTATTCTAGGATAATCTACTCATCTTCTAAATGAAGAAAGTAAGGTCACATAGGTAGCAAGCCACAGAGCTAATAGGGATCTTTCTTTTATAGCACATTGTCAGTCTAAGCATGGGGGAAAAAAAGCAGGGAAAAAAATTACAAACTCTTCCTTAAGTGTACTCAAATGGAAATGCAAATTAAAACAACTCTGAGGTACCACCCCAAACATAACAGATCGACTAATATGACAGAAAAGGAAACTGATAAATATTGTAAAGGATGTGGGGAAATTGGAACACTAATGCCCTGTTGGTGGAGTTGTGAACATATCTAAGCATTCTGGAGAGCAATTTGGAACTATGCCCAAAGGGCTATAAAAATGTGCATGCCCTTTGATCCAGCAATACTTCTACTAGGTCTGTATACCAAAGAGATCACAAAAAAGGGAAGAGGACCTACATACATAAAAATATTTATAGCAGCTCTTTTTGTGGTGGCAAAAAAATGGAAATTGAGGGGATGCCCATCAGTTTGGGAATGGCTGAACAAGCTGTGGTATATGAATGTAATGGAATGCTATTGTGCTATAAGAAATCAGGGGCAGATAGAGCTCTAGCCTTGGAGTCAGGAGGACTTGAGTTCAAGTCCAGTCTCAGACACTTGAAACTTACTAGCTGTGTGACCCTGGGCAAGTCACTGATTGCCTCACAAAAAAAAAAAAAGAAAGAAAGAAAGAAAGAAAAAAAAGAAATGATGAGCAAGCTGATTTTAGAAAAACCTGGAAAGACTTACATAAACTGATGTAAAGTGAAATGAGCAGAACCAGGAGAACATTGTACACAACAACAGCAACATTGTGAGATGATCAACTATGAATGACTTAGCTATTCTCAGCAATACAATAATCTACCACAATTTTAAAGGATTTGTGATGAAAAATACTACTCACATCCAGAGAAAGAATTGATAGTCTGAATGCAGATTGAAGTATATTATTTTTACTTTCTTTATTTTTTTTCATGTGTTTTCTTTTATTCTGATTCTTCTTTCACAACATGACTAATATGGACTTATGTTTTACATAATGCACATATGTAACATATCAAATTGCTTACCATTTTAGGGAGGGGGGAGGAGAGGAAAGGTGAAAATTTGAGAGTCAAAATTTTTAGAAAATGAATGCTAAAAGTTGTCTTTATGTGTAATTGGAAAAAATAAAGTACTATTTTTTAAAAAATGTGTACTCAAATATCAAATTCTTCTTAAAAATGAAAACTTTTTGGTGAGATAAATTCTCTGAACTTTAGAGTTTCAAGTAGGAAAGAGGAAAGATTGATGACATTTCAATTCTTTTCTGGGAAGCATTTCCTTCATTTCTACGTGTTTTGAGTGAGTGAAAAAAGGAACACTACCCTCCATTTTTCCTTTTTCTTCCCCTTCTCTTAACTAGTTTCAAATGATAGAAGTGATGGGGAAAAAAAGAAAAGGAAGCATTTATTAAACACCCTACTATGTGCCAGGCACTGTACTAAGTGCTTTACAAATATTCTCTTATTTGATTTTCACAACATCTTTTGGAAGTTGTTGCTATTATTACCCCCATTTTAGAGTTGGGGAAACTCAGCAAATAGCAATTTCTTGACTTGCCCAAGGCCATGGAACTTTTGAGTGTTGGAGGCTGGATTTGAATTTAGGTCTTCCTGACTCCAGTTAGTGCTCTATTTCCCTACCTACCTGCCTCTAGGAAAGTTATGTGGGGAGAGTTAGGATAAAGAAGAGGACTCCAGAAACTCTGCAGATTAAGCGAGAAATGACAAAGTGAGCCCTCGATACGAGGGCCTTTATCTCAAGCTCCTGCCTTACTTCTTCAAACTGAAAATTATCCTTTCACGTGGTTCAAGGGAGTAAAATGGATAATTTTGCTTATATAAAATTTAAATGTTTTTGCATTAACAAAACCAATGTAACTAAAATTAGAAGAAAAGCGAGAAAATGGGAACAAATCTTTGTAGCAAATATATCTGATAAAAATCTAATTTCTAAACTATATAGGGAGCTGAGTCATATTTATTAGAATAAGAGCCATTACTCAATTAAGAAATAGTTGAAAGATGTGAATAGGTCACTTTCAGAGGAAGAAATCAAAGCTATCAATAGCCATAAAAATACTCTTAATCACTAATAATTAGAAAAGCTCCAATTAATGCAACTCTGAGGTATCATCTCATAGCAGATTGGCTAAGATAACAAAAAAGGAAAATGGTTCCAAATTGTTTTCCAGAATGGTCAGATTAGTTCATAGATCCACCAATAGTCTATTAGCATACGTATTTTGCCATATCTCCCCCATCAATTGTCATTTTCCTTTTTTGTCATCATAAAAGTTTGGAGATATACACATCTATATGTGTATGTATATGTATATATGTGTGTATGTGTATGTGTATGTATATGTATATGTATATGTATATGTATATGATCTATGGTAGCTATGTAGCACAGTGGATAGAGTGCTGGTCCTGGAGCCAGGAAGACTCATCAAATCTAGTCTCAGAAACTTACTAGCTGTGTGACTCTGGGCAAGTCACTTAGACCTGTCTGCCTCAGTTTCCTCATCTGTAAAATAAGCTGGAGAAGGAAACAGCAAACCACTACAGTATCTCTGCTTTAAAAAACCTCCAAATGGGGTCATGACTGAAAATGAGTGAACAACAACTACACACACATACATACACACACACACACACACACTTGTGTGTGTATATATATATATATATATATGTATATGAATTTGTCCATTATTGTTTGCATGTTGTCTTCCCCATTAGACTGAGAGATCCTTCAAAGCAGGGACTATTTTTTGCCTTTCTTTGTATCCTCAGAAATTAGCACAGTGTCAGGCACATAAGAGGTGGTTAATAAATATTTGTCTACTGACCAATTTTAAACAATGATGCTATAAACATTTTTCGGATCTAAGGAGTGTGAATCAAATTCATTTTTGTCTTTTGATCACTAGTGCTATTGTTTTGCACTGCCTGACCTCCTAGACACTGAACTTTTGAGCGGTCTCAACCCCTGTAGTTGCCCTTGACACCTCTGATTTGACTTCCTGTTTTCCAGACCCTTGGCTTACCCAAGGAAGATAATACTTTACATTTCTTTGCTTCTGCCTTGACTCCTTGGTTCCAAGAACATCCACATGTCCTTAACTACAGATATGATGGACTTGTCAGTCTATGCTTTGATTTTCAGGTTCCAAGACCCCAGATTTACTCCTGAAAACTGATGACTCAAACCAATGTTCCCTTTTGCCTTTCTTTCTCTTTTCAGGCTGTATGTAGACAACCAGACTTTCTGAACAGACAACCGTGTTACGTAAGCAACAGATGCTGAAGACTGATCATTTGAGTCGCGACTATAAAATAATGATTTATACATATGTAGCCTGTGGAATCCATCTTGTTACTTTTACAGTCTTCTGTCTTGCAGATACAGAGTTTACTCACTTGAATTATTTCAAGGATTTGTGGTTTCCCTGGTGCAGGTGTTCCTTCCACCAACATGGATCACAACCTATCTATGACTTGTACAGGCCTTTAAGAGTTGCTACGAGTAAAAAAAAATTATCACTCTGTGGCAAAGTGGAGATGAGTCTCTTTAAACTTATTTGGTTGGTCCCTTGGATTCATCATCAGACCTCTACATTAAGCCTTTATAGTCCGGTAGATTCTGCCAGACCTAGAGTTGTTATTGTTCAATCATTTCAGTCATATCCGACTCTTCTTGATACAATTTAGGGTTTTCTTGGCAGAGATACTGGAGTGGTTCCCCATTTCCTTCTCCAGCTCATTTTACAGATGAGGAAACTGAGGCAAACAGGGTTAAGTAAATTGCCTGGAGTCACACAGCTAGTAAGTGTCTGAGGTCAGGTTTGAACTCACAAAGATGAGTCTATCTGACTCTACATCCAGTGCTCTATCCACTTCACCACTTCACTGTCCTAACCTAGAGTTGACTGTGTGATTGAACCAAATTTATCCAAGTTAATCTGAGTGGGTACTTTGGTAAGAGCCAGGGTAGGGGCTGGATCTTTGATTTCCTTGATATAGGGAGTGCCCTCAACTCACACAAGTTGACCCCTTCTCTGTAATTTATAGTTTTAGAGAGTTGTCTAGGGCTTTGACAGTTTATATTTATTGCCCTGGGTTATACAGCCCATGTTTCAGAAGCAATACTTGAACCCAGCTCTTGAATTGGGCTCTCTGTCTACTTTACCACACTGACTCTGTGCTCATTTAATGATGTTTAAATTATATAGCATTAGTTTGTGCTACATTGTAATTAGGCAAAAAGATCAAGCAATTCACATTAAATAGCTAAATGATAGAGAGAATGGTAAAATGGAAACATCCCTAAATTTAGGGTGAAAGAACCTGAATTTATGTCTTTTGTGCTTTTGCTACTGCAAGGAATTATGTTGAAATTGTTATCTTGTTATGGTTTCCTCTCCTTCCCCCCTCCCCACCGCCCCACCCCTAACTACTCCACTAGCTAGTGTAGTAAGTAGGTATATAAGTAGCCAGTATAAAGTAACAATAAATAGGAATTAGGAATTAAGAGTGTAAAGGATGTAAAGCAAAAAATTGCCTCCTAAATCAATTAAGGCCACATCCAGAGACTATGTGCTAAATTAGGAGAAGTTAACTAGGTCCCACTATAACAGCCCCTCAGTTCTCATAATGACCCCTCAGTCTGTAAGCTGCAGATGAACTCCAGACATACACAGTAAAACTAGAGAAATGTCATGCTAATTAGGGAGCTATAAGCTGGCACTGATACTTTTGAGATGATATTGATATGTTGTTGAACTAAGTCCAAAATGGCTATTCCTTCCCCCACCAGAACCCTTTAAGAATGGGACCCCCAGGGTCAGCTAGATAGTGTAGTGGATAGAGCACTGGTTCTGGAGTCAGGAGGACCTGAGTTCAAATTTGACTTCAGAAACACTAGCTGTGTCACCCTGGGCAAGTCACTTAACCCTGACTGCCTCCAAAAAAAAAAAAAAAAAAAGGATTCTGAGGACAGAATACCCTGTCCAGTCATAAAAAAAGAATGGGACCCTCAAACACTGTCCCTTGAGCATTCTTCCATCTACCATGAGTCTATGCTATGGAAGTACTTTTGACTCCCACCTGCAGTTACGTAAGTTACTCTCTCTTCCCCTCTGTCCCCCTTCTCTTTCCCTGAACCATTTGCTTCCTTTCCCACTCCTTTTTCAGTGCCATCCCCATGCTTTCTATCTCTGTACTCTCTGAGATTTACTAAAGTATGATTGATGCTGCCAGCATGATCTTTCCCAGCTAGTGTCCAAAGAACCAGGCTCATTTGCTCTCACCCAGCTGGTTCTTTGTGATTCTGTTCTTTAGGCATAAGCTGGAATACCGAGGCTAGGAATAATTTGTTCATAGTTGCACCTCTCATGGATGCTCCTCCTGGATCACTGCCTTGTTGTGGCTGAGGGGCATATGTAGCTCAATGAAACTGCAAGCCATGCCACGCAGGGTAACCCAAGAGAGACAGGTCGTAGTGGAGAGTTCTGACAAAAGGTGATCTGCTAGAGAATGAAGTGGCAAACCACTCTCGTATCTTTGCCAAGAAAACCCCATGGACAGTATTAAAATGATAAAAAAAAAATGACACTGGAAGATGAGCCCCTCAGCTCTGAAAGTGTCCAACACACTAATGGAGAAGAGCAAAGGACAACCACAAGTAGCTTTAGTAGTAATGAAACAGCTGAGCCAAAGCCAAAAGGAAGCTCAGCTGCAGATGTGTCTGGTGATGAAAGGAAAGTCTGATGCTATAAAGATCATATTGCGTAGGAACCTGAAACATAAGAACTATGAACCAAGGTAAGTTGGATGTGGTCAAACAGGAGAAGAGAAGATTAAACGTTGCCATCTTGGGTGTCAGTGAACTGAGATGGATGGGAATGGGTGAATTTAATTCAGGGTATCATTACATATACTACTGTGGGTAAGAATCCCTTAGAAGAAATGGAGTAGCCCTCATAGTCAATAAAAGAGTGAGAAAAGCAGTTATGGGGTGTAATCTCCAAAATGACAGAATGATATCTGTCTGAATTCAAGGCAAACTGTTCAACGTCATAGTAATACCATTCTATACTCCAACCACTGATGCCAAAGAGGCCAAAGTTGATCAGTTCTATGAAAGCTACAACATCTTCTAGAAATAACACCAAAAAAAGATGCCCCTTTTATCATAGGGGATTGGAATGCTAAAATAGGAAATCAAAAGATAATTGGAATAATAGGCAAGTTTGGCCTTGGAGTCCAAAATGAAGCAACTCACTGGTCATAGCAAATACCATTCCAACAACCCAAAAGATGACTGTACACATGGACATCACCAGATGGTCAATATCAAAATTAGATTGATTCCATACTTTGCAGCCAAAGGTGGAAAAGATCTATACAGTCAATTAAAACGTGACCTAGAGCTGACTGTGGCTCAGATTGTGAGCTTATTATTGCAAAATTCAGACTTAAATTGAAGTAGGGAAAACCATCAGACCATGTAGGTATGACCTAAATAACATCCCTTATGAATATGAAGTCGAAGTGGTGAATAGATTTAAAGGATTAGATCTGGTAGAGAGAGTGCCTGAAAAACTGTGAACAGAGGTTCACAATGTTATTACATGAGGCAGCAACAAAAAAAACATCCCAAAGAAAAAGAAGAGCAAGAAAGCAAAATGGCTGTCTGATGGGGATTTACAAACAGCTGAGGAAAGAAGGAAAGTGAATGGTAAAGGAGAAAGGAGAAAATATACCCAATTGAATGCAGATTTCCAGAGAAAAGCAAGGAGAGATAAGGTTTTCTTAAATGAGCAATGCAAAGAAATAGAAAACAATAGAATAGGAAGGATAAAAGATCTCTTCAAGAAAATTATAGATATCAAGAGAATGTTTCATGCAAAAAGTAGGATGATAAAAACAAAAAAATGGCAGCTAGGAAGTAGAACAGAAGTAGAAGAGATTAAGAAGAGGTGACAAGAATATACAAAAGAACTTTACAAGAAAGATCTTAACATCGCCGATAACCACGATAGTGTAGTTACTGGTCTAGAGCCATGTATCTTGGAGAATGAAGTCAAGTGAGCCTTAGAAAACATTGCTGGTAGAAGTGATGGAATTTCAGCTGAGCTATTTAAAATCCTAAAAGATGAGACTGTTAAAGTGCTGCACTCAATATGCCAGCAAATTTGGAAAACTCAACAGTGGCCACTGGATTGGAAAAGATCAGTTTACATCCCAATCCTAAAGGAGGGCAATACCAAAAAATGTTCAAATTACCAAACAATTGCACTCATTTCACATGACAGCAAGGTCATGCTTATGCAAGCTCGTCTTCAGTGATATGTGAACCAACAATTAGCAGAAATGCAGGCTGGTTTTTGAAGAGGCAGAGGAACTAGAGACCAAACTGCGAACACTCACTGCTTATGGAGAAAGCAAGGGCATTCCAGAAATACATTTACTTCTGCTTAATTGACTACACTAAAGCCTTTGGCTGTGTGGATCACAACAAAGTATGGCAAGTCCTCAAAGAGATACAAGTACCAGAGCATTTAAAAAAAACTAAGTACCAGATCATTTTACTTGTCTCCTGAGGAACCTCTATGCAGGTCAAGAAGCAACAGTTAGAACCAAACACATGACTACTTATCGGTGTAAGATTGGGAAAGGAGTACAACAAGGCTGTATATTGTCACCTTATGTATTGAACTTATATGCAAAGTATGTCATATGAAATGCCAGGCTCATAGAGTCAAAAGCTGGAATTAAGGTCCCCAGAAGAAATATCAATGTGAGGGACTGTCTGATGTTGGCAGCTACCAGGTTAGGCGCTGTGGCAAGGGTAGGGTAGGATCTGGGTATTTTGGAAGTCGAGGCAGGGGCTGTGGTAGGCAGAGTCGTGTGTACTGGGATGGGCTGGATACGGAGAAGCCCTGAGGCAATTGGGCAATGCTTTGTGAGATAAGCTGGGTACAAGGAAGTAGTCGGAGCTTGAGCTCCTGAGGCAAGGGGCGGTGCCACGTGGGAGTGGGATGGCAGAGGACTGAGTTCCCTCTGCTTAGTCCCCTCCCTATATGCAACTTCATCCCCAGATGCCTCTTGTGACCTTCCTGACTTCCTGGGTCCCTTTGTGCAGCACTGACCCAGACCCCTCCTCCCAGTGTCTGAGCCTGACTTCCTAGGTCACGTACTCTTGTCTATGCGTCAATCCCAGATGCCTCCTTCCTGCATCCAATCCTAGCCTCCTATGTCACTCCCTCCCCCTTGGTGTGCTAAACTCAGACAGCCCCTTCCGGTATCTGACCCTACAATCATTGGCTAGTAAGCGGGCTGGGGAGGAGGGGCTAAGTAGGTTTTTAGGAACAAGCGTGGTCAGATCACACGTGCGCTCTCCCCTGGCTCCTGCCCTGTTGCTCTGGCCTTACTGCTTGGGCTTGCTATGATGGTTTGCTGTGTTGGCCTCTGAATAAAGCTCTGGTGTTGGTGCCTCCCGATGTCTCGTCTCTGTGTGGTGATCCGGCTGAGGACCGAAGACCCGGGTGTGGGTAAGACTCTGGTAGTGTGCTTCTTATAAGAGAAGTGGGTACCGGCGTACGGCTGGCAGAAGGTCGGCGTGCGGCCAGTACATATCAACAACCTCAAATATGCAGATAATATCACTCTGATGGCAGACATTGAGGAAGAATTAAAAAGCATCTGGATAAGGGTGAAAAAGGAGAATATAAAAGCTGGATTGAAGCTTAACATAAAAAAAAAAACCCCAAACTAAGATCTTTCTTGGCAACTGATCGCATAACTTCCTGGCAAATAGAAGAAGAAAAAGTGAAAAGTGTCAGATTTTATATTCTTGGGTTCAAAGATCATGGCAGACTGTGGATGCAGCCATGAAATTAAAAGACTATTGCTTCTTAGGAGGAAGGTTATGGCAAATCTAAACAGCATGCTAAAAAGCATAGACATTGCTTTGCCAACAAAGGTCCATATAGTCAAAGCTATGGTTTTTCCATTAATAATGTGTGTCTGTGAGAGGAGAGCTGAATGCCATAGAATCAATACTTTCGAATTGTAGTACTGAAGAAGACTTTTGAGAGTCCCTTGGACAACAAGGAAGTCAAATCAGTCCATACTTAAAGAAATTAATTCATATTACTCGTTAGGACAAATACTGAAGCCAAAGTTAAAATACCTTGACCACATAATGAGAAGACGGAACTCATTGGAAAAGACCTTATTGTTGGGAAAGTTTGAAGGCAAAAAGAGAAGAGGATGGCAGAGGATGAGATCGATAGTGTCATGGAAGAAATGAACATGAGCTTGGACAGACTTTGGGAGACAGTGGAGGAAAGAAGGGCCTGACATGCTATGGTCCACGGGGTCACAAAGAGTTGGACACAACTGAACGAACAACAAAAACTATGGATGAGCTTGGCTCTGTGAATCCATTGGTAGAAAGCAAGAATGGAGAAAGGAAACCCATTCCGCTTTTCCCCCTTAGGACCTCCTCTCATGGTTGGGTCATGATAGAAAAGGAATGTATAGGGAGGTTCATCTCCTACTTGCAGCATTTGTATAGGAATGGTTCCCATGGGTAAGGAATAGATAGATGAGAAGGGATCCACATATAAAGTGGTAAGGGCAATGTGAAGGACATGTAAAGCTTATTTACTTCCCTGTGTAGTGCCTAGTAAGGGTATCCCAACTATAACAGCTACAACTATAATGACAACTAGGTAGCACAGTGGATACAGTGCTAGTCCTAGAGTCAGGAAGACTCTTCTTCTTGAGTTCGAATCTGGTTTCAGATACTTACTAGCTGTGTGACCCTGGACAAATCACTTAACGCTGTTTGCCTTAGTTTCGTCATCTGCAAAATGAGCTGGAGTAGGAATGACAAATTATCTTTGCCAAGAAAACCCAAAATGGTGTCACGAAGAGTCAGACATGGTTAAAAACAACTGAACAACAACAACAACCAACTATAACAAATGCACAAGGAGCTTGTATCTCCTCATAGCACTTAGTGGCACTTATTTGTATCCCCTTGTAGTGAGTCCCATGGGTTCCCACTTGTAGGGTTTTGTGTTAGACTAATAACAAAAGTTTTACAGCACAGGTCCCCCATTTTCTTGGGTTTGGTTTGGTTTTGTAATGCTTATCTTATCAAGGGCTTATCTCTTCTTGGTCTAGGAACAATGTGTATGTATATATAACCTCAGTCTCAAATCCCATTGGATTAGGACTCTCTCCTCATCTGTAGAGAATGATTACTCAATGCTCTGAGCCTCTGATGAGGGGTAGAGTTGGTAAGAGTTGGAAAGAAAAGAGATCTCTAGTCTTCTAACTTTCAGTAGTTGGAACTGAGTATCTTCTTGCCCAAAGCTCCAACTCCACTCCTTAGGCAGGTGCACAGAGCACTGAGTAATCAATCTCTAACAATGAGGAAAGAGTCTCATACCAAAGATAGACTTTGAGAATCAAAGTAATCTCTTTCTGTTCATTGATTCTCCTGTTTATAGAGACTTGTTCTTGCTTGGGGTTGTGATTTCAATGTGCCTCTACTGCATTTCCATTTCTGAATGGAGTCGTTGTCTGCTTTCCCTTTAGAGAGGTCCAAACCTGTTCCTGAATCACTACCCCTGCCAGTATTAATCTCACAGATGATGATTGGTGACTGTAAAATTTTCATTTTCTATAAAGAGGAGAATAAAATGATAGCAATGAAAGGACAGTGAGTGATAGGGTAAATATTCTACTTTAAACAGGAAAAAAGCTGATACTAATACTCCAGGTCACAGAGGCAGAATCAATATCTCCCCCGTTAAGTTCTTCTTGTTGCAAAAGGGGGGGGGAGGTAACATGGTTGACGATAGTTTACAATTCTTTTGAAAATTACCTGTTTATGTCCTTTGAACTAATGTAGGATAACTCTCAGTCTTGCATATTTTTGTTAATTTCCTGTAACAGATAACAGATTTTTTATCAACAATCACATGACATAGGTTTATAGATTTAGGACTGGAAGGAACTTCAGAGGTCTTAAGTTCAACCCTCTCATTCTACAGTTGAAGAAATTGAGGATCAGGAAGTTGAGGTGACTTACCCAAGGTCATACAAGTCATTAGCCATCTGAGGTGGGATTTGTACTCAACATATATATACACATATACATATATCTACATACATTTATACATACATCTATACACCCATATAGCCATACATATGTATCCATCCATTCATCCATTATATATATATGCACACATACATATATATACACACATACACACATACATATACATGCATACACATACACACTTACATATACATATCCATACATACATATAAACACACACATATATATACAGATACATACATATCTATATATAGTGTTTCCTCAACTCCCAGCCACCTTCTTGATCATGGGTTCTCTTCCGAACCCTGAGCAACTATGGGAGCCTTAGCTCCAGGCTTACCAGCCCCAGCCCCTGAACACTGCCTAGTCTTCATCAGCTACCAGCTTTTCACCTGACTAACCTGAATATGGTGCCACCCACCGCCCAATTTGAAGCATAAAAAGAATTTCCAGATGTCTCCTCAGGTCAAATCTTCTCAGGTCAGCAATTATCTCTTAGGTCTTTGCATCTATGCAGCAGGTTTTCAATTCTTTCAACCCAAGCACTTTACACATAATTTCTCTTTATATTCTCCCCTCCCCCATTTCTCCCTCTCTTCCAATAATTAGAGCTCCACATGCTTAAAAAGGTAAATAGGCAGGCAATAGGGAAAGGGGCGTTCAAGGGGTCTGATACTTTTTTCTTGTGTGCCTTTGGAGCACTGATCTGGTTTAATAATCCCTGTGTATCGTTCTCCCTGCTGCAAGGTATAAATATATGCTAATAGGAGGTCTGTCTCCTTGTCACAACATATTGCAGGTTGTATTCAGTGCAGGATAGAATGAAAAGATTAGATGCAATCTTGAAGTCAATCAGAAAGCAAGAGGAAACAAAAAAACCCCACCCAAAACAAAAAATCCCCCACTAGGCCACAGATTGTCAACAAGAGAAGGCAGAAAAATGACTTGAATCGAATTGCAGTTTATCTCGTTAAGCGTTAAAGGAAACCAATTTCTCTCAGAAATTGGAAGGCAATTCAAACATTCTACAGTTTTACCAAAGTTAAAAATTTCCAGTGAAAGAATAAGGTTTTCTTTATTTCTGCATATCTGCCATTTCCCTATATACTCAGGGACAAGTGTGCCCTAGATAAGAAGATATTTAAGGAGAAAGAGCTGTTATCAAGAACTAGAGGAAAGGTTCTTTTTCAAGAATATCCAATTCATACATTTTATTTCCTTAGTCCTTTTCCTATCTGTGCCCAAAGGGCTGAGGAAACTGGAGATTTCTAAGAACCTGTGTAAAGGGGTTTTGAAAGTCTTAAAGCACTATATTAATTCTAATTATGTAGAAGTAGTAGTAGTAGTGGTAGTAGTGGTAGAAGTTGTAGTAGTAGCATGGCAGCTAGGTGGCGCCATAGTGCACAGAGTACCAGGCCTAGAGTCAGGAAGACTCATCTTTCTGAGTTCAAATCTGGCCTGAGACACTTGCTAGCTGTGTAACCCTAAGCAAGTCACTTATCCCTGTTTGCCTCAGTTTCCTCATCTATAAAATGACCTGAGGAAGGAAATGGCAAACTATTCTGGTATCTCTGCCAAGCAAACCCCAAATGAGGTCACCGAGAGTCAGACATGGCTGAAAAAGGCTAAACAACAAAAGTAGTAGTGGTGGTGGTGGTAGTAGTAGTAGTAGTAGTAGTAGTAGTAGTAGTAAACCATTCTATAAAACCTGGTCTGATTTGGGGCAAATCATTAGGTTTGCTTAATTGCTTAAAGGTTCTACTTGACAGCTGAGGGCCAGAGGAAAAGCATCAGATCTGCAGTTTGGCCACATTCCAATGGTTGATTGGTTGCTGTCCTTTCATACTCTAAGGCGACCAAAATGGCAGTGGGTCTGACTGTGCCTGATTAGACCAATACAAGCTCGGAAGGCTCTACTAAAGGTCGGTCACAAGTAGTCCATGTGAACATTCCAACGACAGAGATGAATAACATCAACACCCACAATGTGGATGTTAACCTTCCTGTTCAACTTCCTCTTTTCCCCGTCTGTTTTTTTTTCGAGGTTTGGGGAGTCCATTCCTGACTCTTCTGCCTTCTTTACCACCCCACAGCAGTCTTCTTAACCAGAAAGTACACTCCTTCTCCACCTCCCTATACGCCTGTAGAGTGCTCTCCGGCTGATTGAAATTTAAGTTTATTGAAGCCAAGGATTGTCTTTCTTTCTGCTTATATTTGTATTTCCAGAGTTTAGCCTAGTGGCTGCCAATTAGCAAAAATTTGATAAATGCTTGTTGACTGACTGTTGACTCAAACCTATTGTCACATTAACAGTTGAACTTTGCAAACAACAAGGCTGCCTTTGTGGCTACTGGCACCCTAATTTCCTGGCAGAATGCTTGACTTAATTAACACTTATGGAGGAAATAGTTTCTGTAATCCAGACATACCTTCCAATCAACAATCTATATATTTTTCTTAGAGGGAAATGTATTCTGTGGATTCCTGTTTGCCAACTCTATGGAGCATTATCTTAGTTTGGTATAAACAAAATGGTTAATTTTAAAAAGATTAAAGAGAAGCCACACACACATTTTTGTTGCCATCCCCATAGGAACAAACTTGATGGAAAATCTTTGGAATTTCCTTGGAAGTAGATTTTTTTTTTTGCCTTTTTCTCAGTTTGATGTTACCGAGCAGAGTTGTTGTAGAGGGATACTCATCTACTTTGTCCATAATCTCTTGTGAAAGGACAGCATGTGCAATCATCTTTTTTATTATACTATGGAAATGCTTGTTTTATTCCATGATTAAAAATAAAAATAAAAAAAAGAAAGAACAGTAACCAAAAACAAAGGAAAGTCCCTTTTCTCTATATTCACATTTTTCTGTATTGTCTTAGAAGAAGGAAAATGAATGAAAGTTAAGTCTGGTTGTTTTTTCTGAATGTGCTGAGGTCTTTTGGGGAGATGGTGGTAGAATTCATTGCTAATTTTTGTGTCCTAAGAATGACATAAGCTGAGGTCAGATCATATAGGATTTTGAGCTGGGGGAAACCTCAGAGATGATCTCTTCCAACATACTTATTCTATAGATCAGGAAACTAAGAGAGAGATCACTAAATCAGAGAGGGTTAGTGACTTACCCGAGGCCACAGAGCCAATCTGTAACAAAGCCTGAATTTGAACCCAAGTCTTCTGATTGCAAATCCAATACTCTTTTCCTGCCAGGCAATTCAATAAGCATCTATTCAAGACCTTGATGTGTGCCAAGCACTGTACTAGCCATTGGGGACAATCCATAGCAAGTCTGGTTTTGCTGAATGAGCTGAGGTTTGGGGCAGGGGGTGTGATCTTTGAAAGTTTTTGAGCCCTAGAAATGATAGGAAGGAGCTCAAGATTGAGGGCAGATCCCATTGGATTTCAAGCTAGGGGATATAAAAGATCTGGGAAAGAGAAAGGGGAATGAGTCCCTGCCCTCAAGGAGCCTGTATTTCCATTATGTCATGCTGTCATCTCTCTAAAATCCATTTGTTATTATTGTTGTTCAGTCATGTCTGACTTTGTGGTCCCATTTGGAGTTTTCTTGGCAAAGATACTGGAGCGGTTTGCCATTTCCTTCTTCAGCTCATTTTACAGATGTGGAAACTGAGGCAAACAGGGTGAAGTGACTTGCCCAGGGTCACACAGCTAGTAAGTGTCTGAGGCCAGATTTGAATTCAGGTCTTCCTGACTCCAGGCTTGGCACTCTATCAACTGTGTCACCTCACTGTCACATCCATGCCTTTCTTTAATTATCGATATTTCTGTCCTGGATTCATAGTTCAGTAGGAAGAAAGACCCGAGTAAGTGGTGCTCTTCCCTAGCAGTTGCAATGACTTATACATTTATGGATTTTTCTGTTTGTTCAGTATATAGTCTGCTCCAGTGGGTTCCATAGATCTGGAGTTCAGCTCATCCTTCAAACTTACCTGCCTCTAGTGGCCACTTTAACACCTGAAAACTCCCATACCTTTTCATCAAAGTCTCCATAACTGAGACATAGTGTCTGCTGAGTTGGATTTTTATTGTAAATTCTCTGTGTATGTTTATATCTCATTATGCCGTGAATTCTCACGACATGGATCTCAATCATCTGGAACATGTGCCACATATGGCCAAACATTTTTCAGCAGAAGATGCCAGCATATATGTGTCAGAGGGAGTGCGATACCTGGGAATGGATTGAACTTTCCTGCTTGTAACCTTGACTCACATGTTTTGTTGGAACAAGCAAAACACGCTTTGTTTCTGGCTGTGCCCTATCCTTGGGTAGAGTCGTTTCCATTGAATGAATGAGCTTGCTCAGCCTCTTCTTGGGCGAGATAGTTGGTTTGCCATGCCCAGAACCAGAAAATAAGCACCCGCTCTGTCTCCATCCACGTTCTCAGTTTGAGCTCAGCTGCTTGGTTTACTACTGGCTAGCTCATTTCAATATGCTGATTTGAGAACAACATAGAAACAGATTGGAGCAGGTGAGTAGGGCCAGGTTGCTGCTGGACCAGGAGATTATCTGGCAGCTTAGACAAGGTCTGCTGGAGCCAACTTGAATCAGCTAAGCAAGTGCTAAATTATGAGTAGGAGTATTTTAACTCAGGATTTCAGGAAATGCTATAGATCAGGGACTGATTTATTTTTTGTTAATTGTCTAGACTTAAGAAAGTGATGGAGAAAATGTTAATGATGCGGACTAAACTTAAAAGTGTGACCTGAATACATTTTTTTTTTCTTGGAGAGCTAGTCTTTAAATATTGACAAGCACATCTCTGCACATATCCAACAACAGCCACCACCACTATCTGTACCATCACATGAAATTTTGTACAGTGGCCTGTGTGGTAACAAGACAATCACATACAAGACTGGTCGATGTGATGGTTAAAGTGTTGGACTGACAGTCGGGAAGGCCTGGGTTCAAATCCTGCCTTATTGTCTTACTAGCTTTATGACCCTGAGACAGTCACCTAACCCCTTTGGTTAAATGTAAAATCAATCAATGTATATGTATTAAGTACCTACTATGGTGCCAGGCACTGTGCTAAGCTGGGATACAAATAGAGTCAAGAGACAGTTCCTGCTCTCAAAGAGCTTATAATCTAATGGGGGAGACAATTTGTAAACAAATTTTTACAAAGCAAGCTATATGCAGGACAAATAGGAGATAATCAACCAAGGCAAAGGACAGCTGGGCCTGAAGCCAGGAAGACTCAAATCCTGAGTTCAAATCCAACTTCAGACACTTACTAGCTGCGTGACCCTGGGCAAGTTATTTAACCCTGTTTGCTTCAGTTTACTTATATGTAAAATGAGCTGGAGAAGGAAATGGCGAGCCATTCCAGTATCTTCACCAAGAAAACCCCAAATAGACATGACTGAAAAATTACTTGAAAAGCAAACAGAGGCAAGGCACTAGAATCAAGAGAGGTTGGGAAAGGATTCCTGGAGAAGGTGGGATTTTAGTTGAGACTTAAAAGACATCAAGGAGGTCAGTAGCCAGAGTGTTCCAGGCGTGCAAGAGAGCCAGGGGGCAGCTAAGTGGTGCAGTGGATAGAGCACCCGCCCTGGAGTCAGGAGGACCTGAGTTCAAATTCAGCCTCAGACCAAACACTTGACACTTACTAGCTGTGTGACTCTAAAAAAAAAAAGAAAGAGAGAGAGAGGGAGAGAGAGAGAGAGAGAGAGAGAGAGAGAGAGAGAGAGGGAGAGAGAGAGAGAGAGAGCGCCAGAGAAAATGCCTGGAGCCAAGAGATAGAATATCTTGTTCATGGAACATCCCAGAGGCCACTGTTACTGGATTGAAGAGTATGATGGAGCAAGATGTGATTAGTTGGTTGGTTGGTTGTTATCCTTTGTCCTCGAAGAGGACCAAAATGACTTTACTATGCTAGAGTCAAGTTACAGTGTGGCCTGCTGTGACTGATCAGACCAATACAAGCTTGGAATGCTCTACCGCAGGTCGGGCACAAATAGCCCTTGTGAACATTTGGGGTGGATTCTCCAAATCTGTGCATCTCGAGTTTCTTTTGAGCTACTTCAATTCTGCTTTGCTCATAGAGCATAGCATCTTCTCTGATGAGGACACGCCATGTTGAGCAATCCTGTGCCAATGTCTCCCACGTCACACAATCAATTCCAAAGTTCTTAAGGGAAATCTTGAGAGTATCCTTGTATCACTTTTCACCACCATATGAATGCTTGCCATGTATGAGATCTCCATAAAGTAGTCTTTTGACAAGCATAGATTTTGCATTCAAACAACATGGCCAGCCCATAGGAATTGTGCTCTCTGCAGTAGAGTTTGAATGCTTGGCAGTTTAGTTTGGGAAAGGACCTCGGTGTCTGGTATCTTATCCTGCCAGCTGATCTTCAGAATCTTCCTAAGACAGTTCAAATGGGAGCGATTTAGTTTCTTATCATGGCACTGACATACTGTCCAGATTTCACAGGCATGCAACGATGAGGTCAACACAACCGCTCTGTAGACCTTCAGTTTAGTAGTCGGGTTAATACCTCTTCTCTCCCACACTTTCCTTTGGAGCCTCCCAAACACTGAGCTAGCTCTGGCAATTCATGTATCAATCTCATTATCAATATGTACACCCCTGGAAAGTATACTACCAAGGTAAACAAATTTATCCACAGCATTCAAAACTTCTCTGTTTGCTGTAACCAATGGTTTCATGTATGGATGGTGTGGTACCGGCTGATGGACCATCAGTGTTTTCTTGGTGTTAATTGTTAGGCCAAAATTAGCACAAGTAGCAGAGAATTGGTCCATACTTCATTGCATCTCAGCTTCAGACACTGTGTTGAGTGCACAATCATCTGCAAACAAAATCTTTGGCTTGGTCTTGGCTTGTAGCCTTTTCAAGTTGAAGAATTTACCATCAGTGCAGTAGCTGACCTTGATGCCATGTTCGTCCTTGTTGAAGGCATTTGACAACATGGCTGAAAACATCATGCTAAAAAGTATGAGAGCAAGCACACAACTTTATTTCATGTTATTGGTAACTGGTGAAGCATGAAAGCATTGTCCACTATCCAGAACCTGGGCAAGCATGCCATCATGAAATTGACGTACAATGCTGATGAACTTCTCCAGGCAACCAAATTTGACATAATTTTCCATAAACTCTCATGACTGACAGTATCAAAGGCCTTGGTCAGATCTATAAATGTTGTGTACAGACCTCTCTTCTGCTCTTGGCTTTTTTCCTGGAGTTGTTGGGCAGCAAACACCATATTGACCCTTCCTTAGCCCTTTCTGAAGCCACACTGGCTCTCAGGTAGATGATCATCTTCCAGGTGAAGGATCAGCCTTCTAAAGAGGACTCTGGCAAAAATCTTGCCAGCAACAACTAAGAGAGAGGATCTCCCCCCTCCCAACCCCGTGATTGTCACAGGACAATCTATTTCCTTTACCTTTATAGAGATGGACAATGGAGGCATCCTTGAACTCCTGGGGGATAACCTCCTCTTGTAAGAAGGCTGGACAGATAGGAGGGGTCTAGGTTATGAAGGGCTTTGAAGTTTTGCAGCCTGGAGAGTAGAGTAAGGATCGGCAAAGATGAGGGAGGTGTTAGTTTAATAGATAAGCTGACCACTTAGAGAAAACTGGGACTGTTGGAGAAAGGTAGCAAGGAAAAACGGGTAAGTCAACACATTATCCTCTTTAATGAAGGAGAGAGCCAAGGAAAGAAGGATAAATAGGCTCTTTTACCAACTTTGATTGAAATGTACTATTTAGATATATTAGTTCTCTGGAACCTAAAACATGCTCCTCTGCAACAATAAACAAAAATTTTCAGTCATTTTTCATTCATGTTTGACTTTTCATGACCCCATTTTGGGTTTTCTTGGCAAAGATACTGGAGTAGTTTGCTATTTCCTTCTCCAGCTCATTTTACGGACGAGGAAACTGAGACAAACAGGATTTAAGTGGCTTGCCCAGGGTCAGTAAGTGTCTGAGGCTGGATTTGAACTAAGGAAGATGAGTTTCCTGAAGCCAGGCCCAGCACTCTGTCCACTGTACCACTTAGCTGCCTGAAAACAAAATACTAAAGCAAAACATAAATGTATTTCTTCAGGTCAAGTAGGCTCAAAGTAAGCCAGTGGGAAAAGGATGAAATGAAAGGTTGGGTAAAAAGATTCACATCTAGTGCTATCCTCTAGGCTATTTGTCTTAAAAATGATAATTATTCATCTACCACTTCAAAACCACAGAGTCATAAAAGCTCAGAATTATATATCTTGGCTTATATATCATCCCACCTCAGACACTTACTATCTGTGTGACCCTGAGCAAATCACTCAGCCTCTCTGTTTCAGTTTCCTCATCTGTAAAATGATAGAGGTAGTTTCAAAGTTCTCCAAAGCCCCTTCTAGGTCTAAATTTATGATCCTTTGATCATTATGCTTATGAAAGAGGTTTTAGAGAATCAGCTTTTCTACTTCAGAGCTATAAATGACTTTATTTCAGAGACCATGAAAAGTTAAGTTTTCCTACTAACTCAGCTGGACCATTAATTCTCTTGCAAAGGATCATCATGCATGTGGGGAGGAGGGCAAAGGAGGAAGAGGGGAGAAAGGTGTGCTTCTACCCTTAACAAAAGGGAAAGACCAAGGATAGCTAGACAGTGACTCAGTTCATGCAGAACCATGTAACCATAGATTTTTAAAGGCTAAGAGCCTTGGAAGACACCTAGCCAGATCCTGCACATGGTAGAAATCAGAATGTGGAATTATACCAGATAAGATATCAGCAACCGGCCACTGAACCACAGTTTAAATCCATCCTGGGCTTATTCTTCTGCAAAAAGCAATTGGGTTCAACTATTGTGAATCACCCATCTGCATCCCATGTTTATTATTGTCCAGGATACCATTGTGTCTGAGATTTTCTCACTTATTATTAGGGGCGGATGTATGATTTCCTGGGTGGTTAGGCTCACTCTTCTGGCCTGTTTTGATAAGAAGGTACCTACCTATAGCACTGACAGGCTTTCATTGACATTCGGATTTTTTTTTTTAGCCCACGAGAACTAATACGGGGGGAATAGCATCACTTTGCTGGTTTTCTTTCAGATATAGAATTCTGTTTAATTTGCAAGGCCATTGATAAATTCTGACTATTAGCTTAGCCTGCCCCTCTTCCTTTACAAAGCAGCTCTTCCAAAGTAAAGCACCTGGGACCAAACAGGAAAGGATCTATATTTATGTTGCCAAATCTCCTGAGTTATTCAGACTCCCACCTGAGATTTGGGGATTTTCTCTTAAGAAGGAGGGGGAAATAGTGACTCCATCTGGAGCACAAATGAGAGTAAATAGACTTGTCTGTTTCTCGTTGATAGTAGTGTCTTATGAAACAAAGCTAAGCCGGAAGGGCATTTCTGCACAGATTACAAAAGATATTGCACATCCCTGCATCAACACCCATGATTTTAAGCCCTACAGCAATGTCTGGTAGGACAAATGGTGGGAACAGCCTTGTCAACCAAAGTGAAGCAATGATCTAAATTAGATCATAGATCATAGAATCTTGAGCCTGAAACGAACCTTTTAGTCTTTTAGTCATTTTGCAGATGTGGAAACTGAGGCCCAGTGAGGTAAAAAATGAGACAGTTAGTGGTGGAGCCAGGACCAGAACCCAGATCTCTAGATTCCCAGCCCTGTGCTTTTCTGAATTGTTAGCAGTCAACCTTAATGAAATAACGAGTCTCCCTCTTCATCGGTGGGCTTGAGCCAGAATATTTTATAAGAGGGAAAATATTACCACTTACTCTTGACACCAAACAAAATGAACATTTCCATGTACAGCATGGAACAGAAGAAAGTGATTGTACATGTAACTGAGAATCTCTATTACATGGAACTTACTTTTCTTTCTAAGTACATAATAAATTTAACATGTAATTTTCAAAGCTGTCTTACTTGTCTGTGATTCCTTCTGTCCTTCCTTCTATTCTCTTCTCATTTGGGGGGATGGGAATCCTATCATTATCTCCCCTCTTCTTCCTACCCCTCCCTATTAAGAAGAAAAAAATCTTTGAAAAACATACACAAATTCAAGTAAAACAAATTTCCATATTGGCTATAACCAGAGATATATGTCTCATAGTGAATCTCAAGTCCTGTCACTATATCCAAAGATCTTGAAGAGTTTTGGTCCCATTAATTTTTTTGAAAACCATTAGGAACTGAATCTACTATTATAGAAATAGCAACATTGCCAAATGGATAGAACACAGAGCCTAGAGTCAGGAAGACTTGAGTTCAAATCTTGCCTTCCACATTTACTAGCTGTGTATCCTGAGCAAGTTGACTAACATCTCTCAGCCTCAGTTTCTTCAGCTGTATAATGAAAGGGTTGGACTCAGTGACCTTTATGGTCCCTTCCAGCTCTAAAACTCTGTTTCCTTTTTATAGATGGATGAAAGAAGTTCCATATACAAGCAAACTCTTGGCTTGCTTTAGTAAGACAGAAGGTTGGGATGCAAAGCCTAATTCTTAGGTAGCAATTGCTATCACACTGAAGCTACCAGTTCCCCTGCACCTGAAGTCTTGATGGTATTGGAGGAAATAGGTTATAGAGGCTATATAGGTTTTTATGTTTGCTAGAAGGTTGGGAAAGAAAAAAAAGAAGTGTCACAATTCTGGGATAGTTAATACCACTAGTTCCTGAACACAATAAAAAGGAAAATAGGAAAAGCATTGGATTAGAAATCAGAGACCTGGTTTCCAGCTCTGGCTTTGCTTTTCTGCTCTGTGGGGCCTTGCCCAAGTCACACCTTTCCTGGGACCATCTTCTCTTCTGTGGAATTGAGAACATCAGACTAGAGATGATCTCAAAGGCAAATACCAGCTCTAACATCTTATGACTCCAAATTCTAATGGATTTTTAAATTTTTTTTTTCTGTTGGATTGGAATTTGGTTCAGGAAAACAATTTAAGTGGTGGATGCAGTGGATCCCACCATGAAGAGTGACAGACATTCTGATTGACATGTTTCCCCATGATTTATCTTTCCCTCATTCTCCCCCAGACTCCTCTTTGCCCTCTTTACCTTGTCACGTTGGGCTGAGCAAATGGAATATGTGATGTGAGGACTGCCAACTTGGAGAGTCTTTTCTCCTTTCAAGAAGCAAAAACAATGATAAATAAACCAAGATTAGCTAGTTCCTCTCCCCTATTCATTTTTATCTCCCTGTTTTTCCTCTCCCTCATTTAATGTGATTATTTAAACAGCCAAGGGCAAGTTCATTGGTGATTTTAGCCCATTGTTTCCTACTATCCAGTAACCATGGGCAACCACTGTTTCTTTTTGTACTGATTCTTTCTAGGGGGCTCCTTTGAGCCTCCTGCCCTGGTCAAATAGACATCCTGACAGTAGCCTGGTCTTTGCTTCCTTCTCTCTCCCAAAGTCGCCTCCATTTCTTTGTCTCTTTTGGAGACTAGTGTGGGTAGTATACTGAGGGTGATGGAATCTGTCCCAGACAGAAGGAATTCTAATGGGAAACAGTAGGTCACGTAACCGGATTTTGCCAGGAGTCAGTAACCTGATATCATTATCAACCCACCCACATGACTACCCATTAGCAGAAAATACAGCTAGATCAAAGGCTTAGTTAGAGAGTGCCAGCAGCCCTATATTCCATGGCTAGCTCTGAATCTTAAAAAAACAAAATAAAACAAAAAACCAAAAACCAGGTGAAAGATCTTAGGTTGGTGGGCTGCAGCAAGATTTCAACACTCCAGGCATGAGCTTTCCATTCAGGATAGGAGACTTCTGATTCCTTCTCCTGATCCCAGCGTACCATGTAGAACAGAGGGGACTCCTGAGTTCACTAACATCCTGAAAGGAGAGACATGCTTGAGAAGCACTATTTTCAGGACTCTCTGGCCATCCTCAGACCAAACTCCCAGCAACTCTTATTAATTTCTCTTTCTTGAGAACACTTGCCATGCATGCCCTCCATTCCTTCTCCCTTCATGCTACCAAAGGGAGAGAGAGCAATATCTGTGTTGAATCAGGCCTGGGGTGCCAGCTGGGCTGATGGCTTTCATGAGGCAATCTTCAAATGGGGTGAGATAGGCTGAGCTCACCCACTCATTTCACACACACCACCTTAAGGATTTACTTTCCTCCATGACTCAGTGACTAAGGATGTGTGTGTGGGGTGAAAGAAGGGGGCAGGTCAGAGAGAGGTGGTCTCACCATTGACCTAGAGATGAAATGTTTGGTATTTCTTCACTGATCTTATCTTCCCATCAGGAAAACACATGGTGGTAACAACAGGTGTGGAGCCTGCCTGGCAACTCTGGTTTCTATCCTAGGAATACCCTACCAGGGCATGAAGATGGAGACATGTAGAGTAGTAGAAGTTGCTCACCTGAATGGTGGTTTTCTGTCATTTTGGGATTCGTTTCAACTGGTGAAATTATTCTAATTCTCTTACAAGGTACTTTGGTAACTTTATTTATTTATTTAAGATTTTATTTCCCCCCAGTTACATGTACAAATAATCTCACACATTCATTTCCTAAAACTTTGAGGTCCATATTCTCTTCCTTCCTCCTTCCCCTCCCCCCTCACTGAGAAGGTAAGTAATTTGACATAGGTTATACATGTGCAGTCATGTAAAACACATTTCCATATTAGTCATGTTGTGAAAGAAAACAGACCAATGCCCCCTCCCCCCCAAAATAAAGAAAGTTTAAAAAGAAAGTATGCTTTGATCTGTATTCAGACTCTATCAGTTCTTTCTCTGGAGGTGGATAGCATCTTTCATCATAAGTCCCTGGGAATTGTCTTGGATCGTCGTATTGCTGAGAGTAGCTAAGTTGTTCATCATACAATATTGCTGCTACTATGTACACTGTTCTGGTTCTGCTCCTTTCACTCTACATCAGATCACACAAGTCTTCCCAGGTTTTTCTGAGAGCATCCTGCTCATCATTTCTTATAGCACAATAGTATTCCATCACAATCCTATATCACAACTTGTTCAGCCATTCCTCCATTGTTTGGTATCCCCTCAATTTCTAATTCTTTGCCATTTGGTAACTTTATAAATGGTAACTAATCTTGCCTCGTATCAGAATTCTTCTTTCCACACCTATGAAAAGTAGAACACCTCTGCCGTCTCTTTCTTACGTGGACTCAATCCTCTCAGGAGAATATTTACAAATATTCCTTTTCACTTGTTCTCTTAAAGGAGAACTAACTACGAGAACTGTAAGACAGAGTTTTGAAAAAAAGAGCAATAGAAGGCCTAGCTCCTGCTTTTGAGAATCTTACAATCATTAGTCAGTGAATACACATTTATTAAGCACCTACTGTGTATCAGGCACTGTACTAAGCATTGGGGATACAAAGAAAGACAAAAGATAGTCTTTGCTCTCAAGGAGCTCATAGTTTAATATAGAAAGAAAGAACTTCTATATGGGGTTGTACATATATACACGTATGTAGGCAAATGGCACAGTGAATGGAGAGCTAGACTTGAAGTCAGGATGAACTGAGTTCAAATCCTGTTGCTGACAATTAATAACTGTGACTCTGGGCAAGTCATTTATTCTCTATGCCTTAGTTTCTTCATTTGTAAAACAAAGGGGTTGGATTCTATGGCCCCAAAGGTCCTGTCTAGTTCTAAACTTACATCTCTAAGTATATAATTTGTGTGGTGTTTATAATGATGCTAAGCCTCTCCCTTAAAAAAAAAAGGCCCATTTAAAAAACAAACAAACCATTAACAATATTCTTCCAGTAATACTGGAGTATTTCAACCATGGAATGCCTCAGTATCCAAAGAATAAAAATTATGAGTTTTCCAAAAGAAAATGTTAAGGATCTCTGTGGATGTGAACAGTGTATAGCATACTACATGTGAAAAATTATGCAAGAAAACCAGTATAAAGTGGGTCACCAACAAGGTATAGACCTGGAGAAAAAGATAAGCTGGCCATATAATGAGTACAAGGGATAACCAATGGATAGCCCAAGGGCTCCCCTGTTATTCATGCAGTGTCAGGAAAGGCAGAAGAAAGTCTTCGACTGCTATAGGACTCATCTTGTGGACAGATTACAAGAGGATCTGGATAAGTGTCACATAGTATGGACGGGAAAGAATAGGCCTCAGTCTTCATGAACAGATGGTGAACCCCCCAATGATCAGGCCACAATTCATAAAAGTCTCTATTTATCTATCTATCTATCTATCTATCATCTATTGCTCTACCTATCTATTTATCTATCTATCTACTTGTCTGTCTGTCTATCAAACATGGTGCCCAAGGGTCCCCACCAAGAGTTCCCTGGGCTCATATGAAATTGGCTCCATTTTGAAGGGCCTGACCTCAAAGGAACCAAGTTCTTTTTTGGCCGATCAATGCCCCATTTGAATTTCTCCAGGAAAATCCCTACAACTTTAAAGCTTAGGCACAGCTCATATGTCAGGTTTTCCCAAATATGGGTAACAGAGTTCCCTTCCATAAAGATATTCAATGTACAATATTGGTATCGGATATGAGACAGCTTTTTATTTAACCCCACAGAAACTACATATGATACTATTGACTCAGATGCTTATGAACAAACACAGGAAATATAAAACCCTCAAATTGCCCATTATACTCATTAGAGTACTTCTGCAAGGTAATGACCATTTGCAAGGCTGCTGAAAAAACATTTCACATTCACCTACGACCTGTACTGTCTGAAACACTTATAGCAATTAGTATGGAAGTTTGACAAGGTCCAGAGCTCTTGGCCCCTCACAAGGTTTAGTTCTATAGCTGCAAGGTGAATCTCTTTTTGCTTCTTTCCTCCTCTGAGAAACTCCTGTTAAGGAAATCTTCTTCCTCTGGGAAGCTGGCGCTTGATGGAGAACCCAGGAATCCTTGAACTCAGGGTTACTCTGAAACTTGGAAATGTCTCTTCTTCAGGCTCATTAGTCACTGCCCTATGCTCAGAGAAGGAAACAGAAAGGCAAAAGAAAGCAGCCAGAACTTGGACATCTAGGACTCAGTCTCGGGTTAGCTTGCTTGGGCAAGCCTATCTCCCATTGCTATATGTGTCTTCTTAATCTTTGTTTCCTTCTTCTTTTTCTGTTCCTGGTCACACAAAACAAATTTATACATTGCACTTCCATTTGCTTCTGCTGGAAGTAGTCATAGCTGCTTAGGTGTGAGGAGAAGGAAAAATCCCTTTCTCCCACTTTTCAGGAATTTTGAAGGAGAGAAAATATGGCAAAAGAAGAGAATGATTCAAAATGGAGCAGAGTGATTTTTGCAGCTTACTCTTACAAATTATAGAAGGGAGAGGTTCCTCAGACAAAAGTCTATTCCCCCTGATTCTTGGTCATCAATAATCAGGAGAAAGCTCCATTTACTGGGATCTGATCAGAGAAATTCACTGTGTCTTCCTATGTACATGTCCTTTAGTAAGAAGCCATGGTGCATACCCAACTGAATGGGAGGTGCTCCATTCCAGCAAATCAGTCAGGAGCTCTGATCACCCATGTTCTCTCTCTGTCTGTCTTTCTCTCTCACATATATACACACTCATGTAGATATAATATATACATATGGATACACATATACACATTTGTATATGTGTATATGGATACACATATACTGAGGACATTCCAAGAATATTTAAAAAGCTTACAGCTGCACTAAGACTTTAGGGACAACTTCTACATGTGTGAAAATAAGGATGTAAATGAACCTTTTAGAAACTCAGGGCTCTGAGATCCAATTTTGATCCTTGACTTCACAATTTAACAATGTGACTGAACTTATCTATAAAATGAGTTGAATTTAAATGGGGGCAAAATTGGAGATGAAGAGCTTGTTATTCTAGGTTTTTTTGGCTAGGCAACGGGGTTAAGTGACTTGCCCAGGGTCACACAGCTAGTAAGTGTTATGTGTCTGAAGTCATATTTGAACTCAGGTCCTCCTGAATCCAGGGCTGGTGCTCTATCCACTGCACCACCTAGCTGCCTCTGGAGCTTGTTATTTTAGGTAAATGGGAGAAGCAGCTGAGAAGTATTCATCCAGAGGTCAAAGAAAGAGATTTGGCACCTTTTTCTAGCCTTAAACATTTGAATAATAACCACTCAGTGAGGTATGTAAATCTTTCAATAAATAAGTGACCCAAGTCAGGAGACCATGGGATGCATGTGATCTCCACATGGCTTATCTGCTCTCTCCTTTCCTTATAGGGTAGTTCTGATGATTGAATGAAATCATTATGTGTTTTGTATTTTGTAAACTATGAATATCTATATACGTTGTAAGCTGTTGTTATTCTGGAAAGAATAGACCTTTAAAGTATATTCATGGAGGTAGTTATCTGTCATATTCTTTAAACCAATAGTGTCAAACTGAAATAGAAACAGCAGTCACTAAACCACACAGAAGGATCCCTGCAGGCTTCATTTTGATTTGTTATTGTTGTTCACATCTTTCCGTCACGTCTGAATCCTCCTGACCCCATTTGGGGTTTTCTTGGCAAAGATCCTACACTGGCTTGCCGTTTCCTTCTCCAGCTCATTTTACAGATGAGGAAACTGAGGCAAACAGGGTTAAGTGACGTGCCCAGGGTCACACAGTTAGTATGTATCTGAGACCAGATTTGAACTCAGGAAGATGAATCTTCCTGACTCTATCCCCTGTGCCACCTAGCTGCTTAGTAAGCCACATTATCTATATTCTGTTGCATTTTGATTTATTTTGTTAAATATTTCCCAATTACATTTTAATCTGGTTCCACCTGCACTCTGAGTGTTGAAGGACCTTAATATAGCACACCTCTGCATTAGATAACTACCCAGCTATTGAGGTAGACTGAACTCAAAGCTATGACCTTCTGACTCCAAGTCTAACACTCTAGCCATTGCCCTATGCTAGTGTTTGCTAACTAGTCTTTACTTAGAGGAATGCATTTCTGCCCCTGAGTATTATGTCTGTGATTATTCAAGCTCTGAACTTGGAACTTCTTGGTACAGCCTCAGAACTCTTCAGAAGAGCTCCTTCTGTGATTGATCATTGGAGAGAGTAAATAAATTTCGGTAAGAGCAGGCACCAGAGTGGATCAGGACAGTAAGTGTTTACTATGTACAATCAATGGACATTCTTTTAAAGGAGATTAAAAATTCTTGGCCTTAATCCTCCTGTTAGAACAGCTTTGGTGGAAGAAGATGAGTTACTGCTTTCTCCAGGGAGGCTGTAATGGGGAGCATCTGTGCATATGGAGTAAAAACAATGTGGTAAATGTAAGTACTTTAAGGATCAGCACAGTTTGGAAATCAATGCTTGGATAAACTGTGTATGTACACAAGGCTAAGGTGGAAGGAATTTCAGACCCGGAAATGTCCTTTGGGTTTTGTCCTCTCTGTGGCCCCCCCTTACCTCTGGATTCGTTATTTCTACTCATTTCATAAAGTTGGTGAGTGTTAAGAGTTTTGACATACAGTCTTCTGCCAAAATTAGATTTGGAAATTAGGCTTTGTAAATTACAGTGAGAACGTACCCTACTCAACTTCTTTGGGCTTAAGCTGATTGTAGACAAGGTCACCAGCCTGCAAAAACAAGGGCTGTTAAATTGTTCATTTCTTGACCTGATTGGAAAAGTCTAGCTGATTTGGAAAAATGATAGGCATATCAATTTGATCTTTTTTTTACTGATGGAGTATAGGGTTCTAGGAGATGACCCCAATCTATCTTTCCATCCTTATTTAGTCAGTCAGTCAACAAACATTTATTAAGTACATACTGTGTGCCAGCAACTGTACTAAGCACTGGGGATAGAAATAAGAAAAAGACAGTTCCTGTCTTCAAGGAGTTTACAATCTAATGGGGGAAGATGACACACAAAAGGAAGCTGAAAAGGGGCAGGGGTCATCAGAGGGTACCCATCACTGGGGCATGATGTTCATGGAATCAAAACCAAGCAGAGTAACTGATGGTATTTATGGCAATTCTACATTTTTTCTCTTCCCAAACTTTCCAGTACAGACAAACTGACCTTCTCTCTGTTTTTCCCTCATTGTACTCCAACTCCCATCTCTATACCTTTAGACTGGCACTTCCTCATGCCCGGGATGCACTCCCTCCTCATGTCTGTTCCTGTAACATGAAGGCCCAACACCACCTTCTACATAAAGCCTTTCCCAATTCACCCTAACATGTGTGCTCTCCCTCCCTAAGGACTTAATATAACTGCATATTTATTCTGCATATATATTTATATGCAGAAGCAGCATGGTATAGTGCCAGCCTTGAAATCAAGAAGAGCTCGAGTCAAGCCCCACCACTGGCACATGACACATAATGCCTGCGTGACCCCACACAAGTCATTAACCTCTCAATGCTTTTGGCCAGTCTTTAAACCTATATATTGCAGAGAAGGAGCTGACCTGCATTAGTAGAAGGCCCAGGAGTTCCTGATAACAATGAAATCACAAGTGCCATCTTTATCTTTCCAACATGCATACACACATACACAAGCATTTACACACATATAGGAAGACTCTGAAAATCACCTGGCAGGATAAGGTACTAGACGTGGAGGTCCTTTCTTAAATTAAACTGCCAAGCATTCAAACTCTGTTGCAGAGAGCATGACTCTGTTGGGCTGGCCGTGTTGTTCGAATGCCAAATGTATGCTTGCCTAAAAGATTATTTTACAGAATATTTTACTCCCACAAGGCAAGCACTCACATGGCGGATAGAAGAAGCAATACAAGGACACTCTCAAGGTCTCTCTCTGAGGAACTTTGGAATTGATTGCATGACATAGGAGACACTGGCACAGGACTGCCCAGCATGGTGTGCCCTCATCAAAGATGGTGCTGTGCTCTATGATGAAAGCAGGATTGAAGCAGCTGAAAAAAAACTTGAGATGCACAAATTTGGAGAATCCACCCCAAATGTTCACATGGCCTGTTTGTGCCTGACCTGTGGTAGAGCATTCTGAGCTCTACCTCTTGGTCTGATCAGCCACAGTAGGACATTGTAACTTGACTCTAACATGATGATGTCATTTTGGTCCTCCAAGCACGAACTACCAACACACATATATACATACACGTCTCCCTTGATAAAACCTAAGTTCCAGAGAGATCAGGGACTCTTTTACTTAAAAAACAAACAAACAACTGTAGGCACAACACTACTGGATCTCCTCCTTCCTCTCTAAATGCTACTTTTCCATAGCTTTAACTAGATTTTCTTTCTCTCTCTTATCCTTTAAAGGCTATTCCCCAAGGCTGTTGATCTTATTGCCTTTTGTTTCTATACTCTCTCCTTCAGCAATCCCAGCCATTCTCAGAGTTTCAACCATCACCTCACAAGTCTGAATCTCAGATTCTGATCTTTCTTCCAAGTTCCAGACCCTTATCTCCGACCACCTAACACATCTACTTCCATGATCCACTGGTATCTGACTCTCAATACGTCCAAACCCGCACTGCATATGAGACCCGTCCCTCCTCCTGTTTGGTGAATTTTAGTCTATACTGTTCCTCATTGACCCATTGAGTGTCCACATGGACAAAGTCACAGAGCTATCAAAGAATCAAAGTGCCCATTTGGGTTGGGTTTCTTTCAATGTTGAACATCATGACTGATCAAGGAACCATTCCCCTGCTTCTTTTGACTTGATAGTAACAGGTCTTAATATGAAAACATAAGATGCGATTTGGTCTCTGTTTTGTTGTTCATCTTTCAGTTGTTGGAAAGAGGAGCAATGACATCATGGGTGATGCCTTGACTCATGTATGAATTGGATTTCAGTGAGTCAGAGCTGTACAAAGTCATTAGCCTCACTCTCTCTTCCAGAGTCACCAAAGTCCAGTGGCAAGGCAAAAGTCAGGACAATTGGCAACGCCCCTTTTTACAGTAGGTGACCTTGGTGTCTTCAATGTTTGACCAAGGTCTAAGACAGGGGTGGGGAACCTATGGCCTCAAGGTTGCATGTGGCCCTCTGGGTCCTCAAGTGTAGCCCTACCCAGAGGGCCACATGCGGCCTTGAGGCTGTAGGTTCCCCACCCCTAGTCTAAGCATTCCATAGCCCCTCCTTCATCTCCCTTCATAGCTATTGGAACAAATTGCTCTCACCCATCCAATCTGCAAGAGGAAGTCTTCACATGCTTGGGGTAGACACCCCCTTAAGTCACCAATAGGTTTGCTACAACTTGGTGCCCCTGAGTCATCAGCAGATATAAAATGTGTAGATCAAAAGAACTAGTTATTTGGTATGTTGTGAACCAGAGCTGTATTTCAACTCTGTTACTTGTTAGATGCTTTTTAAAAAGCTTTAAAAAAAAAAAGCTTTAACTTAAAACTGCACAAATATTTTTGAGACATTATATATATTTATTTGTTATCTCCCCCATTAAAAAGAAAGGTCCTTGAGAATAGTAATTGTTTTATGCTTTGTACTTATATGGCTCCCACCTGGCCCAATTCCTGGCACATAGTACATACTTAATAAATCCTTGATTGATTGAGAAGAAAGAAAATTGAGGCCCAGAGAAAGCAAATGACTTGCCCAAGGTCATATGGATAGAAAAGGGTCACTATCAGATTTGAACCCAACTTCTCTAACTGAAACTTGAACCGTGAGAAGTGTTTCCTGGGGGCATTGAGGGGTTAAATGTCTTATAGTCATAGAGCTAATATACATCAAAAACAAGATTATAATCCAGGTCTTCCTTATCCCAAGGCCAGCCCATTAGTTGCTTATCCTATATCTCCAAATATAAACACACAAAGCAAAAACACCTGTCCATTCCCAGAAAACAGCTAGATACCATGATGCAAAAGTATAGTTGTGCTCATTGTGAATGCTACTTCTATAATTCACCACCTGCTAAAGGAAATGTAGCCTGTAGCAGCTGGTCATCAGTAGGAGTCATTTCTCCTAGTTCCTACTCAATAATCTATATTTCCTTATGGATTCCACAAAATGATCCACTTTTTAAAAATGACTATTAAATAACAAATTGACATCTTTTAAATTTGATAAATTCTTGGACCTACATTTTGTGACTATGTACTTTTCTATTAAAAGCAGATTCTTTTGCAGGGCAGTTGGACAAGTGACAACTGAAGACTGTGAAGGGAATGGGCTTCTGGGTTCAGATGTTATGGAGAGTGTGACTAATGATTGATGCTCATCAGAACTGCACAGTGAAACTCATAGTGCCTCTCTCCCTCAGAGGTACTTCCTCTGTATGTAGGTCATTAGTCAGGGCTACCCAATGGGGAGAAACTTCAGTGTTACCACCCAATAATCCAACTGAACTCATTCTAGGGATTGGATAGATCATGTCAAGTGGCTTGGGAATAGGCACCGAGTTCATTTTTTTGTTGGAGGAAAAAGTGACAGACCCAGAAAACAACAAATGAATGGCCGATGTTAGCAGACAATTACTTGGGGGATGTCTGGAGTTCTAAAAAAAAAAAATCAAGAAATCCAGTCTGGACAGCATGTGAATGAAAAGGGAAATAAATTTTCTTGGGAAATCCCAAGGTAATTGGAATTGACCTTTAAAAAAAATAACACGATGACAAACAAAGAAAGGTACTAACCACACTTTGCTGCTCACCCCAGGCAGAAAAACCTGTATCTCTTCTGAGGAAGGAGAAACCTGCTTTTCTTCTTAAGGACTCCTGTTCAGGACATTGGTTTCTATTGGCCCTTTTAAGCCATCAATTCTTGACATTGCTGAATGCTGCTAAACCCTTTTCTTTTGTTCTTCCTATGAGAAGGTAAGAATGGGGAATGAGGTCTCGACACTTTCTTGTTTTACCGTGAGATTGAGTTACCTGCGTTTCACAATATGTTGGCTTACTTGTGTTAGGGAATTGCTTCTTTCCTGGATGTATGTGTGCTCCCCATGAGTATGTGTGTACTCATGACCCAGCCAACTGTTTCCTTCCTAATCTTCTTACACAATGGAGGTTGGTTCTCACTTTCCATCTGCCAACACAGCTCAGTGTGGACTGGCTTTCATCGGGGTTAGAAGATCTTAGGATCATAGGCAGAGAGTTGGAAGGGTCTCAGGCGTCACCTAATCCAAGCTCCTCATTTTACAGGTGAGGAAACTGAGACCCTAAGTGGTTAAATAACTTGCCCAAGGTCATACTGGCAGTATCAGAAGCAGAGAAGGGGAAGGGAATAAGCACTCACATGGCATCCACTATGCACCGGGCACTTTTACAAATATTACTCCATTTGTTCCTTGCAACAACCCTGATGTTATTACCCCTATTTTACAGTAGAGGAAACTGAGGCAAGCATTGGTTAAGGGTCATACAGCTAAGAAGTGTCTGAGGCTGGATTTGAATTGAGGTCCTTCTGACTCTAGGTCTGACACTCTATCCACTCTCATTATTAACTAATCAGGTTTGACTCCCACCCTGGGGAACACCTACTCTTCAAGGGTAAATAAACTGAGCCCACCACCATGATCGTCTTTGGTCTAAGAGAGTCGGGCAAATGACCATCCTTTTATTAATAAATGTGCTGGCCTTATTGATGAAATGATTAAATTACCCAGAAACTATGTCTCTTGGACCTTTTTAATCATCACGTTACCTTGCCTATGCTCCCTCTCCTAGTTCTTACGGCTATCCCGGTGGCTGACTCGTTTGCCTACCCCTTTTCCCAATAGGAGAAGGGGGTGGCTGTGGTGGAGGGCTGTTCCAGTGTGTGAAGGTTACAAGAGACAGTAAATGATCCAGGATGAGGAGGTCCCAGGCACTGAGGGAAAGTCCAGGGAGAAATGGCAACTGAGGCAAAGGAAAAGAATGCTGTAACTCTGGCATCAGAGCACCTAGATTCAAATTCTCTCTCTGATACTTATTACATGTGTGACCTTGGGCAAGTCACAGCTCCTTGGGTCTCAGTTTTCACATACGTAAGATGAAGGTATTGCTCTGGGGGGGAGGGGAATCTCTAAGGTCCCTTCCAATTCCAGATCTATAATGCCCCCAATGAAAACGAAGTGGTAAAAAGTGAAGGTAGTCTTTAAAGGCTATTTCTAACGGCTCCTAGGGCCCCTTCCAAATCTAGATCTAAGCTCCTCCAATGAAAATGAGAGTGATGTGAAGAGGAAAGAAGGGAATCTCTAAAGGTTGCTTGCTTCTGGCCTTTTGCAGTTGGGTCTGAGACCAGAAATGATTGATGGTGGACTATAATATAGGATATAGGTTCTTTCTGATGTGACTTTTCGTGTACTATATGCTATTTTGACAGAGGTCGGAGGGTGAGGAGGGTGGGAAACAGCTTTTTAGAATCTCAAAATTTGTGGGTGAGCATATTTCAAATAATTTTTTTTTCCAGGAAGTCATGTAAAGGGTAAGGACTTATCTTTGAAAACATAATTAAAATTCTCTCCCAATTCATTCTCATTTATCAGAGTTTCTAGAAAACAATTACAGGGTTTAAGAAGAAGGCTGTAGCTTTCCTTTGAGGATGTCAGAAGAGGAAGGCATTGTGGTATAAGGAAGAGGACGTTATATTTTGAATCAATTGGATTCCAGTACTGGTAGCATTTACTATGGAACCATGGACAAGTCACTTGAGGAACGAAGGTAGAGTAGTCAGAGCATTAGACTGGGATTTAAGAAGACTTGAGCCCATTCCCCACCTAAGACACTTACTAGCTCTATGACCCTGAGTCAGCTGTTTCACCTGAGCAGACCTCGGTTTCTTCATCTATAAAGTGATGGGATTGGACTCAATATTCTCTCAGATCTCTTCTAGTTTTAAATCTATGATGCTGTGACTTAAATTTAGGAAATCTGATGGCTTCTGGATGGCATATGAACATAAAGGGAAGTAAATTACCTCTGGAAATCCCAATGTAATTTGAATTGACCTTTTTTTTTTTTTAAATCAGATGATGACAGACAAAAAGGGGTACTCACCACACATATCCCATCTAAGATACTTCCTTTCTGTGTGACCCTGGGCAAAGCTTTTCACCTCCCTAGGTCTCAGCCTCCTCAACTGTAAAATGAAGAGATTGGGTTTGATGACCTCCAAGATCCTATGATCCCATGCCTTCTCTGGGCCTGTTTCTTTATCTATAAAAGAGGGATGATGATATCTCCTAAATACCTAAATCATAAGATTGTGAGGAAAACATTTTTTAAACTGTCTAAGTGCCATCTATATACACAAGTACTGTTGTGGTAAGCGTCTTTGATAGGAAAACCTCCATAGGACAATGTTATTGTCCAGTAGACAGAAGATCATTTTCTGAGGTCACAGGCCTTAACTATTGTCCAGTTTTGACTTCCATCAAAAATTTCTTCTCCTAGAAGACACGTGTCAAATTCTGGCACTTGGCCCCCAGTCTTTGTGATCACTGAAAGAATAAAACACAAATGTTGTTCTTTTTTTTCCTTTTTTCTTTTTTTTTAAAGTAGGTCTTCAGCTGTGACCTCTGTGAACTTCAGGACCCACTGAGACATCTTGAATGACTTTTGCTAAGATCTCTGGAGCTGGTTCAATGACTCTGAGCCCCAGCTTGGGCAGTGGTGGCTAGCTTTCTGCAGTGAAACCTGGTTGTCTTGTGATAATCACCCCATTAACGAGTGTCACTTCTGTTGTTCATAAAAGTCCTTCCTCCTCTCTTCAGACCTTTTGTCTCCTGCCCTGACCTCTCTCTCCATGTGCACTTGAAATATTTCCTATTATCTCTCTCCCTTTGCTTATTATTCCTCTTAATGTCTCCAGTCACCTCTCTGACTGTCTCCAATGCATCATCTATTCTGTTCACTTCATTCTGTAATCTGCCTCTTCCTCCTCTAGTGTGGTCCAGATGGCTTTACATTGAGCAGAACATATGCCTCTTTCTTTCCCGTGATTACTCTTTGCATTTCTTTCCTTTCCCTTCTACATCATCCTCCATTTGATTTACTTCTAGAGTATTTATTGCTGGGTGATGTGCATAATGAATACCCTTGGGCGTTCATTAAGTTTAGCTTTGAACAGTTTCTATTTCCCCACTGTGCCCTTTATGGCTGGTGCTGTTGTCCATTTGGTGTGTACATCACTCACTATGTTTGCCAACATTTGATCTGCTGAAGTTCTACCTGGCCTCTCCCTTGAGGTTACACCTTCATTCTTATTGTGGACCTCATAAGACCATGGAGATTGATGTAGTAGAAATGGTACCTGGCTGGGGCTAGAAAGAGCAGGGTTTAAATTTCTCCTCTGCTACTGTCTGTGTGACCTCAGAAAAGTCATGTCACTTTTTTGGGCCTAAATTTCCTTACCTGTAAGATACAGAGCCTGGTTTAAAAAAAAAAAAAAACAACAACCAGAATTTCAGAGTTGGAAAGCACTTTGGCTGCATCTAAGCTGACCTGTGCCTAAACAGAAATCATCTCTAGAGCACTGACAACTAATGTTTACCTATCCTTTGCTCTAAGATCTTTTCTAGCTCTGGAGTCCTGCTATTTAAAATGGTACCCTTAGCATTTTCTTCCATTTTCCCCATCCCCTAGTCATCCCAGAACCCATCAAGATGGCTGGATGGGGGAGGATCCACTACTACTGGGGAACCCCATTGTCCTTACCCTCCCTGGACTGTTCGACTGATCACTGGGCTTAGATGATATGGGAGTCAACAAGCCCATTCCTTCCCATGAGACCGAGGACCACCAGGCCTTACCATCAGTCCTACCTTTATACCCTGTATTCTCCAAACTCTGTCATGAAACCTGCTTATGTAACCTAAAGACCTTCAGGCCTTGCCATCTGTTTTACCCCAGCTCCCTTGGGACTTTAGGACCTTTCCATCTGCCCCATGGTTGAACTTTCTTTTATGTGTTGTTTTCCTGAGTTAGAGTATGAGTTCCTTGAGAAAAAGAACTGTCTTGCTTTCCCTATTTGTATTCCCAGAGCTTAGCCCAGTTCTTAGTACATAGCAAACACTTAATAATGTTTCTTCATTCATTCACCATTAAGAATTGATTGGTGCCAATAGAGCTCTGACCTTGGAGTCAGGAGGACTGAGTTCAAATCCAGCCTCAGACACTTAATGCTTACTAGCTGTGTGACCTTGGGCAAGTCACTTAACCCTGATTGCCTCACCAAAAAAGCAAAAAAAAAAAAGAATTGATGGGTGCTTTATGTAGTCTCATACCAACCAATGAAGTGAATGGCTAGTCTAGTCCTTTGGTTGATCCCTTTTCTTTGTGTACTGATTCTTCTGCTTCTTCTTCTCCTCCTCCATCTCCTCCTCCTCCTCTTCCCCTCCTCCTTCTTTTCCTTCTTTTTCTTTTTCTTCTTCTTCTTCTCTTCCTCCTCCTCCTCCTTCTTCTTCTTCTTCTCTTCCTTCTCCTCTTCTTCCTCCATCATCATCATCCTTATTATTATTAATGCACTGAGTTTATTCTCCAAGAACCAGGCAGGCTGCATTTCCTACTCAGGGTTCTAGGATACCTTGAGGGTTTGACACATATCACCTTGAGCCTTAACTGCCTATGTTACCTCCACCAGTAACTAGCACCCAAGATCCATTTAATCACTTAACATCAATTTGCTTTTACAAAAGACTATTTGCTTCAAAGATAGAGCCAGTACAGAGTCTAAATAGTTTCCCCAATACCCCAGGGACGGACTCACCTCTATGCTACCTTGTCTCTAGGAGAAGTAGGCTCAGATTTAGCTCAGTTCCTACATAGAATTGGTCTCAACTTTACATCCCAATGTGGATATGTTGGATAAGTCCTTGTCTCAGAAGCTGGGGGGCTGGGTCTCCAATTCAGAACTGGCTGCAAACTCAGGCTATAGAACACTTGGATGCTGGGAGACTTTCTAGTTCTTTTGAGTATCACAACACTAAAGGCTCCACTCTCTTTACCTAGAATGGGAAAGAATTAATACAAAGGCCAAGGACTGAGGCCCCTTTCACATGTGGCCTCAGAGGGGAGAAGACCCCTTAAAAGCATTGTTCCTTGCCAAACACCCTGAGTGAAGAAGTCCATGGGATTTCCCTGAGAGTACAGCTGAAGAGAATGAGACCAAACAGCCCAGGGATTCAGGACAAACAGCCTTTTAAAGACTCCCCTAGTTCTGGTTAAACAGTTAATCCAAAGCACTCTTCCCAACCACGTTACTAGCACACTGACACCGGTTATAAAATATCTATACATGTTCCACAGTCTCTCCTAAGAAAATTTCACTCCAGCTTATCACAACTCTTCCAGAAGAAGGTTCCTCAGTTTCTCCTTGTGGAAATATGACATCTCAGGCACTGTGTGCATGAATCAGACCTCCAATATATTTGCCTCAAGGGATATCATTGCAATCAGTTTTTCCCTCCCCCAAATCATTTCCCTTTCCATGTATTCTTTATATCTTACCTTCTCTGGTAGTCAGGCATTGGTATGTATATGTTATTCTAGGCTAGGTTAGATTAGATTTTGTTTTTTCATCCAGATTTGAGATTTCATGGTATAGGTAACTCCCAGTTCAAAAATTCCCTCCGTTGATGCAAACAAGTGACTTCTCAGTAACTTACAGTCTTAGAGTTAACTGAGAGGTCAAATGACTTTCCCATGGTAGTGTGTAAGAGGCACATGTTAGAGGGAAGATTTGAACCCATTTTTTTCTGGCTTCAGAGCTGGCCCACTGTTTACTATGGGAAGCTATGTTTACGTGTATTATTGTTATTGCTATTATGTTATTATCATTTTTTCTATTTTTAATGTTAATCAGCCTTGGTTATTATGGAACTGAATGTGTAAGCTATAATGAAATCCAAATAGTCTACTTACTAGTGGCTATATATTTTTTATTTTTCTATAAGCTTTTCTTTGGGTCAAAAGTGAAAATATCTACCCATTGAACCCCAAAAGCAAAAATTTCAGCAGCAGTGAAGTGCCTTACACATGGAAGATGCTCAGTAAAATTTTTTTTGACTGATAGAATTTAGACCTAGAGTCTCAGACAATGCCACAGTTTCCAAGCTTTGGACAGCTCATATGAGCGGGCCACTCACCCCCCCCTTTCCTAAAAATAACACTAAATATTTAGATATTTGATTGAAACATCAGAGAGGCCCCTTCAACAAGAGGGATAGAGGTGATGTCTTATTGCTATTCTTGGCAGAATCATCTTTTGCTTATAAATTTCATGCCCTGGTCCCTGAACTCCCTCATTATAAAGTGGAACAACTGAAGGGTGTTTGGGGTCTCTTAATCCTGGGGCTTCTTTTTTGTTTTTAAGAGTTGACCTCTTAGTCTCCTGGGGTTTCTATGCTGGTTTATGGAAGAAAAAGACAATAAGGAAAGTACTCAGAAGTAGAGGAACACCAGGTCAAGTGTGAATGAAAATACAAAGCTGGAATCACTGCAGAGTGCGTCAGCTCCCATTCTCTGGCCCCAGAGGAAACTGAGCTTAAATTTCCTGCCCACGCAGTCCATCTGACATTTGAAGGGATAAACAATGAGCTCCATGGAAGAGGATTAATTTTCTTCAGTATATCTTGAGAAAAGGACACAAATCACTGGTCTCAGACAAGTGATGTCACAGCCTTTGGCTACCCTTCTCTTTGAGGGAACCAAGTTTCAAAGGAACTTCATGTGTGAGACCCCAGGGTTTCCTGATGACCTGGGAGCTTTTAGGCCTTGAACTAAGCCTGTCCTTCCTCTCTCTAGTAAGAGGGCATCTCCCTGAAGGGAAAACACAGCTCAGTTAGGACAGCAGCTTTGGACTCGAAGAAGGAAACAGTATTCTGTGACCTGGATTGAAGTTTTCAAATGATAAATGCATGAAAAGGAGAAGAGGAAAGCTCTGAGCTGACAGCATTAAAATAGGTGAACGTTTCCAACGGTTCTTTTAAGAAAAAGGCAGAGACATTTTTCTCATTCTTACCCTAGAGGGCTCAGGCTGGAAGATTCTTTTTTGATCTGGTCCTTTTTACTGAGGCTTTAGTCTTCTGAATCACTGCACTGAGCATCCGTTTTTGGACCATATTTCTGCTTAATTAAATCAGACCTATTCAGTCTCTGAGCTAGGAGAACAAAGGTCAAGCAATGGCAAACATGCCTGCCAACCTCTACTGAACCCTGTTAAGCTCTAACTGCCCCTGCTCTCAGGCTGGAAAAGGCATTCGAGACGATGTTAATGGTTTTGACCTCAGAGTTTGAACATTCCACCAAAATCCCTCCCTAAAGTGAAAGGGAAAGGATTGGAAATCTGGTGCCTAAGGCTACCCGTCAATCCTGCAAAAGAGAAACTGGGCAGGCTCATTCTGCTGAGACTAGGAAATCTGTATACTACTGATTAAAGACAAGAAAGAGAGACAGAGAGATAGATAGATCGAGAGAGAGAGAGAGAGAGAGAGACAGAGACAGAGACAGAGACAGAGACAGAGACAGAGACAGAGACAGAGAGACAGAGAGAGAGACAGAGAAAGGCAGAGACACACAAAGATATAGAGACAGAGAAGCAGAGAGACAGACAGAGATAGGGAGGCAGAGCCAGAACCAGAGCCAGGGAGAGACAGGGAAGCAGAGATAGAGAGACAGGGATAGAGACAGAGACAGAGACTCAGACAGACAGAGAAAAAAGGAGGGGGAGACAGAGAGAGAAAGAAAGATTTCCCATTTTCCTTCTGAGCAACTGTGGGGAAGGCTATGGTTTGCAGAATGGGGACACAGACAGTACTGTGTGTGTCTGGGAGAACATATCTGACCCGTGGGGATTCAGATGTCGGTTGACTTGATACAGTAATATGGAGACCTAATTTTTATTTGCTTGCCCCTAAAGTGATGCCTTGGTGGGTGTTTTAATTAGCAGTGTTGTCCTACAGAGGGTCTCTCCTGGGAATCCTAGAAATGGGGTTTTCTCATCTCTAAGAGCATAACAAGTCCACCAGGAAATCTTGGAGGTTAATCTCATCAGACCATCTAGGGAGATTGTCCACCTCTCCAATTTGCTCCAAAGCTAGAGGGAATATTTATGTCTTCTCTCCTACCAGACTTGATTTAACACCTTGAAACAACCTTTCTCTTTGCTTACATTCTAGCTTAGAAATCGGCTCCATCACAGATTCTATTATAAGTCTTCTACAGGCAACTGTAGGAATGGGGAGGGCAGGGATCATCCGGATAGATGAAATCCACTAGTAATCTGAGAACCTGACTGTAGTCAGTTTCAATCTTTTCCTTCATCAAAGTGATACCCATAGGTATTGCTCTTAAGCTGAAAATTGACTGATTTGAGTTTCTCCCTTTTCTTGCCCTTTCTGTTATGGAATCAGACAAGTACTGCTTCACAAGCCCAGTACTGGCTGAAAGAGGTAGACTGAGAGGGATGAAGGAAGTAAAAATACTGGCTAATTCACAAATTAACCTGTTCTAAATAACTAAAAATTAGCTATATTGCACCTATTCAAAGGAAATTGTGTGTGTGTGTGTGTGTGTGTGTGTGTGTGTGTGTGTGAGAGAGACAGACAGACAGACAGACAGACAGAAAGAGAGAGGGAAAACCTTGATTCAAATCTTGGCCTTGTGAGACCCTGGGCAAGTCACTTTATATCTCTGGGCCTCAGTTTCCTCATCTGTACAATGAGGGGATTGAAATAGGTGATCTCGGGGGCATCTAGGTGGTGCAGTGGATAGATCACCAGCCCTGGATTCAGGAGAACCTGAGTTCAAATGCGGCCTCAGACACCTAACACTTACTAACTGCGTGACCCTGGGCAAGTCACTTAACCCCATTGCCTAACCAAAAAAAAAAAGAAAAAGAAAAAAGAAAAGAAATAGATGATCTCTAAGGTTCCTTTAGGCTCTAAGTCTAGAATTTCACTGCAGAGAACAGTATCAGAGTTGAAAAGGCTGAGAATAAGACCAAGAATAGGGCTAGGTGAATCAGTGAAGTTCTAAAAAATGGTTTCCTCTCTTCAACACTGATATGTGCTATGAATTTGTTAGGTTTCCTCTCTATAATCTAGTTTAGATCACAGTTTAGTTTAGATTCCTAGAGTCAAGAAGACCTGAGTTCAAATTTGGCCTCAGACATTTACTAGCTCTGTGACCCTAGGCAAGTTGATTAACCTCTGTTTGCCTCAATTTCCTCATCTGCAAAATGGGGATAATAATGGCACCTACCTCACAGGATTGTTGTGAGGATCGAATGAGATAATAATTGTAAAGTGCTTAGCACAGCGCTAGGCACATAGTAAGTGCTACGTAAATGTTGGTTATTATTATTATTATTATCATTAGTTTGTTCACTTGTGAAAGGAGAATAATAATGTCAACGTAGAGTTAAGGAGCTATGATTTCTTTGGTACAGGTACAGGTGAGGAGACTCCCTTTATCAATGCAGGTTAGTACTCCACAGCTTAGAGTCTTTAGAGAGACCTGAAGCATCGAGATGTGAAGTTACTTGCTGAGAGTCAAAGAGCCAGTATGTATCCCTGGTGGGACTCCAACCTTGGTCTTCCTAGCTCCAAGGGCAGTGCTCAGGGGTGGGGAACCTGCAGCCTCCAGGCCACATTCTAGGTCCTTGGGTGTCACCTTTTCTACAGCACAAATCTTTTTATTAAAGGGATTTGTTCTGTGAAGTTTCGATTCAGTCAAAGGGCCACACCTGAGGACCTAGACGGCCACATGTGGCCTCAAGGCCACAGGTTCCCCACCCCTGCTAGACATTAAGCTACATTGCTTCTCTTTATTCGCAATATGGCCCACATAAATTAGTTTGTAGAATAGTATAGAATCAGAGACATAGAACTGCTGGGAGGTGAGGGGGGGAGGAGAATCTCAGAGACTAACCAATCCCTTCATCTTACAGACAAGGAAAATGGGGCCCAGGGAGGATAAATAACTTGTCCACAGTCAGAGGCAGTAAGTACAAGGGGTAAGATTTGAACTCAGGTCCTTTGTCTTCAAAATCAGCGTTCATTGCTCCATACCTCACTGCTCCCCAAGCTCTAATTAGTCCAATTCTTTTATTTTCCAAATGAGGAAACTGAGGTAAAATGGCTAATCCTAGGTCACAAATTGCTTAGTAGATGAAATATAATAACAACAGCTAACATTTATGTAGCACCATGTGCCAGGCACTGTACTAAGCACTTTTCAATTATTATCTCATTTCATTCTCATAGCAACCTTGTGAGAAAGGTGCCATTATTATCCCCATTCTACAGAAGAGGAAACTAAGGCAAACAGAGGTTGAGTGACTCGCCCAGTGTCACACAGCTAACAAGTGTCTGAGGCCAGATTTGAGTTCAGGTCTTCTTGACTCCAGGTCCAACACTCTAGCCACTATGCCAACTAACCGTACCTAGATGAGTGAATACAAGAGGAATTCTCTCTAGACGAAGAAGTCGTCCAGATACTCCAGTAGGATACTGGGTACATTAAGACCAATGGTATTAGAGTACCTCCTCAATGAAATTCATGACAAGTCAAGAAAAAAAAAAGAAGGTCAACTTAACAAGCCATGCAGGAAAAAATAATTTTAAAAAAGGATGAAAAATACCTGTTGTCATACATAGTCTTGACATGCAGCTAGGAGGCTGCACACGCAGCTACTGAGTTGATGCCCATTTCTGAGACAGACACTGCAGACAAGGAAGCTGGCCCAGAATTGTATAGGAGGAAGGGAGCTGTATGGTTGTGAGAACTGGTGTCCACAATCTCAGAAGAACCAAAGCCATAGGTGACCCAGAGGTCAAGAAAGAGAGATATTTAGAGGGTGCAAGGAGGTGACAGATCGTTTCCAAGGCTGACCTCCTTTTAAAAAGTGGCACAAAAGATGTCATTCAGGAATCGTAGGCCTGGAAAAGCAGGTAAAATGGGAATACAATGAGGGCAAAGAGACAGCCTAAGTGGTCCCCAAAATATAAAGGTCCTCCAAATACACTGGGTAGATCTTCCGGGAAAACCTGAACAAGAATAATAGAGAGTGAGAGGTCATTGATGGGCTGTGGTCTGTACTGAAAGTGGGAACACCCAGTGGTCACATTTATGAGATCATAGTTCTACTGAACTATTGAGGAAGTGGAAACCACTTTTTTTCAAGCCCCTACCCCAAATCTGACTTTTAAAAATTTAATTGGCCTATAATAAATATTATTCTTTCAGTGTATTTTGATGGTTTTCCCCTTTTCATAACAGGGGTGGGGAACCTGCAGGCCTGAGACCATGGGAGGTCCTCTAGATCTTCCAGTACAGTCCTTTGACTGAATACAAACTTCACAGAACTTGTTCTGTGAACAGTCAAAGGGTCTCACTGGAGGACCTAGAGGACCACGTGAGGCCTCGAGCCCATATGTTCCCCACCCCTGATTCAGACCGATATGATATTAACTACAAGACACCATGGTAGGCATTGTTGGGTTTACAGAGAAAAATAAGATATGGTCCCTCCTTTCAGAAAGGATTTCTTATGATCACAGCATTTTTAGAAGCAGAAGGGACATCAACTCCTTTATCCAACCCCTTTATTTTACAAATGAAGAAATTAGGACCTGGACACATACAGTGAATTGACCTTTGCCAGCCAGAGGCTGAACTGAGATTCAAACAAAGTTCTTCTAACTTTAAATCCAGTGTGCTTTCCATTATAGAACTCGAGCTAATAGAAGAAATCAGATCTGTATGCTAATAACTGGAACACAAAGTTTAATGTGAAAATAAAATGAGGAGAATACTAAATGGGAGCAGAGAGAGATTATTTCCAGTTGGGACCATCAGAAAAGCTTTCGTGGAGAGATTGGTCTCTGAATTGAGCCTTAAAAAATTTGAGAAGAAATTAGACCCGCAGCACCAGGGGTGTGCTGGTAAATGTTTAACAATTGACTCTCTCCAGCTTCTCCCCACCCCCCAAATACATGCCTGGCACACTTTTAAGTTAAATCTGAATTATTAATATATTCTTCATCACTTTCAAAAGGCAATCAGCAAAACTTTGATTTTGTACTGATTTCCAAAGTGTAAATGGTGACACTGAAAATCTAACAACTGGGAGATGGTTTGAGTTTGCCCTTGGGTGGAGCTGAAAGGGTAAGACATACAATATTCTAAGGATTAAATATGGCCCCTACTTACCTCACAGTCTTATTGTGAAGATCTAAGGAGATAATGAATGTGAAAGTGCTCTGAAAACTGGAAAGGCCTATACAGACCTCCAACATTATCATTATGTATCTAAATAGGCATTCTTTGTAGAATTATAGGTGTCTTAGTGAGATAGGGTGATTGAGGTAGTTCTGAGTGGCCCAAGAGTGATGCTCTCTCAGCATCTTTTTAAAATACAACATTGTTGTATTCTGGGGAGAATAAATTGAACTACTTAGATGAGTTGAAGATAATGGCGTTACTTTTTTTTTCTTCAAGAAAAAGTTTGGGCTTCTACTTTTTATTTTCATATCACAGTCATTTTCAGATATATTCACCACTTACCTACCCACCTAGGGGGCTTTCCTTTCCAACAAGGAAAAATGGTTGAATAAAACCAATTGGCACAATGCTTGTATCTGACTGTGTAGATGGTATGACTTTAAAGCCTTCTGTGTTTTTAAGACTCACCAATTTGTGTTTCCAACAAGCTACTTGAGTACAGGGGCCATTGTGCCCTCTCCTTCATTATGTCTCTTACAATGGTTAGTATAGGGTTACTGATCACTTTTAATCCCATTATCATGTCCTAAACTCAAGCCTTGGAAACCACCTCTCTCAGCTTCTTCTGCGTAGCTAGATGGCTCAGTAATCACAAAGACCTGAGTTTAAATCTATCTTCAGACACTTCCTAGCTGTGTGACCCTGGGAAAGTCACTTAACTCTGTTTGCCTCAGTTTCTTCATCTGTAAAATGAGCTGAAGAAGGAAGTGGCATACCCTTCCAGTATCTTTGCCAAATGAGGTTATTACTGAAACGACAGGACAACAACACAACAGCTCTACTGGAGGGTGAAATACTAAACTTTCCCGAAAAATTTTCTTCATGGGCAGAAATTGGACTTCCAAATTCACTCCACTCTCCATCTGCAGCTCTGCCTGATTTCAGCTCCATGAAATAAGATGCCACCATGCCAATTATTTCCAGATATCCTCCACCTTTTCTAGTCTTTTTTTTGTGTGTGTATGTGTTTTGTCCTCCCCCATTAGATTGCAAGCTTCTTGAGGACAGGGACTGTTTTTCTTTTTCTTATTTTTATCCCTAGTGCTTAGCATAGTGCCTGGCTCATAGTAGGTGCTTAATAAATATTTACTGAACTGAATTGAATTGAATCAAAGCAGACTGTATTCAAGCAAATCCCAATTTAGTAAAACTAACCAACACATCAATAAAACCGGGACATTATGGTTGTTATTATTCCTTGTTTTCAAAGAGGACCAATGACATCACTGGTGATGTCTTGACTTGCTCATGAATTGGATTTAAGTGAGGGAGGTACACAAAGTCATCATCCTTTCTTCCAGAATCATTGAAGTCTTGTGGCAGGACAAAAATCGGGATGACTGGTGATGGCCTAGGTTGCAGTGGATGACTGTGGCGTCTCTGATGTCTGACCAAGCTCTACGATCTCTGCAGTGCCTGCTTCAACTTCCTTCATGGATCCTTGGAATAAATTGTTTTCATCCACCCATTCTACCAGAAGTCTTCACATGCATAGAGTAAACACCCTCCTAACTCAATGACAGGTTTGAGGTCTGTTGGTTTGAGGTCTGTTGGTTATCTTCAACCTCGTTTAGCCCATCTGCCAAGATGGTTTTACCAAGGTGTGACCACTGTGCATGCTACAGCTCCTTGGACATTATATGTAGTGGCCCACAACCATAGTCCCTCATCTTTGCAAAGAAAGGATGGAGGTGCTTCATATAGGTCTTATTCGAGGCTAAACTTGTCCATTATAACTTCACAGCATTCTGTCTTAATTATGTTGTTTTTGTTCTTTCCACTTATGCCATTGTATAGGCTCTTTTCCTGGTCCTGCTTGCTTTAATTTGCATCAGCCCATACGGTTTTGCCATGCTTCTCTGTATTCATGATATTCATCATTTCATATGGCAGAGTAGCATTCCATTTCACTGTGATCTCCACATATCACAGCACTTTGAGTCATTCTATCCTGGAGATCTTCTGGGAAAGCACATGCCCAATGACTCTAGATGGGTTTCCACCACAGAATACAAGGGCCTGTGGTTTTTATTCAGATAGTGCATTTTCAAGGCAAGTCACTGGGAAGTGTATCAGGTGCACTTCCAAAAACGGACATTGCAGAAGAAAAAAAAAACTGAACCAGCCTGTATGGTAAATGTTTCTATATGAACAGACTAAAGAAATGTGAAACTTACTTAAATTCTAGTTAGTGTTTGTGTACACAAATTATTTAGGAAGCTATTCTCAAGACACCGACAGAGACCAAGGAAACCATCTGAGCCGAATTGTCTCTGCAAATGAGTTTCTAGATTACTTTTTTTTTGGCTTAAACAATGGGCTGTCCAGATTGTGAAGAGGAGGAAGCACTCTCAAGTAGAGAAAATTATTTATCATGTTCCTCTATTGTAATGAAAGAAAGCCAACAGTTCCAGAGAAGTAAGGTTGTGACCTTCCTGGAGTCTTCTCTGCTGAGGAAAACATTACCATTTCCACTAATCAAGAGGCCCAGAAGACCAGGCATTTGCCAGGTGAGTGAAATGTCTCTGGCTCAAATTTCCCAATGGCGTAATCAATGAAGGATTTAGTAACATTTCTCTGGATGATTTTTATTTTGACCACATTCCAGGTTTCCTTGAAGAATTAAAAAAAAAATTATAGATTAAAAACACAACAATGAATTGTTGAAAATTCAAAACTTTTCCATATGTACAATGTCCATGCTCACTGCAATTTCCTACATAAAAATGTCACTTCTCAAGGATGTCTCTTGCCCCGATTGATGTTCAAGAGGGGCCTGTAATGTCAGAATAGTGTGATTTCTGCTCTTATCTTCAGGGTGCACCCACAGCCCCCTCCTTAGCTGGCTCTTGAATAACTTTGCCCAAGTGGGCCTGATGTGATGAAACACCTTTAAGAAATGATAAGGGTGGGTCGTAAGCTCATCAAAATATACAAGTTACTGTATTGGAAATACGGGGAACTCAGTTCTGAGTTTCAAATGCTCCTGATGCCAACCCAGAACCAAAGGGCAAAGGCATGGGCTGGAGACACTAATTTCTCTTACTAATATCTTAGAGTCTGGCCTGTGATGAAAGGCTTTTTTTTTTTTTCCACTTAAAGTGGATGCCCGGTACAGTGTCTGTAACTATTCCTGTTTGCAGGAATCAATAGAGTATATACCTCATGAGTAGAGAGGCTTGCTAGAAGATTCTTTGAGACTTTGGGGGGCTGATGCCATCTTGGTGGCATTTCTCTCTAGGGGTTTGGGTCAGACTCTAATTATTAGTTTGTTTCAGGCGTACGCATTTCAGATCACAGCATCTTTATCCTATGATCATCACCAGCTTTAGGGCAGCATCCATTTCACTGAGGATTGTGTTGAGAAATGATCACTTTCTCATACCTATTTCAGCAGTAACATTTAGCTAGATTTTGCCAAATTTGTCTCAGGTGATTATTCATCCTTTATTTTCTAAGAGGACCAGTGACATCACAGGATGATGTCTTGATTTGCAAGTGAATTGGATTTAAGTGAGGCAGAGCTGCCCGAAGTCACCAGCCTCACTCTCTCTTCCACAGCCATCAAAGTCCAGTGGCAAGACAAAAGTCAGGATGACGGGCAACGTCCCAGGATGCAGTGGATGACCTTGGCATCTTCAATGTCTGACCAAACTCCAAGTGCTCCTCAGTGGCTACTTCGGTAACTTTCATGGCCATTGGAACAAATTGTTTTTATCCACCTATTCTGTGTGTGTGTTGTGGGGGGGGAGTCTTCACATACTTGAGGTAGACATCCGCCTAACTCACCAAAGGGTTTGAGGCCTATAGGTTCTCTTTGACCTGGTTTAGCTCATCTGCCAAGATGGTTTAACTGAGGTATGGCTGCTGTGCATGCTACAGCTTTTTGGAGCCACAGGTGAGAGTAGGGTGACAGGTGGACACCAATGGTGGATGAACAGTGCTGAAAAGTGCTCTGCAAGCCCTCCCACCAGAGGTGCTAGTCCTCCTTCATACCCCATACACCAGTGGAAGGAGGGCTAGATTTGGAGTCAGGGAGACTTGAGTTCAAATCCTACCTCAGACACTTACTTAGCTATGGGACCCTAGGCAAGTCACTTAACCTCTTAGCCTCAGTTTCCTTGTCTGTAAATAGTGAGAATAAGAGCTTCTACCTCATAGGGTTGAAGTAAGGGTCAAATGAGTTAGCATACCATGGTGAGTTAGCTCACCAAATGAGTGAGCATTCCACTGCTCAGGAAACCTTAAAGTGATATATAAGTGCTATTATTGTTGTTCTATTATTCCCTCTCCCACAAGAACAAAGACACAGAGACAAGAGATTTCATGTATGAGGAATAGAAAGGCCAGTTTGACTAGATTGAAGAGTGTGTGTGCGTATGAGTGTGTATGTGAGTGATATAAAATGAAACAGAAAAAAATATATTGGGGCTTGATCATGAAGGTCCTTAAAAAGTAAACACAGATATGTCATCCTGGAGGCAGGAGGATTGGGTATGAAAGGTAAGGGAGAATGAGGAATCTTTATGAGCCAGAGAGAGTGGAAGAACAGAAACATTTGGAAAAGGGGTAAATTTGGTGAGAAAGATGAGTTTTTGTTTTTGACATGAATTTTTGGTGTCTCCTGAAAATCCAATTTGAAAGGTCCAATAGATGATTGGTGATGCAGACCTGGAGCTCAGAACAGAGACTGTGGCTGGATACCAGAGATCTTTGAGTCATCTGAATACAGTTCATATTTAAACCCATGGAAGTTGATAAAGGTAACCAAGAGAAAGATAGAGACAGAGAGGGAAAGAGAGACACAGAGAGAGAAAGACAGAGAGACAGAGACAAAGACAGAGACAAAGACACACACAGATACAGAGAGAGAGAGAGTCTGGAGAAACAAAAAAGATCCTAGGACAGAGCTTTGGGGAACACCTAAAATTAGGGGCCATGATATAAAGGATAAGCCAGCAAAGAATACTGAGAAGATACCACATCTTTTCACTGCTCAGAAACCTTCAATGATACAGATTTAAACATAAACTCTTTAGCCTGACATTTATTTTATTTTTTTAATTTATTTTATTTTTAATTTATGGAATAAAATGAACATTTCTATAACACAGTACAATAAAAAAAAGATGATTGCACATGAAACTGGAAATCTACTACACACAACTTGCTATTCTTTTCAAATGTACAACAAAATTGTCATATAAATTTCTTTTTTTCCCTTTTCTTCTTCCCTTCCCCCCCACCCCACCCCCAGAGATGGTCACCATTAGACACAATTAAGTATATATATATATATACACACACACACACACACACACACACACACATATATGTAAAATAAATGATTCTATACATCTATCAGTCCTTTTCCTGGATGTAGGTAGAGTCCTTCTTCATATGTCGTTTATAGTTAATTTGGGTATTTATAATAGTCAAAATAACTTATTCTCTCAAAGTCACTCTTAAAACAATATTGCTGTTCCTGTATACAATGTTCTCTTGGTTCTGTTCATTTCACTCGTCATTACTAAGTACAAGTCTATCCATGTTTTTCTAAGATATCAAGCTCATCGTTTCTTATAGCACAGTAGTATTCTATCACAACAGTATACCACTACTTGTTTAGTCATTTCCCAGGTAACAAGCATCCCTACAATTTCCAGTTCCTTGCCACCACAAAGAGAGCTGCTATAAACGTTTTAGAGCATATAGGTTCTTTTCCTTTTTCTCTAATTATCTTTGGAAATAGACCTAGTAGTGGTATTGCTGGGTCAAAGGGTATAGGTAGTTTAATAACTCTTTGGGCATTATTCCAAGTTGCTCTCTAAAATAGTTGGATTAATTCACAATTCCACCAATAATGAATTAGTGTCCCAATTTTTCCACATCCCCTCCAACATTTTGCCCCCCCCCAATCATTTTAGCCAGTCTGGTAGGTGTAAAATGATATCTCAAAGTATAGCCTGACATTTAAAGGCCCTCCATGAACAGATGAGAAACCAGACCTTCCTCATTTTGGTAGAGAGGCAGACAACTATAGGTGTAATGTTGTGGCATAAGATCATAGATATAAATCTGGTTAGAACATCTCATCATTTTACAGATGAGGAAACTGAGGCCCAGAGAAGTTAAGTGACTTGTCCAAGGTCACTCAGGGAACAAGTGGCAAAGTTAGGATTTGAACCCAGGCCCTCTGATTACCTTATTACTACTCCATACTACTAGCCCACACTACCTTAGTGATCACTATCAGATATGGTCATGGTGTCTGTAGGTTTCATAACTGTTTTGCTTTGTCACAAGGAAAGCTCTGTGGGTACAGGCAGAGGGAGAGGGGAAAAGATAGGTCTGGAAATGACTTATAAAAAGCACAAGACATCAATAAAACATATTTGTAAAAGTTCATGTAACACAGACTAACCTGGCCCCCACTGCCAGAAGGCCAGGTGTGTTAGATTTCACTCTTTTCTGCACCCCACTCCTTCTCCGGTACCCTTAAAGGGATTTGGGGACATCTAGACTTTCCACCAATGGCTCTATCCCCCATAGGTGATAGTGCCTGCATCTAGTTCCATTTAATCACTGTCACATTAGCTTTCACAAAGGCATATTTACTTCAGAAGGTATAATCACAAATGTACAAACTTAATACCCAAACACATCAGAGGCATAATTCCCCTCCTCCTCCAAACAGTCCTTTGAGCTATGGGAAAAGGATTAGGTTCATAGCTTAGCTCAGTTCCTATAGAATATAGTCTCAGTTCCAAGTCCAAACTCCCCTTGGGGCTTGAGTCCCTGGTACACTGGGTTGGGAGGAGGGGGCAGGGAAACAGTAGAAAAAAGCCAGCAGCTTGGTCTGGCCAGTTTTAAACATGCAGACAGCCAAAGGAACTTATCCCCAACCATGTGGTAAGAGATGATGCAAAGGCCTCCATGTTGGGCAGTCTGGACATACTCCAAAGGCCCCTCAAGGGTGCCTCCGTCTTAGGTGAACCCGACGTGCCTAGACAAGATGGGTTTACATATATAAATAAATGGATAGGAACGTAGGGAGATAAGGGGGGAAAAAAGGGCAAATCTCGTTCCCAAGTCACCCTATACTATTGCCCTTCCCATACTCTACCCCAGGCAAACTGAACTATTTACTGTTACCCCTCTTTCACTAGATCTGTGAGCTTGTACATTACCCTCCCCGACTGGCATGGGATCCTCTTGCATTTTTTTTCTATTGAAAGTCTTTTTCCTTCAAAGCCTAGTGCCCTGGTCTCTTCAGCTACAAGTGATCCCTTTATCCTCAAATCTCCCCAGCATCTACTTGACAGCTTCTATACATTCACCATTTTCTAACATTTCTTACAATTACTTGTGAATCAGTCTTTCCCCATATTAAAGTGGAAGTTCCCTGAGGCATAAATTGTGCTATTTTAAAATTTGTAGTAGCTAAGTGACTCAATGGATAAAATGACGATCCTGAAGTCAGGAAGACTCATCTTCCTGAGTTCAAATCTGACCTGAGACATTTACTAGGTGTGTGACCCTGGATAAGTCATTTAACTCAACTTCTTCATCTTTAAAATGAGCTGGAGAAGGAAATGGCAAACCACTCCAGTATCTTTACCAAGAAAACCCCAAATGGGGTCACAAAGAGTCAGACATAGCTAAAACAACTGAACAACAAAATAAATAAATAGCTTACCTAGCTCAGTACTTTTCTTAATTAACATATGCTTTTTTTTTTCTTTTCTCTGGAAAGGAAAAAAAATCTAAAAGTCATAATTCTGATATAAATTTAAGTTATTTCATAGGGGGCTATAAAGAGCCTCAAAACCTTACCAACAAGTTTCAGGCACAGTCCTATTGCATTTAAATGATTATCAGGACCTTGGAAAGTATGATTAATTAGCCGGGGTAATAGCTTTTTGAGTGGTAGGGAGCCAGCAGTGTTCTTGGTTCTATAAAATGGAGAAGAACAAGGAAATGAGGAACAAGGAAAGGAACAAGATTGCATTAAGTACCTACTATGTGCCTGACACTGTACTAAATGCCTTATAAATATTATCTCCTTTGATATTCACAATCCTGGGAAGTAGGTGCTATTATATCCCCGTTTTATAGTTGAGGAAACAGAGGTTGAGTTACTTAAACAGGGTGATGAGTATTTTCTGGGTAAAATGGCACAAATTTTCTGGTCCAATGTGTTCTGTGTATACTCTACCTCCTCTTTCCATGTGTCTACTCATTCTGGGCTGATAAATAATATATTACCTCTGAGTCTGTTTATAGATTGGCAGGGGAAGCATTTTAAAAGGATATAGTACTTTCTAAATAAATATAATGCTTTGAGTATTCTACCAAACAGTTCTTTTGCTTAAGCAGAAGGTAGATGGTTTTCATATTATTTTGCAAATTAAAATGCTTTCTTGTGAGTTCATAGACATGCCTTCTGCCTTCTTCCACCATTCTCCCCTACCCCTTAACCTCCAATTGCTCCTCCTAATAATTCATCCATACAAGTTTGTTGTTGTTCAGTCGTTTCAGTCATATCTAACTCCTCATGACCCCATTTAGGGTTTTCTTGGCAAAGATACTAGAGAGGTTTGCCATTTCCTTCTCCAGCTCATTTTACTGATGAGGTAACTGAGGCAAACAGGATTACGTGACTTGTCCAGGATCACACAGCTAGTAAGTGTCCGAGGCCAGATTCGAACTCAGGAGGATGAGTCTTCCTGAATTCAGGCCTAGCATTCTGTCCACTGGGCCACTTACCTACTCCACACACATGCTAACAAAGTGCTTTTTTCTCATACACACAAAAAACTCAAAACACTATATGGTAGATTGTGCTAATATTATCACCATTTTTGAAATGAGGAAGCTGAGACTTAGTGTGCTTTAAGTGATTTGCCCATTATCACATAATTAGTAAGTGATGGAATTAGGACATGAGTCCAGTTCTCTTGACTGTGATTCCTTCATTCAACAAATAATAAGCACTTGGTGTCAGGCTCAATGCTTGGTTCTAAGAGACACAAAGAAAAAATAAATGAAACAATCTCTGCCCTTAAGGAGCCTGTGTTCTATTGAGGAGCTATTTTACCTATGCCATTCTATCTCTCTTCTTAAGGCTTTCTTACCTGTTGGGTAAGGAGTTAAGGGAGGTGACATATACGTTTTAAAACTAGGAAATTACTTTGGATCTTTAAAAAAAATAATTGACCAATTTGCTTTGGTAGTTAGATGTCACCTTTAGAAAGACTTGGAATTTCTGAATTGGGAGGGATCTTAGAAGCCAGCTGATTCAACCTGAACTTCACTGAGAATCCTCTATGGCATCTTCAACAATTAGTCATCCAACCTCTGCTTGAATACCTCTCTTGGTGGGGAACTCACTTCCTCTTGAAACAGCCCCTTACACTTTTTGGACACCTCTAATTACTAAAAATTTTCTCTTTATCTCAGGCCTAAATCTTCCTTTCTGTAACTGTGATCCATTGCTCTAGGTTGAGGCCAACTAGAACAAATTTAATACAGTACCTCTTTCATGGTACTGTCCTTCAAATACTTGAAGACAGCCATCACATTTCCTCTAGTTACTTTAACTAATCCTCCTATGTAATGGTTTCCATTTCCCCAAGCATCCTCGTCACCCTCCTTGGGTTGTACCCTACCTTGTTATTGGCCTTTCTCAACACAATACTCCTGGATGTGATTTGACCATGGCAGAATACAGTGGGAATCTTTAATTCCCTGGTTTGTTCAGGGTACTGTACTCCTAATAATTCAAGTTAAGAACTCATGAGGTTTTTTTTTTGTTACTGTTGTGCACAGTTGAGTAATATTTAATTTGAATTTGAAGTTGCTAAAACTTGAGGCAGCTAAGTGGTATAGTGGATAGAGTACCAGGCCTGAAGTCAGGAAGACCTGAGTTCAAATCCAACTTCAGACACTTCTTAGCTGTGTGACCCTGGGAAAGTCACTTAACCTTGCTGGCCTCAGTTTCCTTATCTGTGTCAAGATAGTCAGAGGCACCCTGTTTCCTAGAGCTAAGGCCACACAAGCAAGCTGTGCCCTGAGTGTGGCATAACAACAATCTTTTGTAATCACCCTCTGGCAAAATCATAGAATTATTACATTGCTTTGACCGGCAACAGGTGCTCTCTGAGCTCAGACAAGCACCTGAAGTATCCATGTTTTGGTCATGGAGCTCTACTATGCTGTTACCCTTCATTGTCAGGGATACACCTTACTGTGCAACCATTGCTATAAGCACTGAGATTTGGCCACACTAAAGTGGGTTCCCCCCACTAGGGGTGGGGCTCTGGCACGTGTCCTTGCTTGCAAACTGTTCCCCTCACTTTGAAATTAAACTTCTATTTGATTCCTGATTCTCCTGTCTCTATCCCGCTCTGTTTGGCTCCAACCACCCACAGGTTAGAGGACAGTTCCATCCAGCTGACATCTGTAAAATGAGCTGGAGAAGGAAATGGCAAACCATTCCAGTATGTCTGCCAAGTAAATCTCAAATGAGGTCATGAAGAATCGAATACACCTGAAAAACGACTGAGCAACAATACTTGCACACTGAAACTCCCAGATCTAGCCCCTGTCTTTCTTTAAGATGAGATTTAAGATTTATGATAACTTCTGAATGAAGCCTTTCCTGATTCCCTCTGAATGATCATGCCATCTCTCTCAAACTACCTTGTGTTTAACTATTTTATATATGCTGTATACTTATGCTGCATGTATGTTTAAATACTTGCACACACATCAGTGTAGATATTTATATCACTATCAATATGTAGATATGTGCTTGCAATTTTCCCCATCAAAACGTGAGCCCTTTGCAAGGAGAGGTTTTTTCATTCATCGTATTTGTATCGCAAGCATTCAGCACAGTGACTGGCACATAGTAAGCACTTAATACTCATTGAATGATTGCGCGCCCGAATTGTTATCAACTATACTTGTGAAATGAATTTTTAATTCAAAAGAAGGATTATACATTTATCCCCATTAAATTTCATCTTATTAGATTCAGCCTAGCGTTCTACATTGTCAAGAACTTTTTGTATCATTTTGTGTGTTAGTTATCTATTCCTCTTGCTTCCTTCTAAGGTAATTTCCTCTGGGGAAGCAAAGTTACAGGGAGGGAAATGTTGAAAGAGATGCCATCTTTCATATTGATGTTGGTTTGATGATGATGTAACTCTCTTTGACAGTCAGCATCTTCTTTCTCCCTGTTCGTTAGCAGCCTCCCGGACTTAACTTTGCGGAATTTATCCCAGATGGGGTGAGGATTGCGGGAGTTTGTTCTGTCTTTTCAGTCATTCCCATAGAATACTAACTCACTCGTACATTCGCTAAGATTTACCTGCTAGATTTGTGTCCATTTTCTCACAACTCTTTTTCTAATGGCTGAGAGTTCACCTTACTTACCCATTTCTACTAATTCTTCCCTAACCAATGGAAAAGAACAAAGTTGTGTGTGTGTGTGTGTGTGTGTGTATGTGTGTGTGTGGAAAGGAAATGAGAGGGAAATCAAAGGCCATTTAAGCAATAAGGGGCAGGAGGATGAGGGAGATGAGTTTCTTTACATTCAGTACAGTATTTTTAGCTGTATTTAAACTCAAGACAGATTTAGAGGTTGAAGATGGGCACAAGTATTCAACTATAACTTAACATAATGGAACATAGTTTCTTTCTCAGATACATCTCTCATAATTTTTTTGGTAGCAATGCCATTTATAAAGGTTGCAACAGAAAGGAAGCCAAGTGTTTGAGGATGCCAGCAGAACAAAATTCACTGATGCTTAAATTGTGAAACTAGGCATAATTAGAACTCAGACTTAGAAGCTCCTATGCGGCAAAGACTTTTGGTGTATTCAGTACAGCATTTGACAACCCGTGGCACCTCAAGATGTATTCATTTAATTTGGGTAGGTGCAGGTGTTAACCATAAAGCCTTTATTTGGTGCATATGACTGCTTGTAATACTCTTACGTGTTAGATTTGAACAGTTGAAGAAGGGCTGTCTTCTGTAGCCTCCCTTGAAAGTTAGATCATTATAATTGAATTCAAGTCAACAAACATTGATCTAGCACCTGCTATATACAAGGCACTGTGCTAGGTACTAGGGGTGAGGGATGGGGTTGGAACGAGAGGTGTGTGTGCATGTGAAATAATGACCAGAAAGAAATCTTTGACTTCAATATGTTTTCTTTCTACTTAAGGATGCAACATATACATAGACTCACTCATATATATTTGTCAGCAAATATAAGCTAATTTGAAAAGGAAGAAGGAATTTAAAATTGGTGAGAGCAACCTGAGCTAAACATTGAAGAAAACTAAGAATTCTAAGAAATGGAAAGCAGTGCCTCTAGAAAAGTCCCACTTTTCCCCCCAGAGCGGGAAATTTAGAGGTACAGATGGCATGTTCTTGGGTTTGCCCCCTCAGCTTTTCCCCTCCTTGGCCCTGCACCCCACTATCAGAAGTCTTTACTTCATCTGGAGTGACTTCTTCCCTCCAGCCAAGACATTCTCCGGCATTATATCTTTCCCCGTACACCCCATACACACAACTCTCACCTGTGCTTCCAAGAAGCTGTAGCATGAACAGAGACCACACACTAGCAAAAAACATCTTGGCAAACTGGCTAAACCAGGTTGAGGGTAACCGACAGCTCTTCTGAGTTGGGGGGATGTCTGTCCCAAGCATGTGAAGACTTCTCCCGAAGAAATGGGTAGATGGAAACAATCTGTTCCAACGGCCACGAAGGCAGCTGAAGCAGGCACCGTGGAATGCTTAGAGCTTGGTCAGATATCAAAGACGCCAAGGTCATCCACTGCATCCTGCGCCAATATTGTCGTCTTGACTTTTGTCTTGCCATTGGACTTCGATGACTCTGGAAGAGAGAGTGAGGCTGATGACTTCGTGCAACTCTGCCTCATTTAAATACAACTCACTCTCAAGTGGAGACTTCCCCTGTGATACCTCTAGTCCTCTTTGAAAATGGAGGAACAGCAACAATTCTCCCCAGCAGCGGCCAACACTTCATCAAGGTAGTAACCGTCTATTGCCCTGAGGGTCTTCACACCAGCAGTCACAATCTTATCCCACTCTCCAATACCCACACATTACACACCGTACCTTGCCCTAGGCACAAAAATTTCTAGGCCATTTTAGCTGGAATATAAAATCCATGATGAGCAGAGATATGAAATAAGGCTGGAAGGGTAGGTTGAGGCCAGGTTGCCAAGGGCCTTAGAGCCAGGTAGAGTTTGCATCTTTTACCTTAAGATAATAAACAGCCACTTGAAGACTTTCTTTTAGAAGAGGATGGACATTGTCAGTCCTGGACCTCAGGAAGATTATTTTGGCAGCTGTGTGGTATATGGAATGTCTAATTAGGAAACTGTTGCAGAGTCCAGGTGAGAAGTAATGAGGCTTTGAACTTGGATGCTGGTTCTGGGATTTCAGAGAAAGGGAGCCATGTGAAAGATATTTTAGAGATAAAATTGACAAGATTTGGCAACCAATGAGCTATGGAAGGAAATGGGAAAGTCAGACATGACTCAAAGGTTGAAAACCTGGCTGACTGAAAGTAGAGTGGTGCCCTCACCAGTAATAGGGAACTTCTGGAGGAGAGGCAGGTGTGGGAGCAAAGATAATGAGTTCTTTGGGGGCATACTGAGTTTGAGGCATTGAGGAGACATGCAAGATAGTGGGTGATGTGGGACTGGAGTTCAGGAGACAGCATAGGACATATATAGATTTGGGAGTCATTTACATAGAGATAATAAATGAGTTCATGAAGGTGAATGAGATCAGCAAGAAAAAGAGAAGAGCTTCCAATATAGAGATTTGGGTGTCATCCACACTTAATGGGCAGAAAATGAATTTTGAACAGCAAAGAAGACTAAGAGAAACAGTCAGACAGGTAAGAAGAGATCAAAAGGAGAGCAGTGTCAAGGAAGTGAAGAAATGGGAGAGTACACAGGGTGAAAAAGAAGTTAACAGAGTCAAAAATAGAAGATGATAAGAAAGAAGAGAACAGAAGAAAGGCTATTGAATCCAAGTTAATTAACCTCAACTACTCGGAGATCAATGGTAATTGTTCAGTGATAACAAATAATAATGCAATCTGCATACTACTCAAATCTGTATTCACATGGAATTCAGATTTGATGTGAAGGTTGGTTCTGATTTGTCTGAGCTGGCTTGAGCCCTTACTTGGATTTCTGGGGCTTTCTAAAGAAACCAAATTTACTTTTCAGCTTACTAACAAGCCATATAGAAACATGCAATGAAATAGTAAAATCTTTAATTGTGACAGAATTGTCAAGTAAGTAGATAGACAATTAGACAAGTCTCAAGCCTCATTCCTGGCTAAGTACAATCTCATTCCTAATTCCCAGCTACAGCAGCCTTAGAAAATAGCTTCTCTACAATACCCTGGGTTCAAGGTACTTTGTGAGTCCATACCCACTCAGCCAGAGATCATAATTAGTTCAAAGCAAAGGGTATTTAATGGAATAGCATAGAAAGAAAATTTTACACTTCTGAACTGGGAAAATGTCTCTCTCTGGAATTAGAATGCAATGGGGTTTAAAGCTTTAGTGCAGGTATCCTTGACATTATAGACTAAAGATTGCTTTTGATTATTCAAGAAAAATTATTAAGCTGTTCATAGCCCTTTAAACCTATGATTCTACTACTGGTCACATACCCAAAGGAGGCCAAAATATTCCAAGCAGCACTTTTTGTAGTAGTAAAAAAATTAGAAACACAATTTGTGTGTCTATTATTTGAGGAATGGCTACCTGAATTATGGGATATGAGTGAAATGGATTATTGTGCCACACTGAAGTATAAATATAAGGAATTTAGAGAAAGATGAGGACGTTTGTATAAGCTGATATGGAGAGAAGAAATCAGAACTAGGAGTATGAAATACACAATAACTACAATCATGAAGATAAAGACAGCTAAGATAAAAAAAAGCAATGATTACTTCCCTCCTCTTGCTAGAGAGGTAAAGTGCAGGTATGGAATAGTATACCTTCTGTCAGACCTGGTCACTCTATTGGTCAGTTTTATATAACTTCTTTGGACAAAATGCCCTACTACCCATGTGCTCTTATTCCTTAAGTGATCAGTCCTTCACACATGTGCCTGACCACACAAATTTCCTATATACCAAAATTCTTCCCACTAATGGTATATGTATTTGTGAGAAAGCATGCTCGAGGTTTCTGGTAGAAATATTTTGTTGCTACTTTTCTTTTTATGCTACTGCATTAAATACTCTTTACTTCAAGTGCATTATAACCTCTGTCTGACTAGATAAAGTAAGTACATTGGTGGGGGCTTATGTACTATGCTGCAGAGGATCCACAGAGTATCTTAAACCTGGGGTATTCTTGTCTAGAAGAATCACTCTATAGATTTTGGGTACCCTATCCAATAAAGATTACAATCTTTGTGTATAATAACCACCTCTACCACTAGCAGCTAGCATTTATTCAGAGTTTTAAGGTTTGTAAATAATTTTACAAGTTATATCCATTTTATCCTCACAACGACCCTGGGAAATAGGTACTATTATTATTATTCCCATTTTACAGATGAGGAAACTAAAGAAGGCAGAAGTTAAGTAACTTGCCCAGGGTCATGCAACTAGTGAGTGTCTGAGGCTAGATTTGAACTCAGGCCTTCCTGACTCCAGGTCCAACCCTCTATTCACTGTGCCATCTTGGTAGATAGTTAAGAGGTGCCATGGCTAAAAAATTCATTATTCTGCAACCAAGCTAGTGAGGAACCTCTTGGAACTTACTTAGGCTGGTCCTCAAGCAGTATAAAGTCACAGAATTATGAACATCACCGAGCCCATACTTCAAGCCTTTCCAGCTTTCCAGGTAGGAGCTGACAAAGCTCAAGTTCCCCTGGGATGGCCTTCAAGACCTGGGGTCACCTCTAAGCCATAATGAGGCATTGGAAGTGGGCTTTAATCGGAGGTGTGAGAACATATGGCTGAGGATGATAGGTTTCCCAAAGTATTATAACTGAGCATTCATTTTATATAGAAAGAGTTTCTTCTTTTAGTCTATATTTGAACTGTCAGGCATTTCTTTTCAGCTTGGCTACAATCTAAATGCCAAGAAAGATAATTGATCTACTAGGAATGGTATTTGAATTTCTTCTGGAATAAATAAACAGATTGAATGGGGGGGAGTGGGGAGAAGGACCAAAGGGAAAGGAAGGAGGTGATGGTAAGATATTGGGGTGTGTGTGTGTGTGTGTGTGTTTGTTGTGTTTCACACATGGTTGTTGAATTGTGTTAAATCATGTCCTGATTCCTGGAAAACCTAAAAGCATAGAGAAAAGAATTTTAGGGGTGGGAAGATTTCAGTGTCATGACAACAGAAGAAGAAAGGATTCTTCAGTGATCAGAGTATAAGATTTGGAGTCTCAGGACCTGGATTTGAAATCTACCTACCAGCTGTGTGACCTTGGCCAAATCATTACCTATTAGTCTCTCTGGACCTCAGCGGAAAGGGCCATGGACCTGGAATCAGGGGACTTGGGTTCAAATCCTAGCTTTGCCATTTATTACTTGTGTAACCTTGGGCAATTCATTTGACTTAGCTGGGACTCAGTTTCGTCACAGGGAAAATGAGAGAATTCGACTGGATGATTTCTGAGTCTCTTCTAGTTCCAAACCTATGATCTTCTACAAAATAAGGAGTTTGGGCTGGATAACATCTAGGGTCCCTTCCAATTCTAAGCCTATGATGCCATATTCCTACAAGAGTAGTCTAGAATTAGAATATTAAAAAAATACTGTCTGTGGAGGGGAAACATACAAAGGATAATTGGTGGAAAAATCACTATGGCTACTTAGAAGGGATGGTTGAAGATTCGGGCAGGGTGGGGTGGGGAGGTGGGTAGGGTGTGTGTGGGGGGAAGGATCTTAAGCTATAATCTGCCCCCAACAGCCACTTCTCTGTCCCTCCCTACAAAAAAAAACAAGAACAAAAAACAAAAAACCAAAAACCAAACACCCTGATTTCCATATACAGTACTTTCCAATCGTATATTTTTCTATGCCAATGTCTGTCCTAAAAAGCTAACTGGGAAGATGCCTCATGAATCTAAGTTACTTTTATCTTTCCAGTTCTTGAAATCCAATCCTACCTCCCTAGCTCCCCAGAACTGGCTTGCAAAGCTCCTCTCTCCCCCCACACCACAAGCCCCACCCAGGTAGCTTGAGTCAATAGCTCTGTTTCAGCAAAACTTGGTAAATCCCCAGAAACGGCTTCACACCCCCTCCCTGGAAGCTGTCCATGTTGCCATGCATGCAGGCTCAAAAGGCTAAATGCTTTGTTTTGATTCAAGTTATGTGATAGGGAGAGATTCCCTGGAGTTAATTTCCTTTCGTCTGACCAAGTTCCTCATGTGTACAAATTTTCAGCCAGAACCAAAGAAAACTCGAGGCTCAGGGCGGAGTAGTGACAGATCTGGGTAAAGATTATGTCTTGTAGGTGAGGAAAGATGCCTTTCTTTAGAAGAAAACTGATCAGAGAAGTACATACTAATTTTCTATTGTGGCAATCTGTTACTACAACAGAAACACAGAGGAAATCTTTAGAACTTGGTGGGGCAATGGTTGGCACTCAGCTATTTTTGATAACTTATCTATATCCTTTCTAGCACATTTAAAAAATAATAATAAAACAAAAAAGGTCAGCTGGCATTCTTGAGTTCCCAACAACCCAAACTTACATTTCAGAGAAATGTGGTTAGATTGTTTCCTAACCCAAACCACAATGGCTGGTTATGTAGAAGACAAGTTGAGTCAGGCCTGGTGGTATTCACTTGTAAGCCAAGCTACTGAAGCTGGCAAGATCTTCTGAGTACCCAAGTTCTGATCTATAGTAGGCTATGCTACTCAGGCACCTACACTAAGTTTGGCATCAATATGGTGAACTCTTGGGAGTCAAGGGAGTAGGGGGCACCAGGTTGCCTAAGGAAGGGGTGAATCAGACAAAGTTGGAAATGGGGCAGATTAAAGCTCCTCATGTTTACCTTTGCACTTCCAGCCTGGGTAAGATAGAGAGAAGGAAAAGAGAGGGGAGGGAAAGGAAGGAATTGAGTAAAGGGTGACATGGTCAGATCTACACTTTAGGAAAACCATTTGGCAGTGTTGTGGACAATGGATTGGTGTGGGGAAAGACTTGAAGCAGGGAGTCCAATTAGAAAGGTATTTCAATAGTCCAAGTGATGGTCCAAACAAAGATGGTAGCTGTGTGAATTGGAGAGAAAGGGACCTATGGGTGTGATTTGGCTGAGAAAGAAATTATAAGAATTAACAACTACTATATGTAGTATTAATAAGAGTGAGAAGTGGAGGATAACACTAAGTTTGTGAACCTGGGCTACTAGAAGGCGATCAACAGAATCAAATGCTACAGACAGGTCAAGAAAGATGAGGATTGAGAAAAGCCATTAGTTTGGAAAATTAAGACATCATTGGTAATTTTGAAGATAGTAATTTCATTTGAATGATAAGGTTGGAAGTCAGATTGCAGAGGTTTTAGAAGAAAGTAGGAATAGAGAAATTGGAGGTTCAGAGTACAGATGGATTTCTCAAGTTTAGTTGAAAAAGGGAAGAAAAATTTAGGATGATATCTAGTGGGCATGGTAGGATCTAGTGAGCTGTTTGGTATTTTTTTTTTTAGGATGGGGAAGATTTTATAAGTATCAAGGAAGAAACCAGTAGACAGGGAGAGATTGAAAATTACAGAAAGTTAGGATGATAGTGGGCAACTCGTTGGAGAAGATAAGAGAAGATGAGATCAAGGATACATGTAGAGGGATTGGACTTGGCCAGCAGAAAAGTCACATCTTCATCAGAGACAACAGCAAAGAAAGAGTAAAAGGAAGATGGCAGAGGGGTATGAAACGAAGAAGAGGAAATAAGAGAGAACATTCAGAGAAGAGCCTCAATTTTTTCAATGAAGTTAAGGTTCTCAGCTGAGGTGAAGGAAGGGAAGAACGTCATGAGGGCTTGAATGGAGAAGAGAAAGTTTGGAGTAGCCATGATGGTGAGAGGTGTAGGAAATTAGAGACAAGAACTAGGATTGCCTTGCTGTGTTAAGTGCCCAGTAGAGATGAGAAAGTATAAATCTGAAGCCTTTTAGTCAGCTCAGTGATCTGATAGCTTCACCTAAATGGTATGGTTGATTTCCAAGGTGCCCAGGGTTCTTTGGCTTTCTGTTCTCTCTGGTACTTTCTTGTTATAACATGTATCTGTATGTCCTAGCAAAAGGGTAAAGTACTTTGGGGGGCATTTGAGATAAATGTCATCTGTGATAAAGTTCCTTTTCAACAGCCATTACAAATGCTTTCCAGATGAAGTGAACAAGGGCAGGGGACATTGCTGATGCACAGACGGCTATGTGAGTGACAGGTCTGCAGGATCTGAAGAGGCCTCCTTCAATCACAACTTGCTTGCCAAATAACAAAGTGTTATGATTTGTGGCTATTTATTTCTCAAACAGGGTTAGAGTTTTGGACAGTCCTCTCAGCTCATTTCAATCACCGAGGTTAAAGGCAGCTAGGTTAAGCCCTGGGGAAAGGAGCGCAGGGGATGGTGGGGAAAGGGGAAAGAGTCACACTTCTTTGAAATTGAGTACAGCTGACTAGAAAGCATCAGACTGGTTAAATAAACTTAATAAAGATAATGATATGTCAAACATTTTCATGATGGGTTAGTCAAAAGCTACAATGAGTACTTCTTACTCCTGAATGTGGATATCTGTAGGTCTTTCTGTCTCTCTGTGTACAACAAGGATCTTTCGGAAAGAATGGCTTCATAGGTTACTGGGAAGAGCCAGGGTTTGCCTTTGAGAACATTTGAACATTAATATGAGTGCTTATATCATTTCTGCAGATGGATACCGTGGGTCTCTCTGGGCCTTTGAATATTCCCAGCCCTCTTGGCTAGGCAGGGTGGGAAACGTTAAGTCCTGGAAATTTGATGTACAGGTGTATTGAACTAGGTTCCACCTCAAGCCCCAACCCTGTGATATCTCCTGGACTATGCAGTCCAACTAAAACAGAGTTTAAAAGCTGTAAGGCATCACCAAGCATACATAGTTACATACGTATTGTAGCTAGGTGACTCAGTGGATGGAGTCAGGAAGACCTAAGTTGAAATCTGGCCTCAAATACTTACTAGTTATATGACACTGGGCAAGTCACTTGACCTCTGCCTGCCTCAGTTGCCTTTTCTGTAAAATAGGGATAATAATAACACCTACCTCCAAGGGTGGTTGGGAAGATTAAATGAGATAATATTTGTAAAGTGCTTAATAAACTCAAAAGTGATAAGTAAGTGCTAGCTATTACTATAACTGTGAAAACTAACTCTTTAGTAGGTAAAGAATAAAAATCCCAAGGAGAAGCCAAGGCCAATTATCAGAACTGCTAATTTTTACTAAGCTAATCATTAATGAATGCCATGTTTCCAAAAAGAATGTTAAGAGAATAATTGTATTTCAAGGATTTGAAAACTACTAAACTCTGAAGTTGTACAATTTGTGAAAATTAATATGATAAGAAGAGACAATTAAGGTTTATAATTAACAGATAAATACAAATGATCCAGTGAAGAAAATCCTAGTGTCTGCTCTCTCTTATGAGGCAATGTAATTGATTTTTATAAATGCTAATTTACAGTACATGCTCTGTTAACCATTAATGCAAGGGAAAGAACATTTATTAAATGGAAGATGAGTAGGAAGATGAGTACAAGTGGTAAATGAGGTAAGTATCTAACTAAGAAGAGGCAATTAGAGAAAGAAGTCCAGTACTGAAACACGGTTTTGAAAAGAGACAAATCTTGACAGCTTAGAAACTCCTTCCATTCGACTTTCTAAACTCTCTTCCCTCCCCTTTCCCAACAGCAATAGCTTACTATAAGAAAATCTCTTCCAAAGGAAAAGAGCAATGGTGGCTGGGGATACAGGGAGGGGGAAGGAGGGAATAGAGAGGAATAGTGGGATAGTGAGATAATGGGGGAAAAAAAGGAACAGAAAGTGAGAGGAGTGAGCTTGTTTCCCAAATTAGATTATAAGCTCTTTGAGGGCAAGAATTTGATCTCATTTGTCTTTGGCTACCCAGGGTCCTGTACATAGTGGATATTCAACAACGATGAAAATTAAAGGTCATTGTTTTGTTGTTGTTGTTGTTGTTGTTGTTTTTAGAAAGGAAGGAAAGGCTAGGGAAAGTTAGGGAAGGGAAGAGGTATTTTATTTTATTTTATTTTATCTTTTGAGGCAATTGGGGTTAAGTGACTTGCCCAGAGTCACACAGCTAGTGAATGTTATGGGTTTGAGGCCGGATTTGAACTCAGGTCCTCCTGAATCCAGGGTCAGTGTTCTATCTACTGCACCACCTAGCTACCCCAAAATTAAAGGTCATTGTTGCTGGTGTGTTGTTGTTCAGTCATTTCAGTCATGTCTAACTCCTCATGACCCCATCTGGGGTTTTCTTGGCAGAGATACTGGAGTGGTTTGCCATTTCCTTCTCCAGCTCATTTTACAGATGAGGAAACTGAGGTAAACAAGATTTAATGACTTGCTCAGGGTCACATAGCTAGTAAGTGTCTGAGACCAGATCTGAACTCAGGAAGATGAGTCTTCCTGGCTTCAGGCCTGGCACTCTATCCACTATGCCACCTAACTGTCCCTTGTTTCTGGTACCCCCTATAATTAGTGTTATATAAGAGGATAGATTTTCATGACTCTTTACAATAGAAGAGCCTCCAAATTGAACTTTATTCTTCTGTTTTTGTTTTTGTTTTTTAATCTAGCAGTGCTAGATAGTGAAAATCTTTAGTTAAGTATGGACATACTCAATAACTCTGATTTTTGAACTTGAACTCAGCAACAAGAAAAGGAAACTCTAGCAAAGGTAAATCCTAAGAGCATTGTTGATCTAAGAGTTTGGGTCAGTGGTAGAGCTAGATGATAACTTTTTATTAATCAGCTCATCTATCTATGTACCATCAAGTTGTTCACTTTCTATGAGTTAGGAGCCTCTCCAAAAATTTTTAGCGGTAGCATGCTTTGCAAGCATTATTTTTTTCCTTCATTCATCTGAAAGTCATAGCATATAATACTAATTACATTTTAATAGAACATTTTAGAGTACCTTCTCAGTATTGGCTTTTGGAAGTCATCACATCTGAAGTTACTCCATTCAGAAGGTAATATAGTAGAAAGCATGCTGGTTTGGGAGTTGGAGGCAGGGTCATAAAGATGGCAGGATGGTGGGGCTTTGCCTCAGGGCACCAATATTCGGGAGGCATACCTCATTTTGGGGGGATATTTCATTCCCATCGAAATCCAAATTCCACTGTTCTGTCTCTCACTCAAGGTGTTTCATGGACCTAAACCATTTGTCACAATCCTATCCTCTCCCCCAGCCACACTTTACTATCTCCATGGTGCTGTTGCCATGATACCCCTCTCCCAGGCTTGCATCTCCCAAAAATTCATGGGTAGATAGGCCATACAGGCCTCGTGACTGGGGGATAATATGTCCTGGTATGAATGTACCCATAGTCAGACTGTCCTTTGCACCCCTGTCATATTCCACCCCTCAACTGTTTTTGGACCAAACGAAGGAATTCCTAGTTATATCTCTAGTCAGAGGACCTGTGTTTAAATCCTATCTTTGCCATGATTTATTCGTATAACTTCTCAGCCTCAGTTTCCTCATCTATAAAATAAGGGAGCTGAACTAAGTGACCTCTATGGCTCTGTCTGGCTAAGAGTCTATGATCAGTCTGAATTGTAAAATTCCATTTAATTTATTTACCAAAGTAAGAGTGAACTATATAGTCTGGGGACTAAAACCAAGGGGATATTTATCACTGAAGCCTCTGCTCTTCACATTAGGAGGGAGATAATCGCATGCCATAGAGAGTGAGAGAGACAGAGCCCTCCTTACATATATCTTCTGGAGCCACATTGATTCTTATTCTAATCATAAAGCACGTAAGTGTCAGGCCAGGAGATGAAATGTCACTGTAGTGATTATATATCATGTAAATAAAGTCTTAGATGGAGCCAATATGATAAAGTTGGACAAGGATATCTCAGCTGCAATAAATGTACCACATCCACTGTAGCTAAGTTGGAAAGTTGGAATTTAGAGATTTGCTGAGCAGAACCTCAGGAAATTACATGTCATCTTGAGTCGTTAACCAAAGGGTGCTCCAAGAACACACCGCCACCTTGATGCTTTGCCCTGAAGGTTAATAGTACAGTTTGTTTTTTATACACTGTGCTGATTTTTCTGGGCCAGTTAGCTTGGATAAAAATAATATCTGTCATTTTATGTAGCGCTTTAGTGTTTGTGAGCACTTTACACACACGAGTTATTACATTTGATCTTGTGACACAGGTGATTTTGTTAGCACATTTTGAAGAATAGGAAACTGAGGGCAAGGAAGGTTGAATGATTGGCCCAAGGTTAAATGATTTGCCTGAATCTGATTCTAACTCCCTCCACTAGGTAAGGATGCTTCTAGACTTGCCATTAGGCAATTGCAGCAGTTAAGGGGCAACTGGATGGCACAGTGGATAAAATGCCAGGCCTGGAGTCAGGAAGACTAATCTTTCTGAGTTCAAATCTGGCTTCAGACACTTACTAGCTGTGTGACCCAGGGCAGGTCACTTAACCTTGTTTGCCTCAGTTTCCTCATCTGTAAAATGAACTGGAAAAGGAAATGGCAGACCACTCCGGTAGCTTTGCTAAGAAAACCCCAAATGGGGTCACAGAGAGCCGGACATAACTGAAATGACTGAACAACAACAAACATTGAAGTAGTGAAGATCCCCTCACAAATAGGATCATTTTTCTATATTGTGACCTTTTCTGCCCTCCTCCCCCCTACCCCAATCTGTACAATTAGCTCTTTAAGATAAGAACGGTAGGTGAACTGAAGAACTTTCCTCGTCCTTACCCTCATCCCAGGGTTCCACTAAGCTCAAGAGGAAATGGAAGACCCAGGACTTTCCCTGAAGCCTCAGTTATAAAGGTAGGAAAGTAGATTTCATCCTCATTGCACTCCTGGCCGGGAAAGGATTGAGATGTAATAAACAGGTGACCAAACTCCACCAAATAACCAGAGTCATGGAGGGGAGGGGAGCTGCAGGGCAACAGTCCATTTCTGGTGTGGTCACTATTTTATCAACGCAGTACTGAAGTGTGTGAAAGAATCTGGGCATTCTGGATTTTGTGTAGTTTGGTGTCTTTGGCACTTTGCCTACCCCCACTGTTTCTAGAACGTATGATTGAGACCAAGGCCATAATTTCAATGCTCATATGTGGTATCTGTGCAATGAGAAACAACTTCCCAGGGCCATAGACTTGCATCTATCTTTGCATCCCAATCTTCTGTCTTGCACACATCACAAGGGAGTAGGTACAGTCACCAGGAAAATAGGTTAAATGGCGAGACCAACTGAGAAGAACTCATTGGCACCATAGGATTACAGGATTGTAGGTGCAGAACAGAAGGGGAATTTGGAGGTAATCTTACCCCCTTCATTTTATAGATACAGAAACTAAAATTCAGACATATTCAGTGACTCATCCAATTTCAAATAAATAGGATATGAAAAGAGCTGAGAATAGAACCCAGCTGGTCTGACAACAAATTCAATAGTGTCATCTTGACTTTGTAAGGATAGTATATATAAGTGGTTGCTATCTAATATAAAATGGCTAGTGCAGATGTGACATGAATAGATAGATATCTGATCTAGAATCTGGTCTACCCAATCAATCAATCAACATTTATTAAGTGCCCAATATGTACCAGGCACTGTGCTAAAGGCTGGGGATACAAAAAGAGGCAAAAGACAGTTCCTGCTCTCAAGGAGCTCACAATCTAATGGGGAAGACAGCATCCAAACAAATATATATCCTATGTGCAGGATAAATAAAAAATAATTAAAAGGGGAAAAACACTGGAATTAAGAGGGATTAAAGAAAGTTTTTCTAGAAAATGAGATTTTACTTGTGACTTAAAGTCAGGGAGGTCAGTGGTCAGAGTGGAGGATGGAGAGCATTGCACGTGGAAGACAGCCAGAGAGTTGGAATGTCTTTTTCATGCAACAGCCTGAAGGCCAGTATTAATGCATTGAAGAGTCTGTATGGGGGAATAAGTTGTAAGAAGACTGGAAAGGTAGGTGGGGGCTCAGTTACGAGGAACTTTGAATACCAAAGAGAGGATTATGGATTTGCTCCTGCTCTGGCTGGGTGTTCATTCCTTCATTCACCTGTTTCCAAGAAGGGTATTGGGCTAGAATTATATCTATCTCTCATCTGTCAAATATTGGTAGTCTGGGGATACAGTGTTTTCTTTTAGTGGTTCAGAATAAAAGCTGCTTTGCCTAGTTGCTCTAAAGAGGAAGGTAATAGCTTATTCTTGACAATATAGCTCTGAATGCTTGGTACACAAAATGACAATCATGGATAGCTAGTAAGCCTCTTTATCAAAGTAAGCAGTAAACAGAAATTGAAGTAGATATGCATATACATATTAGGGTAGGTAACTGAATACATTAGAGAAAATGAGCTCTTTGATTTGGGATTGAGGGGGAATAATCTTAGCTCAACCAAGAAGCAAATGATCTAACCAGGGAAGTCTCCTCTTAATATTCTCTAAAGTTATAGACACTGAAAGTCAAGGGACATGATGATGGCCAATTGCCGCATATCTCTATGCCTCCATTAGGATATTTCCCGTCCACCATTCAAATGTTCATGCCTTGCTTCTCTTTCCCCATCTGTTTCAAACTCCATTTTTGTCTCTCTTTCTCCATAGTCCCCTTAGATTACAAAGGTGAGAGGTCATTCAGCCAATCAGAAGTCACATTTTCTTCTGCATACACAGCATTCAGTGTAACAGTGCTGTCCTTCAGGAAATCATCCCCTCATTGGGGCAGAAGTGATGGTGTACTTATAGAGTAGATACCTGAGTGCTCAACTGTACCCCAAAGCAGTAGAAGAAGTTGCTATAATTCTGAACAAAGTTATCTAGGGATAAGGAAAATTGGGATGAACGGATGAGCTACCAGAAACTTTGCCTGTTATCCTGAAAGCCAGGCATGGTTGGGCTGGCAGGTGTTGTGTGAATTTATATTTAGAAATGAACTTGGAGATTAGGTCTATTACATCAGTGCCCAAAGTGGCTATTCCAAATTGGACTAGGCAAATTGGACTGCTACTCCTGGTAGAGTAATCTGGCAGTCAGTACTAGGAATTACAAGCTAAGGATGGGCTAAGGGCAATTCTGGGGTTGGGACAGGATACAGGTAATCCAGGTACCAGGATCCTTCACTAGACTAGTCAAGGCAAGGAGTGGGTACAGGTGGGGATGCTAAGCAGGGAGTGGAATACACACTGTTGTTGTCAAGAGGTAGGGTCAAGACTAGGGGCCAGACTGATTGGAAGCAACAGTCCTTCACGAACAAGTACAGGTTGTGCTAATCAAGGTGTGCCATTACTCAGTTAGTCAAAAAGCATTTATTAAGTGCTTACTATGGGCTAGGCACTGTACTAAGTGTTAGCAATTCAAAGATAAGCAGAAAGAAAGATAGTTCCTGCTCTCAAGGATCTTACATTTCTAATGGGGGAAGACAACACATAAAAATTAGCTGAAAAGCTGGGGAGGTAGAAGGAGCAAGAACGGTATCCAGCTCGAGGTAGGGAGGGATTGGTAGAAAGTGCAGAGTGCAAACTGGAGAAGAAAGAGTTAAAGAACTCATATGCACAAAAATATTTATAGCAGCTCTTTTGTTGTCAAGAACTGGAAACTAAGAAGGTGTCCATCAGTTAGGGAATAGCTGAACAAATTATGTCATATCAAGTGCTTTCTTTTAATGGAAAAAACTTAGGACTTTTCTAGGCAGTCCTACCCTAGGGCTAAAGGGGAAAATGGAGTCTGCTCCCTTGTATTACAGGGACCCTGGGCCCCAAGTGGGAGGCGTGGGAGATGCAGTAGAGCAAGCCTAGGAATTTTCTGAGTCAGATATACTAGTAGTGAACTTGGGAAAGGGGGAGGAAACTGGAGCTGAGAGGTCTGTAATGGCTCTTGTTCCTGGGATCCTGCTAGAAAGGAGTTTGCCTGAAATTTAATCAATCAATAAACAGACATTTATTAAGCACTTAACTATGTGCCAGACATTATACTAGGTGATAAGTACACAAATACAACAAATGAAACAATTCATATTCCAAAAAGGCAAGGACATATACACATAACTAGAATAAACATAAATAAATACAAAGTAGTTAAATATAACGTAGATTGAGAGGAATGGTACTAGCAATTGAGGGGATCAGGAAAATCTTCATGTAGAAAACTGGTGTTTGAGTTCCATCTTTAAGTTAATAACCCAAATAATGATATTGTGTATGGTCCTTTAAATGAAAATGACTTAACTGTTGAAATTTGGAGGAAACAATTTCAGGAATGAGTTTTTCTCTCATGCTGTTGTTTTGCAAGAAAGTGGCATCAGATACATAAAAACAGGAAAAACAGAATGCTCTAATAGCTTTTAACACAATAAGACCAGAGTTATAAATCAAGCTTGCTACTCCAAGCTAGGATGGGGTAGTGAATCTAGAGCTAAACCTGAAGTCAGAAAGTCCTGGATTCAAATTTTGCTTCAGGTACTTACTAGCTGTGTGATCCTGGCAGGTTCCTTAACTTCTCTTAGCCTTAGTCCTCATCTGTAACAATAAAGGAATTGGACATGATGACCTCGAAGATAGCTATAAATCTATCATCATATGATAATCATATTAAGTGAGGGAACCCCCTTCCCCCCCACATCCACACATTAATGACATTACTTATAGAAACCCTAGACATTACTAGATTACTCAAAGGCATAAAATAGGTATGAATAAGGCCTTAACTAATTCAATATAAATGAAATACTTTTATCATTGGATTAGATGATGTTACACAGGATTGGTTGAAATAATTGGACACTCCTCTAGGCCTATGGCATTCTAGCAGCAGATTCCAACAGTTAATTTGGGAGCTTGTAGTCATGGAAGCACCTTGAAGAAGTACATTCTTGCTCTTGTACAAAGGGTAGCTGGTGTGGAGGAAGGTAGACAGTGATCCCAGAGTGTTGTTTGCCCCTCTCCTACCACAGACTAGAGCAGAGGTGTCAAACTCACTGTCTGCAGGCCTCACACAGCCAGCAAAACTCCTGAGTGTGACCAGAACTAGCTTAGAATGTAATTGAGAAATAATTAACAAAATAATAAATACAACATAGATAATGTTAATTTGTTGTTTTCTAAGTCATTATGTCTCCCAAAGGGATCTGTTTCTATCTAAGTTTGACACCACTGAATTAGAAGTCAACCTGATCAACTTTGAAAAGTTGGAAGATTAGGACTTCCCATCATTATCAGTAGCAATGTCCCTCGAGCATCAGTGGGACCTTAGTGAAACACAGAAGACAAACATGACACATTAAGGAAAGGGAGTTTCAGAATTCTATAAGGGCACATTTCCTCAGAACTCAGTAGAAAGCTACACTTAAGGGAAATTTAATGAGGATTCCACAAATGGGAAAAAGGACTTCCAATCATCAGGAACTGCAAGTTTACCATTTGGCCAATGTGAGCTCTCTAAGTTTAAGGCCACCCTCTTTCTGAATATACAAGGGGAAAGTATGCCCACATTTGGGGGCACACTTCTGTGACGATCGTCCTCACTATACCTGCTTAGTCAATACCCTTTTCTAAAAGTTAATTAACTCTGGCTGGCTAATTGATGATCAACAAGGCACATACTGGATGGGAGCCCACAGCGCTCTGTGATTATCCTCACAGGTCTTATGTGTTGATTAGTCCCAAACTCAACCTCAATCTTCACCCAAGTCTCCAGTTCAGCAACCAAACCTGATGCCACCTTTAACATACTTCTAGTTACTGCATTCACTGGTGTTTTTTTTAATTGGTGGAATTTATTTTCAAACTCACAAATTATTCAGAAAGTTTAAGAGAATCAGAGGGCTAATAAAATGTCTGCCTGATGCCTGATTAGGCAGGTATCAATCATTCTAAATCCATTTAGTTTCTCTAGCCAATTTGCTATGTTCTAACCAGGACGCTGCTGCAGCTTGACACACAGTTGATCTTATGTGGGTTTCCTCAACAAGAATGATGTCTTTGTATCACAACATGCATCCTAAGTTCTGCTTGCCTCATGACTGCACAGGCTTAGACTATTAGCAGGTGTGTAATCCATAGCCCCCAAAACCCCTTCTAGAAAATTGGGAGGCAACTGGGAAGACTTGCAGCCTCTCTGTATAGCCCCCATAATTCCAGTCTCAATAACTAAATTAAAACTCACCCAAGTGCCATCACGAAAACATGTTCATTATATGTTGTAAAAAGTAGCTCACCTTCCAAACACACTCTAACAGTGAACAAAGATGTCCCCTTTATTCCACCACAGGACACTTGTATATCAGTAGGGAATCTGACAATAAATCCAATGAAATTATCCCTGTGCACAAGATAAAAGATGTGGGTTGTATAAGAATATAATTAAAGATGCTCAGAACTGGTTGAATGACTGCACCCAATTGGAAGTGCTTAAAGGAATGATATCAACTTGGACAGAGGTCCACAGAAGCTTGCTGTAGGATTGATTTTCCTTGGCCTATTTCCATTCAATAAAAATTTCACCTTTTAACAGCAATATTGTAATGATGATCAACTGTTTAAAACTTAGCTAGTCTGATCAAGACAATGATCCAAGACAATTTCAAAGCACCCCTGATGAAAAATGCAATCCGTCTCCAGAGAAAGAACTGATGAACTCTGAATGTAGACAGAAGTATACGTTTTAAAACTTTCTTTATTTTTCTTGGGGGGGGATGTGGGTTTTCTTTTGCAACATGGCTAATATGGAAATATGTTTTGCATGACTTCACATGTGCAATTGGTATCAAATTGCTTATCTTCTCAAGAGGTGGAGGAGGGAGGGACTCAAAATTTTAAATAATGCATATTAAAATTTTTTACATGTAATTGAGAAATATTTAATGAAACAAATAAAAATATAATTTAAAATTCCACTTTTAGTAATCACTTGGATAAAGATAGAAACAATGTATTTATCAAAATTTTAAATGATTAAGGCTGGGGAAAATAGCTCCATTCTGGATGAAAGAATTGGGATCTAAAAAGATCTTGACAGGTTGCAATAATTGCCCAAATCTAATTACATGAAATATTTTAGAGATAAATGTAAACTCCTGTGCTTAGGTCCAAAAAAGCAACCACATAAGTATAAGCTGGTGAGAAATCTGGCTAGGCAGTAGTAATCCATGTGGAAAAAAAAAACTCATGGGTTTGCAAGTTTGATACAAATTAACAACGTGCTGAGCCTACCTGACAAAGCTAATATGATTTTAGACTATATTAATGGAGGTATATTTGTTTGTTTGTTTAAGACCTGTGATGTCACTGGTGTTGAGAACTTTCAGTGAGGAAGTACCTGTATCAATTCAGATCAACACTTGCTTTGCAACTTTTACAGAACTGCTTAGGGTCTTGAGAGTTTGAGTGATGATGATGGTGACTAGAGCTTTAAGATTTGTTTATAGAGCCTTAAGATTTGCAAAATGCTTTACAAATATTATCCCAAGCAATCAATATCAATCAACAAACATTTATTAAGCACCTACTATGTACCAAGCACTTTGCTAATAGCTGCGCCACACAGCCAATATGTATCAAAGGAAGAATTGATACCTGGGTCTTCCTGACTCTGAAGTTAGCTTGCTATCCATTACACTAGTGGTGTCAGACTCAAATAGGAATGGGGGCCACTAAGCCATATGAAAGGATCCCTGCAAGCTGCATATTGACTTAGCTTTAAAATGTAATGTTGTATGTTTTATTGTATTTTTATTTCCCAATTACAGTTTAATCTGGTTCAGGTGACATTCAGAAGTATTGTGGACCTCATGCAGCCTCTGGGTTTGGCACTTCTCTCCTATATCACACTGTCTTTGTAACTGACATACAGTATCTGGACTAGGTCTATTTACAAAGATGATTAGGGAAAAAAGGAAAGAACCTGTATGTTTGAAAATTTTTATAGCAGCTCTTTTTGTGGTGGCAAAGAACTGGAAATTGAGGGGATGCCCATCAATTGGGGAATGGCTGAACAAGTTGTGGTGTATGAATGTAATGGAATACTATTGTGCTATAAGAAATGATGAGCAGGCAGACTTCAAAAAACCCTGGAAAGATTTATGTGAACTGATGCTGAGTGAAGTGAGCAGAACCAGGAGAAAATTGTACACAGTAACAGCCACATTGTGTGATGACTGACTTTGATAGACTTAGCTCTTCTCAGCATATTGATCTAAGGCAACTCCAAAAGACTCATGATGGAAAATGCTATCCTCATCCAGAGAAAGAGCCATGGAGTCTGAATGCAGATCAAAGCATGCTATTTGCTCTCTCTTTGTGTTTTGTTTCTTCTTTCTTGTGGTTCCTCCCATTCATTCTAATTCTTCTTTACATCATGACTAACGTGAAAATATGTTTAATAAGAATGTATATGTATAGCCCTATATCAGATTGCATGCTTCTTGAGGAGGGGAAAGGGGAAGGAAGTGGAGAAAATTTGAAACTCAAAAGCTTGTGGAAGTGAATGTTGAAAACTAAAAATAAATAAATAAATTTTTAAAAAAAGAAAGAAATGATGAGCTCATGATCTTAGAAAAATATGGATAGACTTGCGCACAATAATGAAGAGCGAACTGAGCAGAAGCAAGGGGATATTGTATACAGTAACAGCAATATTGTTTGAAGAACAGCTTTGAGTGAATAAGTCATTTTGATTGTTATAAATACACAAATGAACTACAAAGGACATATGAAGGAAAACACAGTCTATATCCAGAGAAAGAATTGATAAATCGAAGTATGTATAGAATGATTTACACACACACACATATGTATACATATGCATACATACATATATATGTACATATACACATACATATATGTATTTATATATATATATTTGTATCTAATGATAGCTATCTCTAGGGCAGGGGGCAGAGAGGGAAGAAAAAAAGAAAAAAATTTAGATGAGAACTTTATTATATATTTAAAAGGAACAGCAAGTTGTACATAATAAATTTGCAGTTTCACGTACAATCATTTTTTTATTGTACTGTTATAGAAATTCTTGTTTTATTCCATAAATTAAAAAGAAAATAAATTAAAAGAAAGAAAGAAAGAAAGAAAATCTTATTGTACCCAGCCTTCATTAGACCAGATTTGTATAGTGAAGGATGCCAAATGTTAGGTGAACATTGCCAAACTGTATCCAATTAAGGATGAACAGTATGTATAATGAAGGAACTTGAAACTTTGGCATCTAGGAGTTTCAGTTGAAAGAACCAGAAATCTTTATCCCAGAGAAGAAAACAGAGTGAGGAAATAATAGTTCTCTACAAATTGAGAAGGCAGCACCCTAGAGTAGAAAATGTATTGGACTTGGAAAAAGGCCTAGGTTCAAATCCTGGTTCCAGCATTTCCTAGTTGTGTGACTTTGAGCGAATTTGTGAGTCTCAGATTCATAGTCTGTAAAGCAGGAATAACAGATGCGGTAAATGACAAACTCAAGTATCGTTACGAGGAAAGCATTCTGCAAACCTTAAAGCACTTTATACATGAGTTGCTACTGCCAGATTAATTGAAATGGTTGAACCTATTCTGTTTGGCTGCAGAGGACAGAATTAGGAATAATGGGTGGAAGTTATAGGGAGACAGATTTTGACTCAATATATTGAAAAATTCACTAATAATTAAAGTTATCCAAAAAGAGAATGTGCTAACTCAACAGATAGTTTCTTGTTACTAACATATTTAGGCAGAGGCTGAATGACCATTTTCTGGGGAGGGTGGTGATATTGTAGAGAGAACTTGTGTTTCAGGGAAAAGTGGAACTAACTGACCTCCCAGGTCCCCTCCCATTTCCAAGAGTCTGTCATTTATTGTGACTCTACCATATGACCAAGGACTTCTGTTGATTTCTAGGGAGTTTTAAGTTCTGGAATGAAAACCCAAGAGCTGCTTCAGGTCAACATGAAGTATAAGGAAGATTTGATTTGGATTACAGAAGTGCCATGTGAATTAAGAGTGTGACTGAGACTGATGCTCTGATTTAAGACCTTATCAATTTCACCAGGGAATGAAATCACCATTTCACTGAAGGGAAAATGAGAAGGAGGGATAAATTCAAAGCTCAAAAAAGGCTAGCAGAGCCACTCAAAAATGAACAGTACTCTAACTGATGCCCTGAAAGTCTTTCTTTAAGTTTCAATATGAATTTCTTGATCTTTGAAGGTTGTTTTAATTTGTAACGTTTAACGGAATGCAAAGACAGGTTTTAAAGTGATGGCTGCCTGCCTGGGTTCTGGGCCAGGGTAGCACTCTGCCATGGTGAGTAACCCTTCAGTTCTGTCTTTCCTTCCCCTTAAATGAAGTAAATTGATTTTGTTGCTTTCATTTTCAACAGAGTACTCTTAGTTATCCCAAAATAATTAGATGGAATATTTAACTGGACTCTTTTTTAACCTTGAAGGATTCCATTTTCTCCCTTTCATTACATCTCTACAGTTTCGATTCCCTTATATGGCCTAGGATTGCTCTTCTGCACCAATAAGCCAAAGCGTTATAATATTAATAATCATCAGTCATGAAGTGTGTGCTCTGGGTTTAGCTTCCTTACCTTTCTGACATGCTTGGATGATTTCCATGGTGTTCAAAGTAATCAATACTGGCCTAAAATTTTTTCAACCTCTTGTCACTCACTGTATGATGTCTCCCACTAAGCAAGTGGCAAGCATTTAATTAGCTCATTTTACTCCTGGTAGTGTGGGGAATGCAGACTTGAAGAAGCCAGGAACTGCCATAAAGTTTAAAAGTCACCTAAACTTTTATTTTATTTTACCTTATTAAAAATATTGGTGCCTTTTGATTTTTTGACAAGTTATTTCTCTCGTACACACTTCACCACATCTCCCATTAAAACCTTCCTTGTAGGAAAGAAAAACAGTTAAGCAAAACGGATGGATATTGCAATAAGATCTGGTGACATATACAAATTTCTATACTAGTAGTGTCTCATCTCTCTTTAGAAAAGAAGGAAATGTGTTTTATCATGTGTTCTCTTGGATCAAGATTGGTTAATTTCGTCTGCTTTCTAGTGTTATTTTCATTTACATTATTGTAGACATCGCATATATTATTGTACTGGGTTTGCTTACTTTACTCTGAATCCGTTCATAAAAATCTTCCCAAACTTTTCTGAGATCCTCATAGTTGTCATTTCTCATAGCATAATGGCATTCTGTTGCATTCACCCACCACAGTGGGTTCATACATTCCCAGCTGGTAAGCGTGTGTTTGTCTCGAGATTTTTGCTACCACAAAAAGTGTTTTTAATGAATATTTTACATGTATATACATATATCGGAACTTTATATCTACATATACGCACATATGAGTAGAACACACATATATAATGTACATATACATAGGCATATGGTATACACATATTACCTATATAGTATAATGTGCATATATACACTATGTACACATATATGCATACACATGTGCATGTGCACAAAGGCATATAAACATACATGCATGTACATTACCCTGGCCATGTACCCTATGTATATGCATATATACATGTTTATATGTGGATATTACCATATATACAAGCGTACACATGTGTATATATTGACGTATATCTGTATATATGTTTATACATATGCAGGTATACATGTGTGTATGCATATACTTGTGCGCACACATGTATGAATATATGTACATGTATACATATCCTTCTTTTCTGTCATTGATCTTAGGAATATACCCCAGAGTGTGATTACTAGGTCAAGGTGTATAAATAGTTTAGAATCACCTATACTTTTGAGGTTCAGTCAGTGAGTACAAATTGTAGACCAAGGACTGAATTGGGAAGCCAAAGACCTGGGTTCTACTCTGTCTCTAATTCATTGTGTGGCCTTAGGGCACAAGTCATTTCACCATTCTGGGACTCACTTTCCTCACTGGCAAGGTGGGATGATTGGGCTAACTCTCACCCTAGCATCTGAGAGATAATACGAGGCATATTTCTGAATTGTGCTGACTCTGTTAACAAGAACAATTTATAATCAAACTCAATCCTCTCTGGATGGTCATTAAGACCACTGTCATTTGGGTTGCTCCCTTATTTCCATTTCTTCTTCTATCACATCTGTTGTGTGGTGTGGTAGCATGGTGCATACTAGATCATCAAAGAACTGGAACAAAAGTGAGGAAGAGCTGAATTCAAGTCCTGACTGATACATCCTAGCTTTGTGACTTAAGACATAAGTTCACGTCACTCAACTTCCCATCACCAGTAATTAAAATGTGCTCTAGCCCAGTGGTATCGACTTTAGACAGAAACAAGGGCCACTAAACCATACTAAAGGATCTCTACATGCAGCATATTTGACTTAGAAAAACATTTGAACATAACTGATATTTCATTATACTTTTCCTTCTTTTGTTAAATATTACCCAATTACATTTTAATCTGGTTCAGTGCACTCAGAAGTGTTATGGGCTCTGTTTTGGACACCTCTGCCCTTGGCAACCCTAACTGCAAGTTATAGAAAAGGGGCTGACCTGTATGGGTACCAGGAGTTTCCTCACCTAGGACCTCTCTATATCAATGAAATCACAGGTCCAATAGCTGTCCTTATAACAAGAGAGATGGGCAGGTTTGTAAAAAAAGAGAAGCTTGCTATTTGTTAGCAATAATGGTGGGAGGGTTGGGAGTTGAGAGAATGGAAAGAGAAAGTGCAGAGGTTAAAACCAATTCAACTTTTTAATTATTTTTATTTTGCTATTAAAATCAAAGATTGGGGCTCCCTATCTCACTTAAGCTGTATGTGCAGGAACTACTCATGAGCCTGATCACACTCTGACCAGCACAGGATCTGCGACTTTCTCTGCTTTCTAACCTAGACCATTTCATCCCTCCTTAGGCAGCCTTATAATACCTCCCCACTTTTAACTTAACTTGTAACATTAATGCCACACTTAGTGTAGACAACTGATTGCTTTAGCCCATTGAAGCTCAGAACTCTGGAGCTCAAGAGATCTGCCAATCTCAGCCTCCCTGGCAGCAAGGCTTTTAGGCATGCGCCACCACACCCAGACCAAATTGTCTTCACCAAAGACAACGGGAGTGTTGGGAGTGTTAGCAAGGCAGTCAGTGCTCTATGAGTACAGTGCCGCTAGGAGATGGTGGCTAAGTAGCCCCCAAGGTGTCTAACCCATGCTCCCCCCTCATGGAGTTGAGGGAGGAACACAGGTCTCAAGAGAGGGGTGTCATAGGGATGGAATTCCACAAGTTGGTGAGCAAGCCTAGGTAAGAAATCAGAATTACTCTGGACAGCAAGACAGGAGGAGGATAATTTGTGGAGCGCAACAGAGAGAAAATGACCCCTAACCCCCGGGGAGGAAATGCCCTCCCTTGTGTCGGTATTCTGGAGCAAAACCCAGATGTCTCCACCCTCATTATAGTTCTTTTGATTCATATCCAAATTTCTGCTCCTTTCAGTATGAATAATGGACAAGTGGCCATACTTTAAATGCCTATTGTCAGGAATATGAAAAAAGCGTAACAGTAAGGAAATACTCTTAATGGCCCCCCAAAGGAGTGTGTGATTGACATTCTTTTAGCTACTGGGGAAACCTCTGTTCCATGTGATGATAGCAGGCTAACATCCTTTTTTCACATAAGGGAGTTCTTTGCCTCCTGTGTTCATGCTCAGAAATTGCTTTCCAAGATGTACCTGCCAAGTCAGTGCCCAGAAATTACATAAATACATTCAAGATAGTTTCTGGAAAGGATGATTTATTCTAAAGGGTTAATGGGTCTTGGCTCATGATCAGCATTTGGGGAGTCCCTACACCCACAAGGTGGGCTAATAAGGAATTTTATGCACATTCCATGGACTGCTTATGGCCATGGGGAAATAGATGTCCTTAAGATGATCCTGAAGGACGTTCACAAACAGTAGCATTCTCTGATCTCTACTCTTAGGACTTAGCGGCAGCCTGGAATAGTGGATAGAGTGATAGACCTAGAGTCAGGAAGACCTGGGTTCGAATCTCAACTTAGACATTTACAAACTGTATAACCCTGTACAAGTCACTTTCTTAGGGACTCGAGTCTTCATTTGTAAAATGAAGGGATTGAAATAGATGGTTTCTGAGGTCCCTTCCAGCTCTATTTATGACCCTATGACCCACAGAGATTGAGAGAAATTCTAAGTCTGAGATCCTCTGATGCTGGAGGCAGTTAGGTGGTCCAATGGGTAGGGCAACGGACCAGGAGTCAGGATTACTAGCTATGTCACTATGACCAAGCACAACCTCACTTTGCATCAGTTTCCTCAACTGAAAAATGGTACCTACCGTATATCCTCATACTTGGCTGCTTTTTTTTTCATTATTAAATTTTATTCAGTTAAAGAAAAAATTGTATAGACAGTAGCACAACTGTTCTGAAATAACATTTCTCCTTCCCTTTTCACTTTGTCTTATAGAGCTGTATCTTTGGAAAATGTAAAGAGTAGAAGCTGGAGAGTATGCCCTTGATTGACATGGAGAAATCAGAGCCTAGATATTTTTTGGTACCTAAATAACAAAATTTCTGCAAGAAGTGTAGACTTGACTGTGTGGAGAAAGTGAGGCTGCAGAGGATTTCTTTTTAACGTGACCAGAAAAAATGATACACAGCTGGGAAAATCCAAGATTCCAGACAATAAGGAAGAACTTAGCAACACCAAGCAATTAACCAAATTAGAAAGTTAAGGCAACAGTCTGAGTCAACTCAGTCTTGCTTGTAGCCTGCAACTCTTACTTCACAAGTACATCCTCTTTAGTGAATGGTGCCAGCCCACGGAGAGCATTGATAACTCTGGGTGTGTCTAAGGCAGAACTCCCATTTCCCACATCACACCCAGAATCATAGCACTGAATGAAGGCATGTCTTCTTTCAACTGTATACAAGAAGGTCCCTGGCAAGGCAGTGCAAATTTATAGGATGTGTCAGTCATCTCAAGAAAGGCCAGGGAAGTGCCCCTTAGAGGAGCAGAGAAAGGCTGAGCAACAGGGCCTCAGGAGCTGGCCCAGTCACTCCAAGAGTTTTCTCTTCCTTTTTTTTTTTGCTTCTTCTTTATCCTGTACATAGCTCGCTTTGTATACATTTGTTTGTATATATTTATTGTCTCCCCTATTAGATTGTAAGCTCCTTGAAGGTAAGACAGTCTTTTACCTTTTTTTTTATATCCCCAATACTAAGCACAGTGCCTGACATTTATTAAGCAAGTGCTTAATAAATACTGATTGATGGATTGGTTGATTAAATCATCTTATAGACAACTCTGACCTGAGGTATACATTAGGGATTGTAAAGCAACATAAACCACTCTTTTCTGTTCGCCAACAAGGATTAGTATTTACCACTATCACCACTACTTTGCGAAGGTCAACATCAGTTCTGGAGACGGTAGTGTTGCTTGACTCCCAGGTATACAAAATCATTGGAGGAGTATTCATATTAAAAAGATGGGCCTCTTATTGCTGGGGGAACTTTAGAAATCATCTAGTTTAAATCATCTAGCTTAACCATCTCATTTTACAGAGGAAGACACTGAAGCCCAGGGCTTCAGGATTATTATATCTGTGCCTTGTCTAGAGGTTCCATACCTATCCATTATCTTTTCTATCAGGTGAGCTTCTGATTTATTTATTCTTTCAACAAACATTTGAATAACTACTTAGTGCAAGGCACTGTGCTAGGAACTGAGGGATAAAAGATGAAAAATGATACAATTCCTGTCCTTAAGGAATTTATAATTCAATAAGTGGAATATGGAGAATACTTTGGAGAAACATGGAAGCCAAGAGAGGAGAGAATATTGAATATATAATATCTGTGGCACCAGAGAGGATACACACACAAATATGAAATTAATATCTAGTTGGGAAGATAAGACCTATGCCTATGAAAAAAAAAATATGAGAGCTTAAAGAACAATGAAGGTCAACCATATGAGATGTTAGAAAGCAATGTTGATTAAGTTCCAGGTGAATGGGACAGCCTGTAAATGCTATAAAGTCAGAGGACAGCATAAACAAAATGATGGACACACACTCTGAAAATATTTATAGCAGCTCTTTTAATGGTGGCCAAGAATTGGAAATTGAGGGGAAGCCTATCAATTGGGGAATGGCTGAACAAGCTGTGGTATGTGAATGTAATGGAATACTACTGTGCTATAAGAAATTATGAGCAGGCAGACTTCAGAAAAATGGAAAGACTTATAAAAACTGATGCTGAGTGAAGTGAGCAGAACCAGTAGAACATTGTACACAGTAAGAGCCACACTGCGCAATGACTGACTTTGGTAGACTTAGCTCTTCTTAGCAAAGCAAGGATCTAAGGCAACTCCAAAAGACTCATGACGGAAAGAGCTATCCACATCCAGAGAAAGAACTATGGGGTCTGAATGCAGATCCAAGCATACTATTTGCTCTCCCTTTCTTTTGTTGTTTTGTTTTGATTCTTCTTTCTTGTGTTCCTCCCATTGGTTCTAATTCTTCTTTCCATCATGACTAATGTGAAAATATGTTTAATAAGAATGTATATGTAGAGCCTTTATTGGATTATATGCTGTCTTGGGGAGGGGGGAGGAGAAGAAAATTTAAAATTCAAAATCTTATGGAAGTGAATGTTGAAAACTAAAAATTAATTAATAAATTGTTTTTAAAAAAATGATGGGATGGGTGCTGCCGGGATCTTAGCGTTAATGGAATTCATTTATCATCCCCCACGGTCAAAGTGAAATAAAAGGAGTGAGAATGAAACTGAGATGTGGGAAAAGGCTCAAAGGGAGTTTAAGAGCATAAGTAAACTGTCTATATGGTCTAATAGCTATTAGATTCTCAGGAGCAGATCTCAGGTCTGGTAATATTAAGGGATCTCTGCCATTGTCTGGTATAGAGACAGCTTGAGGTTCATTGGTTTGGTAAAAAGGTCTAGTGTTTACTTAACTGGAATGATGGGGTATTCCAGCACTTGCTGTGTATGGGGCCTTCACCAATTGTCCTGACCTATGTCTTGCCACTGGACTCTGATGACCCTGGAGGAAACAGTGAGTCTCATGACTTTGCACAGCCCTGCCTCACTTAAATCCAATTCATTTGCAAGTCAAGACATCACCCTCCTGGTGTCATTAGTCTTTTCAAGGATGAAGGACAGGGGCAGCTAGGTGGCACAGTGGATAGAGTACCGGCCCTGAAGTCAGGAGGACCTGAGTTCAAATCTGGCCTCAGACACATAACACTTACTAGCTGTGTGACCCTGGGCAAGTCACTTAACCCCATTGCCTAGCCAAAACAAAACAGAATGAAGGACAAACAACAATCTGTGAGGAGTAGTAGTTGCCCTGCTGGGGACCCAACTGTCCAGTTGGGCCATCCTGCTATTTCCTCCCTCTCTCCCAGTTCCTCCTCTTCTCCCTATGCCCATGTGGCGAGTCATACCCTTATAAGTGGGTGCTCTGCCCAAAGAAGTATAAATTTTGATTGCTTATGTTTCACAAGATATCTTGGTGTTTGGGGGCTAGATTTTTTTTCTTTGTATTTATTTTATCTTTTTGGGACAATTAACTCTTTTGTCTCATGTAGTTTTCATTTATGATTTCTTGAAATAGAGCTCTGGTAAACCAGGCTTGATAAAGCCCATTGGGATTCAAATGGGGCTACATGACTATGCCTTTCAACTCAAGTTACTCTGGCTCCCACTGATTGGCCAATAATAGATCCCAGACCAAACCTCACTTTCTCATTGTTTGGGTTTTGTTAGCTCAGAGTGAATGTAAATAGCACTTGTTTCTGTTCTGGCCAGAAACTCTGAGGATCTTGCTCTCCCAGACTGATTCCCTCGTGGAGTCAAACTAGTCTGTCTTTTGCCTCAGTTCTTACCCAGCCTTTAATTACCGAATGGGTCTTGCCTCAGACAAACTGAGACCTGGGAAAGACCTTAGCTTAAAAAGGCCAAGGTCTCCCACTGCATCCAAGGCCACCACCGGATGTCTTGATCTATGTCTTGCCGCTGGACTCCAATGACCCTGGAAGGGAGAGTGAGGCTGATGACTTTGCACAGCCCTGTTTCACTTAAATCCAGTTCACTTGCTAGTCGAGACCTCATCCTTCTGATGCCACAGATCCTTAGAGAACTAAGGATGAACATCAACCCAATGGGTGGGTGTGGTCTGGCATGCTCTAGTGCCTCAATCCTAGCTACAAGTCCACAGTATATTTGACATGGTAGATAGAATGCTGTGCTTGGAGTCTTGAAAACCTGAAGCCTCAGATAGACATCTATTAGCTGTGCTACCCTGGGAAGATCACAGTAATCATTCTCAGTCTGAGTTTTTACATCTATAAAATAGGCATAATAACAGCATCTACTTTGCGGAGTTGTTAAGATCAAGTGAGATAATAAACATAAAATGCTTGTAAATTTGCATCCTATATAAATATTTACAGCTGGCATTATGTGTCTATAGCAGGGGTTTCTTAATGAGAGTTCAATGAAATTTTAAAAAATTTTGCTAACTACATTTCAATATAATTGCTTTCCTTTGTAATTCTATGTATTTTTTAAATGCATTTTAAAATATTTTTCAGAGAAGAGGTCCATAGGCTGTACCAGATTGACAAACGAGTCTATGACATGAAAACGGTTCTTGGTCTTACTATCCTGATCTATGACCAGATCACCCAGAATGCGTGCCCCCTCCCTGCTCCCACCCCCATTTCTTTTGGTCTTGGAAGGCAGGGCCTGGTTAGTACTTATTCTTTCTCTGCAACAGGATGAAGGAGTCAAAGAATAGCTGAGCATACGATTTCCTGGATACTAACCTACTTGTGACTCTTCTAGGCCTGCTGTATCTAAGTCAACCTGCCTTTGGTTTTTTGTTTGTTTGTTTGTTTTTAGTGAGGCAATGCAGTTAAGTGAGTTGCCCAGGTTCATACCGCTAGTCAGCATCAAGTATTGGAGGTCTGGATTTGAACTCAGGTCCTCCTGACTCCACAGCCAGTGCTCTATCCACTACGCCACCTATCTGTCCCAACCTGACTTTGTTAAATGAATAGGAATTGGGAAAGCTTAGTTGGCCTTCTTTTCATATTCTTTAGCAACCTAGCGTAATGCAGAGATCTCTACACTTAGTAAGGTATGATGGCAAGAAAAGGCAGCTGGGTGTAGTGAATAAAGTTCTAGATGGGAAATTAAGAAGTCCTGGGTTTACATCCTACCTTAGACTTGCTGTCTGACCCTGAGCCAGTTACTTTTCTGGGCCTCAGTTTCTGTTATCTGCAAAATGAGAGGGTTGGACTCAATGACCTCTCAGTTCCTTTAAAATCTGTGATCCTAAGTTTGGTGAAATAACTTACTTATATTTCACTGAGCACATACTTTGTATTTATGCATTACAATAGGTACAGTTGGGGTGAATTTGTAAACTAGACTGAGCTTGGATATTTCCTTTTAATATCTCATTTTTAATGTTTTCTTACCATAGTTCAAGATGCTCCCCTTAACATGCTCCAGCCAGCAGGACTGAGTTGTAAAATTTTGTCCTACCTTTCTTCCGGGCAACTAGGTTGCACAGTAGATAGAGCTCCAGACCTGGAGTCAGGAAGACCTGAGTTCAAATGTGGCCTCGGACACTTATTAGCTGCGTGACCCTGGGCAAGTCACTTAAACCTGTTAGCCTGTTTATCTGTGAAATGAGCTAGAGAAGGAAATAGCAAACCACTCCAGTATCTTTGCCAAAAAAAACCCAAATGAGTTCACAGTCAGGCACAATTGAACAACAATAACAAAAATATTAGGATATTGATGACAAAATGTTAAAGTTATCTGTTAAAGCTATCTCACTGCCATTCCCCAGTAGTTCCTTGAGGAGAGAGCCCACTTTACTTTTTTTTTAATCCTGTATCTTTAATGCCTAGCATGGTGAGTTGCATGTAGTAGGTGCTTCATAAATGCTGAATTGAATTTAATAGAATTTAGATTTCTCTAGCTTAACAGGAATATGATGGGAGACTTAAAGAAGCTGGCTCAAATAAGAAATAAATCATGATCATATTTCTCTTGTTGCAACTCTTTTTTAAAAAAGTTTTAGATCACATAAATCTAATTTGGCAACATTTATGTGGGTTAATGGTAAAGTTAAACATTCTGTTCAAATGTCTAATACCACTTCCCTCCTCCCTCCAATTTTATCTACAGTGTTGTTTTAGCTTTTCACTGGGGTTCCTTTGTGAGAAGAAATGAGAAAGAGCAAATAATACCTGTCACTTTGTTGAAACAATGAAACCGCAGCTATGGTTTGTTGTTATTGTTGAGCAATAAGCTGGTGTGTTTACCAAAATCTTCGACTCCTGGAGAGGCTATATACTCCAACATCTATGGAGTCTCAGATTGCTCACAAAAAAGCTTTATTTTTTTTAAAAACAAGTTAAAGCTTATTCTTTTTTTTTTTTAATTTCCTATAAAAAAAGACTAGGTATGTGTATAAACAACAACTTTTAAAAGTAGGCAGGTAAGTTACACCCTTCAACTGTGAAGTATATATATTCTTTTCTCTCTCTTCTTGGAAGATACAAGGGCTGTGTGTATGTGTAACTCAAAAGGTTATTTTTCATTTTTCATAGCTATTATTTGCCATGTAATGTGGAGTTCCATGGCACAATAACCAGAAAGCTAGCCTCTAAGGCCAGAAGATCTGAGTTCAAGTCCTATCTCTGACATATGCTAACTACGTGATCTTAGGCAACTCTCTGAGGCTATACACACACCAATATTTAGTTCAAGAGAAGTTTCTAAGTAGGGAGGACAGCTTGGTACAGGGGAAAGGGCCCTGACTCTAGAGTTAAAACACCTGATTCAAATTCTACCTCTGATACCTGGATGACCTTAGGCAAGTCACTCCCTGGGCATAAAATGAAGGGAGTGTGCTACATGGCCTACGAGATCCCTTCTGGCTCTTAATCCAATGACCCTGTGACTTATTATGAGCAAGGTAACAGATAGAGAGAGAACCTTGGAGTCAAGAAGAACAAGGTGCAAGCCTTGCATTGACCCATAGTACTTATGTGACCAAGGACAAGTCATTTAACCACTCACTGACCCAAGCAACACTCTAATGAGCGTTTCTATACCGATGATTCTCAGATCTATTTGTCTAGCCTGAGAGTATCTCCAACTTATACAGGATACCTCTTGTTTCTATAGAGCTATTTGCATGTTGTCTTAGATTGTGAGCTCTTTGAAAGTAATGACGTGTGTGTGTGTGTGTGTGTGAACGTGTGCACATGTGCATGAGTTTTGTTTTTTTTAATATCCCCAGGACTTAGCACAGTGCCTGGCACATAGTAGGCACCTAAAAATGCTACTTGGCTGACCGACTGACTCTGAGTACACAAGTTATGGAAGAGTTACTGGAGGAGGGAGTCTCCACACCAGAATTTCCATATGTTGATGAAAACATAGGTCTAGACCAAAGTAAAACAGTCTCTGCCCTCATATATCTGAGATGTATATGATATGTGCACGTAGTAACAGTAATTTCAAGGGGGAGATTGCTAACAACTGGAGGAATCAGAAAAGGGCCTAAGTAAGAAGTAGAAAGTGGACTATGGCTTGAAGGGATCCATTCTATTTGAGTTTGAAACACTGATTTATAGGAAATAGATGGTAGGTTAGTTTGACTGGAGCATAGAGTCAATCTTGTCCCTTGGTAGGTTAGATTAGGTTTTGGAACAAAATGAGACCTTCTTAAGTCATCCAATAATAAACTAAAAGAGATTTACTTAGCTATATCAGGAAAAGGATATTCAACAAGGTTGGGCATTGAAGACACCATGAGTTATTTCAGCTGAGCAAAGTTCCCTCATGCCCAATCCACTAGCCAAGCATTTGAGAGAACCTTCCTGTTCCAAATGACTGCTTAGTACTCAGGTGATGAGGAAGCAATCTCAGCCATTTGGGCCCTTTTAGTCTCTTGAGTTAACCAAGTTTCAAGGAATAGTTTCAAGGAATATCTTGATATTTTTTAAGGAAAAAATTCCCTAACCTGTATGCGAGAAGGGGTTAGAATATTGCCCCTACCACAGATTCCTACGGAACATATGGGTGGAGATACCTAGCAGGTAACTGGTGATGTAGACCTGGAGCTCAGAATAGAAATGACATCTGTATGCAGATTTGGGAGTCATCTACATAGAAATGATAGTTGAACCAATGGATACTGAAGCTATCACCAAGAAAATGTAGAGAGAGAGGTAATGAGCCTACCAGGGACAGAACCCTGGGGGGGGGGGGAATAAAAATAACAACAAAACTCCACCTAGAACAGTATCAGGTACACAATGATTGCTCAAAAAATGGTAAAAATGAATGAGTGAATGAACAAGGGAATGAATGAAAGCTTGTTTCTAGAAAAGCTATTTTCTCATTTCAAGCTTTTAGAATATGTTTAGACCCATAAAACCTTGTGGAATTTTGAAAAACAAATAATAACTCAACATTTTTGCTGGAAGTGAAAAAAAAAAAGAACCCTGGAGCATATCCATGCTGAGACATAGATGATGGTCCTTTAAAAGAGATGGAGGACGGGTAGGAAGAGAATTGTAGAAATGTCATGAAAACTCAGGCAGGAGAGAATGTTCAGGAGAAGGGGGTGATCAGCAGTGCCAGGTGCAACAGCCAGGTCAACAAAGACCTAGAAAAGGCCATCAGGCTTAATGATAAAGGGATTATTGGTGTTGGTGGTTCATGCTGTAATCCCTGCTAAAGGGTCCACACTGAGTCTAGCTCAAATATGGTGAACCCTCAGGAGCAGGAGACCACTAGGCTACCTACCTAAGGAAGGAATCAGCCCAGGTAAGAAAAATGGAGCCCATTAAAGCTTCCAGACCAATCAATATTGGGACTGGTCCCATGAGTAGCTGCTATATTTCCAGGTTGGGCAAGATAGGAACACTCAACTCTCAAAAAACAAAACAAAACAAAAACCAGGGGGAGAGAGAGAAAAAAGAGAAATTGGAGATGATCTTGGAGAGAGCACTTGATAACACAATAACATTGTAAAAACAACTTGGAAAGACTCAGAAATCTGGTCAATGCAATTCAGAGGTCTATTGATGAAACTTGATACACATCTTCTGAGAGCAAGCTGATAGATTCCAAATGTAGAATGAGACATACTTTTGTAGACTCAGTTGATGTAGGAATTTGTTTCCCCCGACTATGAATATTTGTATTTTTTTCTCTTTCTTTTAAATGGTATGGGGAAGAAGAGAGAGAAAATACTTTGTTAATTGAAAAATAAAATAGAAAACATTTTTTTAAAAAAAGGGGAAGGGATGGGATAAAAGCAATATTGCAAAGGATTTAGAAGTGATTGGGAGTTGAGAAAGCTTTTTGGAAATAGGTTTTTTTGGGGAGATAGCTTTTTGGAAATTATATATATGCATACATATACATACATATATGTGGGTGTATATTTTTATATCCTCATGATTGTGTCTCATATGTAGCATTCAGAATTTCTATGATTTAAAAGTTGGCAACAGTTTTGCTCACATTTTTGAAATGAAAGATTTTTCAAGAAATGCTTAAATTCACTTTAGTTATTGAAACCATCTCCCCAGATAGCTACTAGATAAAAGTAAACTCTCCTCGTCGTTATTATCGTATGCCTGAAGTGTGCTTTGCTCCTCCGCTCTCCCAAAATGCTCATCTTTGGGTTGAAACCAAACATGTAAATTTCACTCTAAAAAGAGGTTTTAAGTAGGAGAAAACCCTGGGGGCCCCCTCGCTCCTGCCTGTACATCGCCTGTAAATATAAAGTTTGCCGTTTCTTAAGCATCCTCTTTTCTGCTGGAGAACTACCTCTAAGGTGGCGGTGAACAGAACTCCAAACAAATGGGTCTCCCGCTGTGCTGCTGCCTGCCCGTTGCAGGAGGAGAGGGGAGAGAATCTATTTAGCCATCCATATAAATGCTAATAAGCCCAGCTGATCTTGTGCTTTTTAATTCCAACAGACTGTAATACCCTGGTTCCCTGAGCACTGCTAGAACAAATTTTGCATTACTTGATAACTGAGCACCAGTGGAAGGTGGCCTTGGCGAAATGGATTGCAACCATTGATACCCAACCCATATTCTGCCGGCTACTTTTAATCTTTCCTCTCAGGAGGTAATTGGTCAACTTTTCAATGGCATGTGGACAATTCGGTCCCTGGCCAAAACTAAGACTGCCTCGTGTTGATATGTCTGTTTGCAAAACAGTGTGGTCTGGCAGGTTTGGGCACTGGCTTAGACTTCCTGGCACTACTGCCCTTCCCCTCCCTGATACCCAGATGCCCGTGTTCTAGCATCCCAGAAGAGAAATGCTTATGTTTGAGAATCAGGAGCATCTCGGGGAGATCCAGGCCTATCCTACCCCCAGAGAACCCAAGAGAATCAATCACTAAGCATTTATTAATTTCCTACTATGTGTCAGGCAGTAGGGCCATTTTACAAATGTGAAACAGTTTCTGCCTTTAAGGAATTTGTATTCTATTTAGTGAGACTATAGATGCATATGAAGGCATATAAAAAATATTCACCAGTGATTTCATTGTCCTAGGGAATTCCCCAAGAGGAAATTCTCACTATTAATGCAGAGTAGCACCCAGGTCAGAAAAACAGACCAGGTTAAAGCTTCCAAGTGAATCAGCATCAACCGGTATTGGCAACGGCCTCTGGAGCAACTGCTGTACTTCCTGGTTGCGCAAGAGAGGAAGACCCAGTCTCACGAAAAAAGGGTAAGGGAAAGAAAACTAGAACCAGGATTAAAGAGTATCACTTTCTCTCCAATGTATCATCATAAAGGGTTGCCTGGGGACTCGAATGAGCCACATCAGGATCATATAGACAGTACGTGTCAGAAGTGGAATTTCAGAGAATGGAACTTCCATCCTCCATCCTTCCATCCTTCCACCCTCTTCTTCTTCATTTAAAATATATACAAAATTTGTTCACAGTAATTTGTAGAATAGTGGGGGCGGTGGAGTGAGGAGGTGGAAAAGGAAACCACTAGCAGATAATCAGCAAACCCTAGGATAAATAGATCAAGTTCCTGCCTGATAAGTATCACTGAGAGAAAAGCATCATAGGAGATGTCACTGAATTCTTTTTCAGATTTTTAAAAGCTCTGTTCTATCATCATTTATACTGGGATTTCAATAATTACAACAGTACAACAACTTACATTTATATAGCTTAACATTTACAAAATGTTTCCCTTCCAAGAACCCAAGGAAACAGGTAGCTCAGATATTATTAGCCCCATTTTACAGATAAGGAAACAGACTTAGAAAGTTTAAATGACTCCCTCCAGACAAATAGTGTCAGAACAAAGTTTAAAAGTAAGTTCTTGGGGCAGCTAGATGGCACAGTGGATAGAGAACCTACCCTGAAGTCAGGAGCACCTGAGCTCAATTTCTGGCCTCAGACACGTGATACTCACTAGCTGTGTGACCCTGGGCAAGTCGCTTAACCCCAATTGCCTTGCCAAAAAAAAAAAGTAAGTTCTTCCAATTCCAAATCCAATACTCTTTCCACCATAACCCAGTGGGTTAGAGAAAGTGCTTATAAAAATGATATGTCCATAAAAAGTCATTTTGTCCATATGTGTAATTCATAGGTCTGTACGTGGAATACTATCTTCCTATTTACTCAAAAAAAAAAATTGGAGATAGATTCCTCTCTTTTGAGTCCCTGAATACTGATCTATCACTGACTCTTGCTCTGGTCACCTCCTGTTTGACCCTGGCTTCAGAAAGAATCTTAGAGATAATAAAGTCTAATGCCTTCATTTAACAGATCAAAAACCAAGGCTCAGAGGGGTAAAGTAATTGGCCGAGATCACACAGCACTGGAGCTGCAACTACAATGCAGATCTTCTGAATCCCAGATCATGGCTTAGAATTGAAGTGAGTGGGCATGGAAAGAAAAAGGAAGAGAGAGAGAGAGAGAGAGAGAGAAAGAGAGAGTAAGGAAGGAAGGAAGGAAGGAAGGAAGGAAGAAAGGATGGCATTTGGACTAGCTTGCTCTGGGTTATATTTCATCTAGCATAGGGATAGGGACTGGATTTGTGATTTCATTGCTCCGTGTATAAATGCAGGTCAGCAGCTTTTCTGTGACTTAATCTTAGAGAGCTGCCTTAGAGAAGAGATATCAAAGTGAAGCAAAACTCCTCAGTGACTTGAATTCTATTAAAATGTAATTGGGAAAATTTTGACAAAATAAAATTTAAAAAACAATAAAACATAGATAATGTTAACTTGTGGCTTTCTAAATCAACTTGTGGCTTGTAGATTTTTTCGTCCTTCCTTCCTTCTTTCCTTCCTTCCTTCTTTCCTTCCTTTCTCTCTTTCTCTTTTTTTTTTATTACTGCTTGGAACTTAAAATGTGACAAAACTATGGGTCCTTTTCTATTTGAAGCACTGGTTTAGAGCACTAAAATGTTAAGGGACTTGTCCAAGGTTATACAGACATTATATGGCAGAACTTGAACCCAGGTCTTTGTGGTTTCAAAACCAACTTTCTATTCAGTATTGCTACACTGCTGACTTTCGTGTCACAAAGTATGGCATACTTCTATGGAGGCATTTATACAAGCCATAGATTTCCCATGGTTTTTGTTTTGTTTTGTTTTTGTTTTTGTTTGAGAGGGGTGGTATTGACAATCTCTAATAAGAATTATAAAACTCCAGAGTTTGAATATGAGATATGTGATTATGAGATATGTGAGCAATCCTGTTTAGCAATCCTACAAGGATTATACTCAGCCAAATCAGCACTTAGGGTAAAAGCTTTCTGTTAGGCCCATGTGAAATAGGGATGCATCGACAGAGAAAGCATATTTGCCCATTTGGTGTGATTTGATGGGGAAAGTCCTCAGTATCTAATATAGCTTCTTCCACTAGCTTGTCCCGAGCACCCCAGTTTCCATCATTAAAGATCCATTTTATGGGGTTAAAGTTTTGTCTTCTGGTAAAATGGAAATACCTGAGATTACTGGACATAGAGTTTTGGAAGACCTAAGTTCTGAAGCTGATTTTTCTATGGAACTTTGGTCACATCACTTAGTCTCATTCAGATGAGTTTCCCCAAATGTAAAATTGGGTTAATAATATCTGAAGCACTTACCTCAGAGTTACCTCTTTATTTTACAATTCAGGGAAATATAATGGATTTTTAAAAAAGATTTCAAATTAATATTCAAAATGGCTTTAACTAAAATGCAAAGATCCCTAGGAAGAATAAATACATTAAACCTCATCAATCACTAATACTTTAATATGAAGCTTCAACTCTGATGGACAGAAATATACAGGAAAAAAAAGGGGAAAATAATCCTGGGCCACAGAGAGTTTCTATCAAGCTAACCTACAATACCATGATTATTGAAGAGCAAGTTCTGATAGTAGGAAGGGAAGAGAAAGAAGTCCAAAGGGCAAGACACTGCTTAGGAGAGCAAGTTTGAATGGTAAATCTTAGTACAACAGGATAGGCCATGGGCCCTGACTGTTGCCACAATAAGGGATGCTGCGCTGAAAAAGTAGCTAAGGATATTAAATACCAACTTTAATATATAAAATATATATACACATATATGTATACACATGGAGCAGCTAGGTGGTGCAGTGTATAGAGTGCCAGACCCGAAGTCAGGAAAACTCATCTTCCTGAGTTCAAATCTGGCCTCAGACACTTATTAGCTGCATGCCCTGGATGAGTCACTTAACTCTGTCTGTCTTAGTTCCCTCATCTGTAAAAAGAGCTGGAGAAGGAAATGGCAAACCTCTTCAGTGTCTTTGCCAAGAAAAACCCAAATTGGGTCACAAAGAGTTGGATACAACTGAAAACGACTGAACAACAATAATAAAAATGTATATACACATATGTACATATGTATGCAGATGTGTATATGTGTGTATATCTATATCTGTCTGCCTGTCTATCTGTTTATATTTGGCCCAAGCCTGACCCCATAGCAAACTGACCTCGGTTGCTCAGTCGCCTTAAATCCTTCTGTCCTTTGACTCTTGACTGTTCTTCTAACTCAAAATCAGGTTTGAGATAAGGGGGAAATGAGAAGTTGTGAGTGATTACATTGGGCAAGAAAGGAATATACCTTGACTATAGGTCCTAAAGGCAGTGAGACAGCATGATTTAACATCAAGACTTAGTCATAACATAAAGACAACTACCATCAATGCCTTTCTAACCTATACCTCTCTGTATATAAGCAGGCCAAGCCAGAGTTCTACTTCTCCAATATTTACCTAATGGGCAATCAAATTGCTTGGTCTCTTGGGAGAAAACTGCCTAGCTCACAGAGTTCTTAAGACTAATTTTTCCAGGGTGCACTAAGGCATTTCAAGGCCATTGTTGGCTAAACAGTTTCCCGTCTTCCCCACCCTCCATCCCCAACAAACATCTTCCTTGAGAAACCCAGACTGGCCCAATATTGACCTCAACCCATACATCTAGAGACAAAGGATCGGAGCTGAGGGACAAGGGTAGAGCCAAGCAGCTGCTGAAGGAAGGAGCCAGCAACTCCCAGGGAATCTGGGCTACCTTAGCAGCTAGACCAGAGCCACACTGTCCTTTTTCCAGTCTCAGTTCTCCGGTGTGGTTCCTTAAGACCCAAATTCACCAGAAAATTGTCAGTTTTCCTCTTTGTAGTGTGATGTTTAGTGAATAGAAAAAGTCTCACAATCCAGAAGACTTGCCTCTGATGCATGCTGACTGTGGCCCTGAGAGTTACCTGACCACCCCGAGGTTTTTTGCTGCTCAGTCATTTCAGTCCTGTCCAACTCTTCATGACCCCATTTGAGGTTTTCTTGGCAAAGGTACTGGAATGGTTTGCCAACTCCTTCTCCAACTCATTTTTACAGATGAAGAAACTGAGGCAAACAGAGTTAAGTGACTTGCCCAGGGTCACACAGCTAGTAAGTATCTGAGGCCAGATTTGAACTCAGGAAGATGAGTCTCTCTGACTCCAGGCCTGGCACTCTATCCACTGTGCCACCTAGATGGTCAGTGCTCTAGACAATTCTATTAAGTCAAAGAGAAAATGCTAAGCTGCATTGGTAGAGGGAATTTCCTCATCCTGGAGTTTCCTATACCTATGAAATCACAGGTCCAGTTGCTATCTTCTATTATCCCCTATAAAATCCCCTCCTAATTGGAGTAATTATGAACACAGCCTTCATCTGAGCTCAGATCCTACCAAGGCCTACATTATTGCAATAGTTACCTGCTTGGTCTTGCTGTCAACTCCACTCTCCCATTCTAGCCTATACTCCACCTGTCTACTAAAGTGATTTTCCTTAACCACAGATGGGACCATGTGACTTCCCTACTCAAGACACTCTGAGGGCTCTCTTTTGCCACTAAGATGAAATATAGATTCCTCTTTGTACCTTTAAAAAGTCCTTCACAACCTGTCCTCTGTCTATCTTTCCAGTAGCATTGTATGTTACTTCCACCGCACATGTTCTAAGGTCTAGCCAAAGGGGCCTTCTCTTTGTTCCTCACGTGGTACACTAGAACAGCTGCCTCTTCACCTTTGTTTGGGCGGGCCATCCTCTGTGATTGGAATGAACTCCTTCAATTCTGCCTCATAGAACCCCCGTCTTCTTTGAAGAAGTAGTTCAAGCATGAAGCCTCTCCTGATATTCCCTTCTACTAATTCCTGCCCTCCCTATCTAGTATTTAAGGAAGGAAGGAAACAAGCATTTATTGCACACCTACTACGTGCAACGTACTAGGCAGTGTGACAAGAACTATAAATATTATCTCATTTAGTCCCCTGACACCCTTGGTGTTATTATTATCTCTATTTTACATATGTGGAAACTGAGGCAAACAGAAATTAAATTATTTGCCTGGGGTCATACAGCTAGTAAGTGTCTGAAGTCTGATTTGAATTTAGGTCTTTTAGACTACAGGCCCAGCACGCTAATCATTGAACAACCTAGTTGCCTCTTTTTAATTATCTTGTATAATTTGTATTCACTCTTTATATATTGATATGTTATAGATATATTTATAATATATATTTATATATATTCTGTATGTACAACCATATATCTATACATGTATGTATGTATATATACATGTGAGTGTATGTACATATATGTATGCACATATGTATATATATAATTTGTTGTCTACCCTAGTCCGGATTTGGCTGAGTATTCCTTGTAGTATTGCTAAACAGGATTGCTCACATATCTCATAATCACATATCTCATGTTCAAACTCTGGAGTTTTATAATTCTTATTAGAGATTGTCAATACCACCCCTCTCAAACAAAAACAAAAACAAAACAAAATAACAAACCATGGGAAATCTATGGCTTGTATAAATGCCTCCATAGAAATATGCCATACTTTGTGACATGAAAGTCAGCAGTGTAGCAATACTGAATAGAGAGCTGACTTTGAAACCACAAAGACCTGGGTTCAAGTTCTGCCATATAATGTCTGTATAACCTTGGGGTTATATATATAATATATATTTATATACATTCTGTATATACACCCATATATCTATACATGTATGTGTATATATATACACATACATGTGAGTATATGTACATATATGTATGCACGTATGTGTATATATAATTTGTTGTTAGAAAGTAAACTTCTTGAGAGTAAGGACTATTTTATTTTTGTCTCTGTATTTCTACTTCCTAGCCAAGTATTGGGCATACACTAGGTGCTTAATAACTACTCGCTGATTATTTAGTAGTTGGTTCTTTTGAGAAACCCTGAGCCGTCTGTCCTTTGCAACCTAGGAGTCATCCTCAACTCCTCTCACCCCCCACATTCGATCTGTTGCCAAGTTCTATTGATTTTGCCTTTACAAACATCTTACCCTTCTTCCCTCTGAGACTGCCACCATTCTAGTGCAGGCCCTCATCATCTCATGTCTGATTTACTGCATTAGTCTGCTGGTGGGTCTACTGGCCATAAATCTTTCCTCACTCCAATCCATCCTCCATTCAGCCATCAAAATGACTTTTCTAAAACACAAGTCTGACCATATTACCTTCCCGGATCAAATACAGAATGTTCTGTTTAGCCCTTCACAACCTGGCCTCCATCTACATTTCCAGTTTTCTTACATCTTATTCCCCTCAATGTACTCTTTAATCCAGTTACACTGGCTATTCTACAAACAAGATACTCTATCTCTTAGTTCCTGGCATTTTTTCTGACTATCCAAGTGCCTAGAATGTTCTTCTTCCTTGGCTCTGACTACTGACTTGAAGTCCCAACTAAAGCCCTATCTTTCATAGGAAGCCTTTCCCAACCTCTCTAAATTCTAGTGCCTTCCCTCTGTTAATTATTTCCTATTTATCTTGTATATAGCTTATTTGTATTATCCATTTGCATTCTACCTCCTCCATTAGATTATGAGCTCCTTGTGGTCAGAGACTATCTTTTGCCATTTTTTTTTTTTGGTCTCACCAACACTTAGCAGAGTACCTGGCATGTAGGAGATACCAAATAAATGTTTATTAACTGACTGAATGACTACAGGTCAGTGACTTCCACTAATCCATGGATTTCCAATCTGGTGTTTAATTGGCAATTTTTAATTTGTTCTTTTTCTTAGTTATTTTAGTTGCATGCCCAATTCATTGATCCTTGACCTATTCTTTCTCTATTTTATTGATGCTAAGTGTTTAGAGATAGCTAAGTAATGCATGGAAGATTTTTATAGTCTTTAAACTTTTACTTAACAAAATTCCTTAATTCTTAAAAATGATAAACTGAGAGGATTCAGGAAAGATGATGGAATAGGTCAGAAAATTCAAAGCTCTCCATATTTCCTCCACTAATGAGACAAAAGAGCACCTCAGGGCTAACATAGAGAGCTATAAATAAATAAGAGTTGGGGCAGAACAGTGGTCCTCCTGGGACAACCAGAGAGGATCTGAAGCAAAATCCCAGGGCTGAGATTTGGGCCCTGTGAAGTGTAAACACCTTCAGGTTAGTACAGCTGAAACAGCAAGCTGCAAGCTCTGGGGTTAGTTGGGTTGGGAGGTGGCCTTGGTTGCAGCCACAGGAATTTTCACTTTCCAGACAGTGTGAAAAATCAGGTGTCTGAGAAGGGGAAGATTGAGGGAGCCTGTGCTGATAAGGGATACCAGAACCCACTCTGCTGCTAAGACGTGACCCTGGGTGAGAAAGAAGGAGCACACACCAAGAGAGTACAAAAGCAGTGGTGTAGAATGCCTCTGGCTGTGGCACTTATAGGAGGGTGGAGTTCTTGGTTTCAGTTCCAGGCCAGAGCGGAGAACTGAAGGAGATTCTGAGGCCAGAGGCACCATCCCCCATACCTCAGAACTAGAGGCGATTATAATGAGAAGAAAAAATGAGCAGATAAAGGAGGAAAAAACCCATCTGTAGAAAGTTACCATGGGAATAGAGAAGACCCTTGTTCATCTTCAGAGGAGGATACTAAAGCAAAAATAGCCTCCCTACCCCAAAGAGTAATGTCAAATGTTCATCTGCCCAAAAAGAATTCATAGAACTTTAAAAAGAGTTTAAAAATCAAATGAGACAGACTGAGGAAAAATTTTTTTTTTAAAAATAAGAACAATTCAGGAAAAATAAGAAGATTATGAAAAGAAAGTCAGCTGGAAAAGGACATGCAGAATCTTAAAGAAGAAAATGACTCCTTGAAAATTAGAATAGGGCTAAGGGAAGCCAGTGAAATTATAAGAAACCAAGAAATAATAAGACAAAATATAAAGAATGAACACATAGAAGAGAATGTGAAACATCTCATAAGAAAAACAACTGATCTGGTGAACAGATCAAGAAAAGAAAACATAAGAATAATCAGACTACCTGAAAGCTATGATCAAAAAAAGAATCTTGATGCAATAACACAAGAAATAATTGAAGAAAATTGTCCTGAAGCATTAGAACAAGAGGGGAAAGCACAAATAGAAAAAATTCACCAGTCGCCACCTGAAAGAGATCCTCTGAGGAAAACCTACAGGAATATTATACTTAAATGCTCAAATCTCCAGCCCAAGGAGAAAATATTACAAGCAAAAAGAATAAAACTATTCATATATGGTGGAGCCACGATTAGAATCACATAAAACCTAGCAGTGGTGACACTGAAAGACCATAGGTCTTGGAACACTATATATCGAAGAGCAAAAGGACTGGGGTTGTGGCCTTAAAATATCATACCCAGCAAAATTAAGCATAATCTTGAATGAAAAAAAATGACATTCAATGAATTGTCAGACTTTCAGGATTTTGTTGCCAAAAAAACCCAATAACCTGAACTTAATAGAAAATTTGACATACAAGATCCAAGAGAAATATGAAGTACACATCAATGACTAATTATAAGGGACTCAATAAGGCCAGACTGTTTACTCTTTATATGAGGAAATGCAACCTCTGATTGTTATTAGTAATTTGGGTTGTTTGAAAGAAAGATTGGGGTAGAGCTGAGTATGATGTGATTCTAAAAAGTAAAACCATTTGGGAAAAGGTAAAAAAAGTAATTATCTTATACAAATGGAGTGCTTGAGAGGAAGAACTGCCATAGAGGAAATAGATGGGGGAGGAGGGCTGGTAGTTCTGGAACCCTATTCTCATTAAGAATGGGTTAAAGAGGAAAAAATACATACATATCTAGAAGAGTATAAAAGTCTTCTAAATTCAGAAAGAAATAAAAGGCTAAGGGGATAGGGAGGGGGGAGAGAATGAGAGAGGGATTTTTAGAAGGAATCTTACATCAGATCTGGGTTAGAGAAAAGCACAGTATATACATTTAGAAGGGAATAAAAGTCTTCTAAATTTATAAAGAAATAAGAGGGTGAGGGAATAGGATAAGGGGGGTATAGAATGGTGTCTAGATTAACATGATTGGGATAAAGATGGAATAACATATATTTGGAAGGCTATAAAAGTCTTCTAAATTCAAATAGAAACAAAAGGGTAAGGGGAAAGGGTAGAGGAGAGGATAAAGGAGGAATCTTTGGAGGGGGCAGGTAGGTTAAGTAATAGGAGGGAAAGATATCGGGTAGAAATAAAGTAGAGGAGTCAGGAGGGATAGGAAATAAGAGAAATACACAAACATTAAATAAAGATCAGGAGTAGAACTTATTAGGGAAAAAAAAGCAGGAATAGTAATCATGATCTCAGACAAAGTTAAAACTAAAATAGATTTAATCAAAGAGAAAAATAAGGAAATTACGCTATATGTCATCCATATTAATTAATATTGCTTTTGACTATTTAAAATAACTAGACAGTGTAAGGTTGGACTATTGCTATGGCATAGGAAACAATGAGGTGATAGACTTAGGAAAATATGGAAAGACTTGGACTTCTAAAGGAAGATGTTATCCATCCTCAGAGAGGATGAAATCTAAAATCACTTCTGTCCCAGTTCTATCCATCCTTCGAAGTTCAATTCAACTTCTACTTTCTCCATGAAGCTTTTCTGTTTCCTTTCAACTCTATCCATCCTGACTTCATTTATTACATTTTTATTATTACTTATTACATATTTACTTATTTACTTACTACATATTTACCACTTACCAAATCTGCCGAATGTTGTTATCTACTTGTTTCTCATATGCTACTTGTTTTTGTCTATGCAAGCCTTTCCAGAAAAGAGTTTATAACCTCCTTGAGGGCAAGAGCTGGATCTTGCCATTCAATAGCTCCCACAGTGCCTCAGAATAAACAAAAAGGGCATCTATCATGATATGGTTTAGAGAGCTTTAACAAGGCTGGTCCTTGACAGAATCATGGGAGAAAGTTGGCACTTTCCAGCTAAGTGGATGGAAAATTGGCATCTCCCCTTTCACTTGGCTCCAGTCAAATGGATCACAAGTTTAAGAGGAGACAACTTCCTATTGTAAATGTGTTGTTTTTGTTCAGTCTTATCTGAGTCTTCAAAACCCTATTCCGGATTTTCTTGGCAAAGATACTGGAGTGGTTTGCCGTTTCCTTCTTCAGCTCATTTTATAGATGAGGAACTGAGGTAAACAGGGTCAAGTGACTTGCTCAGGGGTCACAGAGCTAGTAGCGTCTGAGGCCTGATTTGATCTCAGGTCTTCCTGACTCCAGGCTCAAAGCTGTATGCATTGCACCACTTAGCTGTTTTATAAGTAGGCTAGATCCTTCTTAGTTCAAAGCTGTGCTTACAGCAGGTCTTTTGGGTGGGTAGAACTAGGAGAACATTGTACAGAGCAACAGCAACACTGTAACACTAATCAACTGTGAAAGGCTTAGGTACACCACAGTTCCTAAGGACTTGTGATGAAAAATGGTATCCACCTCCAGAGAGAGAATTGATGAACTCTTGAGTACAGATTGAAGCATTTTTTTTCACTTTGTTTTTCTTTTCTTTCCTTTTCTTTTTCTTTTTTTGGCAACATGGCTAATATGGAAATATGTTTTGCATGACTTCACATGTAAAGTGGGTATTATATTTCTTACCTTCTCAATGGGTAAGGGAGGGAGAGGAGGGAAGGAGAAAATTTAAAACTAGAACTAAAAAAATTTTAAATTAACAATAACAACAGCAACAACAAAAAACAAAGCTGTGGTCGCTAATGAGTCATCTGGATTAGACTAAAAAGGACTCTTTCATTTCATTATTTTTTCCAGCCCTTCATCACTTCATGCCTGGGTTACTGTAATGGTCTGCTGGTGGGTGGGTCTGCCTGCCTCAAGTTTCTCCCCATGCCAATCTATCCTCCAGCCACTAAAATGTTTTTACTAAAATGCAAATCCGATCATGTCATGTCCCTACTCAATAAAATGCAGTCGTTCCCTGTCTACTTTAGTCTGCTCTGTTTGACATTCAAAACCCTTTATAACCTAGCTCCCTCCTACCTTTCCACTCTTCTTACACCATACTCCCCAGTCATACTCTGATTTGGTGACACTGGCCTCCTAGCTGTTCCACAAACAAGACATTCCATTTCTTAGCTCTAGGCATTTTCTCTGTCTATCCCCCATACCTGGAATGCTCTCCCTCCTCCCCTCTGACTACTGACCTCCTTGGCTCCTTCCAAATTCCAACGAAAAATCTTATCTTTTATTTATTTATTTATTAGGCAGTTGGGATTAAGTGACTTGCCCAGGATCACACAGCTAGTGTCAAGTGTTTGGTCTGAGGCTAGATTTGAACTCAGGTCCTCCTGACTTCAGGATGGGTGCTCTATCCACTGTGCCACCTAGCTACCCCAAAACCTTATCTTTTTACAGGAAACTTTTCTCAACTTCTTTTAATTCTAGTGCCTTCCCTTTGTTAATTGTTTCCTATTTATTTTGTATATAGCTTGCTTTGTATATATTTGTTGTCATGTTGTCTCCCTCCATTAGATTGGGAACTAAATGTCTATTGATTGACTCACTATTCATGGAGCAAACTCCCTCCAGTTCACAATCAACTCAAAGTAAGTGGAGGGCACATGGCTAGGAGCACACGCAATCTGATTTTACTAGAATTGGTATGAAGAGCTTTAAAGTACTGGATACTTTACCCTTGACTTTCCAGCAGATCATGAGAGCAGTAGTCTTTTGTGCTTCTCTCTCTAAGCTTCTTTTTAGACGGCCAAAAGAGAGCAGACTTTCACTTCCCTTTTCCCCCTCCTTTTCTTCTATTTGAGCAGAAGAGTAGAGGTTTTGTCCCTTTTGTTTCATGCCGTTTTCACCCCCCACTTTCTCTCTCTCTCTCTCTTTCTCCCCCCTTCCCCATCTCTCTTTCTCCCTTCCTTCCTTCCTCTCTCTCTCCCTCCTTTCTTTCTTTGCTTCTTTCTTTCTTTGCTTCCTTCCTTCCTTCTTTCTTTTCTTCTCCCTCCTATCTCTCTCTCTCTCTCTGTCCTTCTCCATTTCTATCTATCTCAGTCTCTGTCTATTTGCTTCTCTGTATCTTTATATCTCTGTTGCGCACTCTCTTTCTCTCTCTCTCTCTCTCTCTTAAGAATTGAACAATCCAAATGGTCTTTTTTTAGGTTTTGTATTCACAAAAGACTCCACTGGGTCCAGGACAGGTAACAATTGTTAATCAAGGGGCTATTTTCTTTCCAGGAATAATTATCCATCACATTATTAGGATAATTATTTAAGATCCTCTTTTCATTTCATAGGAGCCATTTTTCATAGTTGTATATTTGTACAGAGCCGGGGATTCAATTTGTCCTAGATTAGCATGTTCATTATAGATCCAATGATTTCCCTCTTAGTCTGTAGGCTGCTAGTTCTTGCTCCACACTGCTGCCAAAGTGATTTTCCATAAATGCAAGTCTGATGATGTCACTCCCTATTAAATCAACTCCAGTGGCTTCCTATTGCCTCTAGAATCAAATATAAATTCTTCTATTTAACTTTTAAAGCCTTTCACAGCCTGGCCTCAACCTATCTATCTTTCTGGCCTCATGCTATATTTATCTTCCTCCTGAACTTTGTGATTCAGCTGAACAGACTTCTCTGTATTGCTCACACACTTAATCATCTGTCTCTGCTTTCACACTTACTGATCGTCTCCTGTGCCTGGAATGCTCTCACTCCTTACCTGTACCTTCGAGATTTCCTCTTTCCCTTCAAGAAGAAATTCAAATACCTCCTTCTACATGAAGACTGCTTAAATGCCGTCCTCTCAAACTATGTGATATGTAACCATTTAGTATTTATTCTGTATCTGCTTTATGTGCATTTATTTTCTCCTTGCTTAGATGTAAATTCCTTTAGAATAAGAATTGCTTAATTATGTTTGTATCCCCAGTGCCTAGGACAGTCTAGCACATAGTAGGCATTAAACAAATATTTGTTGATTATTCAATTGATTATTTTCTCTTTCTTCAGCAAAATTGTTTGCTTATTTTATAGGGTTTAGTTTTCTAGGTATTCTACACTTAATGCCTAAAAGATCCTGTTGTTCAATCGTGTCTGATACTTTATGACCCATTTTGGGGGTTTTCTTGTCAAAGATTTTAGAGTGGTTTGCCATTTTCTTCTCCAGCTCATTTTACATTTGGGGAAACTGAAGCAAACAAGGTTAAGTGACTTGCCCAAGCTGTCACACAGCTTGTAGTTGTCTGAGGCTGGATTTGAACTCAGGTCTTCCTGACGATAGGCCAGAAGTTCTATCCACTGGACCACTTAGCTGTCCTAGAAGATCCTAGGGGTACTCAGCCCAACAGATTTGAAGTACAAGTAGGCTAGGTAAGAGTCACAGAGCATTTTGGGAAGGTCTCACCTTGTTTTACCCTCTTCTAACAGGCTGGCTAGCAAGGTGAAAGGAAGCTTAGATATCATTTTGTCTGAACTCTTCATTTTACAGACGAGAAAACTGAAACACAGAGAAATTAGACCAATTGCTCAAGAGCACACTAGTATTATTAGAACCAGGATTCAAACTTAAATGTTTTGACTCCAAAACTAGGGCTCTTTCCATTAAACCATGCAGCCTCACTGTTGGAATTATTTTTACCTGCTCATCAGTAGTCATATGAAATGACCACCCTCCAAAAAAGAACTGAGAGAATGTTCTTCATGCCATCTAAAGCCCTGAACTCAGATCTTATAAAAGCTATTTGGCTAAAGTTTTGTGGAATGTCAAAGGTGAGATGAGAATTAAGGTTTCTAGTTTTCTCTAGCTCAGCCCAGAGCACTATTCTTTCTTACACTTTGTGACAGCCTTTCAGTCTTGTGCAAACTCATCAAGCCAGATTTGTGGAAGAATTGCTACGAAACCCAACCCCCTTATCTAATCCTTACAGAAGTTTGTTTTATGTAAATGTGAACCCTATCATAAACCTAGGCATTTCAGTCAACAGTGATTTGGCCCGGTGGCCTCCTTCTTGATTTTTCAGGAAACAGACAAACTCATGGTTGTTGAGTCAGACTTCATTCAATGTATGCAATTACAACTGTGGTTGGCATAGTGCGTGATCTGCTGAGTTTTAGATGAGCTAGCCCTGGCTCAATGTTTAGCTGGAAAGATCTAAGAAATGAGAAGTAACAGAAAGCCCAAAACCTCCTGGATAATGGAGACCAGGGGTATGCTGGTAAATTATTTAACAACCAGCTTGGGGAGAGGGGGAGGGGAGGAGAAACTACACACCAACACACTCTTAAGTTTAATTTGCATCATTAACATTTTCTCCATCACTTGTTTTTGAGATGCATAAATTTATTTTTTAATATTTGATGGTATTTTATTTTTTCCAATTACATGTAAAGATAGTTTTCAACATTCATTATTGTAAGATTTCGAGTTCTATCACTTTCTTAAGTCTAGTCAATCAAGAAAACAATAGCTCAAGCCCTGATTTGTAGCCTTTGTTGATATCTAAGGTGTAAACGCTCACACTGAAAATTTAACAGCAAGCTCTGGCAATCAATCAATAAACATTTTTTAAGCTCCTACCGTATGCCAGGAACTGTGCTAAGTGCTAGGGGTACAAAAAGAGGCTAAAGACAGTCTCTGCCCTCAAGGAGCTTATAATCTAATGGTCTGAGCTGGTTGCAGCGCACATCTGACTGAGATACAATGCCAGAGCCCGTCATAATCTATACCAGTGGCAGGTTAAATAGGGTACCATATCCCAGCATTGCCTAAGAACTGCTGCTGGATGAATCAAGTTGAGTGATTTGGTCTACTGGTCTACAATTTTACTGAGTTTTGCATTTCCCCTTAAAGGTCAGAAAGCAGATAGATCAGGTGGATGAGAAGAAAGTAGGGAGAAGAAACTGCGCCAGCCATAAGAAGCATGCATGACAAAAGGTTAACTTTGGGCTAGATGTTTAGGATGATAATTGTAAGAAAAGAGATTGGTGTTGCTGTCCATATATTCTTCTAACACTTCAAACTTTCTTTTCATCCTCCCAAGCATCATTCAGCACTCTATATCCCGAGTTTATTCTTGGAAAGGATACTAGATTTTCTTCAACACCTTACTGCACCCCTTCCACTTCAAAAATGAAGTTGAAGGGGCTGTTTTAGTCCTCTGAATAAACATGACTGAAAGAGCCCAGGTTGCTGAATTCCTGAGACTTGATTGGTGGAAGCTGCAAGTTGTATATACTAGATCAAGACATATGGAAATGTGGGCCTATCTTGCCATCTTGCTTTCTCTACTGTTTTCTGACAACAACTCCCTGTCACTGTAAACATTCTCACCACAGGATTGGAGTTTGGAACACGCGTGCAATCATTTAGAGCAGCAGTAACAGTCGCAAAGGTGATGTTGAAATCTGTTTAAAAATAGCCCAGTGGCCCCATAAGCAGGCAAGGCAGCCAAAAGTCTAATGTGAATGTGTCAGTTGGCAGGTTTTTTTTTCTGAATTTCAAGGGAACTTCATGCCTAGTTCTCCAGCAGGGTGAAAGGCTGTGTCTTGGTCAGAAAGTGACAGTAGGGGATCTGGAAAGCCTTCCATGCAAGGCTAGAAGGTGAATCTCTATATAGTTATTGTTGTCATTGTTCAGTCATTTTCAATCATGTCCAACTCTTCATGACCCCATCTGGGGTTTTCTTGGCAGAGATACTGGAGTGGTTTTCCATTTCCTTCTCCAACTCATTTTACAGATGAGGAAACGGAGGCAAAAAGGGTTAAATGATTTGTCCAGAGTCACACAGCTAGTGTCTGAGGCCAGATTTGAACCCAGAAAGAGGGGTCTTCCTGACTCCAGACTTAGCACTTTATCCTCTATACCACCTAACTGCCACAAATTTAGCTGATGCCTGCTGTCAAAGCCCACTTTATACCTATACATGCCATGGTCTGAGGAAACATCACTTGACCCCTCATATCTTGAAGTTTTTTTTTCTACTGGACTGCCAGTGTACTTCCTTTAGATGCTACTGGCCTTAAATTGCCATTACTGAGGCTGTTTGATGGCAAAGTGGACAGAATGCTGGGTGTCAAAATGACCTGAGTGAAAATCTTATATCAAACCCTTAGCAGTTGTGTGACTTTGGGCAAACCACCTAAACTCTCGGAGTTGTTTTTCCCCCTAAAATGAGGAAAATGATGACAGCTCTCTCTCAGAGTTGTGGGGATCAAATACAATAATAATTGTGAAGTTCTTTGCAAAACTTACAATGCTCTATGTGTTGTCTGTTAGCATCATCACATTATTATTACTAGAGTAATTTACTACTGCTAAAATGTCCACAAACCTGTTTTTTAAAAATATTTTATAACTATATTTCAATATAATTGATTTATTTTGAAATCCTATATGTTTTACTTTATTTATTTGTTACCTTATTTAAAACACTATTCTGAGGAGTCACCAGATATCAAAGGGGTCCATGACACAAACAACATAGTTGTTTGCATGTTGTTTCCCTCATTAGGTTGGTTTATTTTATTTTTTTTTAGTACATGTAAGCAAAAAAGTTTAACATCCATTCTTTAAAGTTTTCAGCTCTGAATTTTTTCCCTCCCTCTGTCACCTACCACCTCCCTAAAAAGGCAAGCAACTTGATATAGTCTATACATATGCAATCATGCAAAATATTTCCATGTTGCAAAAGAAAATGCAGACAAAAAAGCCCCCAAAGAATAATATAGAAAGTAAAAAAAAAAAAAAGTATGTTTCAATCTGCACTTAGACTCCATCGGTTCTTTCTCTGGAGGTGGATAGCATTTTTCAGCATAAGTCCTTCTGAATTGTCTTGGATCATTGTATTGCTGAGAATAGCTAAATCATTCACAGTTGATTATCATACAATATTGCTGTTACTGTGTACACCGTCCTCCTGGTTCTGTTCACTTCATTTTGCATCAGTTCATGTAAGTCTTTCCAGGTTTTTTTGACAGCAACCTGCTTGTCAGTTCTTACACTGCAATAGTTTAAGTAATACTACATCACAATTATATATCACAATTTGTTCAGTCATTTCCCCAACTGATGGGCATCTCCTCAATTTTCAATTCTTTGTCACCACAAAAAGAGCTGCTATAAATATTTTTGTACACATAAGTCCTTTTCCTTTGTCTTTGATCTCTTTGGGGGCACAGACCTAGTAATGATATTGTTGGGTCAAAGAGTATGCAATGTTTTATAGCTCTTTGGGCATAGTTCCATATTGCCCTCCAGAAGAGTTGGGTCAGCTCACAAGTGCATTAGTGTCCCTATTGTTTTTGTTTGTTTGTTTTTGTTTTTGGCTAGGCAATGGGGTTAAGTGACTTGCCCAGGGTCACACAGCTAGTAAGTGTTATGTGTCTGAGGCCGGATTTAAACTCAGGTCCTCCTGAATCCAAGGCTGGTGCTCAATCCACTGCGCTGCCTAGTTGCATTAGTGTCCCTATTTTTCCACATCCCTTCCAACATTTGTCATTTTCCTTTTCCATCCTATTAGCTAATCTAATAGGTATGAGGTGGTACCTCAGAGTTGTTTTAAATTGCATTTCTCTAATTAATAGTGATTTAGAGTGTTTTTTTATATGACTATGGATAACTTTGATTTCTTCTTCTTAAGACTGTCTGTTCATGTCCTTTTACCATTTATCAATTGGGGAATGAATCTTATCCTTGCCAATTTGACTCAGTTCTCTCTATATCTAAAAAATGAGGTCTTTATCAGAGAAACTTGCTTTTGTTCTTTCCCCTGCCCAGTTTCTTGGCTGCATTGATTTTGTTTGTGCAAAATTTTTTTAATTTGATGCAATCAAAATTATCCATTTTATATCCTGTAATGTTCTTTATCTCTTGTTTGGTCATACATTCTCTTCTTATCCATAAATCTGATAGGTAAAATATTCCATGCTTCCCCAATTTGCTTATGATATCATCTTTTATGTCTAAATAATGTACCCATTTTGACCTTATCTTGGTATATGGTGTCAGACGTTGGTATATACCTAGTTTTTGGCAAACTTTGCTTTTTCACTGCAGTTTTTATCAGATAGTGATTTCTTGTCCCCAAATCTTGGATCTTTGGGTTTGTCAAACACTAGATCACTATGATCATTTACTACTGTGTATTGTATACCTAATCTATTCCACTGATCCACCACTCTATTTCTTCCATTATTAAGTTGTAAGTTCTTGGAAGGCAGGGGCTATTTTTGGCTTTCTTTGTATCCCTAGCTCTTAGCACAATGCCTGACACATAGTATACGCTTAATAAATGTTTATTTATTTGACTTAAAGGATCCTTGCCCTAGGGAAAAGGATCTCAAAGTCTGTACTCCCCATTCAAAGGTTACTATGGTTTAAGTTAATTAATTGTTTTCAGCTTATTTTAAAAAAAATGCAGCAGAGCCCTGAGCGGATGGCCTACCAGACAAGTAAATATGTCTATTGGAGAATGGCAAAAAGGGGAGGTGGTTGGGAGCTGAGTGAGCAAACCTGGCTACATTGTCAATGGGATGCCTAGAGAAATAAAGAAGAGAGATGTTAAATTTGCCTGTTTCATAATGTACAGTTCTATCTCTGACACTAAGAACTTGAGTAGAGATTGATTTATCAGCGGAGGGGGAAAGGTAAGACTATTCTACACCTTCATCATGGAGTTGTTTTGAAAAATAGCCACATTTTAAAATACCAGCAATGCAGAAATGTGAACCAAGGTGGGAAATGTTAAGGCAATGAGTGTCCAGTGGCTCCTGTTGGGGTAGCCGACTTCCTGAATGAGAAGGAAAGAAATCTGTTCTCATTTTCACCACCAACTTGTAAGACCTTTGGCAAAGTCATTCCACACTTTCATGTATACTTTCTCAGGTTGCATGGAGAAGGAAGGTGATGTCCTCCTTCCATTTCTCTTGCAGGTGGCTCACGGTTTCTGGTAGTGTTTCTGTTTTTCAGGGCCAGTACACGCATTTCTGTTGGCAAGAAAATGCTGTTGACAGGCACATAAATTTAGTCTTGGTTTTGGTGTGAAAATTCCTTTGTTTTTCCTGGATACATCATGGCTTGGCTTAGCCCTGTTCTTTCACATGCTATTCTCATTCACACCCTGTGAAGGATTCAGACCTGGGCCTTTGGCCTTACTCAGTCTTCTCAGTTTTCCAGTTAATTTGCTTAGAAACTGTCTGGAGGATTTTGCCTTTCTGCTCCAGGGCTTTCCTCTTTGGCTATTTTCTAGGTTTTTCCTGCTCTCTAGATCTCAACATGACACTCAGGACCTCCTAGACTTTCTTAACTCCAGAACTGGCCCTTAGATTCCTGAGGGCATGGAGTTTCTTTATCCAAAACCTAAATCCCTATCCCTCTCTAGTGCTAGTGTCATGTATGAACACCTAGTTCTAGACCTCATTTCTCTCTTCTCTTCAACTCCCTGTCTCCCATACACAAGACAACAAGAATATGTTTTCTAGGTTTTAGTTATTAGGGAAAAATAAAAATATCTAGAGAACTATAACACGTAAAAAACACTTAAAGGAAGGTTTACATCCCACTAGACAGATACACTATGGAAGAATAATGGGGATATGGACAAGACTTTTCCAGGATAAGAAGGCACAGGTAAGCTGTAATTTGCACCACTGCAGTGGCAGATGAGTGGCACAGTGGATAGAGCACTGGGCTTGGAATCAGGAAGACTTGTCTTCACGAGTTCAAATCTGGCCTCAGGTACTTAGTAGCTGTGTGACCCTGGGCAAGACACTTAACCTTGTTTACCTCAGTTTCCTCATCTTTAAAATGAGTTGGCAAAGGAAATGGCAAACCACTCCGGTATCTCTGTCAAGAAAACCCCAAATAGGGTCAAGAACTGTTGGACATCATTCAAACACCTGAGCAACAATAAGTGATTACCCTCATTGGTCAGATCACAGATCCTATTGAAGTATTAAAGTACATGTATTCATAGGAGTATCAATGTACATGTGTATATGTGTGTGTGTATACATACATACACATACTTATATATATAAACATCCTTATGTATATGTGTGTGTGCATGTATGTATAGCATAAGCCCATCATTGTTGGTTCCTGAATGCTGTACCCAGATTAAAGTTACATTTTGGATTAATATTTATCTCAGATCTGCAGAACTTGGCAGTAGGTAAGAGCCAAAATTAAAATAGGCTAAACTTTTTTGGGCCACAGATAGGAATTTGGCAGCTCACTTTCTAAATAAAGGTATAATTAATGATTAAACTATTTTGCAAATAATCTATATAAAAAGAAATTTCATTTAATATGAATTAATTATACTTATTAAGATTTTTATTTATCATGAAATCAGACTTAAAAAATTACTTTGCTAAGTGGTATAAGTTTTAACACATTTTCCAAGGTTTTCTTAGTGTTTACATTTAGTTAATGGGAAGTATTACACTTCTTGTCAGCAATTAGTTTATTGTGCTCCAGAATCATATTCAAAATTGATTTCTTTAGAAATCTGGCTTTTTCCCTTCCGCCGCTTTCCCATTTGCACTCGGCCCCTCGGATTCCGACATGCAGAATGACGCCGACGAGTTCGTGGATCTGTACGTGCCCCGAAAATGCCCCACGAGCAACAGGATCATCGGGGCTAAGGACCAAGCGTCCATCCAGATGAACGTGGCCAAGGTTGACAAGGTCCCAGGCAGAGTCAATGGCCAGTGTAAAACTTACACCATTTGTGGAGCAATTCGTAGAATGGGAGAATCTGATGACTCCATTCTCCGGCTGACAAAAAATGATGGTATCATTTCAAAGAACTTCTAATTGAAGAAATCTTATGGAAAATGTCTTAATAAATCAGAAAAACAGCAAAAAAAAAGAAAGAAAGAGAGAAAGAAAGAAAGAAAGAAAGAAAGAAAGAAAGAAAGAAAGAAAGAAAGAAAGAAAGAAGGAAGGAAGGAAGGAAGGAAGGAAGGAAAGAAAGAAAGAAAGAAAGAAAGAAAGAAAGAAAGAAAGAAAGAAAGAAAGAAAGAAAGAAAGAAAGAAAGAAAAAATGAAAGAAATCTGAAAACTAACCTTAGTAGCCTCCTCATTTTCTGAGCTTACTTTCTTGAAAAATTTTGTTCCCCACTGAGATTTTTCAGCAATTTGGACGCTTTAATTTGTTTTTCACTGGTGTCCAATTTGTTTAAGTCAGGATATTGTGATTCAAAGTGGCGACGAAGATTGTATTCCTTCAGAAAGGTTATTACTTCTCAGCAAACAAGGCACAATATTTTGTCTCTTGTGTAAGTAAACAAGTATTTATTTGTTCAGATTAAACACTCCGTGTTCTGATTCGATCTTTCATTTCTTTTTATCACCTATTTTACAAAGTCACCTAAAAAACTTTAATATTAGAACCAAAAAAATCTCCACAGCAACTGCTCACATACAAAGAAATATTGATCTGTGTGTTTGACCTTGGAGAGAGTGCCAGACACTCATGTAACTTGGAGGGTAGCTGGACAGTGAGGGAGAGGAAGAAGCCCTTGCATTGTTGCCACTCATTGAATAGCAGGCATCAGCTGCTTTGGCGTGTGGCTGCATTTACTTTGTCCCTGTTCAATGCCAATAGTGACCAAAAACACAGCAAAAAGATACCACTCTTGCTCCTCTCATACTAGAGACAGACTGACAATGATGGGTTGCTGCGGGTCATATGACAAATAGGAGAGAGTGCACAGCAGCAACCCACCTATCAAGTTACATGATGGGCACAATAGTGACTAGTGGAAGGAAGGTTAAGCAGGGCATGAACAAAGCACTCATTACATCTTTACTTTCTTTTACATCCTCTACATTTTTCATAAGCCACCTGAAATTCTTTGGCAGACTGCAAGCGGCCCACGGGCCATAGGTTGTGCAGGCCTGATTTATCTAAAACTATATTTTACAAACCTCCATCCAATTAAAAAGCTATGCCAACCAGAGGACATACTAACTCAAAACAAAAGCATTCAAATAATCAGAAAAGCAAGGTAAATATCAAGGAAAATTTCCCTTATACTTGCTGTATCACATACTCTCATGTCATTGGTAGAGACAATATATGGGGGATAGGGAATAATAGTATTAATAGCTAACATCTATAAAGATCTTTGAGGACTGCAAAGCACTTTACATGTACCAACTCTTATTCCTCACAACTACCCTGTGAGGTAGCTGCTATTATCATCCTCATTTTACAGTTGAGGAAATTGGAGCCAAGTGACTTGCTCAGGGACATACAGCAAGAGTCAGAGTCAGGATCAGATCTTCGTGACTCCAACTCTATTACTCTATCCACTATACTACCTCACTGCCATCATACATGTAGAGAATTCACAGAGCCTAGAGAACACATAATTTTTAGGCAATGTCCCAGTCAGAATACCTGTCCTTAAGCACTTACTGCTTCCAAATAGAGTTGCTAAGATCATATTGGCCTGATTCAGTCTGCTGTTGTTATCACTTCCTTGTTCTTCACTGAGAGCTAACTACTATTTATTTGTCTTCCACTGAATTGTAGCTTGCGGTCTTGTCTCTAAAGAATAGTACTTACCACTCTTTAAGTAAGTCTAGCTCATAGCCTAAAGACCATTTCAATCTTTTTGTGAGTCATACTCACACCAGCACCCAGCCAGCACAAGAGTCTTCTGTATTTACCTTTTCTATTGCTTTGCTTCTTCCTTGGTGATAATCCTCCCAGATATGATATTTGTGTGGGGGCAAGTAAATCTTTTCAAATCTCATCATGCCTCTGTTGGTGAACACCAGAGCTTGTAGACTACCCTAGAGCTTCACTTATAAAGATTAGAGGGGGGCAGAGTAGAATTGCTAACCTTAGTCCAGCATTCTTGCAGCTGAACTTTAATTACTGCTCTATTATGTATAAAATCAGAAATAGTAGGATATGGCAAGATAATTAGAAGTTCATATAAAATAAATCTAATCACTCCTACATTCAGTGGCACCTAAATTTCCTATCCTAATTCTTACCTAAAGTACTTGAAACAGCATGGCAATGAAACTCTGATCCTGGAAGAATTATAAAGGGTCACAACTCCCTCGTACCTTTAGCTAAGAGTGGGATTTTCACTCACCAAACACTCTGGAGATGATTTAGAATTTCTCTTACTTGAGTTGTCTGGCTCCATCACTAATACATTCTAACAATCTCTGACTCATTCTCAGTCAATCAAAAAAGTCCTGGTGGCCCATGAACTTATGGTGCTCTCCACATTACTAATTAATCACTTAGCCATCTAATCAAGCCTCTCCCTGACCCAGGGACAACAAAGAAATACAAATGAGAAAGAGTTCAATATGCCTATTACCTCAAAAATCAGTTATTTGATCAGACACACAGGGTGCCTCCAAAGTTTAGGACAGAAAATTGCTTTTTCTTACATAGCCCTGTTTGTTAGCATCACCTTCTCCTTTGGTGCATTTGTTGACTCAGACCAGTGACATGTAACCAGTAGAAGGGTTTGATTCATACAGAATATTTAGGGGCAGGTTTATTAAGAATCTGCTGCATTTTTTTTGGCTATATAAGCTAAAGGAGCAGATAGCCTTCTATATTTTTGTAGTAGGGCAGTACACTTCTGTGGTGTCTGGGCTCCAAGCATCTCAAATTATTTTCCTAGTGTAAACTCAGTAATAGATTACATTTATATAATGTGTATCATCTTACTTGATTCTCCTAAGAACCTATGAAGAAGATAACATGTATTATTGTCCTCATTTTATAGATCAGAAAACTAAGGTAATGAAAACATAAGTGATTTTCCCAATATAAAAAAGTTAATAAATGTTAGAGCCAGAACTTATGGTTAATGTGAATTTGAGCAGTTCACATGACCTTAACTTTCTTAGACCTCAGTTTCCTCATCAATAAAATAAAGGGGAGGGCCTACTAAATGGCCTCTGAGTTCACTTCCAGCTCTAAGTCTGTGATCCCATAATCTAAAAGTCTAATATCCTATAGACTTTAAATCCTGTGCTTTGTTCCCTACAGTAGCATTCTAGAACTGAAGCACTCAGTGGTTGACTAGTTCTTTCAACCTCATGTAAGATGTTGGTGGCATAGCTGTTGCCTGTACCCAAAACTGCTGGATACTTGAGAAGCAACATGGCAGCATGGAAAGACCTCTGAACTTAGAGTGGTAAGTAGATGGTGCCATGGATAGAGTACTAAACCTGCAGTCAAGAAGATCTGAGTTCAAATCCGGCCTAAGTGGGTAAACCTGGACAAATCATTTCACCTCTGCTGCCTCTGTTTCCTCCTCTGCAAGATGGGGGCAATAATGGCACCTACCTCCTAGAGTTATTGTGAGGATAAGATATTTAGAAACTGCTTTATAAACATCAAAGTTTTACATAAATACTAGCTATTACTATTATAGATTGTTTAACTTAGAGTCACAAAGCCTGAATTTGAATCTAGGCTTTGGGTTTGGGACAATTTACATAACCCTTCTGGGTCTCAGTTTCCCCATTTGTAAAATGAAATCAGGACTAGATGATCTTCAGAGTTTCTTCCAGATCAAGGAATGTTTCAATTCTTTGCTCCTATGAGATAACTTCCTAGGCCATACTCAGCAAACTTGTTTTCCCCATTGCTGAAATGCACCTATGTCTGGGTATGTAGTTCAGAAACTCCCAGAAACCCCATGGCATTCATCAGTGCCTTAAAAGAAACACACCAAATAGATAAAAACATATTGAAGCCATATGCAAACCCAGTGAATCATTCCAAAGAGAGAGCTGGCCAGCAGAGGTTCCTTGCCTCCATGAGAATATAGCTAGAGGGAGAGCCATGTAAATTCACAACATGAGAAAATTTAAAGAAGTTCCTTTAATATTTGCATGTGCTTTCTCAACATTTCACACACAGCAGATTGGGCACGGGAGAGTGTCCCTCTGCCAACTTGGATACAAAAGATTTGGCAGCTGTTCAGGCTGAAAATAGTCACTCAGAGTCTTAATCACAGCATGAGCATGGACTCAAAGTACGCACGCACCCTGACATGTCAGCGTGGGCTCTGAGGGTTGTCCCTAACATCGGGAATGTGTTCACAAGCAGCTGTTTGATGGCACTAGAAGTGAGCTGTGACATCGCAGGCCCCCGTGGGCTCCAGGTTCCCGCCATGTGGGAGACATTGATGCCCTGTCAGCCAGAGCCAAGAAGGGCATCACCTGTGTCTCAGCAATCTGTTTCCACTTGCTCTTTGGTGTAGGCACAGGAACAGAATGAAGGGCCAAGATTTTTTCTTTCTTTCTTTTCTTTTTGAGGAAAAGAGAAGAGTTTGACCACAAGGTTTTCCCTTTAGTATCAAGGGCAAACCTTTGGAATCTGACCTTTAGAAAGGTTAAATAATCTCAGTATAATAAAAATCTAAAGCCATTCTTTAAAAAAAAAATGCTATTAAGAGGCAACTAACTCACTATGTTGGATAGAAAGTAAATCTCTGGTCGCAAGACCTGGATTCAAGTCCCACCTTGGCTAGAGATTGCCTGTAAGAACCTGGGCAGGTCCCCCCTGGCACCCATCCAAGACTGCAAGTTCTGAACTAGTTCCTAATCTAAGTTGGTAGAGGGAGTTCCCTACAGCAATGAAATCATAGATCTGGGCTACAAACAAATAAAAATTATGATATCTGTGGAGTAAGAAGAGTCCTGGGTAGAGGTCTGAATAATTTATGTCTTGGCTTTGGCTCCACTGGTGAATAAGCCTAATTAAATGGGCAAAGTGCTTACCCACCTCTTTGTGTTCCTTCAGTTTTAATATTTGGAAAATTGAAATAAACAATTGAAAATAGGCATTAATTAAGGACCTACTATGTGCCAGACACTGTGCTAACCTAGGGAGGCTTATATAATGATCCCCTCCCATCGTTACCTACTTCCTAGGTATTTTGTAAGAATAAAAAAAAATTAACATAAAAGTAACATAATCTTTAAACTTTTGAAATAAAATACAATAATAGACTTCCAAAAAGTTATGTTAATAGACTGCCTTCTGAATCATTTACCATTCCCATGAGTACCCAGTTGCTCCTTCACTGGCCACCATTCCATTATAGGTGTCGTCTTGTTCAATCAGAATGTATAAGCCTTGTTGCAAGGGCTATCTCACTTTTTACATTTGTTTCTTCAGTGACCAGCATAGTTCCTGGCACATACTAAGTGCTTTTTTGTTCACCCATTCATTTATTCAATGTTAGCAGTGTTTTGTTTTCTCTCTAGCACTGTATCTCAGAAAAAGCCTCCTTATCATTTCTTAGTTGGATGAGTCTTCCTTTTCTTTTTTTTTTTAACATTTTTTATCAATATCTTTGGTTTTGCTTCACCAAAATTTTTGCCAGTATCCCTCCCCTCTAAGTCTCAGAGAGCCGTTCATAAAACAAATAATATTTCTAAATTTAAAGAAAGAAAAAGACTTGATTTTCTAAGGTGATATTGTTGATGAAGATTATTGCTATTATTTTTTTTTTCGAGCCATTCAGGGTTAAGTGATTTGCCCAGGGTCACACAGCTAGCAAGTGTCAAATGTCTGAGGCCAGATTTGAACGCAGGTCCTCCTGAGTACAGTGCTGGTGCTCTATCCACTACACCACCTAGCCACCCCTGATGAAGATTATTAACCATCTATTGTTTATGGCCAACAGTCACAGACTCATGGGAAGAAGACTTTGAGATCTACTATAGTCTTTTCATCTCATAAATGAAAGAAAGGAGCCCCAAAGAATCTAAATGATTGGTTCAAGGTCACACAGATAGTTAGTGGTAGAACCCAAGTCTCCTCAGCCCCAATGCTGAGCCCTTTCTACTATGCAGACAGAACTGCTTTTTCTATGTGGTATGTCAGCACCTATTATTTCCTGAATCTGGTACCCTTTTTGATGCTACTGATACTCACGGGTAGCCTGGCACTTTTATTCTTGTTACCCTATAGGAGAAAGAAAGAGAAGAAAATGCTTCAGCAGGGCCAGAGTTGGAGCCTGGCCACCAAGGGATGCCTCAGAAGAGGTGGACAGCTCCCATCAACCTGGCAGTTTAATGGGCAGGGTCATTACAAGGAGATCTGCCCAGAGAAAAGTAAGGGCCAAAAATGTAGTATGCAAGGAAGATCCAAGAAACTGTATCTGATGTGGCTGGAAATTGAAGCCGAGATCATATATGGAAGGATCAACAATAAATGGGAATGGGATGCAATAGGTAACAAAAGTGGGAGACTAAATTTGCAATATCCCAGAACTCTGTGACCTGGGGGGGGGGGCTGGTGGTGGTGGTATTTTACTCAATGACATCACCTGACTGCCTCTGCTAATCCTAATCACTGAATGGGTATTGCTTCAGACAAACTGAGACTTTAGATTAAAAAGACGAAGGTCTCCCACTGCTTCCAAGGCCATTGCCAGTCATCCTGACCCATGGTCTTGCCACTAGACTGTGAATGACTCTGGAGGAAAGAGTGAGGCTGGTGATTTTGTATAGCCCTGCCTCACTAAAATCCAGGTCACTTGCAAGTCAAGACAGCCCCCTCCTGATGTCATTGGTCCCCTTTGAGAATGATGGACAAACAACAACAACAATAAGGAAGGTGGATAAGTGACGGAAGGAGTAAATATTATATGTTGAAACTCTGTTTATACAGCTTAGGTGCTCAGTAAATATTTCTCAAAGGTATGACTGTGAACTGCCAAGAAGCAACAATAATATATTACATTTTTATAGTGTTTTATGATTATAAAAGTATTTTGCAGTAGCAAATCTATAAAATATATGCAGACCTCAATAGTTTTAAAGGAAAAGCAATAAAATCTTATCAATTCACATGCCATGAATTATGATTTTGTGCTAATTAGGACAGGAGCTGGGATGAAGTTTACTATTTTGAACATTAAGCCCAGTGGTTCTCAATGTGTGGACTAGAGATCCCTGGAGGTCCCTAAGACTCTTTCATGGAGCCTGTGGGGTCAAAGCTACTTTCATAATAATATTGATGTTTTAATTTCTTATATGGTAAATATTGAGAGAGATCACCCACTTAAACAAAAGCTCACTGGGGAGTCTTCAATAATTTTAAGAGTGTAAAAGGGTCTTGAGACCAAAACATTTAAGAGTAGATTTAACCCACTTAAAATTTATTTTAATTATTTTTAAAGCACTCATTCAAACATAAAAAATGTTACTTACAAATAATTTTTAAACTATTCATTAAAGTAGGGCTGATAGACTTCTACTTTGTAATATAATCTGATGATACTTTGTTAGTCGAAATTATGTTACTGTATATAGCTGAAATAAAAGATAGATATTTTAAAATATTCTATAACTCAAAATTTTCATGACTTCTTTGATTTACCCTTTTCTAAATTGATCTACCTTAGAGGCTTTTGTTTATTTTACTGCACAATAAAGCATTAAAAATTCATATTCCTTGGGTCCAAGCATGCCATAATTTTTGGATTCTTGAGAATCTTAAAGGAGTCACAGGATCTCAAGATTTCGAGCTGGAAAGGACCTCAGAAACTGGCTACTCCTAAAGACTTCATTTTATAGATGGGAAAAGTGAGGCCCAGAGATGTTAAGCACTTTGTTCAAGCATACAAAGAGTAAGTAGCAGAGGTTAGATTTGAGATCAGGTTCTCTAACACCAACCTCAATGCAGTTTTCACTACAGTAGCAATAGGTAATGATAGCAATCTTCTCCTTTCAACTTAACACTGTTTTGTGATAAATCTTACCAGTGACATCTTCCATTCATTCAACAATGTCTTATTTAGCACCTACTTGGTTCATTCCCTGCAAATTTCTGTAATAGACATTGTTCATGCCACAATTATATATTGTCTTATATTGTTATTTAATTCTTTCCTATGTCAAGTCTTCCTCAGTGATGTTGTAACCTCCTAAAGAAAAATAACTAATGTTATCTTATCCTCCTGTCTATCACCTTTCCTGTAGTGCCTCACACGGTGCTGAGTGCATAGATCTATGGTCCCCTTGCTATGTACTTGTGGAATTGGACTTTTGGATGAGAGAGAAGGTGGCAACTGCATCTTGATAAGGATCATTGCCTTTTCCTCACATAGCACATTGGGAACCCGGGTAGCAGAGTCCAAATATGGTAGTTCCTCTAACGTTGCTGATGAGAAGGGATCACTCTAAAAATACCAGCAGATCGGTTTCATTTTGCATTTGTTTGTTGTCCTTCTTTTGATTTCATATATAAATGTTCCCAGAAAGGTCTCACTCAGATGGATCTATCACTAAGCTCTGTGGAGTTTTGTTTACTCTTTGGCTACTTTTTTCACTCTTTGGTATAATGGGGCTTGTCCTGAGCATGCCTAGACCACCCAACATGGAGGCACTCTGCATCCCTCTGCCACGTGGGTGGGTATCTGTAGCCTCTTTTAGTTGACTGTTTAGCTGGAGCAGGCCAGAAGAGGCTTCATCTTTAAAACTGAATAGACCGAGACAGTCACTCTTTTTTTTTTTCTTACACGTTGTTTCCTGTGTGGTTTTTCCTGCTGGAACCATCCAGAGGATAAAAATCACAGTTGACCCATAGCTTGGGAGCCATGAACTGAACCAGAAGGAAAGATGCCTTCCCCATCTCATATATCCTGGCTCTGATAAATGGGTGTGAGGTCTCTATTCTATGTTGTTTGTCCTTCTCAGTTTCAGTCTGAGCCAGGGAGACCAGGATTGCAGGCAGGATGTTACAACCAGTCAGCTGTCAGGAAAGCCCAGAGAAGCCAGGGTTTCTGGAACTTAAGTCCAAGGGATTTTGGGACTTAAAACTGGGACTGTGTTTTATAGGAACTGAGTGAAACTATGAACCTAATCTCTTTTCCCTCCCAGAGACTGAGGTGCTGCAAAAGGTGAGGTGGGGGTGGGCAGGATTATACCTCAGATATGTTGGGGAGTAAGTTTGTATATTTCTGATTATCCTTTTGAAATAAATATTTCTTTGTAAAGGCTGACTGTTAGTGGTTAAATAGAAATAGTGTGCGGCAGACCACCCTCTGTATTTGACAGAATACCATTGCGGGGTGGGGTGGTGGTGAATCCATTTGCAGAGAGCCTTGATACCCCCAACTCTCATGACAGTGCAAGAGAACCCTGGAGGGGCAGTGAAATGTGACACACCCACCTTTCTAGGCAGTGAGGGCCAGGATAATCAATGTTATACTTGCCCACTATAATTTTTTGCAAATAGGTTTGTATTTTAAGTAGCATTGCCCTTAGCTATTGTGTCTCTTGGCTTGACAAGATACTTGATGATTAAGGTGTTTCTAGGTTCCTTTAGTCTCCTCATTAGGGCAGCTGTTTTATTGTTGTTGTTTGTTTTGTTGTCATTATTCTTACCAGTGAAACTTTTGTAAGAAATTGTGATATGGCTTGAAAGAAGAGATAGGAGAAGCTATTCCCACACCAGAGTGTATTCCAGCTGGCTTGAACTAATTCTGAAGAGCCAATTGTTATATCTTCAGTATAAGCATTTACACCTTTAAAATCAACAAATGCTACACATCAAGGCTTGATTTATTGTTTTGTTGACTGTCTAGACTTAAGAAATTGATGGAGAAAATGTTAATAATGCAAATTAAATTTAAAAGTGTGTCATATATGCATCCCTCCCCCCCAAAAAGCTGGTTGTTAAATATTTACCATCACACCCCTGTATTCCCACTCCAGTCCTTTGCAGAGAAAGAAGGGCCATGAATGTTGCATACTGCACTTATTTTCAGATTTTTTTTCAGTGTATCAATCAGTTATGCTGATTTTTCCTATTCTTTTCCTTTTTGTTTTGAAAAAGATACTATTTGTTGTATGATATGTCTCTCTGGGAGAAAGGGGGAAGGTATACTGGGAGAAATAATGATGATGCAAAAAAAAGAAATTGGTAAAAGCTTATTTAAAAACACAAATTATGATAGTCAAAGTCAATGTCTTTACTTTTGTCCATTTTTTTTTTGTTCAAAGTGCATAGCTTACTTAAACAGTTAAAAGTAGATCTACAGTAATCTCAGAAACTTTAATTTTTTTATCCTTTCTTTAAGCTTGTTTTCAAGTCAAAAGGCAATGTCATTTACAGTAATATGAATTTTAATAATCTGATTCTATGTAGATAATTGATTCTGAAATAGCTACTCTATCTGTAACCAGTTGCTTCTTTGACATTGAGATAACAATTTAATTTTATAATTATTCTATGTGTATTGTCTATGCTCTGGGCTCTTTCTCCTAGAATCAGATTCCTACATTTCCTCCCTCAGGGTTCTAGAGACATCCCTGAAGGATTAGGGTGTCTTTATTTAATGCTATTGGTTCAAGAGATTTGGAGCATGTGAAGACATCCTGTAACACCTCCCAGCCTATTTTAACCACATGGAGAGTCCAGTTCTTGAGTTTTGCAGGTGAAGAAACTGAGGCATAGAGAAGTTAAATTACTTGAACAAGTTCAGACAGCTAGTGAGTGTCTGAGATGGAATTTGAACCCAGGTACTCCTGACTCTTAGTCTAGTATCTTACTCACTACACTTAGACTTTCTCTACTTTTTCATCTTCTGCAAGGGATGCTGCCACACAAACCACAATCTTGGTGATCTACTTATTTTCATTTGAATGACCAAAGTATCCCATGAATTTTTTTTCCTATTTCTTTTTTTTTCTTTACTTTTTAGTTTAGTTTATTAATTGGTCAGGGACACAGTAAAGCAATAATATTGTCTAAAACCAGTGGTTTGGGTTGGGTTTATCATTATAGCAGATGGAATAAAATATTGGATTTTTGTTGTTCCCCCCCCCCCCCGCCCGGTACATTTTACATCTTTATAAACAGTCTTTGTTATGCCTGTTAAATTTTAACTATTTTTTACCCTATCAACTTATTTTACTGGTCATCAGGTGGCCCCTGGCATGATCTGAATGACCTAAGACGGTCGTTTTTGTTTTGTTTTGTTTTGTTGTTAAACATGTGTTTTTTAAACTTTGGGTTCCAAATTTTCTCCCTTCCTCCCTCCCCACCCACCCTCATTGAAAAGGCAAGCAACTCAATATAGGCTATACATGTGCAGTTATGCAAAACACTTTCATAGTAAACGTGCTGTGAAAAACTAATTCTATTTCCCTTAATCCTATCCTGCCCCCCCATTTATTCTATTCTTTCTTTTGACCCTGTCCCTTCTCAGAAGTATTTGCTTCTGATTACCCCCTTTCCCAATCTGCCCTCCTCTCTATCATCCCCCTACTCTCTTGTCCCCTTCCCCTCCTATGTTCCTGTAGGGTAAGATAGATTTCCATATCCAATTGAGTGTGTATGTTATACCCTCCTTAAGTCAAATCCTATGAGGATAAGATTCACTCATTTCCTCTCACCTTCCCCCGGTTTCCCTCCACTGTAAGAGCCTTTTCTTTTCTGTTTTTTTTTGTGAGATAGTTTACCCCATTCTACCTTTCCCTTTCTCCTTCTCCTAGTATAATCCTCTCTCACCCCTTAATTTTATTCTCCAGATATGACCCCTTCATCTTCAACTCACCCTGTGCCCTCTATCTATCTATCTATCTATCTATCTATATACATACATATAATTTTTTCCCTCCAACTACCCTAATACTGACAAAGGTCTCATGAGTTACAAATATCATCTTTCCATTCAGGAATGTAAACAGTTCAACCTTAATAAGTCTCTTACGATTTTTCTTTCCTGTTTACGTCTTCATGTTCCACTTGAGTCTTGTATTGGAAAGTCAAATTTTCTATTCAGCTCTGGTCTTTTCATCAAGAATGCTTGAAAGTCCTCTATTTCACTGAATGACCATTTTTTCCCCTGAAGAACTATACTCAGTTTTGCTGGGTAGGTGATTCTTGGTTGTAATCCTATCTCCTTAGCCCTCCGGAATATTACGTTCCATGCCCTGTGATCCCTTAATGTAGAAGCAGCTAAATCTTGTGTTATCCTGATAGTGATTCCACAATACTTGAATTGTTTCTTTCTGGCTGCTTCTAATATTTTCTCCTTGACCTGGGAACTCTGGAATTTGGCTACAATATTCCTAGGAGTTTTCCTTTGGGGATCTCTTTCAGGAGGAGATCGGTGGATTCTTTCAATTTCTATTTTGCCCTCTGGTTCTAAAATATCAGGGCAGTTCTCCTTGATAATTTCTTGAAAGATGATGTCTAGGCTCTTTTTTTGATCACGGCTTTCAGATAGTCCAATAATTTTTAAATTCTCTCTCCTGGATCTATTTTCCAGGCCAGTTGTTTTTCCAATGAGATATTTCACATTGTTTTCTAATTTTTCATTCTTTTGGATTTGTTTTACAGTGTCTTGATTTCTCATAAAGTCACTAGCTTCCAATTGCTCTATTCTAATTTTTAAGGAAGTATTTTCTTCGGTAATCTTTTGGACTTCCTTTTCCATTTGTCCAATTTTGCTCTTTAGGGCATTCTTTTCTTCATTGGCTTTTTGGACCTCTTTTGCCATTTGGGTTAGGCTATTTTTTAAGGTGTTATTTTCTTCAGTATTTTTTTGGGTCTCCTTTAGCAAGCTGTTAACTTGCTTTTTGTGATTTTTTTGCATCACTCTCATTTCTCTTCCCAGTTTTTCCTCTACTTCTCTTACTTGCTTCTCAAAATCCCTCCTGAGCTCTTCCAAGGCCTGGGACTGATTCATATTTTTCTTGGAAGTTTTGGATGTAGGAGCTTTGACTTTGTTTTCTTCTTCTGGTTGTATGTTTTGATCTTCTTTGTCACCAAAGTAAGATAATATAGTCTGACTCTTTTTGTGCTGCTTGCTCATGATCCCAGCCAGTTACTTGAGTTTTAAACTCTTTGTTAAGGTAAGAGTCTGTTTCCAATGTGGAGAATATACTGTCCCAAGCTTCGGGGGTTTGTACAGCTGTTTTCAGAGATACTTCTAGGGACCTGAAAAGTGTCAGTTCTTCCAAGGTGCTATGATCAGGGGCAAGGTGTTTCCTCTCCACAGCCACAACAAGCTCTTCCTCGCCCCAGGACCACCCCTCAGAACTGTGACCCAGATCCAAACACGGGCAAAGCAAGAGATTCCTGCCTCAACCCTGGCAAAGAGATCCTTGCAATTCCCCTCTGATCAGGCACTCGATTCCCTGCTCAGTCTGTGAGCTCAGGAAGAAGCCTCAGTCTTGGGCCGCACTCAAGACTTGCGACTGAGACCTAGCTCCTCTCTCACCACAGTCACAGACTTTTCCCACTGACCTTCTAAGTTGTCTTTGGCGTTCACAGGTTGAGAAGTCTGGAAACCGCCACAGCTGCCCGCAATTCAGTCCTCTGAGGCCTGCTCCAGGGTCGCTGCAGCCTGTGCACCCACACCAAACTGCGCTCCTCTCCCAGCCTGGCGCGATATATCTTTCTGATCAACCATCCAGGTTGTCTTTGGCTGGAGATTTGTTTTACTCTGTTTTTTTGTGGGTTCTGCTGCTTTAGAATTTGTTTAGAGCCATTTTTTGTAGGTATTTGGAGGGGTTTAGGGGAGAGCTCTAGCAAGTCACTGCTTTCCCTCCGCCATCTTGGCTCCGCCCCTCTCCTATTTCTTTAAAGAGCACAATGAAACCAACTGCATCATTTCCCTGAAGTGCTTGGCCACAATTTCTCTGACTTTTGTTTTTTAGCAGGGAGCAATAAAGTCAATGTAAATTTGGGCGCATTTCTCCACTAGTGTGTCAACACACTGGTCAGTGGACAAGTTTGGATGTTAAAAATAACATTTATATTGGTTTTCATAAATGGTTTAAAAACTGTGATTCTTGCATTTTATGCCCTTTCTTGGTTACTCCACAACTTTCACTTCAGAAGTATAAGGGAAAGGATCATAGATCAATAGTTTGAAGAGACCCGAGGGGACAATTAGTCCAGTTCCTTCATTTTACATTTGGGGAAACTGAGGCCCCAGAAGGCTAAATGACTTGCCAAAGTTATGCAGGAAGCAAGTGTCAAAGGAGGGATTTGAATATAAATTCTCTAATTCTAGAGTCAGTGTTCTTTCCACTGTACTGCACTGAGGACTGATCTGCATTTTTGTCTGTTACATGTTTTGCTGTGGCCATTTAAAAAAAAAATATATATATATATATAAGCTGGTGGTTAACTTTCTGAAGATGTACAGACTTTTATATTTAGCTAGGCTGATGCAATTTGGGATCATGGACAGCACAACATGATTTCTCACTTACAATGCTGCTCAGCTAAATCTCTTGGTAGATCCATAATCAAAGCTTTTCCCAACCGGTAGAATCTACCAGGGCAGCTAAGTGACACTGTGGTTAATGCACTGGGCTTGGAGTCAGAAGATTCATCTTCATGAGTTTGAATCTGGCCTCAGATACTTCCTAGCTAGGTGACCCTGGGCAAGTCATATAACACTATTTGTCTCAGTTTCCTCATCTATAAAATGATCTGGAAAAGGAAATGGCAAACCACTCCAGCATCTTTGCCAAGAAAACCCCAAATGGGGTCATGAAGAGTCAGGCACAACCGAAAAACGACCAAACAACAACAAAGAACCCACCAAAGCATAACCTGCACACTTTGATGAGACATTGGTGCCGGACTCTGGGGAAAGGCAGCAATGGTAACTGCCTAAAGGGAAAATATGAAGCCTTTTATTGTTATAAACACTCTAAATTATAGCTTCTTTTTTTTCAGCCCAAGTTAAAAACAGATTCTTAGAATAACCCACTGAAATACTTTAAGATTGCCATTAACTTGTCTTGTTCTCTCCCATGACTCCTCATTACTTTGCAAGATTCTCAGGTTGGTATGAGACAGAAAATAAACACTGGGGAAATCCAATGCAGAGGCTCACCTGGGAAGAGTAATTCACCTCTCAGAGCATGGGGAATTTTCTTTAATAGGCATAAGGGTATATGAGGACAAGCAGTGATACCCATTCCTTTCTCACACAAGGGTAGGTTAATTACTATACTGTGTTTCAGACTGAAAGCAAAATCACAGGGCATGGAATATATATAAATATGAGCTCTAAGAGCCTGAGGTTAGATGGCTCAGTTCATAGATGGGGCCTTGTTTTGTTTTTTTTTTTGCTTTTTTTTTTTCCATAGAACTAAACCAAGGTGGACATTCAGTAAATTCAGCCTACTTCATTACTCCAGGGGTCTCTTTCTCTCCTAACTCTCTACAGATGGTGAGCATCTTGTAAACTAGTAGACAAGCTTCAAGAATTATTGTGGCTTTAAAAATATATGTATATCATTACCCCATGGCCAATGTGGTGATAAGCATCTCTTCACTTTACTAGACAATTGGTGCCACTGGGGCCTGGTGTGAGAGGTTCAGTCTGCAAGAGACAACGTCTGTATTTGTCACAAATAGGCACGTAAATTTGTGGATTGGGCCCAGGATGTGAAGTTATAAGTCCTCAGATCTGTCATTTACTAGCTGTAACCGTGGCTATAATTTAACCCTCTGAGCTTCAGTCAACTCATATGTAAAGAGGGGATAATAACAAAATCACCACTTACTCCACAAGATTGTGGGGAAGATCAAAGGAAGTAACTCAGAGCCATCACTAGGAATTCTTGCACCTGGAGCAGGAGGCCGAAAACATCCCCTCCATTTACAGAGTTATGAGAATGGGATATGAGAATAAGGGGAGAGGGAGCATGATTTATATGGTCACTTCCAATTCAAATTAAAAAGCTAGCCTTTTTTTTTTAGCAGCTTGGGTGTGAAAAGGAAAAAGAGATATAATTTACTATTTTAACTAATTAACACATTTTTTTTTGAGCCAGCAGGTAGGTAGATTAGTGAATAGAAGGGAGGATTTGGAGTCAAGAAGACCTAAGATCAAATTCTGTCTTAGATACTTAACTGTGTTTCCCTGGACAAATCACTTACCCTCTCAGTATCAATTTCCTCATTTTACAGAGGAGGAGGTTTTTAAGGTCCCTTTCAGCTCTAAATCTATGATCCTAATTATTCTTTGTAAATACTACTTAGGCTATGCCCAGTAGTTCCAGGATGATCAACATGGGGGTAGATCTTATACTCCCTTCCCACCATCCCTCTCTGCCCACCACCCCTGTCTATATGAAGGTAGGATTCCACACCCTTTCTTCTCTCTTTGCTCTGATGGTGGGTATCTGCTTTACCCCATCCATGAAGAGCCTTAGGGGCAGGAATTTGTTAGAGCCAGTTTGTTAGAGCCACTACCTACTTGGAGAGCTGATTCTTAAAATTTCAGCCTGAGCGTTTACCCACTGTAAATCAGCAAATGCTACAAATCAGGACTTGATTTATTATTTTGCCAGTTATCTAAATTTAAGGAAGTAGTAGAGAAATGTTAATAATGCAGATTAAACTTAAATGTGTCATGTGTACTCTCTGCCCCCCCAAAAGAGCTGGTTGTTAAACATTTACCAGCATACCCCTGCTTAGGGATGACCTTATCTTTCTCTTCCACTCTATTCTCAAATTCCTAGCTCATGACATGGTGAGATGAGAAGCTGCCCACTCTTTCTATCCCTATCTTCCTGACCTCCCATGGAAGATACCCAGGGTGTTGGAGCCATCCCGTGCATTCTTCCCATCTTCTCTCACTTCCCCCTATACTTCCTGGCCCAATTTGGCATTCTCTAAATTTAGCCCCACTTGAAGCTTTGCCCTGTTTGCCCTTCACTGGTTATAACTCTGAGATAATACTGTAAAAATGCTTTGTAAATTGTAAAGGGTTATATAAATGCAAATTGCTATTATTATCATGTTTTCTGTCATCTTTAAAGAAAGAGCTTGAAGCAGGATGGGATGAGTTGAGATGTCTTTCCCCCCTCTTTTTTTTTTTCTGTTAAAGGCCTAAAACTTTACCAACTGCTTTTTTGTTGGGCTTGCCTAAAAGGATTGTGTGCTATGATAAAGCAGCTGCTTCTTTATTTCTCCCACATCAGGTGCTACTTACAAATAGCTAACTGGATTTAATTTAAATTAGATTGTTATCACTACTTTCAATAAATGCTTTCTTTCCCACCACTCCTCTCTCTGTACTTTTAAAGTGAATACTTATTTCCAGGCTTTCAAATTCAGAAAGCTTGATGACAAACATAGTTATACCCTATCATCCCAAGGGCATTTAGGGAGGGCAACAAATAGATGCAAAATGAAAAAGATAGATCAAAATTTCTATAACAAATTGCTTTTCCCTTCAAAGACAGTTGAACTGCCATACTTGGATTCTAACATCCTTAATGTGCTGCATGAGGAAGCAGAAACATCACTAAAGAAAGCACAGATGGGAAGAGAAGATGGACTAGATGAAATAGACCTGGAGAAGATCCTTCTTGGCCACAACACAATTTTGAAGCATTTAGGGATCAGTTTTCAAGATATCAAAAAGTAAAGAAGATATCAAAGGCTTAGAAAAAATGACACACAACAATCAAAAAACCTATTAATAACTCTTGGCTTATATGTCTACTTCCTTTTCCCTACATATTTATAAGAATGATCTACACATATTCAAGGCATCCTTGATGAAGATATGAGAAAGAAATAAGAGGATTTTCTCAGAATTGTATTCTACAACAGACACATAGTTAACTGAAAGTATAGAGAATAAGAGATTTTTAAGCTATTTAAAAAGTTTTTTGATTTGAAGGCTCTCTTCAATAAAGTATCTCCCATATATAAGCTACATAAGCTAAAATTATTTGAGATAACATATATTAATGAGACAACTCTCTTTGTGGTGGCAAAGAACTGGAAATTGCAGGGATGCCCATCAATTGGGGAACAGCTGAACAAGTTGTGCTCTATGATTGTGATGGAATATTATTGTGCTTTAAGAAATGATGAGCATGGAAAGACTTGAATGAAACAATGAAGAGCGAAAGGAGAGGAAGCAAGAGAACATTGTATCCAGTAATAGGACTATTGTTTTAAGAACAACTTTGAGTGAATAAGTTATTTTGACTATTATAAATACCCTAATTAACTATAAAGGATATATGAAGAAAGACACTATCTCCATTCAGAGAAAGAACTGATGAATGTGTAGCACAGTTTTATGCCCACACTTCATATATGTGTGTGTGTGTGTGTGTGTGTGTGTGTGTGTACGTATTTGTGTCTAATGGTAGCTATCTCTAGGGCTGGAGTGGGGGGGGAGGGAAGAAATACAGGGGGAAAAAAAAGAAATTTACATGATAATTTTGTTGTATATTTGAAAGACATAGCAAGGTGTGCATAGTAGATGTTCAGTTTTATGTTTAATCATCTTTTTTTATTGTACTGTATTATGTAAATGCTTGTTTTATTCCATAAATCAAAAATTAAAAAAGATAATATGAAGAAATAATTCTGAAAGAATTATAAACTATAGACCACAAAATGAAAAATGCTCCAAATCACTAGTAATAAGAGAAAAGTAAATCAAAACAGCTCTGAGGTTGCACCTCATACCTAGAAAACTGGCAAAGACAACAAAATACAGGAAGAGTCAATATTAGAAGGATTGTGGAAAGACAGATACCCTTAGGGTGGTGAAGTTATAAAGTGATCTGGCCATTTGAGAAAGCAATTTGGAACTGTCCAAGGTGACTAAAAATGTCCACATTTGGACCCAGAGATTCCTCTGCTAGACATATACTTTAAGGAGCTTGGTGATAAAAAGAAAGGCCCTATAGACGGTAAAATATTTATTGCAGCATTTTTTGTAGCAATAAAGCTCTGTAAACAAAATTGATGCCCATCACTTGGGGAAAGGCTAAATACATTGTTACTTGAAAGTAATGGTATATCACTGTGCTGTATGAAGCAATAAATAAATATAATGAACTCAGAGAAGTATGGAAAGATTTATATGAACTGATGCAAAATGAAGTAAGTAAAACAAGGAAAACAACATATACTATGACTACAATAGTAGAAATGAAATGGGATTACAGGCCACAAAGAAGAGAGCAAGCTACAGATCCAAGAGAATATACCCTGGCAGTAAGAGGTTGGAGCTGTTAAGAAGAGTAGATTCAAGGAACTAATCGACCTACTCCAAAAAGACACTGTTCCTAGCTCAAAGTACTGTGAGGACATCATGGAAAGGGAAATGACATTGGTGACCCGCAGTGTCGAGGGATGAGTTGTCAAGGCCAAGCGTGTTTCCTCTATGTGTATCTTATTCTGCATGTATTCTCCAGCTAGATGGCACAGTAGATAGAGTGCTCAGCCTGAAGTCAGGAAGACCTAAATTCAAATTTGGCCTCAGGTACTTACTAGCTATGTGACCCTGGATAAATCACTTAACCTTTGTCTCAGTTTCTTCATCTGCAAAGTGGGGATAAGAATAGCACCTACCCCTCAGGGTTGTTGTGAGGATCAAATGAGACAATATTTGCATAGTGTGTGGCACATAGTAGGAGCTTAATAAATGTTTATTCCTTTCCCTTCCCATTCCCCTACTTCAGTGGATTTGTATCAACGTGGGTACTTCTTCCAAAGCTGAACTCTACAATTTATTCATGCTTTCTTATTCTATATACTCTTCACCTATGTTCTCCTCCGAAATTCTTCATAGATATCTACCCTATGCCATGAATGCTGTTGTTCAGTCATTTCAGTTGTGTCTGACTCTTTGTGATCCCACTTTGGAGTTTTCTTAGCAAAGATACTGGAGTAGTTTGCCATTTGTTTCTCCAGCTCATTTTGCAGATAAGGAAACTGAGGCAAACAGGGTTAAATAATTTACTTCTCCAGGGTCACACAGTCAGTAAATATCTGAGACCAGATCTGAACTCAGGTTTTTCTGAATCCAGTCCTGGTGCTCTATCCATTGTACCACCTAGCTGCCGTGGAAGCTTTACTTTAAAAATAAACAAACACATGTTTTATTTTAAATTGGGCAGCATGGTGTAGTGGGTAGATAATTAATCTCATGTTAAGTCTAATCTCTGACATATATTGACTTTGTGACTGGCAAGACACGTAACCTCTCCACCAGTCTGCATTGGTAGAAGGAATCTTCTCACTGGGAGTTCCTTATACCAATCAAATCACAGGTCTTATAAAAAAAACAAACAAACAAACAACCAGCTAAATCTTGTTATGGTCCCCACAACCATCCCAACTAGTTAGTATAATAAGGACATATCTATGTTGCCAGAATAAGGTAACAATACATAAGAAATAGGAATGAAGAGGGTAAGAGAGAACAGAGAAATCACATGCCAAAACTGCTTCCTAAATTAATTAAGGCCACATTCAGAGACTATGTGCTAAGTTAAGAGTAGCCAGTTAGGTCCCAATAAATGATCCTTTGAGCTGAAATAAATCCCAGACATGCTCAATAAGACCAGAGAAATGCTCTAACTGGAACATTTCTAACTAACTCAATGAATGATGCATCCTATTTCATGGCCTAATGTGGACAACAGGTGTTCACTATCCAATTTTCCCCCCTGCATGGATTGTTAGATTCATATCTTTTGAATGGTTTTTGATCTCACTGAGGAAGGCCATACAGTATTCTGGGAGTTGTTGCAATCAGCACAATGTTATTTTCAAATGGGAACATCTGAAAGACCTCACCCTACATATGGAATTTCTCTTCCACTTTTCCTTTCCACAAGACATTCTCCAAAATGGCGGTGAATACCTTTGGCAAGCATTTCTCCATACTTTAGGCCTCACTTAATTTGGTAATCAAAGAACTGTTAAGCAAAATTATCTCTGTGGTTGTATTTATCAATGAGTTACATATAACCTTTAGCATATGCTTGAGAATTGTCTTGTTTAAGATTATTATTCCTAAAACATTGTGATTTTATAGCCCTCCTTAAGAAATTTCAATGACTCTCTTATTACCTATAGGATAAAATACTGTCTTGTACAGCTCTATTTCACACTATATGGATAAAATTTCTGGACATGGATAGGAATCCTTACAATCTGGCATCAAATCACCTTTCTATACCCTAGCCTCTCTGCTGAGGAACTAGGCTCATACTTAAATGAAAAAATTAAAAAAGAGAGATGATCCAGCTAGATCTTCCTCTTCTCCCCCATTTTCCCTACACTATCTTCTATTCACTTGCATTTCTCACTAAGAGATGGCACTTCTCCTTTAAGATTCTTTTCATTCTGCTTGATTTAGGCAAATGGTTCTTTGGAATAAATAATAAACATAGCAGTATCTTACAGTGATGGCATAAAAAGTTTTCACTGATATTGGGAATTTGAGTTTGAAATTAATGTTTCTGAATACTAGTTTCTTTATCTGTGAAATGAGGAGATTGGTAAGGGAGGATGGAAAAGAAGGAGGAGGAGAAGTAAGAGGAGTTGGCATTAAGATCCCCCTGGGTATAAATCCCAGTTCTCCCTAGAAGCACAAGTTCTTTAACTTTTGGGGGGTCTCAATTTTCTTCTCTGTAGAAGGTGGGGGTTGAATGAGGTGATTTCTAAGGTTCTTTTCAGCTCTAGTTTCTGTAAACACTTTACCTACTTGCCTTCTCCTCCACTATATAAATTTGAGTTATTATTATTTGTTGTCCTGGTGCCCTAGGACACCAGATAAATGTATGGAATCTTTCCCTATTAAGTTGCAAGGGCTGGTGGAAGTAGGACACCCAACATTGTTTAGATTATACTGAGTTGGAAATATATCAGATGATGTCTGGCATTTGAGTTCTAACTTGCCCCTTTGACTCAGACATGCCCTATAAACATGTTTTGGTGCATTTTAAGTGATGTCTTTGGAGGAATGAAGACTATGAGCTTCTAGGCAACAATGATAGTATCTCCTCTCTAGTTTGTTAAAAAAAGAGAGAAAGAAAGAAAGAGAAAGAAAGAAAGAAAGAAAGGGAAAGAAAGAAAAAAAGAGAAAGAGAAAGAAAGAAAGAAAGAAAGAAAGAAGGAAAAAGAAAGAAAGAAAGTTCATACTGCCTAGGTGGCAGTGGATAGAGGGGGACCAGTCTTGGAGCCAGGAGGACCTAAGTTCAAATCTGGCCTCAGATACTTCCTAGCTATATGACCCAGGGCAAGCCACTTAACCCTGTTTGCCTCAATTCCTCATCTGTAAAATGAGCTAGAGAAGGAAATGGCAAATCACTCCAGTTCTTCACCAAGAAAACCCCAAATGGGGTCATACAGAGTTGGACACAACTGAAAGGACTCAACAACAATGAACAAAAGTATGTTGATAAAGGCACAGTGGGCACAAGGTTTATATTTAACGAGAAGGAATTTATTCATTGTGGATGTTCCAACTAGTTACTTATTTGAGTGGGCACCAGTTATACTCTGAGTCATTAGTCCTCAGGGATCTGTAGTTTGATTTATAAATACAGACACACCTCAGTTTATGTGATACTCAGAGTAAGTTCAGAATCAGGATTGGAATGCATGATAATAATCTCGATATCAATTTCTATAACACCTTTTATTCCAAAGTGACTTTCAGATTCATGATCAAATGCTACTCTCATCTCATCATTCCTGAGGGATCAGGAGGAGTTTACAAGTGACCCCCAAAGTTGGGCAGAAATTGCAAGGTCTGTCTTACTCCTTTCTATAGCCCCTTCAGGACCCAGCATAGTGGGTGTGGTTCCTCATAGCCTTAAGGATAAAATGCAAAATCATCAGTCTGGTATTAAAGTCTTCTACAATACAGCTCCTAGTGAGGTGGAGTTAAAATGGTAGAATGACAAGTAGCAACTATGCACAATTCCCCCCAAACCTCTTCCACAATGACCTAGAAGACCAAACTGAATTTTGGGTGGGAAAGACAAGGAAAAATAATGGATGTCATTTTTCCAATCCAGGGCAGCTTAAGAAGATAGACAAAGAAATCTCTAGACACTAGGGGTGGGAGCTGACCACAGCAAGAGAAGCAGCACCAGGTTGTGGCAATATTACTGAGCTCTGATGGTGGCAGTAGAGGCAGGGAACAACCCAGTACCCAGGCATAGTTAGGAGACAACACCTGGGCAGAAAGAGATCCCAGGAGACCCAATTACTAGCACTGAAAGCAGGAATGTGTGCCATCCAGAAGCTATATTGCCTACTACCCAGTTCTGAGTTACTGTTCCAGGGTGAAGAGTGGTCAAGGTCACAAGGTAGCAGGGGCCCTACCTGTGTAAGGAGAGCACAGACCAGGAGAGTAGTGAACAGATTTCTGCCAGGATCACACAATTTTGCACTGAAAACTTACAGGACTCCAAACTGAGTTGTGAAAGGAGCAGAAGGACACAAAAAGTAGAAGCTCAGGCCAATCATTCCTTCCATCCAGTGATGAATGGAACTCTAACATGAAGTCCAAAGTCAACAAGTAGGCTGGAAAAATGGGCAAAGAACAACAACAACAAAGAACCCAATCACAAAAAACTGCTGTAGTGACAGGGAAGCTCAAGACACAAACTCAGAACAAGACAATGACTGGAGAACATTTACATAAAAGTCTCAAAGAAAAATGCAGATTGGACACAGAAACAACAAGAATTCCTAGAAGAAAGAGGTATCTATGTGAGACCAGATTTTTTTTTGTGTATGCTTCAACCAAAATAACATATCATAACAAATTGAATGCAAAAGCATATATGAGAATCTAGCTGATTTATGTTAAGCCAGGCATTAAAAAGATTTGCAAAAAATAAAAATAAAATAATGCTACTCTTCACACTAAATTTTGACTGTTTTGGAAAATATAATTGTTTTCATGAAAATATGTTATTTATGTTAGTGTAATGGATCTAATAATAGTAAGGTGGTATTTGCTTATTAAAATATTTCTCCCTTTTCCAGCTACATACATATGTGAGGCCAGATTTCCTTCATATATTTCAATGAAAACAACATATCTCAACAGATTGAATGCAGAAGCAGATATGAGAATCCAGCTGTCTTCTATGAAGCCAGACATGGTTCATATAGTTATTTTTCATCAAAATTATTTAATTTTTCATTAAAATTTATATAATGGGTTTATTTTTGTTTTTAAATGAAATAATAATTTGTTTTTACATTTATCCATTTAAATTTCTAATACTATCATTTTAGAATAGCGATAAACAAATAAACAAAACAAATAAACAAAAACTCTCTGGGGCTCCTCAATAAGTTTTAAGAGTATAAAGAAGTCTTGGGACCAGAAAGTTTGAGAACCACTGGTATATACTGTGTATTTACAGTCAATCCTCAGCATTCAAGCATTAACTTTCTCAACTTCAAGCATTCCTGTGATTTTGTTAGTAACCTCATTTTCACTTTCACATTGATGACAGACTACTTTTGGCCTATTCCCAGTAAAGACAAACAAAAACAAAAACAAAAATAAACGGTTCATTCCACTTGCATTTGTGGAGTGGTCAGTATCCTACTAGGCACTTCACTGGTCTTGCTCACCCTACCATTATAGATTAAAGAGCTCCCCATGCATTTGATGCATATTTTCATTATTTGATTGTTTTTCTTTAAAACTCAAATTTTATATTGAAATTATGCCCCCAAAGCATAGCGTAAGTCCTTTGGGCACTAAACTCAAGCATGCCAAGTCAGTGGTATGGTTTAGTGAGAAAATCAAGGTATGATAAACTTTGTGCCAGAATATCTGCAGGCACTATCAGTCACAAATTTAGTGTTAATGAATTGAGATTCATTATATCTACAAATATAATGATTTTTTACAATTTTTTACAAAAAGGAGGAAAGTATTTGTAAAAAGTGTTCTTGAATCCACTCCAGGAAGCGTTAAAGTAACCTCTCAGATCAGGGAATTGAAAAAAATGGAGAAGCAGTAAAGTTTGTGGGTAAATGAGATGGAGGTCATCCCTGCACTCTCATAAGTGGAGAGTGTCCTGTTTCTCCTACCGCCTGGGTGGCTGGAAGCTGCTAGAAGAGTTCCGAGGGGACTGGAAGATTAACAGCCTGGGACTCATCCCCTACCCCTGACCCCACTCCCACCCCACGTCTGCTTTTTATTGAGGAACAGATCAACCATGGAACGAAAGGGAAATTAAAGATGACAGGTTGTCCTTCTCCTTTTTTCACTTTGGGATTCTGATATCATTGCCCCTGGCCCTCCTGGTCCAGTCCAACATTCAAATTTGTATCCCCAACAGAGAGTCAGACAAAAGCACTTAATAAATATTTGTTTAATGAAATAGGCACTCAATTAAAGTAGTGTTGAATATATCAACGAATTTACACCTTTGGACTCATGTTGTAAAGCAGTGATGTCAAACTCAAACAGAAACTAAACCATACCTAAGGATCCCTGCAGGTTGCATATTAACTTAGTTTTAAAATGTAATATTATCTATGTTTTATTGTATTTTATTTATTTTGTTAAATATTTCCAAATTACATTTTAATCTGGTTTGGGCCCACTCCAGAGGGTTGTGGGTTACATATGGCCTATGTTTTGACACTTTTGTGTGAGGGAAACATACTATTGCCTCTGTTAAATCTTTTGCAAAGTAAACAGTCAATTGCTTCTTTCGTTTATGTTTTATCAATGTGGATTTTAGCATACTGGCTCGCTGATATTAAAATATAAACACAGAATTTTAAGCAAAGTCACAGTGGGAAAATCTGGTTTTATATTTAAGCAGGAAAAAATTCAAAGGCAGAAAAATACAGAAACTCAATTCAGTTGCCACATAATTTATCTCTTCTGGCAGGCCAGGTTGAAAAAATGGGTGGGTAAGTTGCAAAAAAATCTTATGAAAATACAATATCGTGCACTTCTGGTTTGGTTTTCAATATTGCAAGACCTGCACTAAAGTACTCCTCTGATGCCTCTTCTTGAGGGTGACCCTGTGTTCTCAAAGGTAACACCAGTAGACCATGAACTGTGGCAGCTTCTACAAAGCTGGAAAGTACAGCCTAGTGATGGAGCCAGTCATCTACCATGCCACCAAGGCCTAGCCCACATTGGCATCTTGCCATCTTCCCTGACACTGAATTACTCCCTACTTAGAAAGAAGGGTAATTAAGTCAACCTTCACTTCAGCCCTCTTATATCTAGCCAGTCTCAGACCATGTTTCATCCTATAGAGCCATCCTCCAGAGCACCAGGGCCTCATCAACACCGCCATCTTGTCTGTCCTCAGTCACACAGTTAATTTCCTTCCCACCCTTCCACCTCCATACTTCTCATCTCTTCTTCAGGGAACAATAATCAGATCAGTATTACAACTACTATTAGAAAGTATATTATAATCTATTTTCCAATTACTTTACTCACAGTCTGTCAGTAATATAGGTCAAAGTTCCCTTCCCTCACTATAACTCTCAGATATTTGTTGTACATTCCTCCTATGTAAGCTCCTTGAGGGCATGGATTGTCTCATTTTTGAATTTGTATTCCCAGTGGCCACTATACTGGTTGACACACAGTAGGCACTCATAAATTCAGGTTAATTGATTGGACTGTATGCCATCTGAAGGTCAGTCATTCAAACACATCTAGGCTCAGAGAGGTTCACCACTAAGTTGGCTGCTGGGCAATAAATAATATTTTTGTCTACAACTCTACAAAACTGTCTACTTAGTCATAGAGAGACTGTGATCTGCCCTAATGGGTAGAAGTCACACACGGATGAAATCACAGATCTTTGAAATATTAGAGAAGGTAATAATGACAGATACAACTCTTGGGCCCTCTATTCCAGGTGCCATCACTTACTGAAGGGTAAATACAAATGGGGCTTGGACCTTTGATTTCATTGGCACAAGTATAGGGAACTCCCTCTACCAATGCAGGTTGGCACCTTCTCTGAATTGTATAATCTTAAGAGAATTGTCTAGAGCATTAAAAGGTATAGCGACTTGCCCAAGGTGACATAGCCTGTGTCAGAGGCAGGATTCGAACCCAGGTCTTCTTGGATCTAAGACCAGCTTTCTTATCTATCCACTATAATACAATAAAGGGCAAGTCTGGCAATTTAAACGGACTGTTTGGGTTTGAGTTTACTTTGCTTCTAAATGAAGATGATGGTTAGAGTAGTCCTGGCAAAGGGTCAGAAGCAAATTGCTCTTTGTTTTGAAGGGCATTTCATGAGGTCTACTAACCACACTCTGGAGACCTGTAATAGTTAATAGCAGGAATTGAGGGCATGCTATTCCTTAGAAAACATTTAACTTCTGTCTCCTTGTCTCCTGAGAACAGGAGGAAAAAGGTCCCCGAAGAAGCCTGAGGAATGGAGGCTAACATAAAGGAGAATTTTCTGGAGTCGAGGTCATTGGCTACTGTACTTTAATGGGAAACTGAGTGACTCCATCTTTGGAAAGCTTTTAAATTAAAGTGGATGAGTTTCCCTCTGGCTGCTGTGATTTTAGTATAGTTCTGCTCCAAGACGGGGGGAATGAGATAGATCAGTAGTTTTCAAAGCATAGTTTCAGGACCATTTGGTGTCCCTCAAGACCCTTTCAGGGGATCTGTGAAGTCAAAACTATTGTCATAATAATGTTAAGGTGTTTCAACTTCCAATACAGTAAATATCAATAGATATTACCCACCTAAATAAAAGTGAAGTCAGCAAGTATTTATTAAGCACTTTCTATGTGCCAGGCACTGTGCTAAACATTCAGAAAACAAATCTAAGAAGAAAGAAAAAAAATGGTCTCTGCCCTCCAGGAGCTTACATTCTAGTGGGGGAAGAAAATACATATTGTTATTCAGTCATTTTTCAGGCATGTCTGACTCTTTGTGACCCCATACATAAAAGGAAGCTAAAAAAAAGTAGTCAGAGTGGAAGAGATAAAGCCCACATAGAGGGGTGGAGGAGGACATGGGAGAAGTCTGGAGAGATCTAAGTGCATCCGAGAAAGGAGTGAAGGTATGGTTGTCCTGGGCATCCTTAAAATAGAGGTTGTGGGAGGAACCAGTCAATCAGAAGAAAAGATGGAGGGTATTTCCAGTGTGGAAAGTAGTCTAAGAATAGAGTGAGCTTTCAAGGTAATGAGGTTTCTATGGCATGGAGGACAAAGTCTGTGGAGAGTCAAGAGTGCAGGTCTTTGGTGGAGCAGGAGTCCTCCATCATCTTATTTTAGCGAGGCAATCGGGGTTAAGTGACTTGCCCAGGGTCACGCAGCTATTAAGTATCTGAGGCCAGATTTGAACTCAGGTCCTCCTGACTCCAGGGCCAGTGCTTTATCCACTGTACCACCTTGCTGCCCCCTTCAATAATTTTAAAGAGCATGAATGAGTCCAGAGACCAAAAAACTTGAGAGTCACTGGGTTAAATGACCAACATGTTAAGGTGCCACCCATCCCTGTGATTCTTATTTCAGGTATAATTCACTTTATGCTATAGTTATATTTCTGGAACATTCTTGAATATATACTGAATCCTAAAAACATAAAATAATTTTTAAACAACTCAAGCACAATCTCTTACATGATACCTTGCCAGTTATTATGCAGTGTGGTAGAGTGGACCGCGTGCTTAATTGGTGTCACCTGAACTCAATTCTGGCTCTGCTGTATTCCACCTCTCTTGGCCTCCGTCTGTTGTCAGGGAAGAAAAATATCTTTGTAACATAACTGGGCAATTATTTACTGCTTATGGCACCATTAAAGAATGTTTAGTGCCAACTACTTGGCAACGACTTGGGCCATCATCACAAACCCTCCAGGGATTCTCAACCCACTAAATGAGAACAATTGGATTAGATGAACACTAAGGTTTCTTCCAACTCTCATATTGATTCTGTAATAATCATTGACTTTATATGGCACTTTAAACTTCACAAAGCTCTTTACATACAATATCTCATCTTAGCCACATAAGAACCCTATAGGTAATTGCTCCTCCCCCAGCCTCTCACAGGAGTTCTTAATCTATCTTGTGTCATATATCCCTTTGGCAGGCTGGTTGTGCTTTTGAACTCTTCAGAATCATGTCTCTAAGTGCATAAAATAAAATTCATTGCATTACAAAGGAAACCAATGTTTAGGAAATAGTTAATATGCACATATGTGTGTATATATATATTATATATATATACTATACATACATACATACATACATATGTGTATAAGATATATTCAAAGTTCACCTAAGTGGAGAACCCCTATTCTAAAGCATGTCCTTTTAAGATTACTTTGTATTTATTTTGTATATATCAATGTATGTATGTATGTGTATGCGTGTGTATGTGTGTACGTGTCTGTATGTTTATGTGTATGTGTGCGTATTTGTCTACTTGTTGATCTCCATTAGAATGTAATCTTCTTGAAGGTAGGGACTGGTTTTGTTTTTTATTGTATCCATTATACTTAGCACAATGATTCACACTTAAAAAGTGCTCCATAAATGCTTTCTATGCCATATTGTAGACTATAACTATCCCCAAACAGAATCAGTGACATCACTGGATTTAAGTGAGGCAGAATTGCACAAAGTCATCAGCCTCACTCTCTCTTCCAGATTCATCAAAGTTCAGTGGCAAGACAAGAGTCGAGATGAGTAGTGATGGCCTGGGATGCAGTGGATGACTCAGCTCATTCTCCCAGAGGGAAGTCTTCATATTCTTGGGACAGACACCCCCTAACTCATCAATGGATTTAAGGCCTATTGGTTACTTTCAGCCATCCACAGAGATGTTTTTATTGGGGCATGGCATACACATACTATAACTTCTCTAATGGGAAAAAAAACTTACTAATTATGTGGCCCAGGGCAAGTCACTCTTTCAACCTCAGTTTCCTCAGTTTGAGACTTGTGAGGATCAAAAGAGATAATGTCTACAAAGTAATATTGTTGTTTTTTCAGTCATGTCCAACTCTCTATGATGCCATTTGGGGTTTTCTTGGCAAGGATACCGGAGCTATTTGCCACTTCCTTCTGCAGCTCATTTTACAGTTGAGGAAACTGAGGCAAACAGGGTTAAGTGACTTGCCTAGGGTCACACAGCTAGCAAGTGTCTGAGGCTGGACTTGAACTCAGGTCTTCCAGACTTCCAGCCTGCTGTTTATCCACAAATCTTTAAGTGAATATAAATGCCAATGTAAGGAGAGGAAGGAAGGGTTGGTATGTGTCCCAGTTCACTTAAGATGGACGCACTTATGTAGGAAACACCAGGGATTAAGCTTCCATGTCAGAAATACTGGAGATTAAGGTCCTGTGTGGGTACCTCCATCTTAGATGATCTGGGCATATGCCAAACCCCTATTAGACTAGCTATTATCATTGTATTCCACATCATCATTATTATTCTACTCAAGGATTTGTCTATGGCAAAGCAAAGTTTAACGTCCAGCATCGGACTCTTGCTTGGAGCCCACTTCATGACTCCTGTTTAGAGTCTAATTCATGACTCTTGCTTTGTATTGTTTGGCCAATTCAGGCACATTGAATGACTAGAATTTGAATGTTACTCTGCTCATTCAAGGCAAAGCTATTCCCAGTCAGAAGAGTGCTGGAGTCATGTTATACCAGTTCACAAAAGCTGATTTTGAAATTTTTATACCTTATAAACCAGCTAACACTACAAATCAAGGTTTGATTTATTGTTTTATTGATTGTTTAGACTTAAGAAAGTGGTAGAGAAAATGTTACTAATGGAGATTAAATCTAAAAATGTGTCTTGCTCACATTCCCCCCAACCCCCAGAGAGCCTGTTCTTAAACTTTTACCAGCACACCCCTGTAAGACTATTGGGAGGCAAAAGGCTTGGATTCAAATCCCAACTCTGCTGTTTCCTAGTTGGGTGATCTTGTTTGGTCCACCAGTCCAGGACCAAAGACCCTTCACAGCTCTTTCACCCAAGGGAAGACGGTGTTATTGACACTAAAGTAAACCCAGGGGTAGGGACAACCTGGGTGATAGTAAGAGGGTAAACCATGCTGTATTCTTCTATAAGTAGTCAGCTACCAACACTTGCCTTTGATATTAAGATGGGACCCAGGACTCACCACCTGCCCTGCCCCCACTGCCCACATCACCACTACCTCTAGCCTCTTACTTATGGAATAAAAATCAAATCAACATTACTATTGCTACTGAAAAAGGCATAGTAATCTATCGTCTTATCCTATAACTCTACCCAGAATCCCTATAATTAAAAGAAATGGGTGAACTAGGCAACTCCCTTTGACAGCTACCACTTCCTGTTCTTTCACGCCCATCCATGCCAGTCCCATCCTTCTTGTGTCGTTATCCTACTCTACATTCCCCTTGTATTTAATTTTCTGTGTATATGTCCACTACCCCCTTTCCAATAAAATGTAAGTCCTTGAGATCAGAGTCAGCTTCATTTTTGCTCCTATATTCTAGTAGTGCCTAGCACACCACTTGGCACATTGTACTTTGTAAATATTTCATGAATGAATAAGTCAAATGAATATTGTTGTCTTTGCTATAGATTGAGATCTGGGTTTAAGTCTATACTCATTCAGGGAGATCTGCATAAAACTCCATCCTGGTGTACTTTTTGTATTGGAAAGCCACAGAGCTTCTGGCAAAGGACAGCCTTGAATTGTGATAGCAAAAAGATGTAAAAAGCTTTTCATCAATGCTCATTTGGACTTTTTTTTTTGGCTCCAACCAAGAGCTATTAGTCACTTATTTTCATGAACATTAAATTGACTCATCATTTTTTAATGACTAACTACTGCCCATATGTTAGCAAGGATCAGGAGGATAACATGTGATGAAAAGGTAGCAGTGAAACCAACTTGTTTTCTCTAATTCAGCCACTCAACAACATTAAATGACCTCTTAGTGTATGGAAAGCACAGACTAGGCACTCTAGGAAGGTCTAATAGAAACGTGAGATAGAGTTTCCACCCTCAAGCTTAAGCAAATAAGTAACATAATATTTGTGAACAAAGTTGCCTATTTGCTTTTGCTATAATATGTAGTTTCTCTTAAGTACTTATGTTGTGGAGTGTTTCAAGGCTATTTATTTCCTTTGCTCTTATATTTGGCATCATTATTTACTCACTGGAGTGAGCTGGTAAATGTTTAACAACCAGCTTGTGGGGTGGGGAGTGGGAATATATGTACAATGAACTTTTAAGTTTAATTTGCATTATTCACATTTTGTCCATCACTTTCTTAAGTCTAGACAATCAACAAAGCAATAAATCAAGACCTGATTTGTAGTTTGTCAATTTTTGAGCTATAAATGCCTACACTGAAAATTTAACAATCTTCTTTCTTGATTCAAGCTAGTTCTAACACATCCCACATGCAGTGTTCCTTGTTAGAAATCTTTGTGATTGTCAGTTTTCCTCTCCCTCATCTCTCATCTCCAATTAATTACCAAGTCCAATTATTCCATCACCACATTTCTTCTATCTATTCCCTCTATTCCATTTCTAACACTTGCCCCCTAGAATGAGGCCTCATTACCACCCATATAGACTCCTAATAGATCTTCTCACGTTTATTTTCTACTCCTTGTAAACCATCCTTCACATTCCTGCTAAACTTCATTTTGTAAAGACCTACTTATGCGGTTCAGAATGACCAAACAAGTTGTGGTGTAAGATCACCATGGAATACAACTATGATGTAAGAAATGATGAGCTGGTTGGTTTTAAACATGGAAAGACTTGCATTAAATAACGAAAAATGAAATGAGCAGAACCAAGGGATTGCTGTATACAGTAACAGTGATATTGTTTGAAGAACAACTGTGAACAACCATATTATTCTGATTATTCCAAATATTCAAATCAACTACAAAGACCCAATGAAAGAAGAACTGATAAATAGAAGTATGCATAGTATGGTTTTACATATATTACATATAAATACATATATTTACATATATTGCATATATTTATATTACATATATATTTATAAATCTGTGTCAAATGGTGGCCTTCTCTAATGCAGGGTGAGGAGGGACAGAGGGAGGGAGATGTTCTAAACTTAAAATATAATGTAAATAAAATTAAATTTTAAAAAAGGATCTACTCATGTTACTAACTCTTCTCAAATATCTTCAGTTGTTCCCTACTGATAAAATCTAGCATTTACATCTCACTTTAAGGCTTACAAAGTGATTTTCAAATATTATTTCATTTTATCCTCCAATAACCCTGGGAAATTATCATCATTATCATCTTATTAATATTATTCCTATTTTGGGCAGCTAAGTGGCAGAGTGTGGAGTGCTAGGCCAGGAGTTAGGAAGACCTGGGTTCAAATCCAGCCTCAGACACTAGCTGTATGACCCTGGGCAAGTCATTTAACCCTGTTTGCTGTAGTTCCTCATCTGTAAAGTGAGCTGAAGAAGGTAATTACAAAGCACTCCAGTATTTCTGTCAAGAAAACCTCAAATGGGGTCATGAAGAATTGGACATGACTGAAATGGCTGGACAACAACAAAATTCCCATTTTACAGATGAGGAAACTGAAGTTAAGTTACTTGCCCAAGTTCACATAGCTAGTGAGTATCTGAGGCTGGATTTGAACTCATCTTCCTAACTCTAGGTCCAGTACTTTATCCACTGCAATGCTTAGATGTTTCTTTTGTCTATTGAATAAATTTCAAACCCATATGTTTGGCATTCAAGGCTCTCTACAATCTGATGCCACATTACCTTCTAACCTGGCATATCAGTCTCTTTTGCATACTCTATGCTGTAGCCAAACTATATTTCTTTCTACTTCTTTAGCATGCCTTTGCTCAAGATTTTCTCTATTGATGGAATGGCCTATCTAATACTATATATTTTAATTTTTATAGTTAAAAAACATGATTCCAAGAAGGGGCCCATAGGCTTCACCAGGCTACCAAAGGGCCCATGACACAGAAAAGGTTAAGAATCTCTGCTAGAAACAGTAAAATCTCACCAGTTGAGTATAAACATAAACTAACTCTTTCAACTCTATTGTTGGATGATCAGAAAAGTTTACCATACCCAGTTTCCTGATTGAAAAAAAATGAAGTTGAGAAAATCACTGATGGTCATTGTAGACTTAAGATTGTACTTCAGGACTTGTATGGAATGATTGATGGTGAAGTGAGCAGTAGCAGTAGAACAGTTTATACTATAAACATCAATGATGTAAAAAGGGACAATTTTAAAACTTAAGAATTCTGATTAATGCAATGATTAACCATCATTCAGAGGACTAGTGACAAAACATGCTCCCCACCTGACAGAGGGGTGCTATTTAATATGAGACACATGTTTTGGGATACAGTCAATATGGGAATTTGTTTGGCTTGAATATGTTTATTTGTTATAAGGGTTTTTCTTTCTTTTTTTTTCCCAATGGAGAGTGGAGAAGGTGGGAGGGAGAGAAAGTAAATGCTTGATAGTTAAAAAACATAAAATTTAATTTAAAATTGAGATTGCACTTGAGAGGACATAAAGGAGAAGGATGGTTTTAAAGGTACAATGTAAGGCACACCAAACTTTTTGAAAATCCTTTATTTTCACTAACAGCATTAACAGGAAAAGCATTTATATGTAGAACAAGGCCTCTGCATCTCTATGAACACTAGAAAAACCCCTTAGCAATCTAATCTCTAAGAACAAAGAAGAGTCCCTAGACTTTTCAAACTGTGTTTAAAAAAATACTCACACACAAAACACACACACACATACACACACACAATGTTAAAAGCCATAGCAAAAGAAAAAAAAATCTCATCAGAAAACAGGCATGCTCAATGGAATCCTTGAGGGGAATGGGGTAAGTTTTAAAACTGAGAAAAAGTAAATCTAAATATTTAAGAAATGAAAATCCCTACCAGCAGAAGTATGTTCCATGTTGCTCCCTTAATCCCTTCGTCCCCACTAAACCCCCATCTCCCTCTATGCTTTCTTCCCTTCTTCCCATAATTCAAGTTGCCTGCATCTTTTAAACTGCAGAAACCACCTTCATTTCTACCATTCAGGTTTTCAACTAGGATCCAGAGAGACTTTTCCAGTTATCCTGTTGTTTTAAAACATCTCTATGGTTAATATACTGGAATATTGCAAAATTTCAGATCAATAACTGGAGGACTTTGGAACAGTAATGCCAACCCAGGCAAACCTCTGATAAAATGGATAAGTACTAATAGGGAATATACATCTCTCAATAAATTAGCTATTTAAATTCATGGCCTGAGAAGACAATTAAATCAGTCAGGTATTTAGCAAGGGAGAATGTGATATAATAAAATCTCACATAATGAACTTAGCCCAGCTGACTCTTTGGGAAGATAAAAGATTTGATTGTCTTTTAGTATCCAAGAAGACAGGGAATGGAAAGTTGTATAATGCAGATATTTCCATGAAATTATACTTATACATGCATACATATATATTCACAAATACACATACAGGGTGTTATAAAAGTCTTAGTGTTATTTATACTATTAATACTTTAGATTGCATTAAAACTTTTGAGACACTGCACATTCACGTATTTTTTACACATATGTGTGTATACAGTGCAATACATATGTGCATTGTATACGTGTGTTTATACATGTACCCACATGGCATGTACACATTTATATACATATAATAATTCTACATACATATGTAGGGCATTCCAAAAGTCTTAGTGTAGCTTTAAGCTATTAACACTTAAATATTCATCCACACACATTCACACTGTCAACCTTCAGAGTTCAGTCTAAGAAAGACAAACAGGATTAGGTTGTATCGGTGTTTATTTTTCTCAAAGCAGGTGGCATGCATGCCTCCATGCATGGGAACTAGTTTGGAACTGAGCTCACTTTGGGGTTAGGGTATACAGTTCATATACCCTTTCAATAGGGGGCTCATATCACTCCATCATTGTTCCACCCCAGGACAGAGAAACCATCTCTTTTATTAGACCACCCCCACCCTCAGATTTGGGCAATCTAGACAAAAGAATCTGTCTCCACCCAAGCTTGAGTAGAACACAATGGGCTATCCTACTTTAGATTAAATTACTTGCAAACTTGGGTGGGGGTCTGACCAAGATAAAGAGAGTCAATGCAATCTCATTATCACTAATGTGTTTTTTTATTAATTTATTTTATCAACAATCACTTCCATAAGCTTTTGAGTTTTAAATTTTTCTCTCCCTCCCTCTCTCCTCTCCCTCCCCGAAACAGTGTGCAATCTGATGGAGGCTCTACATATACATTCCTATTAAACATATTTTCACATTAGTGACGTTGTAAGTAAGAATTAGAACCAATAGGAGGAACCACCAGAAAGAGGTTTCTAAAGGAAAACTGAACTTAGAGTCAGGACTTTGGAAGAAAGGGAGGGGGAGCTCTGAATCTCCAAGATATTGGTTATTAATAATCATTTTTCACAACACATATACACACATATATACTCATACTACACACATCAACGCAATCACATCTCTCCCTTTCTCTCTGTCTCTGTCTCTCTCTCATACTTTAAATCATGCTCAGAATTTCAGCTGCTACCTTAAAACAAGGCCTAACTTTTTTCCACCCTTCAGGAATCAGGACCTTGTAATTATCTTTACTGAGAAGCAGCATACTATCGTGTATAGAGTATGACACTTGCAAGTCCAGAAAACCTGGGTTCAAATCCTGCCTTTAGACACTTTGAATTATAGCACAGACCTAGAGTGCGAAGGGGCCTCAGAGACTATTCGTCTAACCTCCTCATTTTACAGATGAGAAAACTGAGGCCAGGAAGGTTGTATGAGTTGCCAGAGGTCACACAAGTAGACTTCAGAGGCAAGATCTGAACCTAGGTTCAAAAATCTGCCTCCAGAATCAGTGATCTTTCCTCTGTATGATGCACTTACTGGTTCTTACAGAGGCAGCCACGTCGCGCCATGAATGGAAGCTGGACCCTTTGGCCTTAGACACTAGCTGTAATGACCTTGAGTAACTCATTTATCCTCACTTAGCCTCAGTTCCCCATCCATAATATGGGGATAATAATACATGTAGCCCCTACCTCACAGGACTATTGGGAGGTAGGTTTAAATGAGATAAACCATACCAGGTACTTTGAAAACCTCAAAATGCTGTGTAATTGTGTACCAGGGTAGATAAAATAGATGTGCACATTCATCTTTCAGGACAACACTCCTACCCTTCACCTTCTGTTCCTCGGCCTTATTTCTTTTCCTGCAGTAAATCTGCATTTGGCTCAAACCCCGTGTCAGTGGAGAGGATGAGAAAAAACTTTGTCGCGAGTCTGTTGCAGCCCTTTTATACGTGAACCTGCCGTGCCATAAAGTGACTTCATGAACCGAAAGAACAATCTTTTGTACTTACACTCTGTAAAGTGACTCTCTCTCTAGGATCAAAACATGCTCTCTGGACTCTGGGGCCAGTCGCCTTCACTCCCCTCTCCTTAACAGTCTGCCCCCCTTTACCTGCTCAGTAACTGTCAGTGGATGTGAGCTTCTAAAGAGTTGTTATGGCAGCCCAGGGCCCTTTGGTTACCTCGGAAAGGGCATGAAAAGAGAAGCAGGGCTAATGTTTGAAGACTTGCCAGAGAAAGCTAGAAGTGGGAATATAAAAGCCGCATGCCCCCGAGTCCTTACTTGTTCTTGCTCCTGGGGGTTTCCAACTTCTCTCCAGGTTTGTGTAGCACAGTGGAGGCTTTGTCTGAGTTAAAAGGTCTTAGGCCATTCTTATTTCCACATGGAACATTTATATTAGCAGCTGTGCTGCCAGAAACATAATCTCACCATGGTGACCCTGGGAATGGGCCTCGCGATGCTTTCTCTTCGGAACACCAAATCCTCACTCACAAAGAATCTTATTAACTCTTAGAGAAACACCCAGAGACTTTGCAGAAATCGGCATGCTGGACCCCACTTTTCAGAGAGGAAAGCTTAGGCACATGGAGAGGGATGCTTAGAACTGTGGTATTTGTGGGAGGCCAAATTCTTTGATATTCCCCTGACGGAGACAGCCCTTAGATGCTGTTGAAGTAGAATAGTGCTATACTCACTCCAGTTCTTCTGAAAACGCTTTCATGCCTTTTCTGCAATGTCCTTGAAGAGGATCAGGAAATACCACCATGTAGAAAATGGCACTTGGGCCACATCTCAAAAGGAACTAGAGATTCTATCAGATGGAAGTAAGGAAGAAGTGCACTCCAGGAATGGTGGAAGGCAAACTAGGTAGCACAGCGGATAGAGCACCAGGCCTGGTGTCAGAAAGACTCATCTTCCTGAGTTCAAATCTGGCTTTAGACACTTACTAGCTGTGTGACCCTGAGCAAGTTACTTCACCCTGTTGACCTCAGTTTGCTCAACTGTAAAATGAGCTGGAGAAGGAAATGGCAAACCACTCCAGTGTCTTTGCCAAGAAAATCCCAGATGGGGTCATGAACAGTTGGACACAAGTGAAAAGACTCAACAACAGAAGGCAATGTTTATATATGTATATGGAAAACATGAATTCTTATAGCACTTTTTGTCCATATCCATACTCATTCAGCATTTATGCTGCCTTGAATTGTTAGTTTTCTTCTTGTATGTGTGTGTGTGTGTGTGTGTGTGTGTGTGTTGTATACCTTATTAAATAGATTGTGAATTCTCTGGGAAGAGGGCCACTTTACTCTCCATCTCCCACAGAGCCTAGGACAGTGCCTTGAGAAGAATGGGTGCCTTAATAAATATCTGAGGATTGACTGTTTTATTGTAAGAGGTTATTTCTTCTCAAGAGGTGCCAGCTCAAAATCATCTCCTCAAAGCCAAGTCCTAGGGCTCTGACCTAAGGATTGAGTGGGGGTCCTCAGCAGCTCTAGCAGGGGCAAGCTTTGATCCTCTTCCATGAAGGGACCATTTTTAGACTCTGGCCGCTGAAGCAAATGGTGATCCCTTTGGAAGCCCGTTTAGCCTTTATGCCTAGTCTAGAGTCGGGGCCTGGGGTAAGTGAAGTAGAAACAAGGGCAGGGAAGGGGCTACTCACACCTGGAGGAAAGTCATTGCCCGGGGAATCACCACTTGCTCATTACGGGAGCCCTGAAGAGGTTGCTACTTTTGTTCTACTTCACAGCTCAATCGCAGTTGAGTTCACCGAGGATTCCTTAATTAATGTGTGGAAGGTTCTTTGAAGATAAAAGATATGTGGGTGGAGGGAGTTGGTGAGGGCTAAGGAACAGGTTTATTTTAAATACACTCTCTTTTCCCCCAGAGGGGTTAACTTGTCTACCACTGATGTGTTCCGGTTCAGAAGCCGGTTCTGGATTTTAGAAAATGTTTTCAAAGGAGTGCAACAAAACTGTATCGTTTGTGCCTTCAAGCCGAAGGGATTAAAGCCGCTGTTTGGGAGTCCTGTGTTATGCCCTAAAAATGAGTCTAATCAACTGGAATTTACATTGAGTAGCCAAAGGCTAAAACAAGCGAATGCTTCTGGTTTTATCCTGTGGAGGCTCCAATGGGGCTTGGTTTTTTTTTTGTTTATTTGTTTTGTTTTGTTTTGTTCTGTTCTGTTTTGTTTTGTTTTTTAACATGGCAACACAGTATTTAGTGAGTCACTTTTTAAAAAAAAAATGCCCTCGACAATGTCACTCTTCTTTTTGGGGGTCTCAGTTTTCCCATCTCCAATGTGGAGATAATCAGCTTAATTCCTGATGTTACAGTGAGATAAATTTGATTGGTGGATATCTGTAAAGCTTTTGGAACTCCACAAAGAACCATTTACGACATCCTTTTTCTTTTAAAAAAATTTTTCCATTTATTAAAATTTTTAAATTAAATTATGTTTCCACTTCTGTGTTTTTTTCCTGTCACCCACATATCCCAACTTATCCCTTGCCCCTCTCTACCCCAGAGAGCCAATCTCCTCAAGAACAGAAATGAGAAAATAAAAACATGTCAGCAAAACCAACCAATACCCTAAAAAGGTCTGGCTTCCTCTGCAAAGCCCTATATTCACAGTCCTCTCTTCCTGCAAAGGATGGAGGGAGGTCAGGTAATTCTTATTCATGGGCCGTCTCAAGGAAAGCTCATCTTATAGTCCCAGGCATATTTTCAGTCTCAGATACACATACTGGGGTTTATTACCCAGATTATGACATATTGTGGGATGGACATCCATCAATATGTCATAATCTGAGTAATAACCATTCTTCATTCATTTGGTCTTTCCTACGTGGATGATCAGAATAAACTCTTTTCAGTGGTTATGGCTCTCTTTCAGGAGCCTCTTCCATATTCCACAGCTTGAGGTAACTAGCACGATGTCATCTGCAAACAGGACCATCTAGAGGACCACCATTATCATCCACAGGGAATCCTTCTTCAATTTAAAATCTCCACTGGATCTCCTCCATCAGAGACATAAACATCTTCAGTGAGTTTAGGAGTGTAGGGTCATCTGGCAAGGTTATTCCTGCTACAAAGGTTTCAAAAAATCTGGAAAGGTCTCAAGAGACCTGAAATTTCTTTAACAGGGGACATTGGCTTTTCATTCCCAACAATAAATAATGCTTAGAGTTCAAGGATCCTTGGGAGAAATAAGTTTGACTGAAATTCATATTAAAGTGTAAATGATTGATAGAGAATCCTTTCTTAAGACCTGGTTTAAATAGGGGAGAAAGAGGAGAAAAGCGAAGAGTACTAGAGATGGAAAAATGGAGTTAGAAGGAGAAGGCACACAGGGAAGGGGAAAGGGATCCAAAATGGCAGCTAATTTTGCCTAATAGGTTCTAGAATGGACTTCTATCCCTGCCCAGTAGTTTTCTCTTTCATGATACCAGCCTACAAAAGAGAGTATGAATGCAGTATTATGAGCTAAATCAGTCTTTCCAGTTTTAATTCTGCAGAAGGTAGATGCTCCAAACCAGGGAAAATGTCACTAGCACTATCTGCTCATTCAAAAGACTCCATTTTCATTTGAATTAGATCAGAATCTGTATTTCTTTCCTAGAGTAACTCTGAAAATGCTATATGGTCTCAAAGCAACCTGGTGATTACATCTGCTTGGGTTCATCTCTTGACTATAAACTGTTGTATGCTCCAAAATGTTGGGACACAATTTCAGGGAGCCCAGCTCACTGACTGCACGTCTCTCCCTCTCTAAGTGCTCATTTTTCCCCCCTGCCCTTAGCTGGAAGTAATTACTCTCTGAACATGATTAAGGTCCTAGGCAGACACTTAAATGCTTGGTGTATCTTTATTCATATATCTGCTAATGTCCAGGCCCTTGTGCAAAATTTAACACCCATAAATCTGGGACAGCTCTGGAGGATTTAGATTCAATAAATGAAAATATTTTTTGACAGCTCGGATCAGAAACAATCCTGTTCCTACATGCTCCATGTAATTTGAAAAGAAGCAGTGCTAGTTTTCTCCTACAAGATGCCTGACATATCTTGCTGCTGGAATATGGCAGAAAGGCGGTAATTACTGTATTTAATTCTGTATTTAAATTCCTGACCTAGGGAATGGAGACAAAAGGGCAGAATGCCCTTTTCCTGGGTTTTACCAAATCATAGGCAAGAAACCCAAACAGGAAAAAAAAATGTGGTTCCCAAATAGTCAGTTAAGGTATTTGGTATATTTGATACATATTCTTTTAAAATGTTTTTACCCATTAAGTAGTCTTATATTGACAAATTCTAAAGGATTATTTAATGTGTACCTGTTGGCATGTTGCTTTATTAATTTTTTTTTATTTTTAGAGCTTATTTGTATTAGAGTGTTTATATTACATTTAATATATTTATATATGTATTACATATTTATTATCAGTTTTCCTCTATGTGTGTGCTATAATTACATATGTGGAATGGAATTCTCCCATAATTAGTATAGACGCTCCCTTAACAAAGGTTATGGGGCAACTAGGTGGTGCAGTGAGCTTGGAACTGGGAAGACATCTTCATGAGTTTAAATATGGCCTCTGACATCTATTAGCTGTGCGACCTTGGACAAGTCACTTCACCCTATTTGTCTCAATTCCTCATCTACAAAACGAGCTGGAGAAGGAAATGACAAATCACTCCAGTATCTTTGTCAAGAAAACCCTAAATGGGATCATAAAGAGTTGAACACAACTGAAATGACTGAACAACAAACATCAACAATAACAAAGGTTATGCTACCATATGTGACTTAATGGATAGAGGGCTGGACTTAGAGTCAAGAAGACCTGGGTTCAAATACTGTAAGTCATTTAACCTCTCTGAGTGTATCTCCTCCTCTTGAATAATAACAGCTAACATTTATATGGTGCTTTAAGGTTTGAAAGTGATTTACATATATTATCTCATTTGATTCTCACAATAACTCTGTGAAGTAACCCCATTTTACAATGAGGTAACCAAGGCAGAGAGTAGTTATATGACCTCAACAATGTTACACAGCTATTAAGTGTCTGACATAAGACTTAAATTCAGGTCTTCCTAACTGTCAGTCTAGCACTCTATCTATTATATTACCTCAGGAGTCAGACTGAATGTTCTCTAAGTTCCCTTCTAGCTCCAAATCCATGAACTACATGGTATCTCTGTCTTTTGAAGTTCCTGGCAGCTAAGTGGCAAAGGAAATATTTATCCTAGCTCAACTTCTCATCTGTAAGATGGGCGAGTTTGTTGTAAGGATCAAACTAAAGCATTTTGCAAACCATGCTGTGATATATAAATTTTTTTTCAAGGTTCAATGACACCTCCTCCCTGAAGTCTTCATTAACCCATCCTTCCTGCCAACTAGAAGTGATCTATCTCATCTCAAATTTTTCAGAGCATGCTTCTTTTTTGTCCTTCATCTTTTTCTGTTTTTAGTGGTATTTTCAGTATTAGTATAAAGGTGGTCAAGTCCAAAGACATTGCTCATAATCAGTGCTGACAATGACATGAATAACAGCATCAAGAAACCCTGGACATACATGTATAGGGAGCTGATGCAAATATGTAAGACCAAGAACCATTTTCCAATAGCTGGATGGTTAGAGGTTATGAACAGACAGTTTTCAAAGAATGAAAGATGCAGACGGAGACATGCATTTTAGGATGGGACCAATGTATAAACATTTTTATATGTTTTTGTGACATTTATGTATAGACATAAATAATTATATTTGTTATAAACTTTCATTTTTCTCAATGGTTTGGAGTGGTGAAGAGAAAAGTGTTAGCAAAAATGATGCAAAAAGAAAGAGGAAAAAGGAAAAAAGGTCACTGAAGTATTTAAAAAAAAATGAACCAAAAGATGTTCAGAAGGAAGAGCAGACAAGCAGGGCAACTTTAAAAGTAACATACTGAATTTATTATATACTTCAAAAAATCCTCAAACTGTACAGAATAGAAATCTGCAGTTTCATATACAAATCCCTTTTTTCTATTCTATATGGTATATGGAAATGTCTGTTCAGTCTGTTAAAGTTTGGGAATTTTATTTAGTCATTAAAAAAAAAAAAAGACCAGAACACAGCACAATCCATCTCTGAAAGTGATTGACTCTGGATTTCTGAGGAATATGGGCTTTGTTAGGAAGCATAACATGGAAGATTGTGTGTTCAAGGAAGATTAGCCCCTCTGGTATGAGGGCTTGCTCAGACTTTTTCAGAGTTGCTCATCCACCTTTGGGGTCCACCTGCCACCCAGCTCTCACCTGTGGCTCCAAGATGCTGTAGCATGTGCAGCAGCCACACCCACATAAAACCATCTCAGCAGATGGGCCAAACCAGGGTGAGGGTAACGGACAGACCTCTCACTCATTGGTGAGTTAAGGGAATGTCTACCCTAAGCATGTGAAGACTTCCCTCAGAGGAGTAGGCAGATGAGAACAGTTTGTTCCAATGGCTATGAAGGCGCCTGTGGAACAGTTAGAGCTTGGTCAGGCATCAAAGATGCCAGGGTCAATGACTACATCCCAGACCATCACCAGTCACCTTACTTTTGTCTTGCCACTGGACTTTGATGACCCTGGAAGAGAGAGTGAGGCGGATGACTTTGTGCAACCCTGCCTCGCTTAAATCCAATTCACATGCAAGTCAAGACCTCACCCCATGATGTCATTGGTCCTCTTTGAAAATGAAGGATGAACAACAGCAGCATGGAAGAACTGAAGAATATGCACATACTTCATACAGATCAGATAAACTTTCAAAGAGGAACCTAGGGTAGCGGGGCTCAATTCTATTAACTCTTGGATTCTTGAAGGAGATGCTTGATTGTTGGGACCTTGGCTGGAAAGCCTGAGAAGATTCCAGTGCTAGTCCTCAATATCTGGACTTAACCCACAGGGTGGAGAGACAGACCAGTGAGTCAATCAATTAGCAAACATGTATATGCCAGGCAGAAGCAGTTGTGTCCTGTTGGAAAGAGAGCTGGTTTTGAAGGCAGGAAACCCAAGGTTCCAGACATCTCTGATACATATTGTCTAATGACCATGCAAATCATTTAACCTCTCACAGCTCTAGGGAACCAGGCAACTCTCTATAGATTGCAGAGGAATCAAAGCAAGTGAACAAGCATTTATTAAACGCTTACTACATACACGTCAGGCACTGTGCTGACCTGCACTGATGAAGGGAGATGTGGCCTGAACTGGTACAGGGAGTTTCTTCATCTGTGGATTCTCTTTATCAACAAAATCATGGGTCTGGTCCCAATTCTTATGTGCTAGGCACTGGGGATACCACTCATGCTCTGATTACTTCCCAAGTGTATTTGTGAAACACAGAACCCATCTTTCAATGCCCTAAGTGTGGGGCCCCCGTAGAAAAAGCCAGTATGTGCCTGACTCTTCTGAGGATAGCCCACCTCAAGTCTTGATGTCTTTTTCTTCCTCTCCTTGTATAACTATTTCTCTGACATGTCTCTTTTCATATGTGACATTTTTAATATGATGAAAGTCAACATAGTAACAAAGCAACTGCTCCCAGCAAGGTCACCCAAGGAGAACCAACCTTGTCCTTCTGGGCATGGAGAACAATATTCATGTATTCTGAAATCCCTGAGTTTCAATGATGTTAAAAAAACAAAACACCAAAACACCAAAATCCTTGTGTGTGTGCATTCACGCGCACACACACACACAAATAGTGCTAAACTAGTCTTATGGTCTGTTTCCAAATACGGAGTCATATTTATAGGCTCATAACCTTACGGCTAGAAGCGACCTTTCATGACTTATCGTAAGAAGGTCATAGAGATAGAAGTAGAAAGGACGATAGAGGCTATTTAGTTTAACTCATCCATTTCACAGATGTGCCTGTGTCCTGTTCATGTGAAAAAATCTTTTCCTTCCTTACAGAATTAAATAGGAGAGAAGGGACAGGGTCATTGTTCATTGTCAGGAATTGAGTTAGGGTTCTGTGGGCCAGGTCAGGGTTCTCTTGCTTGAATTAGAATTCAGCCCTGATTCCCAAGGCAAGTTTCTCAGCTTTGGGGAATATCTGTTCCATGTTGTACATACTGTCAGACTTGGTGGATTCGTTGGCTCCTTCCACTGAACCAATTAAAACAAAATCTTTGTTACCAGGCATGGCTCAATGGGTAGGGGAAGAAGAATGAACACATTTGGAAATAAAGATAGATGAAAAATAAAAAAATATACAAATATTGTATAAAACAAATATTATATGAAATATAGAAATATAATAAAATAGAAATTTTAAAAAATAAAATTATCTGGCCCAGTGAGCCTTGCCACTAAACTAGTGGGCTGTGCCAGGAGATTATCAGGTAGGGCTTTAGTAGATTTAGTGAAATCCTGCTTTACCAAACTGACACGAACCAGGTTTGTGTGAAACTTAGAGTTTCTCAATAATCAATCTGTAGACTCTTAGGATTTAGACCTGGAAGGGACCTTAGAGGCCATCATTACATTGGAAAGATACGGAAATTAAGGCTCAGAGAGAGAAAGTTAGATCTGCTAAAGGTCACCTAGGAACCAAGGCACTCAGTTCCTTCATCTATTACATGAATGGGTTAAACTACATCATTTAAGGTCCCTTCCAGCTCTTAAGTCAATGACTCTGCAACCCTAAATGGAGAATCATGGCAATAGTATGAAAAGAAGAAAAACAGGAAATTAGCATTCATTAAGTGCCTACTATGTGCCAGGCACTGTGCTAAGTGCTTTACAAATATTATCTCATTTGATCTTCACAACAACACTAAGGTAGGTGCTATTATTATCCCCATTTTATAGATGAGGAAACTGAGGCAAAGAGAGGTTAAGTGACTTGCCTAGGGTCACACAACTAGTAAGTATTCGAGGCTGGATTTGAATTTAAGTCTTCCCGACTCCAGATCTATCACTATATCCAGAGTACAGCTTGGTTTCATGAAAGATATAAAGTGTTAGAAGAGCTTTAGAGGAACGTATGGTGGTGAGAGGCCAATGCCATTGTTTTGATTTTTTTTTGACAAAAAAAAAAAAAAAGCCATATTCCCAAAATGGCAGCAAAGGTATTACAAGTAAATGCACATTTATAAATAATCCCAGGGAGTGAGATAAGTGGGTGCCAGCTACTCTTATCATCTAGGACCAAGACACAAGAATCTGAGTCATTAATAAAGTCATTGACCCATGGCCTTTGTCACTCTTCATCTGTCCCATTGAGCAGCTACCTTGTGTACTGATTCACAGGTAAGACCTTTTGACAAAGAGATTAAATTGTCTTCTGCCTTTAGCCTGCTCTCAGTCATCCTAGTAGGTGGGGCACTGTGGATGCTGAACAATGACTTAGAAGTCCAAAGGATGTCTGACTGTTTGACTTCCACCTGAGGCTACAAGCCTAAATTAAACGAGGCAGAGGAAAGAAAATGTAAAGTAAATACATTCCTTCAGAATGTTGATACTATGAAAGGATGTGTCATTTCTACATAAGTGGAAAGGATGATGGGACTGCTGAACAGTGATTCAATTCATTTCAGCCAACATTTTTAAAAATATTTTTTATGAACTTGACAGTCATTAACAAACATAATTATTTCCATATACAAAGGATAAAAACAGGATTACATATGAAATCATGAATCTCCCATGTACAACTTTTGCTTTTTTCAAGTATGTATCATACTTAACGTGGAAATGCCAATGTTGCCCTTATTCCTGTGTGCCCCTAGAGTAAACATTTACCAATGAGCTTTAAGACATATAAGATTTAGATTATTGAGTCCCTGCACATAAAGCATATCATCTACTAATAGGATAAGATAAATACATAAATAACCATAACAAAAATTATATGTACATCTGCTTAAAAGAAGAGTAAGCCTTTCTGAAGGAGGTAGAATATAAGTTAGACCTTAAATAACAGGTAGGAATTAAATAGATTGCAATTAAAAAATTATTTATAGGACTAGTCTCAATATATGTTCAATTACAATGATACAGTGCTCTCCGTGTAGCAGGCCTTCAAACTATGCTTTTCAATCTGCCTATTTTATTGTCATTGCACAATGGGGAAACCTAGAATGTGACAAGAACATCACTAACTCCAATGTCTCTGGCCTTTTGGAAGCCTTTCTGGAAGCCTATGAAAAGACACAGGTCAGGCACCCACCATGACTGACTTCTAAGTGTCTCATCAATAATGCTACTATCTTTATTCCTTGGCTTTGACATCTCACACTGGCCTGGGGGTTCTCTTGACCCTGCCTCAAATAAATCACTGTACTACTACTCATTTGGTCACATGGAGTAAAAAGAGAAGCCAGAAGACACAGCATATGTTAGGGGAGGGTGTAGGGTGGAGAGAAGTTGTAGGGGAATGGAGTCCACGTCATATGTCTGTGAGGTTTCTAGGATTGATGGTCAAGGCCAGACCTATGCATGCATAGAATGGTTGCAACTTAAGAAGGACTGAAAGATAGGCCTGACCAAAAATATCCTCTCATCAACCTGCTGTGGCAGATGCTTAAATGACTCACCTCTATACTCAGTCTTTTGAATTAAAGCATTGGTCTCGAAAAGACTCTTGTTAAAATGAGAACATTTACTTCGGAGGAAGAATCCATAATCCTTTTAGTCATCAACAGATTAAAATGGAATATTTTATCAGTCAACAAGAACCAACAAACATTTAAGAACCTCCTACTATGTGCCAGACACTGTGCTAAGTGCTGAGGATAAAAAGAAAAGCAAAAAAAATAAATAAATTCCTGCTCTCAAGGAGCTCGCAGTCTAATGGATTAAAATTTCAGATTAACTCACTTTTATCTAGCAAAAAGTGGTTGCTTTTGAAAGGTAGTAGGGTATAGGATCAAATAGGAGATAAGGGCTGTTCAGCCCTTAGATCGAGGATAGAAGAGTGGGAAGGCAATTTGAGCGTTCTAGGTACCTGGTGTTAGAAAAGGGAGGAGGTAAGAACTGTATTAAAGTCAAAATTTGCCTGCTTAATAATATCTCTGTAGGTCCTGCTGATGCTAATTTGATGATATTCACCCCAACACAGCAAATGACAATTAGTATCCGAAAAAATATTAACAGTCTAGAATGAAGAATTGAATTTCATAGGTGTTACCCATGACCTGGAACCTCCCAAGACTAAAGGCTCACATGAACCAGGACCAATCCTAGAAACTCTACCATAAGGTCAATTTTTCTCCTTGTTGCCATGTGTTGCCACATATCCCCGTCCCACCCTCTCCACCCTCTGACAAAATTAGAATGCAAGTACACATTGCTGTGCTCTAGCCTGTTTTCTGCAGGTGGGAAGGAGGTCTAAGCCAGAAAGACATTACTTTTATAGACCACAGGGAAGGGTGGCTAATTCTCAGGGGAGCAATCATAAAGAATTTCTGGCATCCAATCAGCAAAGGTGCCAATTAGCATGGCCACATTCCATGGGGAATTTCCTTCAGTAACTTCTAAACATGTCCTTTAATCCTATGTCCTTTAATCACACCAAATTGATCAGGGAACTCTTCGAATTGATATGTCACGTTTGTCCACTTGATCACACTGCCCCTTCCTCCCACCCACTTTCCTTAAATAGAGATAAATATAAAGTCCTACCCTTGAGTTCAAAGAATCAGCCTACTAATTATGAAATGAGGAAGGTATGACCAGGCAAAAACTTAGGTAATAAAATATGAGGCTTTCAGGGGATCACAATTTCAGTCTAAGTCAACCATGTAACCAAAAAAATTTGTCAAAAAAGCTAAAAGTTTGTCAAAAAAAAGACCATTTAGGCTACTTAAAGAGAGCTAAATATTGAGGACAAGGGAAACTGACAGCTCTGACTATATTCTGCCCTGGTTAGATCACATCTGTAATAATATGTTCAGTTTTGGGCACGACATTTATTGATAAATCAGAGCACATTCAGAGATGAGCAAGGAAGATGGTGAAGGTATCAGAGACCACTCCATAAACATATTAGATGAAGGACCAGATATCAATCCATGAAAGCTGAAGAAATTGGGCATGTGTAGCCTAGAGCTATTTCAAGGTGGAAGGATGATAATAGTATGGATTTCATAAATAATAATAACAACATGGAAAAGTTCAAGAGACTTTAGTCTACCTCCAAATAGTTGATGGGCTATCAGAAGAATGATTTGCTTTGTTTGATCTCAGAAGAAGGAGCAATGAGTTAAGGTGGTAGGGGGCCCAATGTTTTGGCCCAAAGCCAAACACAAGACAAAACAAAAACCCTTTCTAACCATTAGAGCTTTCAAAAAAAAAAAAAGGCTCTGAGAAGAACCAAGAGAACAATTTGTACAAGGACAACAACATTGTAAAAACAAACAACTTTGAAAGATTTAAGAATACTGATTGATGTAATTCCTGGAGAGAAATATTATATTGCTCTGAAAACCTTAATTATTAATATCCTTAGAACCTAGCTTTATGTGGCTAGAAATTGTCTAACCCAAAAACTTACAGAGGAGGTCAGGTTGACCTCAGATGCTCCAGGGAAATAGTATACAGAGAAAGCTTAAATCTTACCCAGGTCCTGGATCCACCCAATGCTTGTGTTTTGGGTTCCCCAAATTTGAATATTTATGCTTATTGACCTCTCTACAAAATGGCTTAACTTCTATTTGTGGGTCTATGTGCTAGTACTCTTATCTGAACCCTATGTAATGTAAACATAGAAACTGGACAGGGAGCCACACCTTCTTCCAGTTCTCTTCTCTGCCAAATGAACAAATAAATTTCTTTCTAAAACTATTTCAATTTGGGGGTTGTTCTCATGACTAACATCCAGAGGACTGAAATGAAGCATGCTACCTACCTCCTGGGCTCAAGGCGCAGAATGAATCATAGATTTTTGGGCATGGACAATGCAGGAATTTGTTTTGCTTGACTATGTGTATGTTACAAAGGTTTTGTTTTTCTTTTCTTTTCTTTTTTTCCTGATGGGGGAGATGGGAAGGAGACAAAATAAATTTTTGTTAAATAAAACAAAAGAAGAAATTAAATGAACCCCTCCCCCCTCCAAGAGCTGTAATTGGGAAGAGCTGCTATGGTATATAGTGGTATCTAGGTGATGCAAATAGAGCGCTGAACATGGAATCAGGAATACCTGAATTCAAATTTAGTTTCAGACATTTATTAGCCATTTATTAGCCCGGGCAAGTCACTTAAGCTCCATCTACCTCTTTTTCTTCATCCCAAAAATGGAAGTGATAATAATAGCACCTACCTCTCAAGTTTGTTATAAGCATAAAATAAGATATTTGGAAAGTGCTTTGCAAACTTTATTACAAAATTCTTCTTATTGTTGTTGTTGTTATTCTTATTAATTAGTGGAGCAGGCCTGAAGTCAGGAAGACAAGTTCAAATTCTACCTCAGACACTTATTAGCTGTGTGACCCTGGGCAAATAATTTGTTTGCCTCAGTTTCCTCAACTGTAAAATTTGAATAATAATTACCCCTATCTCCTAGGATTGTTGTGAGGATCAAATGAGATGATTGTAAAGCATTTAGCACATAGCCTGGCACTTAATAAGCCTTACGTAAAAGTTAGCTATCATCACCATCATCATCATCATCATCATCATCATCATCAGTGAGTTTTCCTTCACTAGAAATCTTCAAGCAAAAGCTGTAACACTTGTCTTTGAGGTCATAGAGAAGCCTCCTGTTTAGATACATAAGGGACTGATTATCTTTGATGTTCTTTTCCATTCTAAGATTCTGTATGAGAAGACTCTATCCTTGCAAGATACATCTATTCTAAGGAAGAAGCCTCTTCTGTCACTCATTATGACCATGGCAAGTCACCTGACATCTATAACTCACAGTGCAAAAATAAAAGCAACTTACCATTATAGATGCTTATTAGGGTTGACAGTGCACTCGTATTCATCAATGCATGCAATCTAACTATTGACTATTCAGCAATAAAAACATCAACCTTTCTAGGAACCAACCACCAACCTAATTCCTAAAGATCTCAGTAAGCATGTCTCATACCAGTATTCAAAACAAGTTTCCCTCTCTGGTCACCTGGAGGCTGTGTGTCTTTCCAAGGGAAGTCTTTGTCAATCAGCATTGTACTCAAGTGAACCCAGGATACTTGAATTTTCAAGTGTGGCAAACCCAGGATTCTATCCTAGTTATAATTCAGGAGTAAGCTGATGGTTGAGACCTTTGGTAGGTTTTTATGATTCTACCCATGGGCTCTTACAAATTACATTTAAGTTCTGCTTGGTGATTGATTATCTAAGCTTATGATGAAGGAAAACTATCAATCAAAGCTAATATCATTAACAAATGTTTATCAATTATTTACAACATCCAGGAAACTCATCATTAATAGTTGCTTACGAGATTTGGGGGATACACATCATTAGTGATTGTTTGCCAAATTTGGAGGACACACATATCATTGCCAAACTATAATTGTAAGTTCTCACCTTACTATAGAAAAACAGATTGCATAACTACTTAGTCACAAAATGGACTTCTAAAACAAAAAGGAGTTGCTCGATCTAAGTTAACACACTTATTTCCTCCTCTATAAGAGGAAGAAGAAGAAATCTAGCTCTACATTTATGACCTTAGAATTCTATAAATCCATTCCAGAGGAGGTCTGAGTGCAGGGTTTTAAACAAAGAAAAAAAAGAATATTTTTAATCTAAATCACCTACTAATGAGATGGAAAACAAGGGTTGGTTATTTTTTTATACAAACCTGCCCCTTTGGGGTTTTCAGATATTCCTTGACTTGTTATCTCAAGAACTAGGATGTAGGGATCAAAGCCCTTACAAACACTTTGATCTCTAGTGAATTTTAACAACCAGCTCTGATAACATCTAGAGAAGGACTACCAGAATTGTGAAGAGTTTTGAGTCATGCCTTATGCGGATGGGTTGAAGGAACTCAAGATGCTTAGCCTGGAGAAGACTCAGGCCAAGCATGATAACTGTCTTTAAGGGCTTGAAAAGTCATCCCGTGAAAGAGGTTTAAATTTGTCTGACTCAGCCCCAGCATAGGAGGAATATAATGGTTGGAAGCTGAAAAGAGACAGATTTGGGCTTGATATAAAGAAAAATTTACTGAAAATTAAAACTATCCAAAAATGGAATGGGCTGCCTCAGGATTTAGGGAGGCCACCTCCGGTGAAGGTCTTTAAGCAAGGGTTGGTTGATTACTAATCATTTATGTACATCCATGTATTTGTATGTTGTAGTAGGGATTCTTTTTCAAATATAGGTCAGACTAGGATGCTGAAGTCCTGTGATGCTGTGTCCATTTCTCCATCATCTAGGTTTGCATTTGCATTAGAACAAATCTGTGCAAAGAAGTTAATCATCCATGAAATACTTATTGAGCCATTTGCATAGCACTGTGCTAGCTGTTGTGGGAAGTGGAAAGACTACAAGGTTTGATCCTCTATGTAGCTGCATAACCCTGGAACTGGAAGCCCCAGCACATAGACCTTTTAGGGGTGAGGGTAGGGTCAGGTGTAGGAGCTAAGCAATACCTTGGATGGTACTTTCCTGAGGGCACTGCATCTCATTTCAATAATTTTCTATTTCTTTTTTAAATTAAATTTTACTTTTTTTAATGAACACTGGAAATTTTTAAAAAGGAAACAAAATCCTTGTAATGAATATTCAGTCAAGCAAAACAAATCCCTGCATTAGCCATGTCCCTGCCTCTCTGAACTATCTTGTATTCATTTTGTTTGTAATCCTGTATATACTTACATGGGCAACTAGGTGGCACAGTGGATTGAGCACTGGGTTCGCAGTCAGGAAGACTCATCTCCCTGAATATAAATTTAGCCTCAGACACTTCCTAGCTGTGTGACCCTGGGCAAGTCACTTAACCCAGTTTGCCTCAGTTCCCTCATCTGTAAAATGAGCTGGAGAAGGAAATGACAAACCACTCCAGTATCTTTGCCAAAAAAATTACAAATTGGGTCATGAAGAGTAGGACACAATTGAAATGACTGACAACAACAAAGATATACTTACTCATGCATGTTTTGTCTCCATCAACAAAACATAAGCTCCGTGACAGCAGCCTTTCTTGTCTTTGTATCTCCAGAGTCTAGCATAGTGCCTGGCACATAGTAGGCACTTCATAAATGTTTGTTGATTGAGTGACTGAGAACTGTCTTGATTTGCACCTTGAGTCTATCACCTCTCTCAGGGGGTGGGTAGCATGCTTCATTCATCATCATTCCTCTGGAATTGTGATCGATCTTTACACTGATCAGAGTTCTTAAGTCCTGAGTTCTTTTGAAAGATTCTATAAAGGAATGTTTCTCTGCTCAAGTCTAGTTTGAATTGAGATTCAGGGCAAGAGAGGAAAGGAGAAAAGTGGCTAGCTGGGTGGGGTTGTAGAGTCAGAGAAGGGAAGAATGAGTATGCCTTTCCATTAGCTGTCCTAAAAGGAAAAAGGAAAGGAAAATGTTTGGACTTACAGGGAAATTAGAATAACCCCAGTTAGAGATGAGACAAAGGCTCTCTTTCTTAGGATCAGAAGCTTTAGGATGGAAAAGCAATCCAGGTATCTTGGGGGAGAAAGAAGATGTTAGTATGGGAAGATGAGCTGCCTTTGGGTCAATGGGCTTGGGGTAGGTAGTAGTATAACCAGCTAGGTCCTGGATAGAACTCCAAGGCTCTGTGTGCAGACACAGAGGGGCCACTTCTCTGGCTCGGGTGGGCGGAGTGGGGTGCTTTTCCCTGAACCTGGTAAGGAGTCACAAAACACAGCTGGGCCATCTGATAACTGGTGGGGATTTTTTGCAAAACCAATTGTGTGAAGGGTTGGGGAGGCTTTTTGCCCTGGAAGGTTTTAGTTATCTGATTCACTCACCCATGACTTATTTAGAAATCTAAAAGAGACTAAAGGTAGAAACCACCCCACCCTGGAAGAAGTGTCACAGTATTCGAGATTGAACAACCCTCTGAAGCTGCTGAGGCCTTTTCTGGGAACCACCAACACCTTTCAGGCTTATTGCGTGCCATGTCTCCAGGGTTCGTCCCTTTTTTGGATCGTTGAATCTGGATCTGTTCCCACAGATGCAGTCACACTAACGCCTTTGTTTTCCAACCTACTCTACAGTTGAAACGCTTGGCTCCTAGGCTGCCCAGTAAGAAAACTGGATTTCCCCCCAGCTAACTTAGATGGCTTAACTTTCCCTTTTGTTCCAGGGTCTGGGTCTAATCTAGAAGATGAAAATAGAAGAATCCTAACAATATAGAATCTTCAGCTCTGGGGAAAGACAGTAGCCCCTGTTTTGGAATAATAACTTTGCTTTGGCCTGAGTCCAGGGAATCTGTGGTCAGGTGAATCTGAGTTCTAATGTAGAATTCCGGTGCCCAGTGGCAATTAAGCCCTGCCTTAGTTTCCTTGTTCTGAAAACCCTTTTCTCAGAGAGGCAGAGGGGAGGGAGGTCAGGATTGGTGTGTTTGTGTTTGAACTGCTGTGAATGGTGAACCTCAGGGTCTGGATCAAAGAGGGTCTCAGCAGCAGCCTCAGGTGAATACTGGAATAGGGGCCAGTAGATGGAAGGCAACTCTCTGGGGTTCCAATTCAAGTTCCACCATTGATGAACCATATTTTACTGGAAGAGTCATTTTAATCTCCCCGTGCCTGTTGCTCTGGCTGCAAAAAGAAGATAACAAGCATTCCTCCTAGGGGTGTTGAGAGGACTAATTAGATATGCAATATGCCAAGGATCCCCTTGGAGAGAGAAACTATGGGATGACAAGGTACTATGATAGGTACCTGCTTGGCAATGACATCTTTACTAGGTCCATAACCCCCACTGGTTAGAGCCACATTAGAAAGGTAGTATATTTTTCATTCTAATATATTTCTGATCTCCATTATAGGCAGCAGTGTGCTGGTGAATATTTAACAACTGGCTCTCTGCTTCTCTCTAGGGAAATGCATGTTAGGAACACTTTTTTGTTTTTGTTTTTGTTTTTGTTTGTTTGTTTTTGGAGGCAATTGGGGTTAGATGACTTGCCCAAGGTCACACAGCTAGTAAGTGTCTGATTCTGGTTATGAACTCAAGTCCTCCTGATCCCAGAGTCGGTGTTCTAACAACTGCACCACCTAACTGCCCCCTAGAAACGTTTTAAAATTTAATCTGCATTATTAACATTTTCTCCATCACTCTCTTAAGTCTAGACAATCAACAGAACAATAAATAAATCAAGCCCTGGTTTGTAACATTTTTTTCCAATTTCCAAAGTGTAATGCTTACACCAAAAATGTAACAAGCAGCTTTCCTGAGTCAGTAGGATCTGGCTCTAACACACTCCAGATTAGAGGTATAGTGGCTAGGGGAGTATCTTCAGAGTCAGAGAGACACAGGTTCCAATCTTGCCTCTGGCACATCTTGACTGTGACAATTCTCTAAGACTAATCCTCTAAGTTGCAAAATGGGTGCTGATGCCTATCTGTAAAGGGAGGTTCCCCACCTTTGCCAATGAAATAAATGGTCCTCTTTGAGAATGAAGGCTGAACAACAACAACATAGGTCCAGTTAAAAAACAAAACAAAACAAAGCAAAACAAAACAGGGGGTCCATTAGATATCAAGGGACCCATGAACTCAGATGGGGAAAAAAAAATCACATCTTTCTTTTCATTATCCTCTAACTGAAATTTAGCCTTTCCTTCACTTATTGTCTCCCAGGTAGCAAATGACATTTATGCAGCCTTTTAGATTTGCAAAACAATTTACATGTATTATATTCTTTGAACCTCAGAGGAACTTTGTGAGGTATGGATAATTACATCCATTTTATAGATAAGGAAACTGAGGCTCAGAGGAATTAAGGGACTTGACTATGATCATAGAGCCTGGGCTAAAGGCAGAATTTGAATTCAGGTATTACTGAATCCAGATTCAGCTTTATATCCCCACTGCAAGACTGTCTCCATGTGAAATGACTTGTCCAAGAGGTAGAGCTAGAATCTGAACCCAGGTCTTCCTTCTCCAAGTTTAGCGTTTTTCTCACTGTATTACTGCTCGGCCCCTCCCTGGACTGTCTGTAACTAGGGCATGACATGAAGCCAGAGATGCTCAGCTTCCTGAATCCCACTCTGGGTAGGGACAGGTTTTCTAGGGAGGAGGCAGGGCATCTATTTGGTTCACAGATTTTCTTTGTGTTTCTCCCCCCCCCCCCCCCTTTATCATTCTTCCAGCCACAGGTCACAGCAATTTACTTTCCCAAAGATGAGTCTGATCCTGGTTAAATGACATTCCCAACACCCTATAACAACCTTTCAGAGTTTGAATTCCATACACTGAAATCAGATCTGAAGGCTCTATTGTGTGCCAGACACACCCAACCTGGACAATGGTCCAGTCCAAACCCCATACCACGTCCCTGCCCTTTGCCCTTTCTGTGCTATTAATAGCTTTATCCCATCAGGACTAAAAAAAAAAAACGATCAAAGGTGTCTCTTGATTTTTCATTTAGGACAGAGATCTCAGGTGTTAGATACAAGAGGAGACAGGTGGTGGACAGATGGACATCAAACACACAAAATCTCAAACTGCAGCTTGTCCCTGATAGGAAACCATCATTTTTTCTTGTTGTGCAGGTGAAGCTTTCAGACAACCACCAGAGGGTGCCCATATAGCTCTAAAGATGACAGCAACCTAAAGAATTAGAGAAGAAAGGGGAAAAAAAAAAACTCTTGTGGAAAAGGAAAAGATATATCTGTGTGTGTTTCTTTGTGTGTGTGTGTGTGTGTGTGTGTGTGTGTGTGTGTGTGTGTGTACCAATGGGAACCCTCACTAATAATTCATTTGGAATCCCAGTGGGGAAAGGGTGGTACAGGGAGCAAAAGGATTTGCCTGAATTTCTCCTAACTTATTACTATTATTATCTGACAATTTAATATAGTGTTTTTAGATTTACAAAAAGTGCTTTGCATACATTATCTCACTAGGACTTCACAAATTCTATGAGATAATTTCTACAGGTTTTATTATTCTCATTTTATAGATGAGGAGGCAGAGGCACTCGTCTAGTCACATAGTTTTTAAGTTCTACAGGTAGGATTGGAACTCAGGTCTTCCTAAGTTCAGTACTTCGTCTAATATGAAACCCTTAATTATTTATATCTGTGTATTTTGCATTGCGAATTATCCATGTTTTTTTTTTTTAAATCCCTGGCTTACCATACTTAAAAATTGCCTTCTTTTCCCTTTGCCTCTCATTTCCCACTGGGTTTGGAATCAGAGGGTTTGAATGACCATCTCTGCCATAACAATAACTGTGTGACCTTGGGTAGATCATTTTACACTGCACTGGTCAGGGGCCTCAGTTTGCTCTGCAAAATAATGAAATCGGACTAGATAGGCTTCAGCTCTAAATTTCTAGTCTTATGATCTGTGCAGGGGAAACACAAACTTTGTTTTGCTGTTGTTTGCTGTTCAGTCGTGTCAGACTCTTCATGACTCCATTTGGGATTTTCTTGGCAAAGATAGTGGAGTGGTTTACCATTTCCTTTTCCAGATGAGGAAACTCAGGCAAACAGGCTCAAGTCACACAGCTAGTAAGCATATGAGGCCAGATTTGAACTCAGGAAGATGAGTCTTCCTGACTCTATCCGCTGTGCCACCTAGTTGCCCTTATTTTAACATTAGTTTATGCCAGACATGTCTTGGATGGGTAAATTATTGCTACTATCCTTCATAACTATTTTGCACAGTGGTGTTCTACTGAGCCTAGCACCCTTGAGGTTCCCACATGCTATGCATGTGATTTCTGGACCTTGACTTGTGACCACTCATATCCTTTTTCCTAATGAGAATGAAATAGTCCCAATTCTCTTTGGGGTCCCTGATCTGCAGGGTACTCTATTCTCAGATGTGAATGTTCGGCTTCCAACTTTCCATCTCGGGCAGAATCTGATAATGAGTTTAATATCATTAGTCCCAAGCAAAATGCATTTTTTGACCATCACAACATTGCAAGAAGCAATTAGTTCCATGGGAATAATGTCCTAAACAGAACCCTAAGGAGATTGACACTCAGGGGAGTCAAGGCTGCTAGACCTGAAGTGCTGATTTGCGTTGGACAGCCGATTCAAGTCCCTGGAGACAGGCTGAATGACGTAGCTAATTGTGGGATCTTGAGATATTATAGTTGGATCCATCGTATCATTTTCAAGAATTGTACTGTATTTTATTTGGAGATCCTTGAAAACTCTGAGGAAGAAATAAAGGGGAGAGGATTGTCTGAAGAGACCAATATGAATATGCAGAGAACTTACCAACCAACTATTTGTTATTTTATTGGTTGTTTTCCCATGGGTTTTTCCCTCCATTTTAAAATTTCTTTCTAAGTATCATTTGTGCCTTTTGCTTTTACATCACATTTATTTCTGAATATACACTTCTTACCTGCCCTGCCTGATGAAGCTTCCCTTGTAAAAAAAAAAAAGATTTTAAAAGTATGTTTAGCAACACTAACCTGCACACTGATGGTATCTGATAGCATGTGCAGCATTTCACACCCATCATGCCCCACCTTTCCACCAAAAAGCTTCAGAGGTCTTGAGAGCAGAGATTGTTTTAAATCTCTTCATCCCCAGAACCTAGCCTAGTACTTTGCATAGAGTAGATGCTTAATAAATGTTCATTGTTTGGTTGGAGGGAATTTTATTTTCTTCTCTCCAGGGCTAAGTTTAGTCACTATAACTCACTATAATTTCATAATCATACCACAGCACACAGGTGCTCTGAAACTATTCTCCCAACCTCACTTGCATTGGCAGGTTAGCTCTCCAGAGCCTGACCCCTTCAAAGTTTAGAGGCACCCCTGAAGGAGAAGGGTTCCATCACCCATAAGCCCCCATCTGGTATGTTCTCCATCCCTACTCCCAATATCATCACCAGTTAATATTTCTCCAATATCAGTTGCCAGTTAGTATCTTCCCAATGTCAGTTAACCCACTGACATCTCTTTAATATTAATTGATCAATTAATATCAATTATTTTCTAGAAAGGGATATTTACTAAGAAGATATAGCAAGACTCAAAGTACATAAACCATCTGAAACCAAGACCTTGCTGTCATTTACCACCTTAGTGCCTGGGGACAATAAGCTCAAACTTAAAAGTGGTTATTTCAAACATTCCTCTCACCAAGTTCACTTCTAGGTATGATGGATGAGTCATTTCCTTGCTTGTAGGCAACGGTGTCTTGACTGGTGGGTTGATTCCCTGATGGGCAAGATCAAGGCAGATTGTTCCTCAGGGCTGCCCCACTTCCTCAATGGATTCAGATGCTTTGTAATGGACTCATTTGCTGGAGTCTTCTCAACTTTCAAAGTTCACAAGATCATCACTTGGTCCATTCTTTTCCAATACTCATTCACCTAAAGTCAGGAAAGAATAGGGACAATAGAGAGAGAAGAAATAGGAGTGCCATATATTCATGGCCCCATGGTGAACTGAGTGGGAAAGTGGATCACCTTCCAAGAGGCTTAGAGCATTTCTTCCTCCTCACTCAAAAGCACCAGGGAGTAAGAGAAAATTTTCTTCTGTTCTGGAATTTTATATACACATTCAGTTCCAGCTCAGCAATCAGAGCTTTTTCATCACTAGGAAGTAAACCAACAGAAACAGTCAAAGAATAACTGTGCTTGCAGGGAGGTGAAGGGCTGCCGCTCGATCACACATTTCCAGAAGCAAACTCGACCAAGCCACTACTCTGGTCCAGGCCCTCATTACCCAAAGTGAAATTGAACATTCAAAATTGACATGAAATAATGGGTAGAACATTGGACTAGAAGCCAGAAAAAATGGGGCTATTGTAATAGTCTTCTTGCTGGTTTCACTGCTATGTCTTTTCTCCTCCCATTTCATCCTCCATTCAGCTGTCTTCCTAAAGGGCAGGTCTAACCATATCATCATCCTCACTAAACCCCAGTGACTGCCCATCACCTCCATGATCCTCTTAAAAAAAAATGAAATCCTCTGACTTTTAGAGCCCTTCATAACCTGGTCCCCTACTTTTCCAGTCTTCTTATACCTTACTTCTCTCCACATAATCTATGATCCGTTGACACCAATCTCCTTGCTGTTCCTTGCACAAGACACTCTACCTCCCAACCCTATGCATTTTCATTGGTTATCCCACATGCTTGGAATTCTCTCCCTCTTCATCTCTGCCTCCAGAATTCCTTCAGGTCTCAGCTAAAACACTCTACATGAAGCTTTTCCCAGTCTTCTCTGAAATTCTCTCTCTCTCTCTGTATATATGTATGTATGTATGTATATATGTATACATACACGTTTGTGTATATATACATTTAATATGTATCTATGTATTATATATACATAGTTGTTTGCATGTTGTCTCCCCCATTGAAATATGAACTCCTTGAGGGCAGGGATTATTTTTGCCCTTCTTGGTATCCTAAGCACTTAGCACAGTGCCAGACACAGTAAGTGCTTAATAATTGCTTGTTGACTGACTGACTGGCTGACTGATTGATTCACTTCCCATAGGCTGATATCAGGCAGGCACACTATGCACGCTCCAAGAAATGGGCTCCCATTGGCCAAGCCTCCATTACAAACAAGAGGATTGTAGATTTAAAGCTACAGATGAGGTAACTGGTACACAAAGAGTTTAAGGACTTGACCAGAGTTATACATCTAGTAAGTATCCAAAACAGGATTTAAACCTAGGTTTTGCTGACCTCAAGTCCAATGCCCAACCCACTACTTCATGCTGCTTCTCAACATTCAATTTCATTTTAATTTTCTTTCAGTTTACATTGTTTTAGTCATTTTGTGTATTGTTCGCTGCTTCTACTTAACATCTTTTTACATCTGATGCCAATTTTTAAAAGATATGTGCAGAAGATGGAAATAAAGGCAGGTAAGAGAGGCAGATATGGTTTTTGTTTTTTTCTGTTGACTCTCAGTGAAACATTTCTGTCCCATTTTGGTGAGCAGGTAATAGTCAAATGCCTTAATACATTTACTTGAGAGAATAGCTAGTCTGCAATTCCATATTCCACTCCATCCCACAATATAATTCTATTTTCATTTCCTTGAATCACTTCTTGTAATTCAAATTGAATCAATAGATTTTACTGACCACTTGATATGTAAAGGGCACTTTGAGGGTGAAAATGACAATAGTCATTGCTCTTTTGTCATCTTTTGATTTATATTGGGTATCAAGATTTACTTCACGACTGGAATATAGTCTAGTCAGAGATGTGAGAAAGACCAGTGGCATTTTTTTTAATGGGGCTGGTCATTTTAAAAACTTTATCTGAAATCTTATATTAAGAAAATAGGCCTGTTTCTCTGTTAGCTAAGGGATGAGAGATAGAGAGATAAATCTTGGCAATGTAAAAATTAAAGATAACAACAAAAATCTATTTAAATAATAAGAATATTAGGCTAAATATCAGCCAAGTGAAATTAAATCATGATGTTTGATAGTAAGAAGTTTTTTTTAACCTCTTAGGGAATTGATCCATAGGAAAAGTCAATTTAGGTCCACATACAAGTAAAAAACAAAGCAAACCATAATTAATTTTGGTGGAGAGTTTTTTGAGAGAGAGAGAGAGAGGAAACATAAGAATGTTTGGCTCACCAATTTAAAAACTAAAACAAAGAAACATAAAGCTTTATTAAATAAATATAGCAAACACTGAAAGAGTTATATTTTTGTTTCAGATTACAGCTAGTAAATGAAGAGAAATTGAGGGGAGGGCAAAGAACAAGGCAAAGATGTCATGAGAAAGAGAGGGCAAAAAAAAAGAGGGAGGCAGGAAAGGAAAGGAGGAGAATAAAGGGGAAGGAGAGAAAGAGGTGAACAGGAGATTGAGAGTGAAAGCAAGGAAAAAGAAGGAGAAAGAAAGAGAAGGGCCGATGAAGAGAAAGTCAAAGAGATGGAGTAAGAGAAGAGAAAGGAACAAAGATTGATGAATATTGGTAAGAGAAAAGCCAACCTTTACTATTACCTATGCTTCATCTCCACAAAATCTCAACCTTTCTCATCCCTTACTGATCTCACACTCTCTCTCTCTCTCTCTCTCTCTCTCTCTCACACACACACACACACACACACATCTAAGCCCTTGTATGCTTCGTGATAGCTGGCCAAAAATTAATGCCTCGATGGGACCAATCTTCTCCCTCCTGCTAACAGCCAGCATCTTCTACCCAATCTACCCCTATCCTCTGTTACCACTTCCCATAACCAGTTTGCCACCATGTAGTCTCATTTCCTTTCTTTCCCTCCAATTATCAGCCAGCCAAGATCATCCATGCACAGGGATTGTGTCCATGAGAAGGGTCTAGCATTCCTACTAACTCCTACAGCATTTCTGACTCAGGTAGTCTAGAACTCCCCTTCGCCACCCACTGTTAATACCTTCCACCCTTCTTAAATCATTGTTCATACCATCTGCCCGAAATCTACAAGCAATTGTATGAACAGCTGTACTCCAGGCTCTGATAGTTTGTCAACAAGTGGAAACACCAAATTTAGGCATCACTAGATCACATATAGAATATAGGAAAGAACACTGGCTGATTAGTCATTATTCTAGAAGGTTCATGATAAAGCATTCTATGCACTTTCTGAAAGAGAGGCGATAGACTCGGGGTATAGGTTGACATGTTTATTTTTCAGACATGGCCAATGCAGGAATTTGTTTTACTTGACTATGCATAGTTGTTACAAGGGTTTTGTTTTTGTTTTTGTTTTTCCAATGTAAGGATAGGAAGAAGGGAAAATAAATCTTTGTTAATTTTTTTTAAAACTTTAATTTTAAAAATAAAGGATATTGGAGATCATCTAGTCTTTTCCTTTTATTTTACAAATGAGGAAACTGAGCCCCAGAGAGATTAAGTGACTTGGCCTAGATAGAACTAGGAATCAAATTCAGCTCTATGTCTTCCTAAGTCAAAGGGAACAGTGAGCTTCTCATGGGATTCTCTTTCAGATGTAACCTAAATGGTAAGTTGGATTTCTAGACTATTCATAGCAATCAGATTGAGTTCAATCATAGGGAACTTCTCTCTAATAACATTAGCATAGTTCGTGTTTGCCTCTGCCCAGATTTCCTCTCTGGGAACATCTAAATTTACCTTATTTCCTGGTTCTTCAGTTTACATAAAAGCAATTGAGGTTACCAGTATATTTTTAAAAATGTTATATTCCTACCTTTGGTCTTCACATCATTTCTGGGTGGGAAGCCTTCTTCCATAATCCAGATTGAACTCCTCAGTACATCTTGGATATAACAAAGAAAAAAAAAATAAGAATACAGAAGATGGTGACCACATCTGACAACATATATAATATTCTGCTCTAATAGTCCCACACCTCTATATTATGAAAAGGGAGGTATGCTATGTTTCATTATCAGCACTCCAGCATCATCATTGGTTTTCATTTACTTAGAAGTCTGCTTCCTTTTAGTGATTTTTATTTGTATTACTTTAGCAATTATGTATATTGTTCCTTTTGTGATGCTTACTTCACTTTGGATCAGTTCATGAAAATATTTCTGTTTCTCTGAAATTCTCATATTGATCAGTTCTTACTGCATAATACTATTCCATTATGTTCATATACAATTGAGTGGGATTTTTTTTTAGACATTACCCATTCCAATAAACATTTGACTATAAAGCATATAAAGACAGAAATGGAATTTGACTAAAATTTAGGGCAGTTAGATGGTACAGTGGATAGAACAGTGGGCTTGGAATCAGGAAGACTCACCTTCATGAGTTCAAATCCAGCCTCAGACACTTACTAGCTGTGTGACCCTGAGCAAGTGACTTAATCCTGTCTGCCTCAGTTTCCTCATCTGCAAAATAAGCTGGATAAGGAAATGGTAAACCACTCCAATATCTCTGCCAAGAAAACCTCAAATGAAGCCATGAAGAGTCAGACACAACTAAAAAATGACTAGACAACAACTAAATTTAGAGAAAAAGAATAGGGCCTTTCCCACCTCTCCTTTCAGATGAATTAATCTTGATCCTGAAAAAAACAAACTTATCACACCAATAGGGGAAATCTCAATAGCTAGATGGAGTTGGAAACTTCAGCATCATCTGTGTCTCCCTCATCATTGTGAAACACCACCCCTCAGGGAGAGAAGGGGACAGTGGAAAGAATGGTCTGGACCTCATAGTCTCCTGGGATTTGGAGTTCTTAAAATTATCTCTTGAAGCAAAGGAAATATTGCATGATTTGGGACTGGGGTGGGACTAAGAGGAGAGCCTTCAATAAAGAGATAGGACAAAAACACACAGAGAGAGGAGGGAGGTGTCAGGGGCCCCTCTCCCTACCATCCCCTCCAACATCACCACCCCATGGGGCAGCAGAATGACCAGGAAAACAGTGGTGGTAATAGCAGCGGTTCTCCTTCCTCAAACCCAATCCAGCAAGTGGATTTCAGAAAAACCTAGAAAGACTTACATGAACTGATGCTGAATGAAGTGAGCAGAACCAGGAGAACATTGTACACAGTAACAACAACATTGCGTGATGACCAACTTTGATAGACTTAGCTCTTCTCAGCAACACAAGGATCTAAGACAATTCCAAAAGACTCATGATGGAAAATGCTGTCCATATCCAAAGAAAGAACTATGGAGTCTGAATACAGATTGAAGCATATTATTTTCTCTTCTTTTCTTTATCATGGTTTTCCCTTTTTGTTCTGATTCTTCTTTCACAACATGACTAATGTGGAAATATGTTTAATATGATTGTACATGTATAGCCTATACCAGATTGCTTGCTGTCTTGGGAGGAGGGAGGGATGGAAGGAGAAAAAAAATTTGGTACTCAAAATCTTATAAAAGTAAATGTTGAAAACTATCTTTGCATGTAATTGGAAAAAAATAAAATGTTATTAAGTAGAAAAAAAAAAGCTCACTCCAACCATCATTAGAGAAGTGAAAACTCTCTATGTACGCATATGCGTGTGTGCATATGTGCACACACACGTATTCATCATGGGTTTTCTTGTTAGTCCTTCTAAAGTCACAAATCACATGCTATTTCCTTGCCTCAGGAGATGAGCAAAATCTCTTTGAATCCCAGATATCTATGTGGATGTTCATCCTCACCACCTTAGGGTTAAACTTACTTTATGTAGGAATTCCCCTCACTCACTGGCATGGCAGTGCCCAATCTGTACCCTCTCTTTTTACTGCACAACTAGACTATTGTAGTCTATTGTGTCTTAGCTTGCTCAGAAATTCTTCAACCATATTACCCAAAGACTGCTACCTTTGCCACTGTCAAAGTTGATTTTTAGTTTTCAGTTTTTATGATATTTTTATTTTCCCATATCTTCACTTCTGAATATATGCCTCTACCACCTGAGCCATCTCTTGTAATAATTTTTTTCCTAAAGGGAATATAAGGCAGTTTGGCAAAATCAAAGAATACATTAATTATCAAGTCTGACAGTATATGAGATGAGCTGCACCCATCATCTCTATACCTTACAAGAAAGGAGTGCAGTAAGAGCAACATCCAAATCCCTTCTCCTCCCACCCTCCTATGCAAGTTAGGCAAGTTTTTTCTTTAAAAATATTGAGACATTGTTTGAGACTTGGTTGGTTCAGGGGACTAAGGGCTCAGACTGTTGACAGCTCTTCCTCACTTCCTGAGTACAAAGCAGCTGGGAGGAGCTGGGAAGGCTCTCCAATGTTTGGCTGGTTGGTCTCCATGGGAGCTTTGTTCAGCTGGATTAACTCAAGGTGTCCTCAATGCCTATCCTTGTCGAATATCCTTCTCCTCCTATGGCTAAGTGAATCTCCTTTTGTTGACTGTTAAATGAGTTATAAGGGTCTCATTTCATTACAATATCAAACTTAAACAACCAAGGGACTGGTGAGAGTCTGACACAGCCCAGAACAGGGAAGGAGATACATTTTCTCATCTCTTTGATCATTTTAATCACACAGTGTTCCATTTTGGTTTTTTGTTCTATCCATTTACATTGCTGTAGTCTTTGTAAAAATTGCTTTGCCGGAGATAGCCAGGTGGTACAGCAGCTAGAGTCCTGGACCTGGAGTAAGGAAGATCTGAATTCAAATTTGACCTCACACACTTATTAGCAGTATGGTCCTGAGCAAGTCACTTAACCTCTGTTTCCTCATCTGTAACGTGGAGATAATAATATCTCCTACTTCACATAGGTGTTGTAAGGATAATATTTGTAAAGCACTTTCCAAACCTTAAAGCCCTAAAGAAATGTTAGCTATTATTGATGACAATAATAATCACACTTTATATTAGTTCTTCCTATGCTTCTCTGAACTATTCTGCCTTTGTTTTTAGAGTACTACCATATGTTCCCCGTGGAATCTCCAATCAAACCCCATGGCATTATGGGAAGACAAGTTCTTTTTTTCAAAGCAATCCTTGCTCCTCCCTAATTGACACCTTGGCCCAACAGCATTATGGAAAAGGGAATCCTTTTCTCTGGATATGTACATTAGACACATAATTACAATTGTTTATATTAATGAGGATCAAAGAGGAGCTGTACCCAAATGAAATGAAACCCTGGGGAAATTTTGCTATAGGTTAGAAGTTTCTTAGATAATGTATAGAGATGAAGCAGGTGATGGGAAATGGTAAGAAATCATGCTAAGCAAGACTATCCATAGTTACACTTTGGCTGAATTCTGACATTCACAGAGCTGTACAGTCGATGCCTTACTAACATCAGAGGAGATTTAAAGACTTGTCACACATTCAGTCCTGACTATTAGAATGAAAGGGATAGAAAATGAAAGGTATGGAAAATGAAAATCAATTGCATCCTTTAATTTTAGTCTTTCCATTCTGGGAGCATATTGAGTCCTACTTTGGATTCTTACATTGCTAAGGTTATTAATAACAAAGAGCAAAAGTATCTTATGTTCCTAAAGGGTCTTTCATTTCAAAGAGACCTACATAATTCACTAATTCAGTTACATGAACTGTATTTGGTAATTATTTGAGGATCACTTCACCCAAGGCTGAATTGTAGCAACTTCTATGTTACAGCCAACAGCCACACCACACTGAAGTCAGTGGGGAGGAAAAAAAGAAAGAATATCTAACAATGAAGCTGTCCTAAAGAATTTACCCAGTAAAAACTGCAGGGAGACAGATGGAAAAAGAATGCCATTAGTCTTCCCAAGCAGCCTAGAATTAATACTTAAAACCTGATCCAAGATTCTATGAGCTCTTTACTGATCTGAAAGGTAGAGGGAATTTTCTGTTTCATACCCCTCATCCAAAGGAATCTGGGGCGTCCGCAATATCCAAGAACTATCCCCCATGCCTGGAATTCTCTCCCTCCTTATCTGGTGACGAATAGTGCCTGCCTAAAAAATGCAGATCATAAAGGTGGGTTAATACGTATAGACTAGAGAGAGGAAAAAGAAGGTGGGATAGGCGAAAGAAATGGTATCAGGAAGAGATAGAGAAACCTGTAAGTTTTATAGAGCTGACACCAAAATATGGCTAACCCATTTTATAGAGCTAGTGATAGCCAAGAAAAATGTCAGGAAGCTGGAGAAAGTGGGAGAAATACTGGGGAAATACTGTGTCCTTAATATCATGAGACTTTCTGACATAGTAACATATCTGATGGATTGCATACTTTTCTAGATTTTGTGGGGGCGGGGGCGCGTGCCGGACTTGGCTTAGTAGACAGCCTCAAAGTCAGGAAGACCTGGGTTTAAATCCTGCCTCTGACACATCTTGGCTATGTGGACCTGGGCAAGTGGTTTAAGCTTTCAGTGTTTCCTCTAGGCAACTCTTTAAGACTACAAGGGGCAGAAAAGGTGCTGATTCTGAAGTGTTAGAGAATCCCCTGTAGCAATGAAATCATAGGCCCAGTCCCTATCCTTATCCTCCTATTGTCACCTTGGTTTTATAGAGAGAGAAACCTGTCAATCAATAATCTTGTATTTAAGTGCCTACTGTGTGCCAGGCTTTGTGCTAAATTCTGAGAATACAAAGAAAAGCAAAAGACAGTCCCTGCCCTCAAGGAGCTCACAATCTGGTGGGGAGACACCATGAAAACAAATATATGCAAAGCAAGCTATATGCATGATAAATAGGAAATAATCGATGGAAGGAAGGCACTAGAATTAAGAAGGATTAGGAAAAAAAACTTGCTGTAGAAGGTGGGATTTTATTGGGACTTCAAGGAAGCCAGGGAAGGCAGTAGGCAAAGATGAGGAGGGAGTGCATTCTAGGTATTGGGGGACAGTCAGAGAAAATACCTGGAGCATAGAGGTGGAGTATCTTGTTTATGGAATAGCAAGGAAGCAGGTATTACTGGATAGAAGAATAGCTGGGGGTTGGGGTGGGAGAGTAGGGTGTTAGAAGACTAGAAAGGTAGGAGGGACTAGTTTGAATGCCAAACAGAGAATTTTGTATTTGATTCTGGAGAAGACAGCAACTCACCGGAGTTTATCGAGTGGGGGGGTAAGGGTGACATGATCGGACCTGTGCTTTAGGAAAATCACTTCGGGGGCTGAATGGAGGACAAACTGGAATGAGGAGAGATTGTAGCAAGCGGGTCAACCAGTAGGCTATTGCCATAGTCCAGGTGTGAGATGATGAAGTTCTGTATCAAGATGGCGGCAGCATCAGAGGAGAGAAAGGGGCGTATTGGAGAGATGTTGCAAAAATCAAATTGAGAGGCCTTGGCCACAGACTGAATAACACGTGGTAAGAGAGAGTAAAGAGTCAAGGGTGATACTTGGGTTTCAAGTCTGGGAGACTAGGAGGTTGGTGATGCCTTCCACAGTAATAGGTAAGTTTGGAAGGGGAGAGGTTTTAGGGGGAAAGAAAATAAGTTCAGTTTTGGTCATGATGAGTTTAAGTTGTTTTCTAGATATCGTTTGGGATGTCTGAAAGGCAGATGGATAGGTGAGACGGGATGTCAGCAGAGAAGTTATGGTTTTAGAGGCAGATTGAGAATCATCAGCATAGATATTGTAAGCAAATCCATGGGAGCTAATGCCATCACTAAGTGATATGGCAGAGCCAGAGCAGAGAAGAGGGCCCAGGTCAGTGCCTTGTGGGACACCCATGCTTAGTGGGGGTGACCCAGATAAGGATCAAGCAAAGGAGATGGAGAAGGCATGGCCACCTAGGTAGGAGGAGAACCAAGAAAGAGCAAAGTCCTAAAAACCTAGAAAGAGGAGAGCTTCGAGGAGAAGACGGTGATCAACAGCATCAAAAGCTGCAGAGAAATCAAGAACAGTGTGGACTGAGAAAAGGCCATTGGATTTGGCAATTAGGAGATTAGCTTTGAAGAAAAGAGATGCAGTGGAATGATGAGATCAGAAGCCAGTGTAGGAGATTAAGAAGAGAGTCATTTTTCAGTCATGTCTGACTCCTCATGAACCCATTTGGGATTTTTTTGGCAAAGATACTGAGGTAGTTGCTATTTCCTTCTCTAGCTCATTTTACAGATGAGGAAACTGAGGCGAACATGGTCAAGTGACTTGCCCAGGTTCACACAGCTAGTAAGCATCTGAGGCCAGATTTGAACTCAGGAAGATGAGTCTTCCTGACTCCAGACCCGGGGCTCTATGTACTATGGCGCCACCTAGCTGCCCAACAACAACCACTGAGAGGAGAAAAAGTGAAGGCACCTCTTTGAGTTTTGCTACAAAAGGCAGAAGAGATGTAGAATGATAGTTAGCAAGAATACAAGGATCAAATGAGGTCTCTTGGAAGATGTGGAGACACGGGCCTATTTGTACACAGTAGGGAAGAACAAAGTAGACAGGGAGAGATTGAAGATAAGTGAGACAATGAGAGCAAACTATTGAGGAGACAGGATATAGTGGGATCTCTTGTGCAGGTAGAGGGGTTCGAGTTGGGAAGGAGTATAACCAACTCTTCATGTGAGACAGGACTGAAGGAGGAGATAGTGCCAGAAGGCGTCTGAATGACATGAGATGGGGAAGAGAAGACAAGAGGAAGCTCTTGGTGAATGCCCTCAACTTATTCTGCAAAATAGGCAAGGTTCACAGCTAAGAGAATGGTGGCAGGAGAACCCATGGGAGGTTTGAGGAGGGTTGAAAAGGTTTGGAAGAGCCACTATGGAGAGTGGGATAGTGAGTTGATAAGGGAGCTATAGTAAGATTGCCTAGCAGCAGCGAGGGCCCAGTTGAAGTAATATAACATAGATCTGTATTGAGCCTAGCCACGATAGTTGTATGACTTGTTTCCACTTTAGTTCAACAGTATGTGTGTAGAAGTGAAGGCAGCAGATGATGGGAGTCACATAAGGCTGAGACTGGTGGGGAGTGGAAGGCAGGGGAGCATAACTGGTGATACAGTAAGAGGGCCAGGAACTCAAGAGAAGAGGTCAATGTGGAATTGAAATAAGAATTAAATGACTTAGAATAAGAAAATTTCAGTTGGAAGATTTAGTTCTAGTGCATTTAAAACTCAAATCCTTTCTATTATATCCCAAGCAAGGAGTCATCCAAAGATTGGGAACTCACTCTCTCCAGAATTTTCTCCCATTGCACTTTTAAATAGTTTTTATCAATGAAAAATTTTATATTATACCAAGCTTAAATCTGCTCCTCTTCAACTTTGACCTATTGCTTCTAGTTTTGCCCTTTGGAACCAAGAACAAGTCTTCTCCCCTTTCCAGGTGACATCCCTTTAAATACTTGAAAACAACTGTGCCCCCTAAGTCTTCTCTTTACCAGGCTAAATAATCTCAGTTCTTCAACTCATGCTCTGATGGAATAGTCTCTGATGAACTCAAAATTCTGGTCATCCTCCTCTGATTATGTTCCTGTTCTTCAATGTCTTTTCCAAAATATGGCACCTGGAACTAAACACAATACTCTAGTTGTGTCCTCACTAGGGCAGAGTATAGTAAAATTATAATCCACCCTATTTTGGACACTAGACGTGTCTTAATGTGCCCTTAAGAATACATTGCTCCATCAAAGTCTTTTTTTTTTCCCCATGCCTGTATTGCAAAAGTAACCAGGAGTTCTCAGAGGCTGTGCCATGGTGTTAACTCTGACAAGTCCAGCTTGTGTCAGTTTTTGACACTATTGACCCATTCCAAGGCCCCCATTCCCCACCCATTCCCCACTGACTAGTCTTTCCTCCCTAGGCTTCCAAGACACCACACTCTCTTGAAATAGCCCAAGAGCAGGGAACGTAAAGGGCCTCTGGCTAGCAAAAGTATTCCTTTAAGGAACTAGGCCAAGTCACAACCTGATTGTTAAAGAGGTGAAAAAAAAAATGGCCATGCTAAATAAGGAAGGTATAGTAGGATTGTTTAGCAGCAGTGAGGGCCCAGTTGATGTTGTGTAACAATATTAGACCTAGTCGCAACAGTTACTGTTTTTTTCCACTTTAGTTCAACAGCATGTGTGCAGGAATGAAGGCAGTGGATGATGGGAGTCACATAAGGCTAAAACTGGGGGATGGTAGGGGGGAGTAGAAGGCAGGGGAGCTTAATTGGTGATCCAGTAAGGAGGCCAGGGACTCAAGAGAAGGCCACAGGGAAAGCAGCTGGGTCTGTCTGATTGGCTCCTTTGTCTGGGTCCTAGAAGACAGTTCTGGACTTGAGTCAGAGGATCTGGGTTCAGATCCTAGCTCTGTCACTTAATACCAATGTGACCTTTGTCAAGTGACTTAACTTCTCTGTAGAATCTGTATGATGAGGAGGTTGGGTTTGGCTGATTTCCCTTACAGCACTAAATCTATGATCCTATGCATGGTGAGGGATCGCTACATGGTGCAGTGGATAGAGTGCCAGCCCTGGGGTCAGGAGGACCTGAATTCAAATGCAGCCTCAGATACTTACTAGCTGTACGACCCTGGGCAAGTCACTTTACCCTGTTTGCCTCAGTTTCCTCATCTATAAAATGAACTGGAGAAGAAAATGGCAAACCATTATAACATCTCTGCCAAGAAAACCCCAAATGGGATCATGAAGAGTCAGATATGACTAACTGACTAAACAACAACAGAGGAATGGTGAGAGTGGAGGCAAGAACAAGCTTGCCTGGGGAGTAGCTTCATCTTGATGACTTCCTCAGGCAAAGGTGAAAGCTAGTGGAGTGGTACTCAAACTCCAAACCAGCCTAGGAGAGGTTCCATGACCCAGGGCTCTCAGTAGAGGGCCCTCAACAGAGCCAGGAGCCCAACAAAGGACTATCTCAAAGTATATCCAACCATCCAAGGAGGGAGGAGGCATAAAGTGCAGAGGAAGCCTGGGAAATACTCCATCCATCACCAGCTTCTGGAGGCAGAGAGGTCACCTTCAGGAAGAGGCCTGGGAAGGGAGAAGAAGACAAAACCTCCACTGCCAAGGTGTAGAAGGTGGTAGCCACATTGTTGATAGCATGAGTCTTTGAAATGTTGGAAGGACAACATCTGGGTCCCCTAAGGTAATCCCCTCTTGGCTGCTTTCAAAAGATTATATGTGCCTCAGACTCTCATCAGATCATGTAAAGGGCTTGGGATAACTTTGCTTAGATGTGCCATTTTTTGGAATAAATGAATGATAGAATAGAACATTTATTAAGCACTTACTGTGTGCCAGGCAGTGTGCTAAGTCTTGGGATCACAAAGACAAACATGGAGATCAAGGAATTTTCATCCTAAGAGGGGGAAGCTACACACACACACACACACACAGAGTGTCCCTCCCAAAATTAGTGAAATGTTAAACTATTAAAGTATATATAATGGTATATATCATATATTGAAAGTATATAGTATATATTTATAATATATTGTATATTATATAAGTATATATTTATTTCAATAATTAGCATTATATATTATATACATATATAATATATTAATATAGTCATATGCATATATACCGTATAATATACATATTTATAATATATACACATATTTATACATGCATATATACTCACAATATAATATATACACACATATATGTACATATATATTTGTGTGAATGTATGTGTGTGGAAATGGGGACCAAGGAGAAATATATTTTGGTTTGGAAAGTTCCAAGGGTAGTCAGTGAAGTCATAGGGAGTGAGTCAGACACACCTATAACAGGAACAATGACAGAGTTGATTTTATTATGGTTCCAGAACTGGAAAAGGGGGTGGCTGGAGGCTGGTGAAGGACATGGAGAGGTACAGCTGATGAATATCTCACATGCTTCTTGAGTATTCACACAATATCTGCAGAATGCAAGTACCTCCACACCTAGGGTAAACCTCCTGTAGCAAACTTGACAGGAACCAGGATGAGAATTTCACAGGGGGATTATTACCTCCACTATTACAGAAAATATCTGCATCTATGAGATCACAGGTCTATTGAAATACTGGCCTGAAATGCTATAGCAGAAGATACCTAGCCTACTGCTTCTGATTCAGTAAGTTAGGCATTCACTTAGTAGGCTGAGTTAAGTCAACCCTAATAGGGAACCATGCACTAGGGAAAAGTAGAGCGAGGAGGTGTTCTGTGCACTGAGCTGAGACTTCTCACAGATCTGGCTTGCCACCCCCCAGCCCCCACTGCTTCCTTTTTTGAATGGCTATGCTTCATAAAAATATCTCCCATGCTTATGTTACATCCTATCCAGCCCCCTGACTCCTCAAATTCAGCCCAGAAAGATTTCAAAGATCCTTTTCCTTAATCCCTACAAAGCAGATTTGCTCACCAGTGCCTTCCAACTCTGAAAGTAAAGGAATGTTTCCTAAATCTAACTTAAAAGCCCTCCAGGTGTAATTTAAACCTGTTTCCTCTTGTCATTGATGCTAACAGCTTGGTTCCTGCCTGGCTATTCATAGGAAAAAAATCTTTAAAATGAGCCAAAATTGTAGCAGAAAAAAGAAAACATTTTTACAGTGAGAAATAAGATCCTGATTCCCCTTGGTTATGACATCACTTATTCATCGGGCTTATATCTATTTTATAGGTAAAAATTGAACAATGGATAGTATCAAAAGGGAAGAACAATTAGCAAATTCATTACTCAGAGCTCTGGCTATATCTCTATTGTAAAGGACAATCCCTTGTTAATTTATGTGTACCTTGTTTGTAGACAATGATGCTAGCTGGTTGTTTAGATGATACTTTAAGTTTTGCCAAGTATTTTTCCTCACAATAGTGTAATGGTAGAAAAGTGTTGACTGAGCTGAGATCCCCACTTTGAAATGTTACATGTAGAAATGCAAACATTTTAATACTCATGGACACCAACTTTAATGAAGGCAGTACTTCTTCATTAAAACAAGTGAGTTCTTTATCATATCATTAGAAGTGGAGTAGTACCCTAATGAATGAATTTACTGGTTCTTCTTGGCCAGGAACACCAGCCATTTGGGGTCAGAAATAATAACATCCATACAGATAAACACTGATTTGGGGCATGGGGAATTGAATAGAGATACAATTTAATCAATCAACCAGGTCCAAAGCAAATGAACACCCCGAGTGGTTGAATTCAGAATAGTTGAGTTTGAAAAACTGGTTATTGCTTGATTTCAACCACTTTGGTACAAAAAAACCCCTCAAAAACCCCAATGGTTTTTTAAAAATTATTTATGTTTTTTAATGCTGTAAATAGAGCTGGAATCCTCTGGTAATGCAGCTTTACATTTTTATGTATTTTATAATTTTTCCAATACATAAGGGCTGGATTAATTCTGTCTTTTCTCTACTCAAATCATACCTCTGTTGTCAAAATACTTAATTTTCAGTTCAATTAATAGGACAGGTTATTCTAAGGAATTAGAGGTATGATGTTTAACAGCTGCAAATTGGAAGAAATTATTAGCAGGAGAAAGAACCAGTGCAGTACAGAGGATAACATGGTTGACTCAGAGCTCAGGAGCACCAGCTCCTGCCACACTTACCATGGGTCTCTTGGAAGACCATTAAACCTTTTTGAGTCTCAAATTTGACATCTGTAAAATAGAATAACAATATTTCTAGTAACTACCACTCAAAGACTTTGGGAGGCTCCAAATGAGTGTGTATATAAAGCACCATATAAACGTCAATGATGATGATGATGGTAGTGGTGATGATGATGTCCAGATCCATGATTTCAACATTGTAGGAAGCAAGCTCCCAGGGAAAACTTTTACCCACCAATAAAAATCACCATTGTCTCTGAAATTTGTGATCTTAGAGAGTTGTCTAAGGACATTGAGAAGTGAAATGAATTGCTGTGAGTTACATAACCAGAATACGGCAAAGAAGAGCCTTGAACCCAGGTGTTTCTGACTCTGAAGCCAATGCCTGACAAAGACTAGGTGTATGATAAATGTTTGTTGAGTTGAGCTGAAATGAAGAAAGGGGAAGGAATAGGATTATAGGTTTAGAACTTGAAGAGACCTCAGAAGCCAATCCATTCATTTTATAGATAAGGAATCTGAGGCCCATAGAAGTCAAGTGACTTGCCCAGGGTCACACAACTAGTAAGAATCTGAGACAAAATTTGAACCCATGTCTTTCTGACTCTGAGTCCAATAATCTGTCCACTATTACCATGTTGCCTCTCTAAATTAAGAGATTAGCCCAGGGTCATGCAGCTAGGACGTAGCTGAGGCAAGGTTCACACTCAAGTCTTCTTAACTCCATGCAAAAGATTTCTCTTGTTCTTCATCTCCAGGTAGACAACCTGGTAATAACACCATCAGCCTGAGAGGCCTAGAGGGAAGCTTCCATCCTATGAGGAGCTGGGGTGGCAACGGTGGTCAGAAGCAGGTACAAACTCGCGTCTTTGCTGATTTCTGCATAGCGGCTTCCCCTACCCTTATCCAGGAACTAGGGAATCTGAGCTCAGTCTTGAAAGACTTCACCGATTTGTCCAAAGACTGGTAGGACAATTAGGCACACCATTTTTCTTTTATTGAGAGATGAAGATGTTACCTGTAATCACTATCCACAGATATGGGATACATATATACATACTTGGGATGTATATATACATATTTACACATATGTGTATATATACATAAATATATATACAGGCATAAATGTCTATATACACAGACACATATTTGTGTGTATATATAGATGTATATACATATATGGGAAACATATATTATACATATTCCTATACACATACATATAACCAGGAGCTCCCAAGCAGACAAAATTTGTTTTGCAGTCTGAACCTGGAATGACCCTTCCATCCAACACTGCTCTTCATTTTACCTGTTTGGGACACCACCATTTCTTATTCCTTCCTTTTGATCCTGACAACTTATGTGTAGAACATTCATATACATTCATATGTATGTATAGAACATTCACATACATTCACCATTGTGCCATCGCTGGGTATATCAATATCAAGCATGCATCTGCAATTAGTATTGGTAATTGACATGACTTTCAACAGAGTGCCATACATTCTATATTTTTGATAGTACTGAATTTCAGAGCTAATCAAAGTTTAAACTCTTTATTTCAGAAAATCAGTAACAGCAGCTAATTAGCACATCTCATTCTGGATATATTTGCCAACCAATTTCAGAGGCTCATTTGCCTGTTAAGAGATTTTATTGAACACCAGCCCCACTGTCTCTCTCCCTCTTTTTCACTCTCTCTCTCCTTTTTCTTCCTAGTAAACAGCTCATGCTTATTATCTTATTACAGGAATGCCACTGGTTAAATCAAGCTCTGAATATAAATAACCATATTACTGCCATCAGGCATCAGTGTTTATTTAGTGGCTTTTGAGTCATGCAGGCCTCTTTGATCTGGTTTGGAATGAGCCATTGCAGTTTTTTGTACAAAAAAGGTTATTTGCAAAGGATACAAGAGTATCAGTTAGATTAAACATGAAATTAATCAGCCTGGAATTTTATCAGCCATTTCTGCTACCAAATACTAAGGTGTCAAGAGCACAGACAAATGAGGGTTGAACACAGGAGAGCTGGAAGTTCTTTCAGCAGGAAAGACAGACAGGCATTGCAAGATGTCTACCATACTTCAAACTTCAAAGAACAAATCCCCTTAATAAAAAGATTTGTTCTGTAAAACTTGGACTCAGTCAAAGGGCTGCACCCGAGGACCTAGAAGGTCACCTGTGGCCTCGAGGCCACAGGTTCCCCACCCATAGTTTAAGGGATATGATTTTCAGATTCAGTTTAACTTCTGATTGCTGCTTCATTACTTAGGTGGGGTGGGGAATAGGACCCAAGCTTTATATCCAAAACTTTACCCCTTACTCACCAAATACCAGTTCCACAATGAGCACACATTGGCAATTAGCCAAGAAACCCATTTATCCAAATCTGTAGCAAAACAAATCAGAGTGAATAAATATAGGAGAATATATGCCAAATAATATAGAGTAAAGGAGCTCTCCCATTGGGAGTGAAGTAACTCAGCTCAACCAAGAGACAGTCCCAGAATCTCACCCAAAGGGAAGCTCCCCAAAGTCTCTAGTGTAACAAGCTGGGGACAAACATGATGGAGACTGCCAGCTCCTCCCATGTCAGCTTCTTCCCAGAGTCTTTTCCTTCAGTAATTTGAAGTAGGGTTGGCATCGTCCATCACGTGTCTCAAAGCTGGAAGCTAGGAGCTCCTGAAGTGACTTGAAGACTGGACTAAAACTGAAAAGCTCTCTCTCTCTCTCTCTCTCTCTCTCTCTCCCTCTCTCTCTCTCTCTCTCTCTCTGTTTGTCTCTGTCTCTGTCTGTCTCTGTTTCTCTGTCTCCCTCTGTCTTTCTGTCTATCTGTATTTTCTCTTTCCATCTCTGTCTCTCTGACTTTCTCTCTCTCTTGTCTGTGTGTGTGTGTGTGTGTGTGTGTGTGTGTGTGTGTTTGTGTGTGTGTCTCTATCTCTCTGTCATTCATCATCCCTCATGGCTACATTTTCCTCCTCTATAACAAATGAGGAGGTAGCACCAGATGATAAGGACTCACATTATATATAACATTTTAAATTTAATAAAATGCTTCCCTCATGTCAATCTTTGTCCAACAACTTCTTGACCCCTCTTTCTCTGCCTTTTCTGTCTCTGTCTCTGTCTCTTTCTCTCTGTCTCTGTCTCTGTCTCTGTCTCTCTTTCTCTCCCTCCCTCCCCCTCTCTCCAACTTTACCCTACCCTTCGAGCATGTGCAAGGCATTGTTTCTACCAATAAGGAGAAGATTCCATACTACTGGGCTTTGGGACTAGGGTTTCATGTGCTTTTAATAAATGATTTATTATTCATTCATTTCTTCATCATTCCTCATGGCTACATTTTTCTCCTCTATAAAATGCACCAGGTAATAAGGGCTCACATTATATACAAAACACTTTAAACTTAATAAAATACTTTCCTCACTACAATCTTTGGAAGTAGGTAGTACAAATGCCATTGGTTTCATTTCACAGATGAGGAAACTAAGAGTCAAAGAACTTAAGTGACTTGCCTGGTAAATATCAACTCTGAAATTCAAAAACCCTGGTCTTCTGACATCAAGACTTTTGGAAATTTTTCCTCCTTGTTGTTTAGTTGTTTTCAGTTGTGTCCAACTCTTCATTATCCCTTCTGGGGGTTTTCTTGGCAAAGATACTGAAATGGTTTGCCATTTCCTTCTCTAGCTCATTTTACAGTTGAGGAAACTGAGGCAAACAGGGTTAAGTGACTTGCCCAGGGTCACACAGTTAGGAAGTGTCTGAGGTCAAATTTGAACTCAGGAAGATAAGTCTTCCTGGCTCCAGGTCCAGCACTCTATCCACTGCACCACCTAGCTGTCTTTTCGCCCCTCCTACAACCAGATATTTGTTGCCTTTCTAGGTGACTGCTCACAGTTACAAAATGCTGTGATTCACTTTTTAACATAAATATATGTACATATACATAATATATACATATATACCTCTTCTCCCTATTAGATTGAAAATGTCAAGGGCTCACCTGAATTGAATTTTTTGTAAAAGGGAAGTAATTAGGATTTTCCTTAGCTTGTGGTAGCTTTCAGGGGCTTTTTTTTTTCTTTATCTTCTTTCATTGCTTCTATCTTTCTAGGATCAGAGACATAGAAGGAAGGACAGGTAAGTGGACAGATAGATATGCAGAACAGTTAAGCAGCATTAGGCACTGAGATTCGAATATAAGCAAGTGAGACTATCCCCATTCTCAAGAATTACATTCAAATTCTTACATTCTAATCCAGGGAAAGAACAAATAGTGAAGAGCTGAAAACTGGGGGTAGGAGAAGGGAAAGGCTGCTGGAGTCAAGGTGGAGAAATCCAGAGACTGAAGTGAATATGGCTGGGGCTTCTCATAAAATGATGGTCAATAAGCATTTATTAAGCACCTACTATGTGTCTGGGGCAGCTAGGTGGTACAGTGCACAGAGTGCCAGGCCTGGAGTCAGGAAGACACATCTTCTGAGTTCAAATCTTATTATGAGCTCAAAGCTTATTGTTTATATTAGAGCTTTTATATTATATTACATTTAATATATTTATACACATATTATATATTTATTATTAGAGTTTTTCTCAATGTGTGTCCTATAACTACATGTGTGGAATGGATATCCCCCATAACTAGAACAGACTTCCCCTCAAGAGAGGTTATGGGACAGCTAGGTGGTGCAGTGGATAGAGTGCCAGGCCTAGAGTCAAGAAGACTCATCTTCTTGAGTTCATATCTGGCCTCAGACACTTCCTAGATGTGTGACCCTGGACAAGTCACTTCACCCTGTTGGCCTCATTTTCCTCATCTGTAAAATGAGCTGGAGAATGGAATGGCAAACCACCCTAGTATCTTTGCCAAGAAAGCCCCAGATGGAGTCACAACGAGTTGGAGGTCACTGAAAACAACTGAACAACAAAAATGTACCAGATTCTGTGTTAAGCTTTAGGGAAACAGTGAAAGTTTGGAAAAGATAGTTCCTGCCCTGGAGGAGCTTACAATTCAATGGAGGAGACAATAAACAAATATGTACTAACAAACTATATGCAGGAAAAAATAGGAAATAATGAAAAGAGGCACTAGAATTAAGAGGGGCTGGCTTCCTGCAGAAACATTTTGTTTTATCTTTGCATCTACAGATAGCTCAGTGCCTAGAACATAGCTAGTGATTTGTCTTTCCCGTTAGATTGTAAGCTCCTTTGAGGGGAGGGACTGTCTTTTGCTGAGCACGGTGCCTGACACATAGTACGCACTTAATAAATGTTTATCAGATGACTGACTGCTTAATCAATGCTTGCTGAATTGAATTTGATTGGATTTCCATTCATGTCACTTCCTGTGATTTCCCTGAACTCTTCACCTGGAGAATAATTAGTTGGCCTTATGAAAAGCCTCCAGATCATAGGTTTAGAGCTGGCAGAGACCTTGAAGATCACCTAGTTCAGCTCCCTTATTTTAACAGGCAAGGAAACTGAAGCCCAGAATGGTTAAGGGACTTCCTTAAGGTCACACAGGTTGTGGCTAAGTGGTAGAGTCAATATTGTCCAACAGCTTCTTTATCTCTATTGTAGCAAAGCAGGATCGTGGATTGTTCTCACTTAGTACTTCATTAGATGTCAATCAACTGACTCTCCTTTCTTCTGTTCTATGGCATCACTAGGTCTTGGGGGCCAACTGACTTTCCTCATGAAGAGAGGCCAGGACAGGAAGGTCACCACAGCCCACAGCCTGTGCAGCAGTCTCAGGCTTCCTAATGCCTTCAAGTGGGACGTTTTTCTGTGGCCCAATCAGCATCTCCTGGGTTGACAATAAAAACCAGCCACAATATCTGATGGGTTTCAGCTGCTAGATAAATGACTATCGAGGTGTGGTAGACATGAATTGTGATAGTCAGGACTCATTACGAACATTCTCTGTCTCCATGTTTAACTCCCTGGACAATTATTCTAGACCACAACAGTCTTTTGCTTAGACAACATTCTTTAGCTCTTTCCCATTGATTAATATAAATAAGATGAAACCTTCTTGAGGGCAGGGACCATTTCTGTTTTTGTCTTTGTGTCATCTTCAGACTCTAGCATAGCGTTTCAACTTTAAAAAAAATTTTATTTTTTTCAATTGAATTGAACAGATGAAAATCTTCATATGGATGAAGTCCCAGGGTACTGGGACACAACAGTAGGACAAGTAGAGAAGTGTGTGTTGTTCAGTCATTTTTCAGTCATTTCTGACTCTTCATGATCCTATTTGGAATTTCCTTGCCAAAGGTATTGGAATGGTTTGCCATTTTCTTCTCCAGCTCATTTTACAGATAAGGAAACTGAGGCAGACAGGGTTAAGTAACTTGCCCAGGGTCACACAGCTAGGAAGTGTCTGACGCCAGATTTGAACTCAGGAAGATGAGTCTTCCTGACTCCAGACCTGGCACTTATCCACTGTGGCACCCAGCTGCCCAGAGAGGTGTGTAGGTGTCTAAAATACAAACCAATTAAGCAGGTGACAGAGCAATGTGGGAGTAAAAAGCCAAGTCAACAAACTACAGGATCCTAGAAAGAGAAGAATGGGAATCATTCTACAAGATTCTTAGAAATGAGAAGTAGAATCAAGAGTATGGCGAGATTGATAAGGAAAGAGGTATAGACCTAGGGTTTGAGTGAATATTATGGGGATTAGGTGTGATGCAAAAGCTACAGGGTCACCCTAGAGGTTATAACTCATGTTCTAGAATGCCTGAGTAGGAAGTGAATGTTCATCAGAGTTCCTGATGAGATACTATTCTCTACTCTAGTAGGGTAATAGGAGAGTAACCTCCCCCCACTGCTGAGCCTCAACCACCCATAGTCATCAGTTTTGCCTCTTGTCTTAGATTCTACTAGGATTCTTTTTCTTGGTGTAGAGCAGAGTAGGAAGGATCATAGGATTATAGATCCTAACACATAGTGGTCACTGATGTAGCTTTTATAGTTCTGAGGCTCCTTATCCCAACTCACATTCACACTGATGAGTCAGTCTCCCAGGGCCAGGCTACATTGCCCTTCCAAGATCTTAGGGGCATCCTGAAGTGTTGGGTGTATATTTTAGTGCTATTGGTTCATGGTTTCATTTCCACGGATTCACCTCAGTTTCAGTTTAGTGATTCATATCCCAGTATCATTTGATCCATTAACATCAATCAGTTCTTACGAAAGGATATTTAATGAGAAGCTACAGCAAGGTAAGAGACATAAACATTGTCTACACTGCCTCCCTCCCACCCCATCCCCAGCATCTGGGCTTTTATTCTACCCTAAGCTACTTTGGTCTCTGGGGAGAGTGGACCACAACATAAACAATTCCTACAAAGCATTTATCCCATTAAATTCATTTTCAAATGTGCCACAGGTGATGCACAAGTCCCTCTCTCTTGTAAGACCCACAATACACACACACACACACACACACATATATTTAAGGCAATTAGGGTTAAGTGACTTGCCCAGGCTCATATACCTAGTAAGTGTCTGAGGCCAGATTCAGACTCAGGTCTTCCTGACTCAAGGGCCAGTGTTCTATCCACTGTGCCACATGGTTGCCCTATGGGCCCAGGATCTTGACTAATAAATCTACTACTGGCCTAGGTCCCACTCACTCCTGGGGTTGTATTGGTCTGCAAACTGTTGCCTCTATGCTGGGCCCTGGACCTCCGGTGGCTCAAGATTCCAACCTTTTGAATCTCACTAGGCTTCTTTCCCCATCTGAAGGCTCACAGCACTCTTCACTCAAACACAGCCAAACAAGAAAGAGAAACCACTTTGGCCACTTTTAGGGTCTTTTGAATACACTCTCAGTTCTGGTTCAGCAGCCATTTGAAAACTTCCTCTTCTTCACAAGGTAAAAGAATTGGGAATGGTCGAATACCTGCTTATGCTCTGAATCTGGGCATGGGGCCTTTTCTATATACGTCATCAGTCCTTTCCAGAGGGAGGCTTCCCAGGACTTTCCACAAAGGATGGCAGCAAATAGGGCACGCCCAGCACGCTCTAAGGATCAGGCTCTCCTCAGCCAGGCCCCCTCTACACTCAGTAAAGGATCTTGATTGATTGATTGATTGATGTAGCACTACCAGGGACCTTAGAGGTCACCTAATCAAACCCTTTCATTTTACAGATGAAGAAAATCCCATAGAGGTTAAATACCTTATCTAAAATCGCACAAGGGAAGTTCTCATGTGCTCCCTCAGCTATCTAGTCATTTGGAAACTCACGTAATGACTAGAGAACGAAAGTCAAAGTTTGGGAAAGTAGGGTTTGCTAGGAATATTTCGCACTGAGTTACTCTGTCACAGAGCTCTTTTGGTCTCAGCGGAGCTGGTGTTTCACCAGAACCTTCAGAGAAAACAATTTATGCAAACAGTTCTGAGCCCTGGGCCTCTCTGTGTCTGGGCTCATTGCATCAAATTATGTTAGAAAAAAAAATTACATATCACTGAATCTTTTCTTTCCTTCTCTCCTCTTTTCCTTTCTTCTTTTTCTTTCCTTTTTCTGTCTAAATGGGGGGTGGGGTGAGGGTGAGGTGGGGAGGTGCTAAGTGTTTGCAGCTGTGGATACCTAGGGAAAACTTCCTGCCATCCCCAGGACTGGCACTGGGGGAGAAGGAGTGCTCTGTTCGAGTGCTGAACGTGATGCTGGCTTAATAGATCTGAGACTAGGTTGTTCAGCCAGTCAGCATCCCAGCAAGAGCACCCCCTTCCTGAGCAAACATGGAGAGCTTGCAAAAACAAGAGTGTGATAACTGGAGCTGGATTCATTCTGACTGAATAAACACACCCTGGGAGACAGAGGATATTTTCCCGTGTCTCACGTCGGCACCGTGGGGAGGTGATTTCTCTCCTGACAACCACACCCCAGGTCGTCCATTATTAGTCACCACATATGCTTCTCTAATACAATACTTGGTTATGTTCCCCTGACATTCTGCACGTCCTTCAACTCCAGTGGTGACTATTTACCATCCTCAGGGTGAGTTTGGCTGAATGACATCCAGTGCAACCCGTTTGTTAACAGGAGCAGCTGGGAACCAAGTTTGAGTCTCGAGTTTTCAATGCAGGTCCCGTTCAAAACCCCTCAGACTTTTATTTATGCGTGCTAGAGAGAAACAGGCAATCAGAGGAGAAACAGTGAATTCTTAGTGCGTTCCACTTTATCGAAAGCTCATTTGGCCTCCATCAGAAGGGACTGGTGCCAATTTGAATCTTTAATTGAAAACCCTTCCATCTGGAGGTTGGGGCTTAGGGTTGTTCATAAACGGATGGCCTGGGCTGCTGAGGAATGGGAACACAAAGGAACACCGTGCAAAGAAAGATCTGGTTCCTCACTCAATTCTTCCCAGGCCTAAAACTCCTACAGAATGGCCATTTCAGCAAATAGTCCCAGGTCTCCGAGGTAAGGGCACTTCCATCTTTCACTACCATAGATGTCTGGTCACCCAAAAGGATCAGAGATTAAGAACTCAAAGGAACTTTAGAAACCATCTAGTACAGTCTCCTTATTTAATATGTGAGGGAATGAGGACCAGAGAAGCTTAGGGTCTTGTCCAACATCACACAGATTCTAAGTGGCGGAGATAGAATCCAAAACCAAGCCTTCTGATTTCAAATGCAGTCCCCCTTCTAATGCACCATTCTGCCTGTCTTCAGGGAGGTTATAGATGGCCATGGGATAAGAGGTAACTCCAAATATTAACACTAAATGTTAGCTTTTCTCACATGGAGAGCAAACTATGGCTGGGTTGAAAGGCAATGTATTTGTCATTCAATAAACATTTGCTAATTTATTGATAAAGAGTCCAAAGATTTAGTTTACATTACTCATTATTCCATTGATTTACTCTCTTTGGGTAAGTTGTTTCACTGATGGGGGCCTCAATTTCCTCATCTCTAAAATGACAGGCTTGGACAAGATGGTATTCAAGGGCCCTTCGAGCTCTAAGCCTATGATCCTGTGTTTTTTAATCCTGTAAGTCACTTAAATTCTCCAAGCCTTCATTCCCTAATTTATAAAACAGAGGTAATACCAACTTTTCATTTCTATCTTAGGACTGAATAATAACCAGTTCTAGAGGCACAAGAATAGAATATTTCAGGGAAGTTCTGTGTGAAGATTCTTTTTTTCTTCCCTGGTTGTCAAACAATAGCAAAAGGGTTCAACTCAGAATTACTGTCTCATTCAAAAGCCAATATGGCCTTATTTGGAGCCAGTTTTCATCAGTGGTGACATAATCTGACCAGCCCAGACTAGTTTCCTGTGTCCTTCTCACTACCCAAAGACAGACAGAGAGACTAGTACTCCCATATAAGGGATCTCATTCACCCAAGGACACAGAGATGCCTCCTAGATCCACACACAAAAATACAGACTCCAAGGGAGCCACACTAATTCACACAAAATAAACAATGGAGATCATAGGATCAGAGATTTAAGTCTGGAAGGGTTCTGTGACGTCAAGTCTAACCCCCTCCTCTTACAGTTGAGCAATCTTAGGCTCAGACAGCTTAAATGATCAGAGTTAGGAAGTAACTGAGGCAGAATTCGAACCCAGGTCTTCATGACTCCAAGTCCACTACAAATACTGCCTTTCTGGGGATGGTATTATAGTACTACAGGTGAAGAACTTCTTGGTCCGTATGATCCTGTGAGCATTTCAATTGCAAAATACATCATGTTGAATTTTTTTTTTTTTGCACTTTCAGAGCTCTTTGGAGTCAAAATAGGGTCACAAACAGTCAGACATGCCTGAAATGACTGAACAACAACAACATACCTACACATCAAATCTGTCTATACCTATACACATAACCTCTACCAATTCCTATGCCTGTACCTATACATGTAATATATATCTATACCTATATCCATAATTTATTTATCCCATACATGTAATCTCTACCAATATCTATACCTATACTGACACATATAATCTGTCCCTATAATCTATACTTGTACCTACACCTCTGTCTATACCTATATATGGTATCATTTAAGGAGGAGCCAATCAAAGAAGCATCCTGGCCTTTAAATCTACCATTCTTCATTTATTAGGGATCTTAAAGATTTTTTGGTGTTCATGAATCTTACTTCAAATTGCAAACACTCAAGACCTTAATAATATTATCTTGTTTGTGATTCTGCTCTTTAGCAGTTATTAGAGCAAGAATGTTCCATAGAAGAGAAGGTAAGCAGAAAATGATGCTAGAAGAAGGAAAGGAGGCCATGAACGAGAATATTTGAAAAGACACCAGGACAAACTCTGCCCATTTAACAAGTGGTCCTGAGAGTTAGGATCCAACCAATAATTGATCTCACTGATGTGGGCACTCTTTTTTCCAGTGTATATGGAAATACATCCATGCCTTCCCATTCCATGTGATACTTATCTATGTCCTTCCATAAATCCTTTATAGATAGGGTGTTGTAAGTCTCAAATAATATAATGGATGTAAAGTACTTTGCAAACCTTAAATCACTATATAATTGCCAGTTATTACTATTATTATTTTTAGCCTCCATTCCCAGGGCCTCCAGTGTGTTGAAGACTTCATTCCCTGAATCTTCTATTGCACTCCTGCTGAGCTCAAACATATTTATAAGACAATACAAGGATATGCCGGTAAATGTTTAACAACTGGACTCCCCAGAAAAAAAAAATTATGCATACAAACTTTTAAATTTAATCTAACACTTTTTTATGTCTAGATAATCAAAACAAAAAATCAAGCCCTGATTTAGAGCCAATTGCCACTTTCTAAGTTGTAAATCTTTACACTGAAAACTTAACGACTAGTACCCGCAAGCCAGTTAGAGCTGGCTCCAGGATATCCATGTTCATAGAGCATCTATCCATTTCCTGGGAGGTCTTAGATCTTTTAATATTTCTTTTGAATTCTCCTTATAGAAATTGAAGTAAGCAGCCTCGGGAAATCAATATACACAATGACTAAAACAACGTAAATGAAAAGAACAAGAGCAAAATAATTAAAATGAAATGTTACAAAACTATCTAACACTTGAAGTGGAAGGCTATGATACAACCACATATAATGGCAGACTTTTTTTTGATGTGCAAGTTAATCTTGTTGAACTTGTGTTTTTCCCCTCTTCTTTTTTTATTCTTTTTTTTTTTTATAAGAGATGGCTCTCTGGGAAGGAGAGTGAGGAGGGATATATCAGGGAATTTCAGGGATGTAAAAACCAAATATATCAATAAAATTTTATTTAAAAAAATTCCCCTTGCAAAGTATAGAGCCCTCTCCCACTAGCTCAACAACAAAAATAATTTATGCCTGAAGACTAGTAAAGAATACTAAGGAGAATGTGGTTTCCTCAGCATAAATCATCACTTCTCCTGGGGAAAAAAAGCCAACTCCAACATTATAAATGCTGAATGAGAAAAACATTTTCAGACAGGACAAAGGTGTTGATTTGTTATGTTTGGATATGTTTTTTGTTGTTCAGTTGTTTTTCAGTCACGTTCAACTCTTTGTGACCCTATTTGGGGTTTTCTTGGCAAACCACTGGAGTGGTTTGCCTTTCCCTTCTCCAGCTCATTTTACAGATGAGGAAACTGAGGCAAACAGGTTAAGTGACTTGCTCACACAGGTCACACAGCTAGTAAATATCTGAAACTAGCTTTGAACTTAGGTCTATCCTGACTCCAGGCCCAGCACTCTATCCACTGCCCCTTGCCCGGATATGCCTATTTGTTTAAAAAAAAACAAAAAACTTGTATCATCTTTAAAAGGGAGGGTGTAAGTTAGTAGGGTAATGACAGAGATGCAAAAGAGAGACAGAGAGAAACAGAGAGACAGAGACAGTAACAGAGAGAATAGCAATAAAACATTTTTAAATACATAGAAGAAAACCAAAAGAAGCTTTGGTGAAGATACAAACCAGACAATTTTATTGCTACCTATTTAGGTCTAGTGTATACTGTTTCCCCTACCTACACCTCCCATTCTCAGATGTCAAAGAGGACAGAGTCTGTTTATTTCATTTTAGTCTTTGTAGCCTCATTGCTTAGCACAGTGCTGGGCACATAGTAGTCACTTAATAAATGCTCATTGATTAAAAAAATGATACATTTGTTTCTAGATTCAGATACAATACTCTCTTTTTTCCCCCTTTTTGCTTGCTGAACTGTTTGTTGATGCTAAAGTTCTTAATAAAAAAGAATATTAAGTTTAACAATTCCAACCCATGTTCCACTGCCACCAGGATATTCTAAATTCCTCTGCTGGCTAGTAGCCTGGGCTTCTGGTTCTTCAGTTTTCCAGGCTCTGTGTCCTGTGCATACTGATAGCAGCTTGGAGCCCTGCTGCTTCCCAGTGGGGACAGGGCTAAAACAGTTGCTCCCCTCATACTAAACCAGACTCACTTTATTCCCATGCCTTGTGGGTTTTAACTGTCATCAAAAGCAATAAAAAATGTGGTATTTCCCTTTAAGTGGAGGCATCAGGGTAGCCTTGGAGAGGGAGTCGGAGCTTTAAACAACCACTGACCCCAGATACCCACTGACAAGAACTAAAAGCCAATGGGTGGTCTTGATCTGTGTGAAAGACAATTCTCTGTTCATGAGTGAATAGCAAAGACTAATATTTACATAGGATTTTAAGGTTTGCCAAACACTTAACATGCATTATCTCATTTGATTCTCATATCTGATCCTCCCAATAACCCTGTGGAGCTGTTAGCACTTAGTATAGTGTGTGGCACATAGTAGGTGCTTAAGAAATGTTTAATGAATGACTGCTGTTATCCCCATTTTACGGATGAGAAAAATAAAGCCCAGAGAAGGGAAGTGATTTGCTCAGGATCACACAGCTAGTGTCAGAGAAGTGATATGAACCCAGGTGCTCTCAACAGCAAATCCAGTGTTCTTTTCATCATACCATGATGTTTTTAAAGAAACTATAAGCTTTTAAGGAGATCAGCACAATGTAGTGCAGAGGAGGGGAACCTGCAGCCTTGAGGCCACATGTGGCCTTCTAGGTCCTCGGGTGTGGTCTTTTGACTGAATCCAAGTTTTACAGAACAAATCCTTTTATTAAGGGGATTTGTTCTGTAGAGTTTGGATTCAGTCAAAGGGCCGCACTTGAGGACCTAGAGGGCCAAAAGTTCTCCACCCCTGGATTGTTAACTGCTGCATGCTGAAGACCTCTCTGGGCTTTAGTTTCCTTGTTGAGTGGGGGGCAGGGTTTCCCCTAGGCCAAACCAATCAGGTTCTGCTCTCAATACAAATGAGCTAAACAGGAAATGAGTTCCATTGTTAGATTGCTTTAGTCAAAAACCTCAGTCTTCCTACACTCCATTCCACCCATCTCCTTGTCATATGCCCAGAAACCACACACCTTCCCCACTTCATGCCATCTTTTCAGTTATAGAACCATATGCCAATCAGTGTTGCCATTGCTACTGGACACAGTATCCCAACCCACTTCCCTGTAGTTCCACTTACCATCCCTGTGACTTCCCAAACCAAAACACTTCTCCCTGGCCCCCCACTTCCCTATCTATGTTCTCTCCCCATTAGAATATAAGCTCCCTGAAGACAGGCACTTACACTTTTGAATTTGTGTTCCCAGCACTTAGTAGTGTCTGACATATAGTAATCACTTAACAAATATTTTTTCATTTGTTTATTTGCTTATTTTTAAAGATTTATTGATGTTTTATCTTTATATTGCAAACATTTACAAACTAATCCCCACTCATTACAGATTACTTCCTACTTTCATCTACCCATTCATTCATTTACTCACATAAAATGAGTGTTCCTTCCAACTCTGAATCTCTTCGCCTGAGTCTATTCAAGAAACCATAGCCAAAGGGGCAGCTAGATGGTGTGGAGTATAGAGCACTGGCCCTTGAGTCATGAAGATCTGAGTTCAAATCTGGCCTCAGACTCTTGACACTTACTAGCTGTGTGACCCTGGGCAAGTCACTTAACCCCATGGCCCAGCCAAAAAAAAAAAAAAGGAAAAGAAAGAAACCATAGCCAACCCAAGATGATACATATAGTGTTAGTCATTTTGAGTTGGCCAGTGAAATTTCTTATTTCTTACTTAACTAACTCAGTAGTCAAAGAGAAGTATTTCTGTCTATGGTAGTAGTAGCAGCTCACATTTATATAGTACTTTTAGGTTTGCCAAGTGCCTTACATATATTCTTTTTCATTTGATCCCCTCCCACCTCAGGGTGTCTGTTTTTCCCTTCCTCACCATCACCTGCCCACCTTGATCCAGCTAGGTGACAGTGGATAGAGCACTGCCCATGGAGTGCAGAAGACTTGAGTTCAAATTTGGTCTCAGACACTGACTAGCTATGTGACCTTGGGCAAGTCACTAAACCTCTGTTTGCCTTCTTTCCTCAACTGTAAACTGGGGATAATAATAGCACTTCTATCACAGTATTTTGTGATGATCAAATGAGATAATAATTGTAAAGTGTTTAAGTACGATGCCTGACACATAGTAGGTGCTTAATAAATGCTTGTCCCCCTTCCCCTTACTTTTCAGTCATCATATTCTCTAGTCCCCTGCACAAAATTAGAAGAAGAAGAAGAAAAAAAACAAACTGACACATAAGCATCCTCTATCTCCAAAGGAAATCCTATCCTCTTCATAACATATTTTTAGCCTAGGAATGAATATGAGGGAAGAATTTTTTTTTTAAAGAAAATAAATAAGTTGCTAATTTGTGCATCAGAGGACAAGCCCAGCAACCCTGTAGGTCTCGAAATCGACAAAGGATATTGTTGGGCTTACATGTTTAGAAAAGAAGTCTTCTAATTCTCTACCTCCGCGTTCAGGCACGTAGGCAACTTCCTTTTTACAAAATCGGTTTCGTAAACTAAGCAGGTGCAGATCCGAGGAAACGCTGCCTACCCCTGACTGCAAGGCTCCCCTGGTCCTGAGATTTGGTTGATAACGGATTTTAGGGGCTTGTCATTGTTTTTCGATTCAGTCTTCAAGCCTTCATGTGCTTAAAGTTGCAGCTGTATCTGATAGCTTCGCTCCCCTCCCCTACCCCTTCATTTCAGACATTTTGGAGACGCCCATGTTATGCTAAAAAATGAACGTGCAGGGCAGAAGCAAGGAAACCAGACTAGAGGGAGCTCAGATTCCCTTTTGGAAAGGAACACTTGGTATTTTTTTTAAGGGGCAAGATGCTAGTACTGCTGCCTGTGGTGTGCAGTGGCTGGGGGAGAGATGGTACTGAGCCAACGCCCCCGCGAGGCAGTCGAGGAATGAGTGTTGGGGAGCCCTGCTCTTAAAACAGACACAGCAAACCCAGATGATTGCTAATCCTCCCACTTTGGGAGAGGACAGAGGCTTGCATTTGCTAAATTCCTTTAGTCATTCAAATTCCTAGCCCTGAAGGAATTGATGCGGTTGGGGGAGTGAGAAAGAGAGCAGTTGGGGTAGGGGTGGGGATGGGGGTGGGAGTGGGGGGGCCTGGAGAACAAGTCCCCCCCTTTTTCCCCCTTCTTCCTCAGCATCCCAAGTGGGTGATGCTGAAGGAGAGAGATAAGTGATATTGGGGAAGGGGCCTCTGGACACCAACGGGAGTTTCATTTGACTGATAAGCACCCTGAGTCATGAGGGCAAATACGTGCAGAAGGCTGTAGCTGGTTCAAGGAAATCCTATCCAAGTTTACAATTGTGGTTGAGCGTGCTGACTCACTGTGCTTAATACGTGAGCTCTGAGGAAGGGAACAAGGCGCAGCGAGTGGCGCTCCAGCAGTCTGGGGAGCTGACTTTATTTATTTATTTAGGTCTCTGGCAGGGAAGGGAGGCCTGCCTTATCCGGGGCCATATCAAGGCCCTGGTTTCAGGAGAAAGCCTGAGAAAGTCTTCTAGTGCTTACCTCTCGGCTGCTTGGCAATGCAAATGATGGCATGTGGTGATTTTGATCGTGTGTGTGTGTGTGTGTGTGTGTGTGTGTGTGTGTGTGATGGCTGCAGTTTTCCTACTAACTCTGATCATAATAGATAGCCCAAAGCATCTGTGCTTGCCGAGAGGAGCCAGAGATTGGGTTAACCTTTAGTGCATTCGAATCAACCTCTTGGTAGCTGATTTTTCACAGTGATAATAACTGACATTTATATAGTGCTTTGATGTTTGCAAAGCACTTGACACATTTTCTTTCATTTGAGCCTCACAGACCACTTTGAGAGGGTAAGTGTTATTATTATCATTCCAATTTTTGGTGGTGGTATTGTTCATTTGTTTCAGTCATGTCTGATTCTTCCTGACTCCATTTGGAGTTGTTTTTAGCAGAGATACTAGAGTGGTTTGCCCTTTCCTTCTCCAGATCATTTTACAGATAAAGAAACTGAGGCAAACAGGGTGAAGTGACTTGCCCAGGGTCACATAGCTAGGAAATGTCTGAGGACAGATTTGAACTCAGGAAGATGAGCCTGGCACTCTATCCACTTTGCCACCTAATTGCCCTGTACCCCATTCCAACTTTTGTGACAAGAAATTGGTCACACAACTAGTAAGAGTCTGAGTTGAAGCTTAAACCCAGCTCTTCCAGATGGCAAGGGCCATGCTATGGGTACCTGGAGTCCTGCCTTTACCCTTCTTTCTCTACCCATCTGGTTTTTAAAACACTCAAATCGATCTCTGATTCTCATTGGTTCCGAAGTTCCCTGCAATGACACAGATCCAAACACTGGGCACAGCTGCCCATCTTTGTGACTTACAAATTCATGGAGTTGGGAGGGGAAGAAGACTCCATAGGCTAGAAGCCTTTCTCCTGACATCAAGAGAGTCGGGAGACCCTTTTTATTTTAAGAACAACAACAATACTTCACATGTGTCTAGAACGTGACTTTCACAAACTTTTTTTTGCCTTTGTACAAGTTGACTTCCATACTTGGAGAACATTCCCTCTCATTGCTGCCTCTTGGAATTTCTTCAAGGTTCAGCTCAAACTTTCCCTCCTACAGAAGTTTTTTTTTTTTCTGATCTTCCTCTCCCCAACCTTCAGATTCTAGTGCCCCCCCCATTACCTTGTATTTATTTTGTGGATGTTTCATTCATATATATATGTGGTGTGTGTGTGTACATATGTGTATATATACATACATACATACATACATGCTGTCTCATCCACGTAAGCTCCCTGAGGACAGGGACTATTTCATCTTTGTCTTCCTATCCCCAGTATCTAGCTTAGCAAATGCTTGTCAATTGATTGCACATATCCTCACCTCACCCTCACTTTTCTAGTTTTCTATTTTAGAATATAAGCTCTTGTTTACTTGTAGTTGTATCCCCAATGTTAGCACAGTGCTTTTTCATTCATTACTTCATCTGAACTATACAACAAAGGATGAGGCTGGTAGAGCAGGTGATATTATTCTTGTTTTTTTTCCCCAATGAAACAAGTGAGCTTCTGGTTAAGTGACCTGTCAAAACCACCAGTGAGCAGACAAGCCCCTACTAGAACCAAGGCAGTCCAGTGTTCTTTCCACTACAAGGTAAGACAAATAGAGCTTTCCAAGAAAGCAGCATGCTGATAGATTAAAGGGCAAATTCTTGCCTAATGAGATCACCTAGATCTGCACCTTTTTTTTTTTTTGAGATAGAATTTATTTTTTTTATTTTGGAGGAAATTTAAATATGTTTTATTTTAGACAACCTACAGGACATTTTTATTTTTTGCATTTTTATTTAAATTCTATCCCTCCCTCACCCCCTCCCTGATGTAAAACATTTCCATATTAGTCCTTTTGTATAAGAAAACTTAAATAAAAGAAAAAATGAAAGAAAGAAAGTGAAAAATAACATGCTTCAGTCTGTATTCAGTCAATATCTTTCTCTGGAGATGGATAGCATGCTTCATCATTAGTCCTTTGGAATTGTCTCCGTTCATTGTATTGCTGAGAATAACTAAGTCATTTACAACTCTTCATGTAACAATGTTGCTGTTACTGTGTACATTGTTCTCCTGGTTCTGTTCACTTCACTATGCATCAGCTCATGTAAGTCTTTCCAGATTTTTCCAAAATCACCCTGCTTGCCATTTCTTATATCACAGTAATATTTCATTGCAATCATATACCACAGCTTGTTTAACCATTCCCCAATTGATGGGCATCCTTTTGATTTCCAATTCTTAGCCACCACAAAAAGAGTTGCTACAAATATTTTTGTATAAATAGGTTCTTTTCCCTTTGTTGGATGTCTTTGGGGTATAGACCTAGTAGTAGTGTTGCTGGATCAAAGGGTACGCACAGTTTTATAGCCCTTTGGGCATAGTTCCAAATTGCTCTCCAGAATGGTTGAATCAGTTCACAACTCCACCAACAGTAGATTTTCACTTTTAAAGAAACCCCTCTGAGTTATTAAAATCCACTTTGCTTTGTGGTCCACTTGGTACTTCCTTTATCAAAAAGATCCTTAATAGAAAGTGTCTCTCACATGAAATGCTTATTCTCTTGCCATCTCTCCTTCAATTTTCTTAATGGAGTCAGATGAAGTAATACCTTTATAGGTGCTTTTTTTGAAGCAGAGTTTCGGTTTTCAAAATGTTGGCTAGGAGGCTGTTTCTATGAGTTTCTATGAGTGATGAAGCTAGGTAGTCTAAGAGCTTTATGTCCTGGGGGGAGCCCACAGAGAGCTGGAAAATTTCTAAAGTTCTGATCAGCTATGACTGAAGCTAGAGTTCAAAGAGGAGAAGGTTCCCAGGTCATCTCCACAACTGCACTGTTGCTACCTCCATCAGAGCCTTGACAGCCACTGGAGTGTTGGATTCTCATAGGTAAACTTTTACCTCCTCTTGGCAAGAGCCAGGCCTCCACATCTCTTCTCAGCTATCTCTACACCATGGTTCTGCTACCACAGCAGTCAAACCACCTCTCTTTTCCCTTCTGGCTCCCCTTTTTGTTCTGCCTTCTTCCATTAGAATGTAAGCTTTTTCTATTTGTATCTCCAGTGCCTACCACAGTGCCTGGCATGAAGTAAGTGCTTGATAAATGTTCTACCATTCTATTTATCTATCTATCCATCTCTCTGTCATCTATAATCTATCCATCTATCCATTTCCATCTAATCATATTTGTCTGTCAACTCTATCTATACATCCATTCATCTATTTATTAATCTATCCATCCATCCATCTATCTAGCCAACCCTGACTATCAATCATCTATCCATTCATCCACCCATCCATATCCATCCATCTATCTTTCTATTTGATTCCTCTATCTGTATCTTTACTACTCCCCTTCCCAAATCCAGCTTTCTAGAAGTAGTAAGACCACTTCTAGCATTAGACTTTGAGTCAGAATACCTGAGTTCTAATTCAAAAGTTATAAAAAGTCCTTCCAAGCACTGTGCAAAATACTGGGGCATACAAATACAAAAACAAAGCAGTGTCTGCCTTCTCAAGGAGCTTACATTCTATTAGGAGAAGATAACACACCTAGGAGAGTGGAGGTCTGAGAGGGATGTTTTCATCTGGGATATCACTAAGATGGTTATAGTGGGGTTATTAGGGAGTAGAGTGGCATACCCTTTCCAATAGCAATGGTAAGACCAATATCATCATGGCTGCAAATCTGGAAGGGCCTGGGGGTGGAGGTGGGGAAGGCAAGCAGGTGGGGTAGATGGACCGAAGAACACTGGAGTAGATAATGGGCCATGAGACACACCAGTAAGGACAGTGTCTGCCCTAGGATAGGTGTTCCATAGGTGAGAGGGTTCTATCATCCCATAATACTCTGGTTCAACAGGTATAGTAGCTGATTGGGGGATGGCTAGAGTATAAACAAAATGGCAGACAAATCATGTAACCAGTATCATGATGATACTCATCACTCTCATTCCTCTCCAGGCTCTGCTCCTGACTTACTTGACTTCTCTCTCCACCATTCTCCTGCAGTCTATTCACACTGGAAGATCTCTCCTCCACTGAGGTCCCTTCCTCTGATTAGTTAATTCCTCCCAGAATTTCCATTTTCAGGAATGGCTCATAGGTATGCTAAAGTCAGCTCATATTTGCTCTCCCTTCAAGAAGCTGTAGCATGACACAGTGGCCACACCCAGGTTAAACCGTCTTGGAAGATGGGCTAAACCAGGCTGAGAGTAACCAACAGGCCTGAAACCCCTCAGTAATGTAGGGAGATGTCTACCCCAAATACATGAAGACTTCTCCCAGTGGATGGCTAGATGAGAACAATTTGTTCCAACAGCCATGAAGGTGACTGTAGTAGATGCTGTAGAGTGCTCAGAACTTGGTCAGACATCAAAGACATCAACGTCATCCATTGTATCTGGGCCATCACCAGTCATCTTGACTTTTGTTTTGCCATCAGACTTCAATGACTCTGGAAAAGAGAGTGAGGCTGATAACTTTGTGCAACTCTGCCTTACTTGAGTCCAATCCACCCAGGAGAAAGGATATCACCCTCTGATATCATTGATCTTCTTTGAAAACAAAGGACAAACAACTACAATAGCTACAAATCAGGACTTGGCATATTGTTTTGTTGATTGTCTAGACTTAAGAAAGTGTTAGAGAAAATGCTAATATCGATTAAACTTGAAAGTGTATCCTGCCTTTTGGAGAACTGGTTGTTAAACATTTACCAGCACACCCCCTTAGCCTCTGCCAGCCATATTCTTTCTTTCATTCCTCTCTGGACTTCACTCCTGACACTCCTGATATTTTTCTCTGCCATGTCTTTTCATGGGTGCCTTCTCTCTCCTTCTCCCCAACTCCAGTTTTTTCTTTCAGCTTTTGTTTATGTATTATCTTCCCCCATTAGAATATAAGCTCTTTCAGGGCAGGGGCTATCTTTCATTTTGCTTTTATTTGTATCCTCAGAGCTTAGCACAGTGCCTGGCACACAGTAAGTGTTTAATAATTGCTTGTTGACCTGATTTATCTATAAGAGGGGCTTGATTCAACATTAATTAAATACCTACCATGTATGTGTAGGCATCATGGCATAGTGGATAGCAGGTTAGTCTTGTAGCTAGGAATAACTAGATTCACACTCCACCTCCTAACCCTGGATGACACAGGGTAAGTTATTTAACCTCTCAATGGTCTAGACCAGGTATTTAAACTTTTTCCACTCACAACCCCTTCAGCACTGTGGGTCAGGACCCCATGGGGATCACAAACTCACAGTTTAAGAAGCCCTGGACAACTCTTTAGACTACAAGTTTCAGAGATGGGTTAAGGAGCAGCTTTATCTGAGAGTTCTCTATACCAATGAAATCACAAGTCCAGTCCCCACCTCTTCTATTTGAAAAGTACTGTGCTAAATGATACTGAATCTTCCATGCTGTTGATAGGTCTGTGGTATCATTGATGTGAGTAGTTGCTCTGTATTGCAAATCATCCTTGCCTTTTCCTCCTGCCTAAGGATGACAAAAGACAAAAAAAAAAAAAAAATCAGTCTCTTTTTTCAGGAAACCTACATTCTACTGGGGTAATAATACCTACTTTGGAGAATTTTGAATATGGAAGATGCTTTGTAAAACTTAGAGAATTATAATAGGCAATTTTTAATTCCCTTTGGGAATCCAGGACCCACATGGATTCTCTGACTGCTCCATTCCTCATTTTGACCTCAATTTGAACACGTTAAACCTCCCCCCACCTCACTTCTCATCAAAATGTAAAAGCCTTAGCTTCCCTTTCTATTCAATTTTATAAACTTTTCTTGGCTACTAAGATCAAGAGTGCTAATGAGTTACTCCTCCCAAGAGACCTATTTGCCTTTTAACAGAAGATCTGGGGTGGGGAAAAAAAGCCCTTAAGTCAAAAGTGGCTACAATACAGACATTTCAAGTACTTTGGCTATCTACTGAGGCCATTTTAGGTTATAAGGATTCTTTAACAATAGACCCCTTGAATCACTCTACAGGTAATGACTCTGCCTGTGGATAGAGACTTTGGCCCTCAGTGGAGAATGTGAAATCTTCTCAGCCTCAGGCCTGCTAGGACTCTAAAGATGAGGAAGAGGTTGTAAGGGAATAGACAATGAGAAGCAGAAAAGTGTAAGAGTTTCTAAGTCACGGAGGGACTTGGCAGCTGAGCAGAAGAGAAGAATGTGGCTGGTCCAAAGAGATGGCTGACAGCAACCACTAGATCATTGCTAGAGAGGAGTGGCATACAGGTTCCAGCAACCTTGATTCTGGTAAGTCATTAACTTGAGGAAATTGTCAGAGCCTGTGAAATATTGGATAGAGAGTGAACAAGGAGCTACTGTTCAACTTATGTTTGGGTAATTAATTTTGAGATGTAACTAAATGAAAATTCAGGGAGTATTGGCAATTTGTGTGAAAGTGAAATCCGATCATTTGGTGCTACAAAGAAGCATCCTGGGTTCCAGGTGAGAGTCGAGGGAAGGTGGGATGGGAATCACAGGATATTATAATTAAAAAGGAGCTCTGTGGAGCTCTGAAAGAAGTGAATGTTTCCTGGAATGTAGATTTTCAAAGCAGGAGGTACTTGATTAGGGCTGTGAATCCTAGAGGCATATAACCTTCCTAGGTTCTATGTACATGGCCAAATGAAGACTGGGGAGATTGTGAGTGGTTGGCCCATGAATCCTTCCTTATAATAAGCAAGTATTTATTGTGTTCCAAATTATGCTATTTATTTCCCCTTAAATATTAGTATTCTAGACCTGGAGAGATATAAACACAGTGTATATGGGGGTGGGAAATGTTTTTCCTCTTGGTTGAGTAGTTCAAGGAAGTACATTCTTTGTGTGTGTGTGTGTGTGTGTGTGTGTGTGAGAGAGAGAGAGAGAGAGAGAGATGTCTGTAATGATAAAGAATGGAGGGTGGGGTGTTCTTGTTTTCCACTTCTTTGTCTTGGTTCTGTCCTTTCTATTTTGTACCACTTCCTAGCTTTGATAACAATTTTCAAGTAGAGTCTCTTCTGCCTTTAGCACTTACCTTGGACAATCTTAATTTGTGAGGATGGTTCATCACACAACCTACCTACCTTTATTTCTTTATCATGCCCACAAAGATAAGAATGGGTCCTCAGGCCTAGTCTTTGGGAAAAGTTAGGAAGGGTATGGTAAAGTAGAAAATGTAATCTTGGAATTAGAAGATATGATTACAATTCAATTTACCACTGACCAGGCTTTAAGATCCTGAGTAAATCACCTGATCTCTCTGAGTCTTAATTCCTTTATAAAATAGGTATCATCATCATCATCATCACCACAGGATTGTGGGAGAAAGTACTTTAAGACCTTAAAGGCTTTCTATAAAAGCAAGCTATTAGAACTTTGAAACAAATCTAGAACAGTTAGAAGGTAGGACTGCCCATAGAGAGAACAATTCCCCCAAAACATGAAAAAGTTTTAGAAAGAATTTTATTAAGCCATTGGACAGGGGAGAGTGAGCTGGAAAATGGGTATGACTTCTTCTTGTTGAGTCTCTGTGAGGTTTCCATTATATAGAGCTCAAACAAGGTCATAAGGGCAAGAGGTAGATTTACCTTCATGTATGAAGTTAGGCAGTTTCCAGAAAAGGGCAGGCTTCCAGATAAGGTTGCTTGAGATGCACACACATACACACACACATGTTTATATATACATATACACACATACACATATATCTATATCTATATATCTACATATAGACCAGTGGATAAGTATAAACATTCAATAAACTTCAGGCAAAGCTATAACACAAGCTTGGGTGGACCCAAAATAAGACCTGGGTGAGGGTACCCAAAACAGATCTAGGACCTGGGTGGACCCAAACATTCCTTGCTGCCATCTCCAGCATTACTGGAAAGTCACTGAGGTTAGTGTGACATTCTGGGCTCAAATAATCTCTAGTCACATAAAGTTAGATTCAAACAATATAATACGATTGTCCAAACAATATGATATTTTCCCACAGGACCAAATATAATTGTTAATAATAGCAATCAATAACCTCATAACACTAGTTCTATTCTGTTCTCCTGACATTTTTACACCATGCTCCTATGGTGGCTATTCTACTTCCTGGATGGCACTCCACAACAACTCTAGGTCTCTTGGCTTCTGATAAGCGAGTCTTCACCACGACAAGCCCCCTCAAGATTCCCATGCTGTTGTTTCTCAGATATCCTCATGACATGCCATCAGGGTACAGAAACCCCTCCCCCAAGAGCAATTTAAACCACTAGCTTGGGAATGATGATCAGATCAATACTGTTCTTGTTAGGGATACTTTAATCAATTGCTCTATGACTGGAGAGAGAGACAGAGAGCATTTTGCTTACTATGTGCCAGGCATTGTGCTGAGGACTGAGAGTGGAAATACAAACAAAAAGAAATACTGTCCTTTCCATCAAGGAGCTTACATTTTAATGAGTAAAGACAACACTTTACAAGGGAGCTAAAAAAACCTAAGGAGAAGAGGTATTGGGGAGTCATGGGCTGAACTGAGTTTGGACTGGGTGCTTCCTTAAATGAAAGTTTTCAGATAAATTCACCAATCAGAGGAGAAGAATGTAGAGGCAAAGAAGGCCATTGGGACAGAGGTCTAGAAGGAGTTTGGGGAAACTGAGTTCATCATCCCTGTGACTTCCCTGACCTTCTGGTTACCATTACCATATATGGATGGTCATCTCCCATTAAAATATAAGCTTTCTGAGGGCAGAGATTGTCTTGCTTTTTCAGTTTGTATACCCAGTGCTAAGCATAGTGTCTAGCACATAGTAAGCAATTACTAAATACATCAATTCATGCATTCATCAGGTTACTACTGTGCTGCATTGTGTGAAGCTGGTGGGTGTGGGAATGACTGATGGAAACTTCTGAGGTTGGTTTGAAAAACCTTTCTGAATCTAATTTGTGAGTAATTAAATTTGAGCAACCTCAATATGCAGAGCACAGCCTTGTACTGAAGGAAAATGAAAGGGAAACACACATATTCTTTGCCCTCAAGGAACTTGCAATTCAATGAAGGAAACGAACGCTCATAAAAAATACATAATAACACATATGAAATAGGAATGAATGAATGTAAAAACATTTATTAAGAGCTTAGTCAGTGTCAACCACTGTGCTAAATACAAATACAAAAGTGAAACCACCTCTGCCCTCAAGGAGATTACGTTCTAATAGAATATAAAAGTATTTCCTAAATATATACAAAGATGATTATTTGTAACTATACCATTTATGTTCCTATATAGCTAAATAGTGGGGATAATATCAGCAATGTGGAGGAACAAGGAATAAATTTAGGGTTTTATTTATATCATTGTTGTAAAGAATAGTCTATGTATTGGAAAGAATATTTGATTTGGAGTCAAAGGGCTTGGGTTCAAATTTTTGTACTAGTTCAATTTTTTTTTCAAATTTTGTTGTGCTAGTCAATATTTAATTTATATGAGCCTTAGTTTCCTCACCTAAAAATGAAAGGGATGGACTATATGATCTCCAAGAGCCTACCTACCCCCCAGTCACTGAATAGATGTTATCTCAGACAAACCCATACCTGGGAAAGACCTTAATTTAGAAAGGCCAAGGTCACCCACTGTACCCTGGGTCATTATCAGTCGTCTTGACTTTGTCTTGCCACTGGACTTAGATGACTTTGGAGGAGGTCATGAGGCTGATGACATTTCACAGTCCTGCCTCACTCAAATCCAGTTCAATCACAAGTTGAAACATCACCCTTGTGATGTCAATGATCCTCTTTGAGAATGAACGATGAACAACAATAAGCTTTGAAAAGATGTGTCAGTCCCTGGAGGTGTTGATTTAGTCTGGATTTCTGCTGAGAAATACAAGACATAGAAAATTCATAACCATTATTGTTTATTCATGGGCCTTTGTGATTGTAATCATTTTAATAAGTATTTATAGAGTCTCTACTACATTCTGAATGCCATTTTCCTGGGCTCTTTAAGCAAGAGATAGTGCCAGCATATTTCTGCTTGCCAACACCTTTGTTCTACTTCTGATGTTTGCCTTCCTCTTATGATCTTGGATAAGTCATTTAACCTGCTAGTATCATGGGTTTTAGTTGTGAACAAACCCCCAAAACTGAAGAAGTTTTAGATAGAATTTTAATAGATCATTTGGCAAAGGAGAGTGAGCTGGAAGAGGGTGTAACTCCCTCTCATCCCATCTCTGGGAGGTTTACATTATATAGCATTCAAACAAGGTCATGAGGACAAGAGGCAAGTTGACCTGCACATATTTGGCAAAGCCAAAATATGAGGAGAACCCAAAGCACAAGCATGAGTGGATCCAAAACACATATTTTGAGTACACTGAGGATCTGAGTGGACCTAAAAACATTCCCTGCAGCCATCTCCAGCATTCCTGGAGAGTCACTGAGGTAAGCATGACATTCTGGGTTTAAACAATCTCCAGTCACATGAAGCTAGCTTCAAACGATAGAATAATTAATAAGATTTTCCAAACAATATAATATTTTCCCACTCAGGTACCTTTTTGAAATAATATAAAGTGGGGGGGAGGATGCAGTCTGCTTTGTAAAAAAGGGTGTCCTCATCAAGATCTTCCTAAACAAGTCAAGTCAACCAACATTTATTAAGCACTTACTATGTGCCAGGCACTGTGCTAAATGCAAGCAGAAATAAAAACAGCCCCTGCCCTCAAGGAGCTTACATTCTAATGGGAGAAGACAACACATACAAGGAAACTAGCTGAAAAAGAAGAGAGAAAAGGAGGCAATGACTGATAAGGACACCGAATGTAGGGGTGTGGTAGAGAAAGTCACCCAGAGATGAGTGGGTAGTGCCACATGGAGAAGAATGAAGATATGGTTGACCTGGGATTCCTCTTTAAATTAGAGGTTCAGGGAGGAACCAGCCAATCAGAAGGAGAGACCACTAACACAGAAGATATTTCCAATGTAAGAAGTAGCTCAGGGGTGAAGTGAACTTCCAGGGTAAGGGGGTTTCTTTGGCATGGTAGAGAAAGTTCTATGGAGATGAGCAAAGCAACCTGGGGAGCAGTGAAGACATGGAATCAAGTGTCTGGACCAAAAAATAGAAAACAAATATAGCCTGAAAAACAAATAAAACAGAGAGGATTCTGGGAAAATGGCAGAGTAGGTGAGAAAATTCTATGTTCTCCAGATTTCCTCCACAGATAAGACAAAATAGCACCTCAGGGAGAATTTAGTGAGCAGTAAAAATAAACAAGAGTTGGGGCTGAACAATGGTCCTCCTGGGACAGCTAGAGAAGATTTGAGGTTTGGTCCCTGTGAAGTGTAAACACCTCCAGGCTAGTTCAGCTGAAACAGCAAGCTGCAAGCTCTGGGGTTAGCTGGGTTGGGAGGTATCCTGGGCCCCAGTCGCAGGAATTTTCACCTCTCAGACAGTGTGGGTAGTTGGGTGTCTGAGCAGGGGAAGAATTGAGGGAGCCTCTGCTGATAAGGGATGCCAGACCCAGCTGTGCTGCCAAGATGCAGCCCTGCAGCCCAAGAAGGAATCAGCACATGCCTGGTGAGTACAGAAGCAGTGGGGCAGGGATGCTGCTGGCTGTGGGCACTTATAAGAGGGCAGGGTTCTTGGTTTCAGTTCCATGTCAGGAAGGAGGACTGAAGGAGGATCTGAGGTGAGAGATACCATCTCCCATACCCCAGGACTAGAGGTGATTACAGTAACAAGCTCCTATAAATTTTTTTTAAAAAATGAGCAGGCAGAAGAGAAAGAACCCAACCATAGAAATCACTATGGGACTAGAGAAGACTGGGGTTCATCTTCAGAGGAGGATATTAAAGCAAAAAAAGTCTGTCCTACCCAAAAGTGTAATGTCAAATAGTCACCTGCCCAAAAAGAATTCATAGAAGAACTTAAAAAGGACTTCAAAAATCAAATAAGAGAAATTGAGGAAATTTTTTTTAAAAAGAACAAGAAAAACAAGAAGATTATGAAAAGAAAGTCAACCAACTAGAAAAAGAGATCCAGAATTTTAAGAAAGAAAATGACTCCTTAAAAATTAGAATGGGGAAAGGGGAAACCAGTGAAGTTATAAGAGACGAAAAAATAATAAAACAAAATATAAAGAATGAAAAAATGGAAGAGAAAGTGAAACATCTTATAAGAAAAACAACTGATCTGGTGAACAGATCAAGAAAATAAAACAAGAATAGGACTGCCTGAAAGCTACAATAAAAAATAAAGAATCTTAATATAATAATACAAGAAATGATTAAAGAAAATTGTCCTGAAGTGTTAGAACAAGAGGGGAAAGTAGAAATAGAAAAAAATCACCAATTACCACCTGAAAAAGATCCAATAAGGAACAGCTACAGTAGTATCATAGTTACATTCTGAAACCACCCAGCTCAAGGAGAAAATATTACAAGCAACAAGAAAAAAAAAACACAATTCAAGTATGGTGGAGCCACAATTAGAATCACACAAGACTTCGGAGTGGCTATGTTAAAAGACCACAGGTCTTGGAACACTATATATCAAGGAGCAAAAGAACTGGGTTGTGGCTGACGATATCATAGCCAGCAAAGTTAAGTATAATCTTGAAAGGAAAAAAATATGTATTCAATGAATTGCCAGACTTTCAGAATTTTGTTGCAAAACAAAACAAAACAACAAAAACTTGAACTTAATAGCAACTTTGATATACAAGATCCAATATAAGGTAAACATCAAAGACTAATTACAATGGACTCAATAAGGACAGAAATGTTTCCTTTTATATAAGGAAATGTAAATCAGATGTCTGATTGTCATTAGTAAGTGGGTAGTTTGAAAGAAAGGTTGGGGTAGAACTCAGTATGATGTGATACTAAAAAGCAAACTGTCTAGGAAAAGGTGAAAAAGAGTAATTATCTTAGACAAATGAGGGGCACAAGAGGAAGAACTGACACAGAAGAATTAGATGGGGAAGGAAGACTGGTAGTTCTGGAACCCTACTCTTAATGGGAATGAGCTAAAGAGGAAACAATACATACAAATCTAGAAGGGCATAAAAGTCTATTAAATTCAGAAAGAAGTAAAAGGCAAAAAGGATAAGAGAGGGATCTTTGGTGGGTGGGTAGGTAAAGTAATAGGAGGGCAAGGTAGCTTGTAGAAGTAAAGTAGAGAAGTTAGAAGGGATTGGAAATAGGAGATACACACAAATATAAAATAAAGATCAGGAATAGAATTTATTAGGGAAGAAAAGCAGGGAGGGTTAGTAATCATGATCTCAGACAAAGTTAAAGCTAAAATAGATTTAAGCAAAAGAGAAAAATAGGGAAACTACACTATATGTCAGTCACATTAATCAATATTGTTTTAGACCATTTAAAATAACTAGACAGTATAAAGTTGGAATATTGCTATGGTATGGGAAACAATGAGTTGGTAGACTTAGAAAAATATGGAAAGACTTGAACCTATGAAGGAAGATATATCCACCCTCAGAGAAACAGAGAACAAACAAGTATAATACGATCTTACATAGATGCATATGAACGTACATGTCTATATATGAGTATGATTATAGATATCTAAGTATATGTATGTGTAGGTAAGTGTATATATGTATGTGTATATGTGTGTGTATATATGCTTGTGTGTGTGTGTGTGTGTATTTCCACACTTAATTGTAACCTCCTGGGTAGGGGAAGGAAGGAGAAAAAAAGAACAAAGTAAAGAGTACACAGCAGAGAACAAAAGAAAGCTTACAAGGAAGCAAAGAAAAGATGGACAGCTCTGAACACCATGTGTAGTACAAAGTTACATAGGCTTTCTGGAAATGGAAATTTATTGTTGTATATTTTGAATCCTCTCTTACATTCTGCTATGCTCATGGCAATGCTTTTTTTCTTTTCTTATTTTATATTTATTTATTTATTTATATTATTTTATATTGAAGTGTATAATATGTTTCTTTTTCTTTTCTTATTGTGTTTTGTTATTTAAACTTAAAATAAATTAAGAAAAAAAGACAAAGACCTTACCCTCAAGTAGCTTACAGCCTAGTTAGGAAGGTAAAGCATGAATGGGAAAAAGATAGAGAACAGAATAAAATAGTATGTAGTTGTTTAATAAAAAAAAATAGGCTAAAAATATTATAGGAATTCAAAGCAAGGAAGTTTTCTATAAACTAAGTATATGAAAGGAGATTTCACAGTGAAAGTGAGACTTGAGCTGGGCCCTAGAGAATAGATAGAATTTGGATAGAAAGAGGAGAGGAGGTCATTTTAGATAGAGAAAGCAGAAGCAACAGTGAGAAAGTGAAGATAAGCCTAGAAGGATGCTAAATAATGCATTATTAACACATTTGATCATCATTAGAATATAAGCTCCTTGAGGGCAGGAATGATTTTTATTTTTTATGTGTATTCCCAGGGTTTTAGCACACTGCCTAGAACTTAGTAGGCACTTAATAAATGCTTGTTGATTGCTTTCTTGCTTACTTATTTTACTAAAGTCCTACTCATATCCGCCATCATGGTATGGGAGTTACCCCGAGGTCACCAGAGTTCTGAAAAGCTATTCCAACAGAATGCAAGCTTTGGTAGTCAGGAGCAAATGGCAAAGTCTTCATGTATGAACCTGGCAATGGGCTTCGTGTGCGTGCCATTTGAGGACCAACCTGGGTAAATACGCAAAGATTCAGGACCAGGGAGCTGTTCACCAAACAATAATTTTAGTCAAAATTACCCATGAAACCTTCTGTGGAAGTTTCTAGAGGTTGTCATCTGTGTTCTTGGGAGAAATACGCACCGTAATGGACTCAGAAAACTGGAGTTCAAATCTTGCCTAAGTCACTTGCTAGTTATGTCACCCTAGGTAAGTCACTTAACCTCTCTGAGCCTCTGTTTCCTCACCTGTAAAACGGTGATAATAATAATACCACAAAGAGGTGTTATAAGGATGAAACAAGCTAATATATGTAAATTGTTAGAAACAAACAAATGCTCATTAGTTGGGAAATAGCTAAACAAATTGTGGTACCTGAACACATGAATGTTTTGTTTTGTTTTTCCTAGCCGCATCATGTATTATTCCCCTTTCCTCAGTCTAGGAACCAATCAAACTGGTCTTTTCTCATTTGTAACACTTGCTCTCTCATCATCTCCTTGTCTTTGTACTGATGGTTCCTCATGCCTGGAAAGCACTCCCTCTTCACCTCTGCCTCATAGACTGTATTTCTTCCTTCAAGACACAGCTCAAAAACTCCAGTTTCTACAAGAAGCCTTCTCTGATTCCTTCCAACAGCTAGTGCCATACCACCCTATCTACCTTGTATTTATTCTATATTTTTATTTTTGCATTTATGTATGTATGTACATATTGTTTCACTCAGTAGAATGTAAGGAACTCTTGATTGCTTCACTATTTGTATTTGTAACCCCAGCTCCTATTACAGTGCCTGACATCAAATAGGTAATTAATAAGTAATAGCTGATTGATTGATTAATCAATAGACTATTACTACATTATAAAAACTATGCATATGAAGAATGCAGGGCTATATGGGAAGATGCATATAAAGCATAAGTAAGCAAAACAACAACAACAAAAACAATATACACAATAACTACAACAATGTAAAAAGAAAGAATAGCCACCCCCACAAAAAATAACACTGAATGCTTTATAATTATAACAACCAATCTTGGTCCTAAAGAAGACCTACTTATTAGCTGTGTGACCCTGGGCAAGTCACTTAACCCCAATTGCCTAACCAAAAAAAACAAAAAAAAAACAAAAAAAAAGCTAAAAAAATGCACCTTTACTCCAATTTTGCAGGGGATTGGGAAACTGTATATGGAACATTGTTTATACGGTATTTTCAATCACAGTAGATGTCTTTTATGGCCTCTGAGAGGTAAATGTTAGATCACCTTTGCATAGTTCTTCCTATTTATTTATTTGGGTAGGCAATGGGGTTAAGTGACTTGCCCAGGGTTACACAGCTATTAAGTGTTGTGTAGGCTGGATTTGAACTCAGGTCTTCCTGACTCCAGGGCCAATGCTCTATCCACCGCACCACCTAGCTGCCCCACAGTAGATATCTTGATAGGTTTTGCTAAACTGATTTTTTAAAAAATTGATACAAGGGGTGGTGTGCTGAGCCAGGGGAAGGCTATATTGAGACTTAAAGGTTATATAAGAACAACATATATCTGCATAGATACATATGGTTTTATATATGTATATGTATATATATATGTATATGTGTACACACACACACCCACTAAAAAAATTCAAAACTATTCTTATTTAACAGGTCCTCTTCTAATACTTTTTCATTTTTCATCTCCAGACTTAATGTTTTCCTATTCTACTACAGTTATGGAGTCTCAAGTTAAAGCAGTTGTAATAATATAGAATGTTTTATAAATTTCAAAAGCTTTCACTTACAACAACCCCATGAGTAAGACACTGAGGGGCATCATGGTGTAATGGAAAGGGGGCTGAAACTAGAGTCAGATGACCTGGATTTGAATCATAACTCTACCGTTTAACACCTTCATATGACCTTAGATGACTTATTTAATCCATCCAAGACTCAGTTTCTGCATCTGAAAAATCTACCACAAAGATTGCACTGTAGGACCATTCTTCCTCTGAGGTCTCTTCTCTCTCCAAATATATGATCCCAAGATCCTAGTTTGATGATAGTTGCTTAATATGAGTTTAAGTTTCTGTTTTAAGTCCTTCATTTTCCTAAAAAAAAAAAAAAGCAACAGTTTTAAGTGGCTGGTTTCACTTGCCTTGAGATGTAATAAATTATGTCAACAAGTCCCTAAGTATATTAGAGATTTCTAGTAGACTTGTTTATGAGTATAGAGAAAGATCAAGTCAGGGGAAAGGAGTGTGATTCCTCATGCTATAGAGAAAGAGACCAAGACTATTGAGAAGCCATATTTTCCAGGCAGTACATCCAGGTGGCACAGTGGATAGAGCACCAGGCCTGAAGTCAGGAAGATGAGTCTTCTTGAATTCAAATCTGGCCTCAGAAACTTACTAGCTGTGTGACCCTGGACAAGTCACTGAACCTTGTTTGCCTCAGGTTCTTCATCTGTAAAATGAGCTGGAGAAGGAAATAGCAAATCATTCCAGTATCTTTGCCAAGAAAACTCCAAATGGGATCACAAAGAGTTGGACACAACTTGAAACGACTAAACAACAACAATAATTTTCTAGGCACTGCTCATAATCATGAGTTACATTCCTGATTTTCATTATGCTACAGAGAATACCTTCAGTATGTTTAAATGGTAACACTTTTCCCTTGCCATTCCTCATTCCATGTAGGAGAGGCTGTATGCTTTGTTGGATCAGCTTCTATAACCCATCTCTCTTTGTCTCTCTGTATGTTTTTACATAACTTTCCCCAGACCTAGTTGTATGTAGACTAGACTTAGTTGTATGTAGATTGTCTTCTAGGTAGAAGCTATTATCTGTGGAAGCTGAGAAGATGGGAGTTCCACACTTAGAGAACATGTCCTCTCAACTCTTAATCCTTTTCCCCTATGTATAATATGGTTTCTGATTAGTAGGAAGAGATATGGTCCCACATTTCTCTGGATGGTTTTTTCCAATGGCTGCCAACAGTGGGACATTTCCAGTATAGCACTGTTAGCCATTTCTTTCCAGAAGGTTTGACTCCCAGGATCCAAGAACTATTGAGCTAAAGATGTCAAAGAAAACGTTAGAAGAGAAGAGACAATGGCTGTCATGGCTGTGGTGCCCTGTGAGTTGTGTCCCTTTCAGTAAGGATGGTGTAAGCCAGAGGTGGGGAACCTGTGGCCCGGAGGCCCCATGTGGCCCTCTAGGTCCTCAAGTGTGGGCCTTGGACTGAATCACAGAACAAATCTGTTCTATGAAGTTTAGATTCAGTCAAAGAAACACACTTGATGACCTAGAGGGCTACTTGTGGCCTCCAGGCTACAGGTTCCCCACCCCTGGAAACAGTAACTTATCATGCATGCCTGTGTGACACCAGATACACCAGAGGGAATTTTGTTCCCATACATCTGCAGCAGAATAATCAACATAGAATTAGAAGCCAGTGCACTGGGACATGCAGATCAATCAATGTCCCCCAAACCTGCCACCAGTTGTGACATTTAAAAAATTTGAAAGACATAGTTTCTAGGTAATTAACAATTATTTTATTAATTATAGCTAGCAGATAATTAATAAAAGGATTGTTTGGTCATCTCTTCTAAATAAAAGACTCCCTCATGGAGTCCATTTGACACTTAATATGCCCTTGGAAGAGTGGGTGTTCCTGAGGGTTGAAATGAACTCTGATTGGTTAACAAGTAATGAGAGAATGAATATTATAATGAGAGATGGGCTTATTCTAATGAGACTCTGAGGGATGTGATTGATCACTCAGTCTTGATCAAAATGACTTTTCTTTACCCATACTACTCCATCTAGGGGTGACAAAAGGGGGAATCTACTTCCCCTCAAACTTGTTTGGCTAAAATGCAATGGACAGAAATTCGCCATTTCACCTAAAGTAGAATTTCTTTACCTTTTGATCAGATCTAAGTTTTCCTGGTTGGAAAGGCTGTCTGAATAGCCTATAGAGGTTGATTTTTGAATGAGAAAATAGAAGAGAAGAAATCCCCAATTTTCCCAATAGCAAATAGTCATTACTATAAGAGGGAAATAATCCTTTCTCTCACAGCTGCCTGAGCCACTCCCTTAAAACAGTGTTTGATTTGGTTCCCTACCACCACAACCATAGAAGGAGTAATGGGAGTGGAAGAGAGAAGACTGAGAAAAGATTGGACTCCAAACTGGGAGTGGTAGTAGGGATGCCTGTTTTGAGGTTGAAATAAAAGTGATGGTGCCATACTCTATTATGTTATATATGTTATCATTATCTTATCTTATTATATTCAAATTTACTGAATACTTCTTGGTATTATCATACTTTTCCTAATCCTATTAAACTATTTTGCCTTTGGTCATTATATGAGGCCCAAGTGTTAGCTAAACAGCTAGATCTAAGAGAAGGTCATTTACATTGGGAAAGAAGCTATGTCAATGTAGATTATCGTGCATCCTAACCCCATGAAAATTCTCAGGGAATCCTTGAGGGGAGGGATGGGGGCAGGAGGGAGATTTTCCAGAAAATCTTGCAAAAATTGTTACAATCCTATTGGGGAAATTGGGTAAAGTACACTGAGTTCTGAGAGAGAAAAGTCTGTGTCAATGCAAATAAGAAAGGAAATACAACAAGGATGAGATAGTCCATAAAAGAAGAAGAAATGCCTGAAACAAGAGGAAGAACCAAAGAGCAGAAGCAATACAGTTCTAAGGGAGAAATGCAACTTTGGCATGAAAGCTGTGACATAGAATCTGAGAGGTGACTGAGATCTTGGAGATCACTTTGTCCAACTCCCTCACTCTGTAGATGAGGAATCTGAGGTCCAGAGACACTATATCACCCAACATCAACCAGTTCATTAGAATCAAGACTGAAGCTAAGGGGCAGCTGGTGGTGCAGTGGATAGAGTACTGGCTCTGGAGTCAGGAGGACCTGAGTTCAAATCCAGGCTCAAATACATAACACTTACTAGCTGTGTGACCCTGGGCAAGTCACTTAACCCCATTGCCTAACAAAAAGGAAAAACAAAACAAAAACAAAACAAAAAAAATCGAATTAAAAAGTGGATAGAGCACTGGCCCTGAAGTCAGGAGGATCTAAGTTCAAATCCGGGCTCAGACCAAACACTTGACACTTACTAGCTGTGTGACCATGAGCAAGTCACCTAACCCCAATTGCCTAAAAAACAAAACAAAAAAACAAAAAAACAAGAAAAACAAAAGACTGAAGCTAAAACTTGAATTCCTAACTCACAATTCAGTCATCTTTCCACCATATCACATTGCCCCTTCTAGTAATTCCTTTTTTTTAACAAATATTTATTTTAAATTAAAATAATAAAATTGCTTTTAAAAATACATTTTAAATAAATGAATAAATAAATAAATAAATGTTTTCTGTTTGTTTCTTTTCATATATTAGTCATTTCTGGAAATACCTTTCCCTCCTTCCCCTTCTAAATTTCACTCTTCCCTATAACAAAGAAAAACAATTAAGCAAAAGGACATAATGAAAACGATCCACATCTAAAGATGCATACAACATTCTGGGCCAGTAGTTCCTGCCTCTGCTGAGAGGGTAGAAATATGTTTCCTTATCTAATCTTTAGGAGTTACTTTTTCATGTTTTTGAATTGTATCCTGCTCTTCAAGTACCTGGAAAATGGTTTTGCTGGGAAGACAATTTGGCAATTAGGATTTTGCAAGAGGTTTATTGTTTTCTATAACCAAAGATGAAAATTCATTTTAAAAAATTAAATTGTTTTTAAGTGACAATCACTCTATAAAGACTTTTCGGGTTATGTCTTCTCCAAACATGTCAATTTTACAAGAACATGCCCTCTTTATCCTGGTAACTATCTTATAGGCTACATGCACCCAAGAAGCCTTTTCAAATCCTCTTAAGCAGACTGGTTAAATTACCTGTAAAGTCTTAGCCTGGCCACCATCCAGCTGGGAATTGCCCTTACTGTTAGAATACATGGAGGTACAGAGAAAAATCGTAACACAAGTAGATGTGTCATGCAGGGTAAATGAAAGGTTTCCCATTAAGTGGGAAGTGAAGGACTGAACTAAGGGAGGACATCTCTGGGACAAGTACCAGAACAACAGGAAAAGGAAAAGGAAAAGAAAAATTTTGTTTCACCAAGTCTGCTGACCCAGTCATTCTGGGTCCTCAACTAAAGGCTCCCTGGGAACTTCTTGAAGAGGGCTACCCTTTCCATGTGTACCTGCTAATATAAATGTTTGTGATGTGGCTGAGAGTAGTTCACTTTTTTAAAAAAAATTTATTTATTTTCAGTTCCAAATTCTCTTCCTTCCACCACCCTTTGCTCTATCCATTGAGAAATGAAATATGATACCCATTAAACATATGAAGTTATGTAAAACGTATTTCTGCCTCAGTAATGTTCCAGGGAGAAAAAAGCAAGAAAAATAAAATAAAAAATGTGCTGCAATCTGCAATCTATCAGGCCTCTCTCAATCTGTTGGTGGATAGCATTTTTCATCTTGAGTCCTTTGAAGTTGTAGTGGATCGTTGTATTGATCAGAGTTACTAAATCTTTCACAGTTCATTTTCTTTATAATATTGCCGTTATTGTGTAGATTATTCTCCTGGTTTTGATCACTTCACTTTGCATCGGTTCATGTAAGTCTTCTGAGGTTTTTTTTGAAACTATCCCTTTCATCATTTTTTACAGCACAATAGTATTCCATAGCATTCATATACCATAGCTTGTTCAGCCAATCCCCAAGTGATGGGCAATCAATCCCTCAGTTTCCAATTTTTTGCCACTACAAAAAGAGCTGCCATAAATATTTTTGTATATATGGATCCTTTCAATTTTTCTTTGATCTTCTCGGGGTATTGACTTAGTAGCCATAATGCAGGGTAAAAAGGTATGCATAGTTTTATAGCACTTGGGCATAATTCCAAATTGTTCTCCAGAATGGTTGAACCAATTCACAATTTGAGCAAAAGTGCATTAGTGTCCTTGTTTTCAACATCTTCTAGGAGTAGTTCAAATTTCCCAAAGTTGTTGCTAATGTGTTGCATGCTTCTATGCTCTTCCATACTCTCTGTGTTTAAGCCATGCCCTTTCCATTGCTTCCCATTGTCTCAGAAATGAAGTTCATTCTTTGTTTTCAAACCAGTACAAACCAAGAAAAGGAATATATCTCATGCAGAAACTGACCATTTTCCCTTCCCCACCTCAACCTTTTATAGTTGGAGAATCATAGTCAAATTTCCTTTCTTTGTAACATTGCTGAAGTGCCGATGAGTTTGTGAAGCTATATGTGAGTCTGCATTGCTGTCCTTTTTTTTAAATTAATTTATTTTTAGTTTTCAACATTCACTTCCATAAGATTTTGAGTTTTAAATTTTCTCCTCCTCCCACTTCTTCCCCGCTCCCCCCACCCCTACCAAGATGGCATATAATCTGATGTAGGCTCTACATATACATTCATGTTGAGTATATTTTACTCTTAATCATGATGTAAAGAATAATTAGAACTAATGGGAGAAACCACAAGAATGAAGTAATAAAATGAAACAACAAAGGAAAAGGAGAGCAACAGTATGCTTCCATCAGCATTCAGACTCCATAGTTCTTTCTCTGAGTGTGGATAGCAATTTCCATCATGAATCTTTTGCAGTTGTCTTAGATTCTTGCTTTACTGTGAAGAGCCAAGTCTATCAAAGTCCATCATCCCATAATGTGGCTGTTAATGTGTACAATGTTCTCTTGGTTCTGCTCATTTCACTCAGTATTAGTTCATGTAAGTCTTTCCAAGTTTTTTTTTTTTGAAGTCTGCCTGCTCATCATTTCTTATAGCACAATAGTATTCCATTATGTTCATTTACCACAACTTGTTCAGCCATTTCCCAATTTATGGGCATCCCCTCAATTTCCAATTCTTTGCCACCACAAAAGGAGCTGCTATAAATATTTTTGTACATATGAGTCCTTTTCCTGTTTTTATGATCTCTTTGGGATACAGCCCTAGAAGTGGTATTGCTGGGTCAAAGGGTATGCACAATTTTATAGCTCTTTGGGCGTAGTTCCAAATTGTTTTCCAAAACAGTTGGATCATTTCACAACTCCACCAACAATGTATTAGTGTTCCAATTTTCCCACATCTTCTCCAACATTTATCATTGTCCTGTTTTGTCATGTTAACCAATCTGATAAGTGTGATGCGCTACCTCAGAGTTGTTTTGATTTGCATTTCTCTAATCAATAGTGATTTAGAGCATTTTTTTATATGAGTATAGATAGCTTTAGTTTCTTCTTCTGAGAACTGCTTGTTCATATCCTTTGACCATTTATCAATTGGGGAATGACTTGTATTCTTATAAATTTAACTCAGTTTTCTATATATATTTTTAAAATGAGGCCTTTATCAGAGATATTGATTGTAAAAATTATTTCCCAGTTTTCTGCTTCCCTCCTATTCTTGGGTGCATTCACTTTATTTGTGTAAAAACTTTTCAATTTAATGAAATCAAAATTGTCCATTTTGAATTTCACAATGTTCTCTATCTCTTATTTGGTCATAAACTCTTCCCCTCTCCATAGATCTGAAAGGTAAACTATTCCTTGCTCTTCTAGTTTGCTTATAGTATCAACCTTTATCTAAATCATGTACCCATTTTGACTTTATCTTAGTATAGGGTGCAAGATGTTGGTTTATGTCCAGTTTCTGCCATACATTTTTTCAGTTTTCCCAGCAGTTTTTGCTAAATAGTTATTTCTTATCCCAGAAGCTGGAGTCTTTGAATTTATCAAATAGTAGATTAGTATAGTCATTAACTGTTGTGTCTTGCATACCTAACCTATTCCACTGATCCACCTCCCTATTTCTTAGCCAGTACCAAGTAGTTTTGATGATTGCTGCTTTATAATACAATTTAAGATCAGGTACAGCTAGGCCAATTTCCCTTGCATTTCTTTTCATTAGTTCCTTCGATATTCTGGACTTTTTGTTCTTCCAGATGAATTTTGTTATTCTTTTTTCTAGCTCTATAAAATAATTTTTTGGTAGTTTGATTGGTATGGCACTTAATAAGTAAATTAATTTAGGTAGAATTGTCATTTTTATTACGTTAGCTCAGCTTATCCATGAGCAACTGATATTTTTCCAATTATTTAGATCTGACTTTATTTATGTCAAAAGTGTTTTGTAATTGTGTTCATATAGTTCCTGGTTTTGTTTTGGCAGGTAGACTCCCAAATATTTTATAGTGTCTACAGTAATTTTAAATGGAATTTCTCTTTTTATCTCTTGCTGTTGGGCTTTGCTAGTAATATATAGAAATGCCAATGATTTGTGTGGGTTTATTTCATGTCCTGTAACTTTGCTAAATTTGTTTATTATTTCAAGTAATTTTTTTCTTGTTTCTCTAGGATTCTGTAAATATACCATCATATCATCTGCAAAGAGTGATAATTTTGTTTCTTCTTTGCCTGTTCTAATTTCTTCAATTTCTTTTTCTTCTCTGATTGCTACAGCTAACATTTCTAGCACAATATTTAATAACAGTGGTGATAATGGACATCCTTCTTTTACCCCTGATCTTACTGAAAATGCTTCTAATTTATCCCCATTGCATAAATTGCTTTCTGATGGTTTTTTGGTAGATGCTATCTATCATTTTATCATTTTTAGGAAGATTCCATTTATTCCTATGCTCTCTAGTGTTTTTAAGAGGAATGGGTGTTGTATTTTGTCAAATGCTTTTTCTGCATCTATTGAGATAATCATATGATTTTTGTTAGTTCCGTTGTTGATATGGTCAACTATGCTGATAGTTTTCCTAATATTGAATCAGCCCTGCATTCCTGGTATAAATCCTCCCTTGTCATAGTATATTATCCTTGAGATAAATTGTTGTAATCTCATTGCTAATATTTTATTTAAAATTTTTGCATCTATATTCATTAGGGAGATTGGTCTATAATTTTCTTTCTCTGTTTTAGCTCTTCCTGGTTTAGGTATCAGCACCTATTTGTATCATAAAAAGAATTTGGTGGGACTCCTTCACCTATTTTTCCAAATAGTTTATATAGTATTGGAATTAGTTGTTCTTTAAATGTTTGATAGAATTCACATGTAAATCCATCTGGCCCTGGAGATTTTTTCTTAGAAAGTTCATTAATGGCTTGTTCAATTTTTTTTCTGAAATGAGATTGTTTAAGAATTTTATTTCCTCTTCTGTTAATCTGGGCAATTTATATTTTTGCAAATATTCATCCATTTCACTAAGATTGTCAAATTCATTGTCATATAATTGGGCAAAATAACTCCTAATTATTGTTTTGATTTCCTCTTCATTGGTGGTGAATTCACCCTTCTCATTTTTGATGCCAGTAATTTGGTTTTCTTCTTTCTTTTTTTTTAATCAAATTATCCGAAGGTTTATCTATTTTATTGTTTTTTTCTTATAAAACCAGCTTTTAGTTTTATTTGTTAGTTCAATAGTTTTCTTAAATTCAATTTTATTAATCTCTCCTTTAGTTTTCAGAATTTCTAATTTGGTATTTAATTGGGGATCTTCAATTTGTTCTTTTTCTAGCTTTTTCAGTTGCATGCCCAATACATTGATCTCTTCTTTCTCTATTTTATTCATATAAGCATTTAGAGATGTAAAACTTCCCTTAAGGACCGCTTTTACTGCATCCCATAAGTTTTGGTATTTTGTCTCATTATTGTCATTCTCTTGAATGAAGTTATTGATTGTTTCTATGATTTGTTGTTTGATCCACTCGTTCTTTAGGATTGGATTATTTAGTTTCCGATTAATTTTTAGTCTATCTTTCCATGGCCCTTTATTACATGTAATTTTTATTGCTTCATGATCTGAAAAGGATGCATTTAATATTTCTGCTGTCCTTTGAAGAGGCAGACTGATGTGGTGGATAGAGTACTAGTCTTGGAGTCTGGAAGACATGGGTTCAAATCCTGTCTCTGATACATATAGACAATGTGACCCTGGGTAAATCATTGAACCTCTCAGTGCACCTAGGAAACTCCCTAACTTCTTGCCGGTCCCAACTAAAATCCTTTCTTTCACTGGACGACTTTCCCAGCCTTTCTAATGTCTTTCCCCTGTTAATTATTTCCTGTTTATCCTTTTTATCACTTGCATTCTTTATATTTGTTTGCATGTTGTCTCCTTTATTAGATTGTAAGCTCCTTGAGGGCAGTTACTGCCTTTTGCCTCTTTTTGTATCCTCAAAGTTTAGCACTGGTGTCTGGTACATAGAACACACTTAATAAATGTTTATTTATTAATTGATTAATGCTACAACAATAGTTGTTGATCTCCATTGGTAGAGGGAGTTTCTTCACTAAAACAGTTCCAAACCCCAGTGAAATCATAGGTCCAGGTGTAAGGAGCCTGGGGAAGCAATAACCAAAATTTGTCACGTATTTTTTTCAGGAGGGGATCTAGAGTCTTCTGCGTTCCCCAAAAGGCATGTTTGGGAGTTGTGGGCTAATGCCGTGTGAATAAACACATGCTTGGCCTGTGCAGGTCCCTTCTCAAACCTCTGAATTACATGTGGCCCAGCTGGTTGTTATGTGGTTTATTGTTTTGTTTTCCAAATTTGTTCTCAGTCCTAAGTACAAGTCATAGACAGGTGCAGAGGACTTTTTGGTGATCTCTTAAATTGTTTCCCAGAAGGGAGGTGACTCATCACGGGAACCTCTTCCCACTCTCCTACCCCATCTCCCTTCTTGTTCCACCCCCCTGCCTTGAGCCTTGACACATACTACACCAGTCTCAACATGGTGTCAACAGTACCAATTGATAGTGGCCTGACTCTTTCCCTGAAGGTGGAAGAAATAACTCCAGGCATCCCTGGGACAGGAAAGAATAGGGAATTTTCCTTCAGAAGCACTACCCATTTCCTAACATCTAGAGAGGGAAAAGCCATTTTCCACCATACTTGAGCACCTCCTCCCAGGATTCTTTGAGATTTGGGCCTTGGTCAGTTCTGGGCTGGTAGGGAAAAAAAATGTTCTTTTCCAGTGGCTCTTTATTACCTTTAGGAACAAACACAACCTCCTTAGTTTGACATTCGTAAACTGGGTGGCCTTACTTTTCCAATCTTATCACACATTCTTCCCCTTTATGATACCATCTGATTGGTTTCCTCATATGTGGATAGCACTCCATTCCTGGTCTCCATCCCTGTCCCTCATGACTGTGATGCACTCCCTTGTCCCACTTATGCTTCTTAGAAGCCACTGGGAATTCTTCAACTCAACTCTTATTCTACCTTCTCCATGAAGCCTTTGCTAACCTCTTCCCTGCTTCCCTCACCAAGCTTCTCATGTTTGCCTTCCAAAAATCTTCTTGTATCCATTTTGCATATACCTCTGTAGGTGCAATGTCCTTTCTAGAGGCCAGCTTCAACTCCCAGTTTTGGTCAACCCATGGAAAATGCTTTCCATGTGTATATATTGAACCCCCAATAGGATGTGAGCTTCTCATGGGCAAGGATTATTTCATTTTTGCTTTTGTATCTCCGATGTCTGGCAGAGTGCCTGGCACAAAATAGAACCTTTGTTAATGGTCGTTGCTTGCTTAATTTTCCTCTGTCTTCCTATCCCGGATTGCTTTGCAATGTGAGACCAAATGGGAGCTCACTCACTAAGCCCTCTCTTAGGAGCATCTTTAGATTATAAGACCCCCAAGGCTATCTCATCCAACTGTTTCTTTAGCCAACCTGGACCCTTAACATGACTTTTTGCCTTTACAATGGCAATCTTCTATGTCTGGAATGTACTGTCACAGAGGCCCAATCTTGTTGAAGATTCAACTCAGATCCCCTCAACTGCTAGTGCCCGACCTCCCAAACTACCTTGTATTTGTATGTATTTGTATACATTTGTATATATTTGTATTTATTTGTATTTGTCTAATTTGTATATATTTATATTTATTAACTTTGTACTTAAGCTGTACATATTTTTACTTTTTATTTTCAATTAATAAAAAAAAATCTATTTTCTCTCCTTCTCCCATGGTCAGAGGGTTGGGAGGAGGAAGACAAACTCGGTTACAAATATGTATAGTTAGACAAAAAAAATTCCCTTAGATTGACCATGTCCAAAAAATTATGTCTCATTTTTCACCTTGAGTCCATTTTCTTTCTGTCAAGAGGTAGATAGCATTCTTTACCAGAAGTTTTCTAAAATAATGATTGGTCAGGGGTAGCTAGGTGGCTCAGTGGATGCAGCACCAGCCCTGAAGTCAGGAGGACCTGAGTTGAAATCAGGCCTCAGACCAAACACTTGACACTTACTAGCTGTGTGACCCTGGGCAAGTCACTTAACCCCAATTACATAAAAAAAAAAATAATGATTGGTCATTGCACTGATCAATTCTTTAGTCTTTCAAAGTTGATTGTTTTTGTCGTTGTTTTGTTGTTCAGTCATTTCAATCCTGTCAGACTCTTCATGAACCTTTGGGGTTTTTTCGGCAAAGATACTGCAGAGGTTTGCCATTTCCTTCTCCAGCTCCAGCTCACGTTTTCCCAGTCACCAATGGAGTGAAACAAGGCTGTGCGCTTGCTCCCATGCTTTTTAGCATGATGTTTTCAGTCATGTTGTTAAATGCTTTCAATGAGGATGAACATGGCATCAAGGTCAGCTACCACGTTGATAGTAAATTCTTCAACTTGAAAAGGCTACAAGCTAAGACCGAAGTGGAACAAATGTTGGTGCATGATTTTCTGTTTGCAGATAATTGTGCACTCAGTGCAGCCTCTGAAGCTGAGATGCAACAAAGTATGGATTGATTCTCTGATGCTTGTGCTAATTTTGGCCTAACAATTAACACCAAGAAAACACAGGTGCTCCATCAGCCACCACCACACCAACCATATGTGTAACCATTGGTTACAGCAAATGGAGAAGTTCTGAATGCTGTGGACAAGTTCATTTATCTTGGTAGTGTACTTTCCAGGGATGCACACATTAATAATGAGGTTGATGCATGCATTGCCAGAGCTAGCTCCGTGTTTGGGAGGCTCCGAAGGAAAGTATGAGAGAGAAGAAGCATTAGACTGACTACCAAACTGAAGGTCTACAGAGCCGTTGTGCTGACCTCATCGTTGTATGCCTGTGAAACCTGGACAATATACCAGTGTCATGCCAGGAAACTGAATCGCTCCCATTTGAATTGTCTTAGGAAGATTCTGAAGATCACCTGGAAGGATAAGATACCAGACACTGAGGTCCTTTCTTGAACTAAACTGCCCACCATTCAAACTCTGCTTCAGAGAGTGCAACTTGTACGCTTGCCAAAAAGACTATTTTATGGAGAACTCGCACAGGGCAAGTGTTCACATGGCAGCCAGAAGAAAGATACAAGGACATTCTCAAGGTCTCTCTAAAGAACTTTGGAATTGATTGTGTGACCATGGGAGACACTGGCACAGGACCACTCAGCATGGCGTGCCCATATCAGAAAAGGTGCTGTGCTTTATGAGCAAAGCAGAATTGAAATAGCTCAAGAGAAACACAAGATACACAAACTTAGAGAATCTGCCCCAAAGGTTCACATAGACTATTTGTGCCTGACCTGTGGTAGAGCATTCCAAGCTTGTATTGGTCTGATCAGCCACAGTCGGGCACACTAAAACGTGTCTCTAGCATAGTGATGTCATTTTGGTCCTCGTCAAAAACGAAGGACAACCACCAACCAACCAACATATAAGGAAACTGAGGCAGACAGGGTAAAGTAACTTGTCCAGGGTCACACAGCTAATAAGGGTCTGAGACCAGATTTGAAGTCAGATTTTACTGACTCTAGATCCAAGGCTCTATTCACTGCACATTCTAGCTACTGATTGATGTGATTTTTACAAAATTATTACTATTGTATAAACTCTTCTGGTTCTGCTCCCTTTACTCTACATCAGTTCATGTTGTTGTATATGTGAGTGACCCTGGGTAAGTCACTTAACCTTTGTTTGCCTCAGTTTTCTCAATTGTAAAATGGAGGTAATAAAAGCACCTACCTCCCAGGGTTGTTGTGAGAGTCAAGTGAGATAATATTTATAAAATGCTTAGCACAGTGCCTGGCACATAGTAAGCATCATATAAATTTTAGTTATTGTTATTATTTTATGTGCTTGTCATTCCCATTAGTGTTTAAGCTTCCTGCAAGTAGAGATTATTTCATTCTTTATAATTGTATCCCTAGCACCTAGCATGGTGCCTGGCACATAGTAGGTGCTTAACAAATGTTCATTAATTGTTTGATTTAGAAAACATGCAGGCAACATAATGCATATACTAGTGGGATCAGATAATTGGTTTAGGCTGATAAGCATGACGACTGTTTGAGAGTATTTTGAGTGGCTGCTTTAGTAGATCAGGGCTCCTTCTGCCTCTTGATCATGTCAAAGCCCTTTAACATAGTTTATACATAGTGTAACTAGTGTCAGAGGCTCTCACTACAAAGAGGACCCAGTTTTACTTTGGAATATTTCTCTTTTCTCTGTACTACTACCTGGAAAATTTGGGGAAGTCACTTTAGGACACAAGCTAGTACGCAGATAACCAGCTCCTCTTGTAAACATGCAGTTCACGGAATTAAAGAAGGAAACTTTTATGGAATGATCAAAGAAAACATAATAGAACCCCAAACTGAAGCCTTGGAAAACAGACACACCCTCCAAGAAGTAACCCTTTCCAAAAGATCCATGTGGTTGCTTAGTCACTTATAGTCTCAAATAAGTAGATTCCCGTCCTTCTTCTCCAAGCAGGGGTCCCAGGCCTGGCTCCTCTTGAATGCCTGAAACTGCTCCAAGCTGAGAGGGCCAAGCACTGCTTTCAGGCAAAGCCAAAAACCTGCTATGAAGTCTATCTCTTTCATTGGGCAGTCTTCACCACACAGAGGGGAAGACATACAGGTCTTTCTTTTGTGTTTTAGAGCTTTAGGGATGCAGTGAAATATGGAGGGGAGCAGGGAGAGAGAAGGAGGGGATAAGGAGGTAAGAAAGAGAGAGAGAGAAAGGAGAGAAGAAAGGAGAGGAACCCCTGGTTTCTAGAACAGCACCTTCAATATAGTAGGTACTTGATAAATTTATTGAATTGATTTTAATTCTTAATTTAAAAAAACAAACTTTATTAATCTTTTGTTTTTAAACCATGATATTTCTGGATATACCCCACTCCCTTCCAAATTGAATCCTCCCCCATAATCAAGAAAAAAGTTAAGCAAAAACAACTGAAACAGTGATCAATGTATGTGATTGTATGCATCACTCTGCCCTTGTCTCCTTTCCATTATCTATTTTCCAGCACCTGTACTGGTTTTCCAATTATTCAAAATTCATCTTCTTTTTACTTGTCTTTTCATTTACACTGTCGTCATCATTTTTTGTTCTGGATATTTCACTGTTCATACAAATCTTTCCATGTTTTTCCCCCCAGATTCTTTATATTTATCCTTTCTTACTGCATGAAAACTGAGGGAGTTCACTCACCCAGTGTTCACTATATAAATTATCTATTCTCTATCCTTATGTAATAGGATATATTATAATAGAATATTATTGTAAAGAATGTATCAATCACTTATTCTGATCTTTTTTTCCTCTTTTAAGAAATACTATTTGTTATTCGGGATGGTTCATCAGGAGGGGGAGGGGGAAGAATAACTGATGATGTGAGAATCTGAAGACATCAATAAAAACTAATTTTGAAAAGAATATTATTGAAAAACAAAAAAACGAGGATTTTTAGAGACATGGGAGAAAACTTGCATGAAACGATACAGAGTGAAGTGAGCAGCGCCATCACAATAACTATAATAACATAAAGGGAGTTCATTACCTTCCAAGAACAAATGATGAAACTCATCTCCTTCCTTTCAATAGAGCGGTAGAGAGGACTATAGGTTTAGGATATTGCATAGAGTTTCCTGTGGTCACAGGGACATTTAGTTTCACTTAATGGTTTTTCATTGTTATGAGGTGGAAGGGGGAATGGGGCTTATTTTAGTGGGTAACGGCAACAAATCCAGAAATAACTATGATGTAAAAACAAAAGGCATCAATAAGACAAAAATTTAAATATAGAATTACTGGTCTGCTTTCCACTGGCACCTCCTCCTCTTTCCCTACAAAGAAAAGCAAAACTTTTTAACCCTTTTGCAGTAAAAACCACACACTGGCTGGTTAACACCCATTTTTGAAGGTGGGTTTGCAGATAGAATAGATTCTCTAGTCAGACCTCCTATTAGTCACTCTTTCCCCTTTTCTTTCCCTGAGGTCAGCAAAGGAAAGGCCAGGTCTTTAGGCACTGGGGACTGGTGTTGCTGTTCTTTTTACTCACCACATTCTGAAGTAGTAGAAGAAGATATATTTGTCTATAATCCAATTTTGCTAATGGTATCTATATTCAAGCCACTCTTTAGCCTCCACAATTGGTAGTCATGCTATGTCCCAACCACGACCTGGAGTTATTTGTTCATTTTTTTCTGGTTTCTGGCTAACTGACAAATTATTGAACTGACTGAGAAACTGACAAAGCTCTGATTAAGTTCCTCCTCCACATGTCTATCTTGGATTCTGTGGCTTCCTTTTCTGACTTCTCACACCTCCCACAGTCTCTGGATATTGCAAAATACATTTTACCATTGGGGTATTTTTTATTTTTTGGTTATACCATTTAATTTTAGTAACTTGAAAAATTCACTTCCCATCATGGGAGGTGTCCTCCTCTCTAAGCATGACCACAAATTCCAGTTGCCCTTGACAAAGGGCCTTCATGCCCTAGTCCCAGGGAAATCTTTGCCTGAGGCAAAATACATTTTAGTAGCACCATGGGGACCCATGTTTTGGGGACCCATTCCCACACTACTTGACCTATACTTACATTTCAGTTTCCCTCTTCTGGATAGTTACCTGAATACATGAAAGAACTGTGATTTCCTCAATTTGGGGAAATCCAGCGGGGAACTCCAAGTCCTAAAAAATTGCCTAAGGCACATAGAAATTGAGTGATTTGCTCACGGTCACATAGCTAAAAAATGGCATAAGGGAGTATAGAATCAAAATTCTCTGCCTCTTTTATACTTTTATAGAGTTTGACATCACCACAAAAGCCTATGGTTAAACTAGGTATTGCTAATATAGAGAATGAGACATCTTGCCACTTTTAGATAAAACAAGGAAAGCTTTGTGCTGCTTGCCTTTGTAATTTCTGATAATCCACTATCCATTCATATTTTACCTTTTTCTTAATACTGTGAAAGAATTTGCCTAGCCTTAGTGGTTCACCTCTGAATAAATCTGGTAATTTAATGTGCAAAACAAAGCCAATGCAGCTAAAATTAGAAGGGAAACAGGTAACTAGAAAAAAAATCTTTGGAGCAAGTTTATCTGATAAAGATCCGTATCCAAGATATATAAAGAACAGATTCAAATTTATAATGAGAGACTTTTCCAACAGACAAAAAGCCAGAGGATATGAACATGCATTTTTTCAAAGGAAGAAGTCCATGTTGTCAACAATCATATGAAAAAAAAATGCTCCAACATCACTAATAATTAGGGAAAATGCTAATTAAAGCAACTCAGGTTCTACCTCACACCTGTCAGATTGGTGAAGATGATAAGAGAAGAAAATAACTATTGGAGTGGCTACAGAAAAATATCTGTGAACTGGCCCAGGCATTCTAGAAAGTAGTTTGGAACTATGTCCAAAAAATCACTAAATTGTGCCTACCTTTGGACCCAGTAATACCACGCCCAGGCATATGTATAGCAAGAAAGAAAAAGAACTGTATGCACAAAAATATTTATAGCAGCTCTTTTCATAATAGCAAAAACACCCTGGGAAATAAGGGGGTGAACATTTATTGAAGAATTGCAGAACAAAGTATGAATATAAATATAAAGTATGAGCAAAGGATGAATATAATAGAATATTATTGCACCATTAGAAAATTGTTTCGTATGAAACTGGAAAGACCTCTATAACTGATGCAGAGTGAAGTGAGCAGACCTAGAAGAATTTATGCAATGACAACATTACAAAGGAAAAAACTCTTGAAGGCTTTAGAACTCTTATCAATGCAATGACCAGCCATGATTCTAGAGGGATGTAGAGGAAATGTGCTACTCACCTCCTGAGAGAAAGGTGAGGGACTTCAAATGCAGAATAATACATTTTTGGATGTGGTCAATGTAGGAATTTATTTTGCTTGACTGTGCATTATTTGTTGTGAGGATTTTCTTTCCCTTTTAAGAGATTGTTCAATTGGGAGAAGAAAAATGGGAGGGGGAAAAGGATAAATTATTGTTAATTTAAAAAAAATAAAGTTTCAAATTTTTTAAAAATTTAATGTATAGTTCTATAGATTCATTAATCTCCTGTACTTCTAAGCTCTATCCTTCCTGTACTGCTCCTCCTATCTTTTCATTCTGTTTCCCCCACGTAATAAAAAAAAAAACAAAAAACTTGCTCTGTTTTTACCTATTGAGAGAGTCTTCTTATCCAGAACAGATTTGGAATCTGTGATAGGTCTCTCCCATGTGGCCACAAATTAATAGATAAAGGAAGGAAATAGATCTCAGCCCTACTGTAGCAAGAACCTAGTATTATTTCTTTGGCAGGACATCTGAATCCAAGGCTTCCAGCTTGTGGACTCCTCAGTTTAGTATTAGGTCATGACAGCTTCCAGAAGATTGTCAATGCTAAAACCAAGAGGTTTGGTCCTAATAATGGGCTCTTTCAGAAGTCAGCCAGGACACCAGTTTCCCCCTGGGTTACTCCCTATGCCTCCTAGCTCTTTCTAGCCAAGGACGATCCTCTTCTCTCACTCAGTTCCTTTCCTAGTGGCAAATCAACAACTCAAGAAGATGCTTGCTCTCAATTGTATGGTTTAGGACACAGCTGTTGAGGAGCCTGGCCTCGCAGCAATTCTAGCAGCTGGCATTTTTATTGCTTCCAGCCTGGTAGTGACTCATCGTCTTTAATAATAACAATACTTGGGCCTTTCACAGAGTCAAAGCACTTTCAAGATATTCTGTTATACAACACAGGAAGCCCTCAGTTTTCTGACCTCCCACCAACTTTTGAGTCTTCCTTTCTGGTACTTTTCTTTCACCACCAACAAGACATTTGTAGATTAATAAATTCAGAATGAATAGGCTCCAGGTCACCAGGGGCAAATGGGGACATATGGCTTTCACAACAAAGTGGAATTATTTTTATTTTGTTTTTAATATTTTTTATTTTTTTTTTAAGGAAGAACCCACAGTTTATGGCATCATGGAATATTTGTACCTCTTCTCATTAGGGCAAGTTATAAATTGGGTGTGTATTTGATGGGGCGGGGCAGGGGGAGGAAGGGGGCAGGGAAGAATGAGCTTATAATTTCTTCTAAGTAAGGAACTTACGTAGAAGAAACTCCCTCCACAGATGCTGACTGGCAGTGATTTATTTTAAATTATTTATTTATTTTATTTTATATTTTATTTATGGAATAAAACAAGCATTTCCATAACATAGTATGTTAAAAAAGATAATTGCACATTAAAACTGCAAATTTAGTAATTTATCACATTAGAATTGTCTTGGACACTGAGAGAGTATGTAGCCCTACAGCCAGTATATACCAAAGGCAAGTCTTAAATTCAAATCTTCTGATTCCAAGACCAATCTTTTATTATACCAGACTCTTAAATAACAAATTTCAATTTATTAAATAATAGATAATAAAGATGTGAGTCCAGGGGTACAAAAGTATTAACACTACAACTCTTCATAAACTTCATTGAGTTGTCTTGCTGGCATCTGCTGATTGGTGGTGGTGGGTGTGGGAAGATCCTATAATCAGTGGAAAATTCCTTTTGGTCCTGTTTGAAAAATTCATGCCTTTTGTGTTTAATATCATATTCATTTTAGAATATGTCCGTCTTCCTTCCCTACCTAGAAGACATTCCCTCCTACCCTTGCTTTGATTGAACACCCATATTCAATCAATCAACTATTATGTCCTAGGTGCTGGGGGTGAGGGGCACAAAGACAAAAATGGAGCAGTCCTTATATCAAAAAGCTTTTGTGCTCCTAAAAAATGGTGGCTAGAAATTGAATTATGCAAAGAAAGTTACTAAAATGTCCATGTCCTTTGACCCAAACTTTCTACTACAAGGCGTGTAATCCCAAGGATGCCAAAGACAAAAAGAAAAGCCTCACGTGCGCCAAAATATTTAAAACAGTCCTTTTTGTGGTAGCAAAGAACTAGAAACAAAGCAGATGCCTACTAATTGAGGAATAGCTGAAAAAAAAGTTGTGGCATATGTGTAGTACCCTTCTCTGGACTCACTCTCACAATTCCCACTATCGCTTGTAGGCGGAGTCCTCAAAGGGTGGCTGAGTACTACTTCCTGAAGAGTTCTAAGGGTAACTCCAAGAGGTTGAGATTTCAAATACTGTTGTTCCTAAACCCCCATCAGGCATGCTCCTTATAATCAATTGACCAGATTTTTTTCAATATGTTGATTAGTTTTACTGAACGTTTTCTCTCTCTCTTTTTAAATTCTTATTATAAGGGATGGTTCTCTGGAAGATACAATGGGAAAATATCAATGATGCAAAAGCAAAGGCTACCAATAAAAAAAAACAGAAGCCAGACTCATGTATAACATAATACTTGCAAGAGCTGAAAAGATCAGGGGGAGGTGGGGATGAGGTGTTGTTGTTGAATGAGTGAGTAGTTATTGAAGAAGAAAGGGCCAATAGAGAATGGGAGAAGGGAAAGTGGCAGGGGTGAGGGGAGACCTAGAGACAGATGCAACTTTCCTTCTCCTACAGCCCTTGATTTATATAATTTGTCCCTCACACTTAACCATCATGACTATTGTAGGTGAGACTTAGGTAGTGTGATTTGAAGGCTGCTCTCAAAATGTCTTCCCTACTGGCTTGCTACCATGGCTAATATTAAAAATATTAATTTAATGCCATCACGGCATTAAAAAATACCTTCTCTCAAATCAGCTACAAAAGACCTATGAAGGAAGATGCTATCTGCCTCCAGAGAAAGAACCGATAAATAAAAGTATATATAGAATGGTTTTTACACACACACATACACACACACACATGTATTTGTGTCTAATGGTAACCTTCTCTAGGGCAGGTTGGGAAGGGAGAAAACAAATTAAAGCGCACAGCAGAAAACAAAAGAAAACTTAGAAGGAAGAACAGAAAAGCAGAGCAGCTTTGAAAACAGTGTGTAGTACTTATACAGATTTTTTAAAAAAAATTAAACAGTGTGAAATGGAAATTCATGGCTTTATATTGAATCCTCTTCTTCATGTTATGCTGTGTACGTGGAAATGTTCTCTTTTTTGTCTTTATGTATTTAAGTTCAAAATGAATTTTAAAAACATTTTTAAATTAAAATGTTTACAAAAAGAAAAAAATCCCTACTCTGAGAGGCAGCATGATGTGGCAGATGGAGAGTAGGCCCTGCATTTAGGAAGACCTGGGTTATACCTCTAAGGCATAATAATACAGCAGCTAGAATTTATAAAGCACTCTGAAGTTTGCAAATAACTTTATATAGTTATCCCTTCCACATTGCAATTTTGATATATCATTGGTTAGCATAAGAAATTAAATGGAAATTTGGGGGGACTTTTGCGGAAGCCACAAACCATATGTGAAGGGATACAGATGGCACAAGAAAAGTTTAGAAACTCAGAAATGCACAAAATATATGTATAGTATTATACAATAACAACACATTTTATCATTTAATACCACAATAATTCAGACTTCTGGTACGAGGGGAGGGCCAAAAAAATTTTAGGCAGATTCTCCAGATTGTGGGCACACCATGCCCCTAACCCCCTGGATGTGGAAAGGATAATTGTTTATGTTAACCCATTTGACCTTCCAACAACTCTATGAACTAAGCATTATTGTTCCCATTTTACAGATAAAGAAACTGTCCAAAGCAGGATTTAAACTCAGGTCTCTCTTACTCTAGGTGCAGCATTAACTTCACTGTGCCACTCGGCTGCCTGCCTGATATTGGTTGTGTGACCCTGAACTAGGACATTTTTAAACTATTGGGGATCTGGGCAGCTCTGAAAGATTGTAAGTTACAGAGCCATCACTGACCTGCCTTGGCACAGGGAGCTTCCTCACTGGGTGCTACCAAATCTTGGTCCAGAACACAAAAAGAAAATCACTATTTTGAGTTTAGGTATTATGTCCAAAAGCCTTCCTATTAAAATGTCCACATATTCTCTAGGAAGAGAAGGAAAACAGAAGCCAATCATCTCCCAGTAGCACTCATTGACAGGTTAGTTTGAATTAATTTATTGGAATAACTACCTAGACTCTAATATCTTTTTAGCAAGAATATTTTCACCAGAGATGATATATGGCTTCAGATCAGAGAACTCCAAATTTGCAGAAAGATAAAAATGTCTAATAATAATGATGATAATAATAATAGCTAAGGTTTATATAGAGGGCGGCTAGGCCATACAGTGGATAGAGCGTTAGGCCTGGAGTCAGGAAGACCTGAGTTCAAATGCACCTTCAGACATTTACAAGCTGTATAACGCTGGGCAAGTCACTTGACCCTGTTTGCCTCAGGTTTCTCATATGTAAAATGAGCTGGAGAAGGAAGTAACAAATCACTCCAGTATCTTTACCAAGAAATCCATAAATGGGGTCACCAACAGTCAGACATGACTGAAATGACTGCACAACAATAAACACAGATAGTGAGCTTCAGAGGTGAGTTTTGAACCGAGGACCTGATTCCAGAGCCAATGCCCTTTTCATTGTACCATCCTACCTCCCAGGGTTTACACAGGTTGAGATAACATGGTCAGTTAGGTTGTGATCTAAACCATCAGAGGTTGTCCTCACATCCATGAGATCACTAAAGCTTTCAATTGTGAATGAGAAGTCCAACAACAGGAACTTAGGGGACTAGAACCAGGAAAGGCAAATCGAGCGGTCAAAAGTGAAGATCTAGAAAGGTCTGGAGGATGGGATGGTCTTCAGGATCGCGAGGTCAGAGATTCAGGGGTAGAAAGGTCCTTAGAAGGCTAGTGTAGTCCAACCTCTTTACCTTGCAGATGCTGAAGCCCAGAGGGGCTGAGCTCTGTGAAATGCTAAACCCTCTCTAAAGATTAAACCTTTTACAAAGACTGAAGCCCAAGTCAAACAGAGGGTCAGTAGTAGAACTCCCTTTTCCCTCAAAACCAGACCCTTTTCCCACTGTATCTGCCCTATATTAGGGTGACAGTTCTGTCAAGTGAGCCTAGGGGTAAGTGAGAGACCGAGTGAAGGCATCAGGTTTCTAGAAGAGAAGATTTGCTAGGGGCTAGAGAATAAATGCTGAAGACCAACTTTACTCCATTCACCCTTTTGTCTAGGAACAGTCCAGGCCCACCCTGCTCCCCACCTCCTTGGTTCTCAGGGTTACATCACTGGGCAAATATCTTAGGGAAGGAAGGAGATTACACTCAGGTACCAGAGCCATGAAATAGCTAGCTTGGAGTCACTCTGCCTTGGAACCAGTTAGCTATCAACCTCCCTACCTGCTGGAGGGTTGAAAAACATGGATCACATCCTTCCCTTGTTGACTCCCACACATGATTCAGTCTTCCCAGGCAACTCCTACTGACATCTACACTGGCATAAAGGAGAGAATCAGGTTTGGTGGGTTTGCTCTCTTTCATGTGAGGAGAGCTTTTGTGCAGTCGCATTTGGGGAAGAAAGAAAACACCCAACCCTCTTACTTTTCCATTAAATTAGAGGATGCTTGCTGCACTGTAAAACTCTCTTGACATTTATCATGACTCCATCATGGGTTTTGGTCGAGGCATGTCTGAATGTGCATGATGTGTGGGTGTGTGTGTCCAGCTGAGATGTTTAAGATCCTAGAGGGCTGAGATTAGACTCTAGCCCTCATGTAAAGGTATCAGACACCTGGAAGTGGCTTCCAATATGGGGAAATCTGGGAAGAGATAGAAATAGGATGAAAAGTCCAGCCATCAATCTTCTTCTTCCTAACCATGGGTGGTAGACCATTTGAACATGAGAATTTTCAATCTGGACAGCTTTGCCATGCTTGCCCCACTTTCAGCAGACTTGGAGTGGTTGGCAAAAGGACAGCATCTGTAATAGGGAGGTGAGCCATTGCAAACTGGAAAATGTTGGAAATCATCTCTGCTTTTTGGAGGGCACTGAAAGATCATGAGCCTGTGGGAACAGTGAATACACCTGGAGTAAAGTTCATCCCATAGCTACATTCAAATCAGATTATTTCATTCTTTTGATTGACTAAGTGAGAAGCAACATGGTTTAGTGGCTAGAGAGCCAGACTCAGAACCAGGAAGGTCTGGGTTCAGTTCTTTCCTCTAACACCTACTGGCTGTGTGACTTTGGCCAAGTCTCCCTACTTCTCAAGGCTCTGTACAGTTTTCTAATTGTAAGATGAATAGAAGGTATTAACTTGCTATGGGAAAGGGAGTTTCCTTACCTGGGAGTTCCCTCTAGCCATGAAATTATGGATCTAATCCCTAGGCTTATGAAATCTGGGAACTTACTTTACAACATTGTACTAGGCTAGGAGTAGAAAAATGAATGAGACACATTTCCTGCTATTAAATAGCTTACTATGGAGTAATCAGGACAGCTAGGTGGCGCAGTGGATAGAACACTGGCCTGGATTTAGGCAGATCTGAGTTCAAATGTGACCTCATACATTTCCCAGCTGTGTGACCCTGGGCAAGTCATTTAACCCTGTTTGCCTCAGTTTCCTCATCTGTAAAATGAGCTGGAGAAGGAAATGGCAAACCATTTCAGTATTTCTGCCAAGAAAACTCCAAATGGGGTCACAAAGAGTCAGAAATGACTACTGAAATGACTGAACAACAGCAGTTATCTAGTAATCACATGGTATAGAGGAAAAAAGCATTAACTCAGGAATCAGAGGACCTGGGTTCAAATCCCACCTCTGACAAATCCTATCTCTACCTACGTGACCCAAGTTGTCACAACTTCCCTGGGCCTCAGTCTCCTTGTCTGTGAAACAAGGGAGTTGTACCAGATAGCCTTGAAGGTCCCTAACTCTCTTCGATGTCAGTGGGACTAATAGTATTAATGAAGGGTCAGCAAACTAGAGTTCAAGGGTCAAATCCAGCCAGGCCACCTTGCCTCACCACTTAAGAATAGTTTTTACATTTTAAAATAAAGCTTTAATATATTTAAACATGTAAAAATCATACTTAAGTCACCTCTGTACAAAAACAGGCAGCATTTGCCTCCTAAGAGGTATCTGCCAACCCCTGATAAACCAAGAAATGAGTTCATGAGTAAATACTCTAGTTGGCCCAGTGGGTAGAGCACCAGGCCTGGAGTCAGGAAGACTCATCTTCCTGAGTTCACGTCTAGCCTTAGACACATACTAGCTATGAGACCCTAGGGAAGCCACTTAACTTTATTTACCTCAGTTTTCTCATCTGTAAAGTGAGCTGGAGAAGGAAATGGCAAACCACTCCAGTATCTTTGCCAACAAAATCCCAAATAGGGTCACAAAGAATCAGACATGGATGAAAAATGACTGAACAACAACAAAAATTTCAAACATAACTGAGTTCTTAATATTGGGTATGGCATGGGCTTTGTTTCTTTTCTGAGCCTGACTTTCCTTTGAGATGTAGCATGACATAGTGGATAGATGTCCTTTCAGCCAAGAAGCCCTGGCTTCAATCCCCACCATTGACAGATACTGGCTGTGTGACCCTCAGTACCCTAGGCAGTTCTCCAATAACATAAAATGCAGAGAAGGTGCCAACCTGCACTGGCAGAGGAAGGAGTTCACCAGCAGCTCCCTATAACAATGAAAGCACAGGTCTATTCCCTGCCCCCTCCATCTTGCCTTTTTAAGTTCCCAGGGTTTACTTTAGTCAATAGAAAGTCACAGGATATCTGTTCTCAGTAAAGCTATTTTCTCCCCTTCATCACCAGGTAGTCCTCGGAGTAGAAGTACAAGAAAGTGCACAGTAGGGGACCTGCTAATGCTTCTTTCTGAAACTACCAAAAAGCAGACCATCAGTATTTCCTGGGGAAAACCTGAGTTCAAATTCTGCCTCAGATAGTTACAAGCTATGCTACCCTTTTTGTTGTTTAGTCATGTCTGACTTTTCATGACCCCATTTGGGTTTTCTTGGAAAAGGTACTAGAGTGGTTTTGCCACTTCCTTCTGCAGCTCATTTTACAGATGAGGAAACTGAGGCAAACAGAGTTAAATGACACACAGCTAGTCAGTGTCTGAGACTGGATTTGAACTCAGGAAAAGGAGCAATCTTGACTTGAGGTCCAGCACTAGGTGGGCTTGGCTGCAGTCCATCTGCAATCCTGGCTCCAAGGTCACCAGGTATCTCTTGATTTTTCAGTCATCTCAGGTACCTTAAACTAAAGACAAATATCACAAAGCAGAAACAAATAGCTTGGGGCCCATTTCTTGGAGCAGAAGTAAAAGAGAGACAGCAGGGAAGGACAAGTCCCTTCCCCCTCTCACTTCACTGCCCTTTGCTACCCCATTTAATCTCCAACAACCCAAATCCAACTTCATCTTTAATACGGGGAGAATAAAACCTCCCTCACAGGTTTGTTATGAGCATCAACAGACGTAGCTTTGCAAACTACATAACTATATAAAGTTGAAAGTACTGGGGCAGGTAGGTGGCGCAGTGGATAGAGCACCAACTCGAGTCAGGAGGACCTGAGTTCAAATCTGGCTTCAGACACTTGACACTTACGAGCTGTGTGACCCTGGGCAAGTCACTTAACCCTGATTGCCTCACCAACAAGCAAAACAATAAATAAGTAAATAATAAAATAAAATTGGAAGTACCAATGAGTAGTGGCATCCTGCTCTTAGAGAAGACCAGTAATAGCAACAACCTTAGCAGGGTGAAGGGAGGTGTTAAAAAGAGAGAAGCAGAGAAGAAAGAGCCTTTGGGCCATAAGCAGTCATCAGTTTACCCAAATTTGACAATTCAATTCAACAAGCATTTATTAAGCACCTGCTGTGTGCAAGACATCATGAAGATACAAAGATGAAATGAAAATCATCCCTTTCCTCTCTGTGGAAACAACAGGTATGTGTGTGAATAAACACAAGATAATTTGAGAAGGAAGGAAAAGATGAAGAAAAGTATTTTCTGGAAAAAATAAGCAACCTTATATGGAGGGAAAAGTTGAGGCCCTGAAGTTAGTGGTATTCAAATCCCATTTCTGGTGCTTACTAACTAGGTGACCTTGGGTAAGTCACAGCCTGCCCAAGCCTCAGTTTTCTCCTTAGTAAAATGAAGGGGCAGGACCAGGTGTTTTCTGAATCCCCTCAAAGCCTTAGATCTGGGATCCCAGCAGATGAGATGGCATCTGACGTGAGCCTTGAAGGCAGCTAAGAATTCTAAGACTGATGAATTCCTGAACAGTTTGCCAGGTGTAGTTTTAGATTTTAGTCTTCTGGGAAGCAGCCCATCTTCAGTTCAGGTCTTAAGCAGTCAGGGTCATCATGTAACTGCAAGGTGGAGATAATAATGGCTGCCTTTGTGCCGGCCTCCAGGACCTCTGGCTGTCGCTGTATGTGTATTTCCAACTTGGCAGGCCTCTGGCACTCTCAGGATATGGCTCTCCAAACCTGGATCACTTCTTTATCAGGCTAACACTCCACAGAGGCTGCCTTGGCTCTGGTGTGTGTGTGCTGCTGCTCACGTATCTTGCATACCTCGTATCTCTACCAGGGAAATTATTTTCCAAACAACCTTTTTATATTCCAGTATCAGCTGGAAAGCCATTGCCTAGCAGGCCTGGAAGGAACAGTCTGCATCACATATTTCCATCCTCTTTGCTTCCATGGGCATTTGTCTTCTAGGGTTTGATTCTCACTAGAAATTACTAATGAAGGGGTACCAGAACTGGAGTGAGAACTGACTGAAATTAAATTGCCACCTTCAAGCTGTGCTCTCCCTACTTCCTTATGAAAATGAAGCCCCAGACCAAGTTCCTTGCCCTAGAGATGCTCACTTACATCTCAACTTTCTACTTTTCTTCAAAGGGCCTATCTCACATTTTAGCATTTTGCCCATCCCCACACGGCCTTAACATAGACTGTATATTTAAAGACTGGTGCATAGTTAAAAGTCCACATATGTAAAATTCAGGCTTGGACATGGTTATGCTCCAATGACCCCAACCCCGCCCAAACTAACCTCTGGAGTCAGGATCCCTAGAAATACTTGTAAGCCAATTCTCGTGACAGCTTATGACAACTTGCCCTATTTCTCTCATCATCTGACTCTGTGACCCAGGACTGTTTTCCTGTTTTTATTTCCTCACCTGTAAGATAGAGATAATTGGCTTCAATTTACCTGTCTCACATATTTAAAAAATTATTTGTCAAGTGCCTACTGTGTGCAGGTCATTGTGACAAGTGTTACTCAATTGCTTAAATGGGTCTGAGATCTCCCATTGTACCACAGAAAGAACGTTGAATTTGGGAACAGAGAAACTGGATTCAGAACCTAGCTCTGCTACTTGCTATCTGTAGGACCTAAGTCAAACACTTTAACCTCCCTGGCCTCAGTTTCCTCACCTACAAACCTAGGAGATTGGACTTCACGGTCTTCCTGCTCCAAATCTATAATACTATCATTTCATTGATGTAAATATTCCCTCCAAGACTGTAGATCACACAACTTCCTTTTCTGCCCTCATAAATATATAATTATATGTATAAATGTATATATATGTGATACATATATACATAAAGATCATAGCCTCTAAGAGCTTAAAAATACCTTAGAGATCACTTAGTCCAGCTAACGACTCATTTTACCGATGAGGGAATTGAGGTCCACAGAAGTTGTCACATGTTGCTGTGATGGTGGTTATTGGGGCATGTCTGACTCTTCGTGACCCCATTTGGGGTTTTCTTGGTAAAGGTACCAGAGTAGTTTGTCATTTCCTTCTCCTTCACATTTTACAAATGAGGAAATTGAGGCACACAGAGTTAAGTGACTTACCCAGGATCACACATGTATGTGTGTGCCTGAGGCCAGATTTGAACTCAAGAAGATGAGTCTTCCTGAATCTAGGCCCTGAACTCTATCCACTTGGCCACCTAACCATCCCTTCCTCAAGGTCATACAAAAAACAAATAGCAGGGCACACCAGTCCTTTGATTTCAAACCCAGTATACAAATAAGACAGAGGTCTTACCCTCAGGGAGCTTAGGATATAGTCGTGGGGAATAAGACAGATATATAACATAAATTAGAACGTGATAAGCACATAGGAAAGACATAAAGAAGGGACTAGGAGAGTCACGGAAAGAAAGAGCTTCTCCAATCTTTGTGCCTTTGCATCATCTGTTGTCTGGCCTAGAGACAGCTAGTGGAGCAATGGGTGAAGCTCTGGGCCTGGAATTAGGAAGACTTGAATTTCAATGCAGCCTCAGACTCTTAACTCGCTGTGTAACCCTGGGCATGGCTCAATTTCTTCATCTGTAAAATGGGGATAAGAATAGCCCCTACCTCCCAGGATTGTTGTGAGAATCAAACGAGAAAATAGTAATTGTAAAGGACTCAGCCCAGTGCCTGGCACATAATAAGCTCTCTATAAATGTTAGCTATTATTATTATTTTGCCTTTCTTTGCATCCCTAACACTTAGCACGTGCCTGGCACATAGTAGGTGCTTAATAAATATTTATTGACTGACTGACTAAAGAAACTTGAGATTGATTTAGGGCTGTTAGGTAGTCCTAGCAGACCTTGGAACACAGACAATGGGAGGATTGCCCTGGGTCTATCTTGGAGTGAAAGGAGGGTGGAGTGAAAGGAGGGTAGAATGTGTGGGGTGGCAGGAAGAGGAAAGAGAAGTCTGATCTACTATAGGGACAAAGTTGATTAGGCAGGCTAGTGCTTTAAAAAAAGGGGGGGAGGAGGGAAGAGGACTCAAGGCTCACATATCTAAAATCAGATAATATTTTATTTCCACTGTCTAAGAGGCTGCAAATCACCCCCTTTGTAACTTCATTTCCCTTTCCTGGATGCCCTGGATGAATTTAACCCATTTTCACTAAAACGTAAATGTTGGGGGAGGGGAAGAAAAGAAAAATAAGGCTGCATGATCTGTTGCTTGCAGGTCCTGCTACAATGGCCCTATTCCAAACGTTTATCCCACTGGAGGCCATGTTGCAGCTTCCTCTCCACCTCTACCCCCAGCTCTTATTCCATCCATGGGTCTGAAAGAATATATTTTATAGCGTCCCTTTCAAGGAATCAAAGTTTCTGTTCAACAGCAATTCATTTTCTTTTATTTCCTCATCTGGAAGATAGAGATAATTGGCTTCAATTTGCCTGTCTCACATATTTAAAAAATTATTTGTCAAGTGCCTACTGTGTGCAGGTCATTGTGACAAGTGTTACTCAATTACTTAAATGGGTCTGTGATCTCTCATTTTCTGGTGAAGTTTTTGAAGCCCGTGCATATTTGGGGGATTCATTTTTTGATTATAAAGAGTTTAGGGGTAGGGGCTCTTTAATTTTTTATGAACCCCTCTGGCAGTCCATTGAAGCTTATGAATCCTTTCCCCTCTCATAGTAATATATTCTTAAGTGTGTAAAATAAAATGCACAAGATTACAAAGGAATCCAATTCTATTAAAAGAAAGATATAATTTTTTCCCATCCACATTCAGAAGCCCCCTAAAATCTAAGGGGTCTGCAACAACCAGGTTAAGAACTCATGGTCTAGACGTACCCATGTCTTAGGAGGTCTACTTTGTTGTTCAGGCATGTCTGACTTTTCCTGACCTCATTTGGAGTTTTCTTGGCAAAGATACTGGAGTGGTTTGCCATTTGCAACTCCAACTCATTTTACAGATGATGAACTGAGGCAAACAAAGTTAACTTGCTCAGGGTCACACAGCTAGGTTAGGAGCTTCACTTGGAGGAAACTGTGTGCTTTACAATTTCCTTGATATCAAGCATGTTGTTTTGTTGTTTTTTTTTTGAGATCTCATCAGCAAAAATTCTTCCAAAAGTGAAACCTCACCTTGAGATTACTAGTCTTTATACCTACAAACTGAAAATCCACATTAAAGTGGGATATGAAAGGTTGTATTTTTGTTTTTTGAGAAAGTGAATGTAAACAAGAGAAATGTAATGGTCTCTCTCTATATATACATGGATTGCATTGACTAGATGGTAAGCTCCTTGAGGGCAGGAATTGTTTTCTTTTTCATCTTCACATTCTCAGGACTTAGCACAGTGCTCGGGACATAGCAAACCCTTAATAAATACTTGTTTGATTGGATTAGATTAGAAATTATTAGATTAAAAATGATTAGAAATTATTAGATTAGAAATTAGAAATTAGATTAGAAATTAGATTAGAAATGACTAGAAATACTAGTTTCCAATGGAGGTGTGGGGTTCAGTCTTTGCAGTAAAGAAATGTCCCCTCTAGGAGGTGTACCAACTGATTGCCTATGCCCTGGAGCAAGGCACTGTCTTCATTCTTCTTGGTGTAGAAGGGAACTATCTACCCTTGCTTACTCTATTTCTCTTGCTTGATATACACTTGCTTCTGGGCTCTCCATTCCCTATCTACCCATCCCACTCACTGTAACAACTTTTAAACTTCCTCTCTTCTTTTAAATCCCAACTCAAATACCACCTCTTCCTGGAAGCCAGCTCTGACCACCACTCTCCCTTCTTTGTTTTTTTCTTAAAGCATCTCTTTCAATTATCATAGTACTTTTGCAGTCTCTCTTTTTTCCTCTCTAACATTCCAAAGCATTCTACTTTGATTCGTACTTATTTGGGTACATCTGACAGTTAACAAATATTTGTTAAGTACCTACTATGTGCCAGGTATTGTACTGGGTGCTAGAAGTACAAAGGCAAAAGAGAAATATTTCCTGAACTCAGGGAACTTACATTGTAAGGGAGTGTGGAAGGTTGGGTAGAGAGGCAATATGTAGATATATAAATGCCAAAGGGGGAAAATATTAATACTAATACCATATTCTGTGATTTAGGCTCAATTCTACCTGAAACATTTTTTATTTACTTCAACATTAATCTATAACCAAGCCATTTCTGGGGTAGCTAGGTGGCACAGTGGAGTGCTGGGTCTGGAGTCAGGAAAACTCATGTCCCTGAGTTGAAATCTGGCTGTGGACACTTCCTAGCTGGGTGACCTTGGGCAAATCACATAACCCAATGTACCTCAATTTCTTCACCTGCAAAATGAGCTGGAGAAGGAAACAGAAAACTACTTCAGTGTCTTTGACAAGAAAACTCCAAATGGGATTACAAAGAGTCAGACACGACTGAAATGACTGAACAAGAAGAAGTCATTTCTAGGTTGGAGAGAAAGATGTCTAAACTGGCAGCCCCTCATGCCCTCTGACATGATTCTATGCCCCAACAAGGAATCTTGAACAATGAAAAGATCTGAATTAGTAAAATACAGTTCTGGGTTAACATTCAAGAAATTAAGCAACCAAGTCACGCTTCCATTATTCCTCTTAGTACACCCTCCTCAAGAAATCGATAGGTACCCTCTCAGAGATCTACATCAAACATTTAAATTGAATAGAAAGTGAGAATGCCTGCCTCACTTGGAGGGCCAGAAGGCACTTTCTGAGAGGTGGACCCTAGTTTAATCCTTTCAGAGAACAAAGCTAGGAGATGCCTCTTTTGCCCTTTTAATCCATTCATCTAATGAAAAGTCTTTTCTCCCTTTTGCGTTGATCTATATAGCCCATCATGCCAAAGGGCTTTCCCCAGAAGTCTGGAAAAAAAAACTTTAGAAAGAAATATTTTGTGTTAATGTTTTTGGTTTTACTATAAATGTTTAAACATGCATCCACATAAGTATATACAAAATATATTAATCAATATATAAACAAGCGATTAATAGTTCTCCAATCATTTACTTTCCTTTATTTTTTTTAAAGTGTTTTATAAAACCTCTTATCTTCTATCCAATCTATTGTCATGTCCTTCTACCTTTTCTTTTTCTTTTCTTCTTTTTTTGGCCAGACAATTGGGGTTAAGTGACTTGCCCAGGGTTACACAGCTAGTAAGTGTCAAGTGCCTGAAGCCAAATTTGAACTCAGGTCCTTCTGACTCCAAGACCAGAGCTCTATCCACTGTGCCACCTAGCTGCCCTCTTCTACCTTTTCAATATTGCTTTTCATTTCTTTTCTTTTTTTTAAACAGGTACTTGGGTTTAAGTGACTTGCCCAGGGTCACACAGCTAGTAAATGTCAAGTGTTTGGTCTGAGGGCGGATTTGAACTCAGATCCTCCTGACTTCAGGGCCGGTGCTCTATCCACTGTGCCACCTAGCTTCTCCCACATTGCTTTTCAATTTTCCTTTCTCTCCTCTGACACTGTAACCACCCTGGGAAGGCCTTTCTTTATCAGCTCACTCCTGGACCACTGCAATGGCCTGTTAGTCAGCCTCCCTGCCCCATCATCCACTCCACTGTCAAATGAGCAGGTCTGACCATAACACCCCCACCCCCTCCACCCCAGTCAATTAACTCCAATGATTTCCGTTGCTTCCAGGATCAAACATAAAATTCTCTGTTTGGCTTTTAAAGCCCTTTATAACTTCGCCTCTTCCTGCCTTTCCAGTCTTCTGACCTCTCTCTCCATGCAACCCCGACACTCTGGGGACTGGCATGGTCAGACCTGTGCTTTAGCAAAATCACTTAGACAGCTGAGTAGAGCATGTCCTGGAATGGAAGGAGACTTGAGGGATGGAGCCCCATCAGGAGACTAATGTAACAGTCAGTCCAAAGTAGAGATGAGGGCCTGCAAGTAGAGTCGTGGTTGTGTCAGAGGAGAGCGAGATGTGAAAGAATCTGAAGGACTTGATGGCGTTGAATAAAAGGAATCAGTCAAAGTGAGCAGTCAAGGATGACCCCTAGGTTTTGAGCCTGGGTAACTAGGAGGGCAACAGGACCCTTATATTATATATTATTATATTATATTATTGTATTATATTATATTATATTATGTTATATTATGTTATGTTATATTATATTATGTTATGTTATGTTATATTATGTTATGTTATGTTATATTATATTATATTATGTTATATTATATTATATTATATTACATTATATTACATTATATTATGTTATGTTTGTTATGTTATGTTATGTTATATTATGTTATATTATGTTATATTATATTATATTATATTATGTTATGTTATGTTATGTTATATTATTACGTTACGTTACATTACATTACATTACATTACATTACATTACATTACATTACATTACATTACATTACATTACATTACATTACATTACATTATATTATATTATATTATATTATATACCAGTGCGATTGTGTATGAGGTATTCAGGAGGACTAGCACCTCTGTGTGAGGGCTCCCGAGCCCTTTTCAGTGCTGTTCACCTTTGGTGTCCAGCAGATTCACCCAACTCTCTGTGAAGCTGTCGCATGTGCAGCGACCACATCCTGGTAAACCATCTCAGGCAGACAGGCAGAGACAGGGAGAGTAACCAAAAGCCCTCAAACCTGTCAGTGAGCTAGGGGGATGTCTACTCCAAACACGTGAAGACTTCTGTTGGCAGAATGGGCAGATGAGAACCATTTGTTCCAATAGCCAAGACTTTGTTCCAGGGCGGTAGCAGCAGGTGTTGTGAAGCGCTTAGAGTTTGGTCAGGCTTCAAAGACGCCAAGGTGATCCGCTGTATCCTGGGCCATCGCCAGTTGTCTTGACTTTTGTCTTGCCACTGAATGTGGATGACTCAGGTGGAGACAGGCTGAAGACTTTGTGCAACTCTGTTTCACTTGAATCCAATTCAAGGGCAAGTCAAGGCATCACCTGGGCTATCCTTGATTCTCTTCTAAGAAGGACAAACAATAACAGTGTAACACAGTAGAGCTTTTACAAAGCGGAATATTTACTTCAAAACATAGTCTCAAATATACAAATACACTCCCCACAATATGTGGGAGGTAAAATTCTCCTCCCCTCCTGCCCTCCTGCCAGTGTCTAGGGAGTGGAAAGGGATTAGGTTCACAGTTTACCTCAGCTCCTAGAAAGTTCAGTCCCAGCTCCCATTCCTAACATCCTCTCCCACCCGGGGGCTTAAGTCCCAGGCACCCTGGCTTCTCAGGGGATCCCACCTACAATCCTGGCTCCAAGGCTGCAGGGGTGCTCTTGAATTTCCAGTCCAATGAGCGTCACCTCAGGCACCTTAAACTAAGGACAAATAACAAAGCAAAAATAAAAAAACCCCAGGACTATTTCGTGGAGCAGGAGTCAAAGAGAGAGGGGGGAACGACAAGTCCCTTCCCTCTCTCGCTGATTTAGTTCATGGTCCACACTGGGATCCCCAGTTAGGAGCTCATTGGAAAAGATGGCAGAAAGAGAGGGACCAGCTCAGTCTCCCCAGTTTTAAAGATAGACAGTCAATCTAGAGGCTATCCTCACCCACATGGCAGGGGACACATTGAGTTTCATTCTAGTAAAATCAGACATGCTCAAAGTCCAGATTATAATGGTAATAGGGAAGTTAGGAAGAAGGGAGAGATAATGAATTCAATTTTGGACATGGCAAATTCAGATGTCTATGGAACCACTTCAAGATGTCTAGTAGACCACAGACAGCTAGAGATGTCAGACAAGAGTTCTGGAGAGAGGTTAGGGCTTGATAAATAGATGTGATAATCAGCTGTTTAGAGTTAATCCCTGAATTCATGGGAGCTGATGAGATCATCAAGCAAGATAGTTCAAGAAGAGATAGGGGCCTTAGAGCAGAGCCTTGGGGGACACCTACAGTTAGCAAGCATGACCTAGGTGAAGATCCAGCAAAGGAGGCTGAGAAAGAAAGAGGACAATCAGAAGAAAGCAGTCACAAAAACTTAGAGGAGAAAAGTATCAAGAGAATAATGACCAGCAGTGTCAAAGGCTGCGGAGAGGTCAAGAAAACTACTAGATTTTGCAATTAAGAGATCACTGGCAACCTTAGAAAGAGTAGTTTCATTAAGAATGAGAAGAAAGAAAAGAGAGGCACCAATAGAAGGCTTTCCTTAAGGACTTTAGCCACAAAAGGGAGGAAAGATAGTTGACAAGGCTGGATCAAGATGGGGCTTTTTTTTTAAGCATGGGGAGACACGAATGAGTTTGTAGGCAACATAAAAGCAGCCAGTAGATAGGAAGAGACTAAAGATTAGTGAGAGAGTGAGGATGAAAGAGGGAGTAATCCGGAGGAGATGGGATGGAAGGGGTCACTTACGCAAGTAGAGGGGTTAGCCTTGGCAAGCAGAAGGGCCAGACACTTCATGGTACTTCTCTTCATCCTACATTCAAGCCAAACTGGCCAAATTTATCTTCTTTGTCTATTTTCTATACTTCTATCTTCCATATCCATGACTTTGCGCAGACTGCCCTCCCTCCACAACATGCGCAGAATGCATCATCTTCTCACCTCCAGCTAGCCTCTGTTCCTTAAAGGAACAGCTTACACGACACTACCTTCAGGAAGATCTTCTAGATTCCTCTGGCCATAATAATGCTTACTCCATCCTAAAATGATGACTTATATGCTTATCTTGTTACATGTTGAATCTTTCCAGCAGTAAACAAGCCCCTGTAGAAAAGCAATACCCCCTTGAGGGGAAGGATTGTTTTTTGCTCTTTCTGGCAGAGTGCTATGCACTCAGCAAGCACTGAACAAATATGTGTTGGATTGAATAGCTGGAAAGACTTAAATGCCGAACAAGATTTTGAATTTTAATCCAGAGGCAATAAAAAGCTACTAAAGATTCTCAAGCTGAGGAGCAGCATGGTCAATACTGTGCTTTAGTAGCTGAGTGGAAGATAGAATTGGAGAGGAAGAGGTCTGAGAGCAGGGAAATCAATTACAGGTTATTGAAGTAGTCCAGATCAGTGTTTCTCAAACTTTTTTATCTCAGTACCTCTTTACACTCTTATAAATTACTGAGGACCCTCTTCCCCCAGAAAATTTGTTTGTCTGGTTTATGCCCATTGATGTCTACCATATTAGAAATTAAAATATCTTAGTATTATTAAGACTTATTTTCTTTCCTTTTGGGGGGGGGGGCAATTGGGGTTAAGTGATTTGCCCAGGGTCACACAGCTAGTGTCAAGTGTTTGGTCTGAGGCCAGATTTGCACTCAAGTCCTCCTGACTTCAGGGCTGGTGCTCTATCTACTGAGCCACCTAACTGTCCCCGAGACTTATTTTCTTGAGTTCAAATCTGGGATCAGACACTGTGACCCTGGACAACCCACTTAACCCTATTTGCCTCAGTTTCCTCATCTGTAAAATGAGCTGGAGAAGAAAATGACAAACCACTCCAGTATCTTTGCCAAGAAAACCCCAAATGGAGTCACAAAGCGTCGGACATGAACTGAACAACATTATTATGAAAATAGTTTGACCTGTGGACCTCCAGAAAGAGTCTTGGGGATCCCCGGGGTCCAGGGAACGCACTTTAAGAACTGCTTGGTCCAGGTGATGAGATGATGATGGCCTGATCTAGGGCAGCAGCAGAGGGGAAAGAAGGCATGAATGTGCGAGGTACTGAGGAGGGAGCATAGAAAAGACTCAGAAGGTTGCTGGTTATGGAGTCCAGAGACAATCTAAGGATGATTCACTATATGCATAAGTGGTTATCATTTTTGGTTAGGGGGAGCAAAATCTGACACACATGAATGAACCTGGACAGCGTGTGCTTTACTTCATGAAGAGAGTCAATAGAGTTGATTGATGCTAAAGTTTTCTAAGAAACCTTTGGCTTAGGGACTGCATTCCTCTGGAATTACTCCCAACAAAAATCCCCTGAGGGTTTCTTTTTAAGATCACTTTTCAAGCAAAGAACCACAATTCTAAAATGTGATAACCTCTGAAAGGAGGATTTGGATTCAAGTTACCCCAATCAGTCTGTGCATAATGGAAGGTTGGATCGGGTCCCTTACCACTGACCAGCAGCATTTCTGTAGTCATTTTGTACCATACCTATTTTTAGTTGTGGATATATTGCCTTGTAAGGGGTTTCGATTCTTTTTCATTGGTTTTACTTTTTTTTGTTAGGCTTATCCTAGGTCAATACATTATTTTTGTAAAATCTTTAAAAATTTTATTTATTAGGGGCAGTTAGAAGGCTCAGTAGATAGAATACCAACCCTGGATTCAGGAAGACCTGAGTTCAAATCTGGCCCCAGACACTTGCCACTTACTAGCTGTGTGACCCTGGGCAAGTCACTTCACCCTATTGCCCTGCCAAAAAAAAGAATGATTGATTATATATCAATACATTCTTGAGGGAAACATCCTCAGAACAAGTGGTTCACTCTATACCTCCCCACTAAAGCAACCTCTTCTCAAAAGGTAACAATAAAAATTGGATTAAAATTAAAATTAATTGGAATTGTGTGAGATGAAATGTGTATTAGACTTCTTCTATTCCAGAGTGTGTATGTTGAATAATCTCACAGTCCACTGTTGTTGAATCTCTCACCATTTCAGGTTCTCACCACACTTTACAAACATTCCAGGGCCTCTATAGAGGAAATTCAAGGTTGTGGTTTACACCTATGTGACTTTTCTTCCTTTAAGATGCCTTTGAGTTCTTCTATTTATTTATTTATTAATTTATTTTGTATTGCCCAGGGGAGCAGGATGATGCAAAAATCGCCTAAATCAAAACTCATAAGGGGGCCTACTGAGGCAGCCATAGGTAGCTGATAATAATCATACTGATAACTAGTATTTATATAGCACGTTAGAAAGGGCTTTGTTGTTATTGAATCCTTTCAGTCGTGTCCAACTCTTCATGACCCCATTTGGGGTTTTCTTGGCAAAGATACTGGAGTAGTTAGGCCATTTCCTTCTCCAGCTCACTTTACAGAGGAGGAAATTAGGGCAAACAGGGTTAAGAGACTTGCCCAAGGTCACACAGCTAGTAAGTGTCTGAGGCTGAATTTGAACTTAGGTCTATCTGGAACTCTATTTGTTCTATCCATTGTATTACCTAGCTGCCCCTAAAAAAGGGCTTAACTTATGTTAACTCATTTGATCCTCATAACAACCCTAGGAGATAGATATTGTTTTTTTTTCTCCCATTTTATAGAGGCAGATGAAGGTTAAAGGTTAAATAACTTGACCAGGGTCATACAGCTAGATAGTGTTTGAGAAAGGATTTTTATCTCAGGTCTCTCTGACTCCAACTCTAGTCCCCTCCCCAATGTGCCACCTAGTTGAGGTAGGAAGACCCGAGTTCAGATACCTCTTCAGATATTAGCTGTGTGACCCCAGGCAGGTCATTTAACCTCTCAGTGTCTTAGCTCTTCATCTGCAAAATGAGGGTATTGGACTCCACAGCCTCTAAGGCCCCTTCTGGCTCTAAATCTACAATCCTGTGATCTATGACCCCTCGGTCATGCCAGGGGCAGAGTTCTCTGAGGCTCTTCTCTTAAAACCAGAATGCCTGTTCAGTATGTGAAATAGGCAAAGTCTAATATGGACTTTACCCCTTACCCATACCCTTGCAAATTGTTTTAATTTTAATCTTATTTAAATTGATATTTGTAGGGTTTTATAACAACTTCAGTTCCTGATAATAATAACTAACATTTACTTAGCCCCTATTATGTGACAAATATTATGATAAGCGAGTGGTTTATAAATATTATCTCATTTTATCCTTGCAACAACCCTGGCAGAAAAGTGCTATTTTTATCCCCATTTTACAGGCGAAAGATCTGGGGTTAAGTGATTTGCCCAGGGTCACATAACTAGTAAGTGTCTGAGGCTGCATTTGAACTCGTCTTCTTCATTCTAGAGCCAGTGCTCTGTCCACTGTGCCACCTAGCTGCCCTTCTTCTTCCCTCCCTCTTACCTACTGTGAGCCATCCTTTGTAACAAAGAATAAAAGAGAAACAGGAGAAAAGCAATACAGAAAACCCAACTATATCTGACCATGTGTGCCATATTCCCTTCCCATGGTCCCTCGCTCCTTCCATGAAGGGAAGGGAGGTGAATTTTCTCAACTTTTCTCTGTGGCTGAATTTTGTCTTGATAATTACATAGTGTTGATTGTTGTTTTCTGTTCTTTCCTCTTACATTCATTCTATATATTGTTCTGGTTATGTTTACTTCTCCCTCCAGTAATACATTGAAGTTTGAATTCTTCTTCTCTGAATTCTTCATATTTATCTGATGGCATAGTAACTTTCCATATACCACCATGTATGTATGTGGTCGTATATAGGAATATATATGTCACAATAACTAACTTTTATTTTATATAGCAATTTAAGGTTTGTAAAGTACTTTACAAATATTATCTCATTTGATCCTCACAACAACCCTGGGAAGTAGGTGCTATTATTATCCCCATTTTATAGCTGAAGAAACTGAGGTGGACAGAGGTTAAATGGGATTGTACAGCTGGTGTCTGAGGCAAGATCTGAACTCAGATCTTCCTGACTCCTAGCCCAGCACTTAATTTACTGGGCCACATAACTACTTCCACAATGAGGAAGGTAAAAAAACAAAAACAAAAACAGCTACATTGAAACCTCTATAGGGTGCAGATTATTTTAAAATAACTTTTTGTTTTATGTCTTTTGGGTTTTTCTTATTATCTAGATTTCTCAATCTAACCTTTCCCTTCTCCTTCCCCCATACCAAACATCTATACTTTATAATAAAATTTATTTTAAAAAAAGTTAATCAAACTAGTATATTAGGGGGAAAAAAAAGTCTGGAATCTGTAGAATTCCACACTCATATCACCTCGGCAAGAAATGGGGAAGGAGCCTTCTCATATCTTCCTTTTGTATCAGTTAATATATATCTTCTCATGATTCTCTATATTCATCATATTAATTGTTTCTTATAACAGTAATATTCCTTCAGATGCATGTACCACAACTTGTTTAGCCATCCTCCAATTGATGGGCATCTTGTTTGTTTCTAGTGATTTGCTACTACAAAAAGTACTGTTATAAGTATTTTGGTGTAAGGGGGAGGGGTTTTCTTTTTTTCCTTCTTTCTTTTTTTCTTTCTTTCCTTCTTTTTTTCTTTCTTCCTTTCTCTTTTCTTCCTTCCTTCATGTAACTTTAAATAACTTTACAGAATGGTCAGACCAGTTCACAGTTTGACCAACAATGCATTAGTGTGGTGCTCTTTTCACAACCTCTCAAACATAGTGTTCATCTGTCATGTTTTCCAATTTGCTAAGTATGAGGTAGAACCCCCCAATTTTTTTTTTAATTTGTATTTTCATTAGGTGGCACAGTGGATAGAGCGCTGGGTCTAGAATGAAGAATACTTGAGTTCAAATGCAACCTCAGACACTAGTTGTGTGACCCTGGGCCGTTTGAAAATACAAGCTCATTAATTTGTATTTTCATAGTGCTTCATTGAAACACTCTTTGATACGGTTGTTAACAGTGTACAATTCTTCTTTTGAGAATGTCGATTCATATCTTTGACCACTTCTCTGTTGAAAAATGATTTTTGATCATATAATTTTATTTGTTGCCTTTCTATCTTGGATATCAAACCTTTATCAGAGATATTCGATACAAAGATTTATTTCCCAGTCTTGTACTAGTTGTAGATTTCCAATTTCATGAAATCAAAATTATTTATTTTATCCCTTTATCCTTTGTTTGGTTAAATTTTCATGCCTTAGATATAGCTGCAAAAAAGTACCTAATCTGGTTCTCTTCTATTTAAAAAAAAAATCACATGACTTTTAATATTGAGATCTCATATACACTTTGAGTTTTTTATGGCATATGATATAGGATAGTAGTCTAGACATCATTTCTGCCATACTACTTTTCAATTTTTCCAACAACGTTGTCATTATATGGAGTTTTTCCTAAGTAATTTATGTTTTAGGGTTTATGATAATTCAGTTATTGAGTTCTATTATCTATGCTTTTTCTTTTCCTGTTTTTTTTATCAGTACCACATAGTTTTACTTATTACTGATTTATAACATAATTTGAGATCTAGAAGTATTCTTTCCCTTACATTCCTACTTAAAAATGACTTATTTCCCTTGGTAGTCCAGATTTTTTTCTTAGTTTGACTGGTATAGTACTAAATCTTTTTGGTTTGATGGTATAATACTAAGTCTATAAATTAAATTTAGTATTATTATTGTTGCTATTGTTGTTGTTATTATGTTGAGGTGGTCTGCCATGAGTACTGAATATCTCTTTCATTTTTAAAGGTTTTGTTTATTTCTTTAAAGAAGTATTTTTAATTATATCTATATAGATAAGATGTATACTTTAGTAGATCGACTCCCAGACATTTTATGATTTTTGTAGTTATTGTGAATGGGACTTCCTTTTCTATTATTTGTTTCTATATTTTGTTATTGCTAAATAGAAATGCTTTTGATTTTTGTGAGTTTATTTTGTTTCCTGCCACTTTATGCTTTTGCTGATTTATTTTCTAAATAAATTGTCATGTCCTTAGCAATTAGGGATAGTTTTGCCTCTTCTATACTTGCTTCATGCCATTCTTTCTTTTGTTTTATTGCTGGCACTTCTAAAACTGTGTCAAAAATGGCAATGGGAAGGGGTCACTCTTGTTTTACTGTTGTATTTATTGGGAAAGCTTCCAGCATTTCCCCATTGTGTATATTAGAATTTGGTTTTAGATAGATAGTTATCATATTAAAAATTTTTGTAGGACTTTTAGCATAAAGGAGCACTATATTTTGTTAAAGGTTTTTCCTCCATCTATTATATAATCATGTGTTTTGATATGTTTTTCTTTTTAATGTGATTAATTATGTTCATTGTTTTTATAATATTAAACCATTCTCGTATCCCTGTTATATATTCAGTGATTTTTGGGATAAATTGCTGTAGTTTTTTTGCCAGGATTATAAATAAATAAAAAAAAACAACAAAACAAAAACAACCCAATGATCCCATTTGCTCCTGTGTGCTAGGAAAATTTAGATCCAAACATTAATGTCTTGAAAATCAGGAATCTAAACTTTTATATTCAAACCACTGTTAGCCGTTTGTTTTTTGTACTCTTCCCACATACCATAAGAGCTTCTTGAGAACAGGGGCTCCTTTTTGTTTTGGGTTTTGTTTTTCTTGTGCTTAGCACCTACTAGGAACTTAATAAATATTTGATGAATGAATGAATACTTTCCCTCCAATCCAGCAGCCATCTTAACTATAGCAGTGGCTTCCACTCATTCGGTTCTTAATAGCTCTGGGATCCATTGGGAGCTATCTCTAGGCTGAACCCTTAAGAAAGATACCTAGAGCTATAGGAAGACTTGAAGAGATTAAAAGTTCAAGAAAAGGGTGTTGTCCTTAATTCCAGGGAAGAATGTGGCCTCTTCCTGGAAAGTGATTTAGGGATCTGTTTGTATGGTTTTGCTCTTGGCCAAACATGTGGTTCAGGCTTGGTTAATCCAGCCAAAAGATGGATTACTCCTGAACTAACCAAATGTTTGCTTGTCTGTAGTGGCTAGTACTTAGGCTCCAGCAAGGCGGGACTAACCCTCAGGATGCTAGACCACTACTAGGGAATGTTTTTAGACAAGCAAGTAGCTACTGCTTTCTCCTCACCCTAGGAAAAGGCAGAAAATAAGACTTCAGAGATGAGTGCGGAAGGGTGGAAACTTCCCTGATGTAGCTATTTCTGTCAAGGGCACCATTCTCTACCTTTTACTACCCCATTACCTTCATGCTGAAAGGCAATCCCACTGGATTTAAAATCAAAAAGTCTACACTCAAATCTTCCCTCTGACATTTATTAAGACCATAGGTAAGTCATCTAACCATTCTGTGCCTTAGTTTACTCATCTGTAAAACACGGAGTTGGACTAAGAACCTCCAAGGTCCCTTCTAACATTCCAAATCTATGATGCTCTTATTCAATTTTATCTAATCAGTGGCCAAGTCCTACTCTCCCTGCTCACATAATGAAGGCCCCTAATTCAGGACCTTAGTACTTTGTACTTAGTACTTTGCCTCTGGATTCTCCTGATTGGTCTCCCAAGATTCTCCCTACTCCAACCCATCCTCTGCCCAGCTGCTAAATAAATAGTAATTGTTTCTGTTCTGGCCAGAAATTCTGAGGGTCTTCCCCTCCCATATTGATTCTTTTATGAAGGCAAACTAGGCCACCTTTTGCCTCAATTTTTACCTAGCCTTTAACTACTGAATGAGTGTTGCCTCAGACAAAGTGAGAATTGGGAAAGACCTTAGCTTAAAAAAGCCAAGGTCTTGGAGCAGCTAGGTGGTACAGTGGATAGAGCACCCGCCCTGAAGTCAGGAGGACCTGAGTTCAAATTTGGCCTCAGACCAAACACTTGAAACCTACTAGCTGTGTGACCCTGGGCAAGTCACTTAACCCCAACTGCCTTAAAAAAAAAAAGCCAAGGTCTCCCACTGCATCCTGAGCCATCGCCAGTTGTCTGGATTTATATCTTGCCACTGGACTCAGATAACTCTGGAGGAAACAGTGAGGCTGATGACTCTGCACAACTCTGCCTCACTTAAATCTAATTCACTTTCCAGTCAAGACCTCACCTGCCTGATGTCACTGGTCCTCTTCGAGAATGAAGGACCAAAAACAACAAACTGATTTTCCTAAGGTTCAGGTCTGACTGAGTCACTGTCTTGATTATGAAGCTTCCATTGTTTCCCATTACTTCTAGGATAAAATACAAGATCTAACTCCAACCTGTCTTTCCAGGACAGTCACATATTTCTCCTCTTTGTGAAGTTTACCACAAAGCCAAGTTGGCCTACCTGTTACTTCTCATATAAGACATTTCACCAGCCAGCGCCAAGCTTTTGCTCAGGCTTTCTTCCATGCCTAGAATGCTGTCTATCCTCACTTGTCTCATAGAACCCCTTAGTTTTCTTCAAAGCACAACTCAGGCACTCCTTCCTCTAAGAGACCTTCCCTGATCACCCCAGTTTCTCCCTTCAAATACCTTGGTATTTGTTGTGTAAATATTTATCTGTATATACTTTCCCCCAAGGAGAATGTAAAATTCCTTAGTGTGAGGACTGTTCGGTTTTATCTTTGTAACCCTGGTGCCTATCACATAGCAGACATTCAATAAATTCTTGTTGAATGGGATTGAGAAAGTAGCAAATTGGACCTGAAGTCACCTTCTGACCCTGCCGCTTAATAACTGGATAATTCACTTAACCTCTCTGAGCATCACTTTCCTTATCTGTAAAATGAGGTACTTAGATTAGATTACTTCTAAGGACCTTTCCAGTTCAAATTCCATGATCCATGATACTTCTGAATGGACCCAAGAAACTTAAAGCTGTAGGCAATGGTCTACTGGCCCTAGTCCTGGTACAAATAGTCCTGATTGAAATGGAGTACTCACTAATGGTGAGAGTCATAGAATTTTAGAGGTATCTATGTGGCACAGTGGATAGAGCATTGAACTTGGAGTCAGGAAGACAAAATGAGCTGGAGGAGGAAAAGGCAAACAACCACTACAGTATCTCCACCAAGAAAATCCCAAATGGGGTCATGGAAAGGAAGACACACTGAAAGAACTGAGCAACAACAAAAGTGCTTCTACTACCTCCCAGGAGTGTTGGGAGGACCAAATGAGATAAAAACTGTAACGCAATGACTGGCACATAGTAAGTGCAATATAAATGTTAGCTATTGTTATTATCTCAAACTGAACTTAGAAGTACCTCATCCTCTTATTTTACAGATGAGGAAACTGAGGCTCTAAAAGGCCAAATTTATTCCTTTTTCGATTCCATTCAACAAGAATTTACCCAGTGTCTGCTATGTGGTAGGCATAAGGGTTACAAAGGTAAAACCAAAACAGTACTTACACTAAGAAATTTTACAGTCTCCTGGGGGAACAAAAATTCTAGGCATGTGACTTAGCCAGGGTCAACAGTCAGCAAATGGCGTATGGGACATGATTGACCTGATCCCCTCCCACCTTCTTAATCTCTTTACACCTAATTCTGTGATCCAGTGACACTGGCCTTTTTACTGTTCCTCAAATAAGACATTTCATTTCCAAACTCTGAATGCTTTTGCTGACTTTTCCCTATGCCTAGAACTCTCTCCCTCCTTTCCCTCCACCTCCAGGCTTTCCTGACTTCCTTTAAATTCCAACTAAATCCTGTCTTTCACCAGAGGCCTTTTCTGGTGCCCCTTGAGTGCTGCTACCTTCCTCTGTTGATTATCAGTAATTTATCTTGCATCTAGCTCGTTTGTATATAATTGTTTTTATGTTGTCTCTCTATTCCACTTTCAAATCCTTGAGGTCAGGGACCCTCTTTTGCTTTTTGTATCCCTAGTGCTTACTTGGGGCAGCTAGGCGGCGCAATGCATAGATCAGCAGGACCCTGAGTCAGGAATACTCATCTTCACGAGTTCAAATCTGGTTTCAGACACTTAACTAGCTGTGTGATCCTGGGTAAGTCACTTAACCCTGTTTGCCTCAGTTCCTAATCTATAAAATGAAATGGAGAAGGATAGAGCAAACCACTCCAGTATTTCTGTCAAGAAAACCCCAAATCGGGTCACAGAGAGTCTGACATGACTGAAGAATAACTTAACAACAACAAATATGACAGGCACTGTACTAAGCACCGGAAACACAAATGGAAGAAAGTGAAACAATTGTTATTGTCAAGGAGTTTCGATTCTAATTGGAGAAGACACTATACGAAGGGGAATCACAAAGAGGTAAGGGAAAGGGGAAGGGTACATGTGTGGGGCATGGGGTGGACATGGCCAGGAAATGAGAAAGAGGCCTGGCTGAGGCAAGATAAGGCAAAAATCTAACCTCTCAGAGCCCAGAATGGTCCTAGGCTTAGAATCCAAGGTTTTACTGAAGGGGAACGAGGAAGTTAAGGAAGGTGGTTGGAAATGGTCCTGTTAAAAGGGACAGAAAAAAGGATAGGCCACAGAAACTTTCTTTGACAAACTCGATATGTATCTTTCTTCCTTCAGTTGTTGAAAGGGAGAAGTAAACAAGGTGACTCTAATCCTTAGTTTATCGCTAGCAGGCAGCTACAAGGAAGGCAGAGGGTCATCCTGAGAATGTGAAGGACAGAGGGTCCAGCCACCACATTTCAAAAGGGATAATTTTCAGTACGTTCTGAAGAGGTAACCAGGGTGAAAAGGTGATTGGAAATTATACCATATGAAGATCAACATAAAGCACAGAAGGGGGATATTTAGCTTGGAGAAGAGAATCCTTAGCTGAAATTTGATCCCACTTTTCAAGGACTTGAAGAATTGTCAAGTGGAGGAGGGATTAACTTTTCCTTGGCCTCTGTAGGCAGAATTAGGAATAAAGAGTGGGAAACAGCAGACAGAAAGATTTAGGTTCAGGAACCAAGAAATGGAATGGACCACTTTTCGTGGGTAGTGAGTTCTTTGCCACCAGAGATCTTGGGTCATCAGTCAGATCTTGGGATATCGTAGATAAAGTGAGATTTTGGAAAGATTTGACCTAGATGATTCCTGAGGTCTTTTCAACCCTATGATTCAACAAACATTTATTAAGAGGCTACTCTGGATAATGCACTGTGCTAAGTTACTGGGGGTACAAAGACAAAAGAAGAAGAAAGGAACCTATATTCTAGTGCATTCCACTTATATTGTGGAGGTTCCTTCCAGATCTAACATCAGTTGATTAGTCAGTCAACAAGCATTTATTAAGCACCTACTCCATGCTAAGCACTGTGCTGAGTGCTGAGGATAATAAAGGAGGCAAAGGAGAGTCTCTGCCCTCACAAAAATAGATGCTCACAATCTAATGGAGGCAGAAACAAGCAAACAAATCTGTGCAAACAAGTTATATACAGGATAAAAAGGAAATAATTAGAAGAGGGAAGAAACAAGAATTAAGAGGGGTCGGTAAAGACTTGATGTAGCAGGTGAGATTTTGATTCTACAAATCTATGGCTGGTTAGTTCCCCAAAGATTTCCCCTCATTTTGGAACTTTTCCGTAGAGTTAAGGTTAATGATACCACTATATAGCTTGGAGGGGAGATGGCAGAAACTAAGCTCTCCCAATCATTGTCTCCAACTCAGTGATATGCTATTCCATGAGAAAACTGGATCTACTTCCACTTTATTATAACAGAAACTCTGAAACAATCAATCAATCAGCATTTGTTAAACAATTATTATGAGTCAGGCACTCGAGGCTAAGGACTGTGGGTATAAAGAAGTAAAAAATATCATTATCACTGGCCTCAAAGAGCTCAAATTCTAAAGGAGGAGACAACATGCAAACTATGTATATGAGACATTTACAATGTAAATGAAAGGTAGAGCAAAGGTATTGTCTCAGGTTTCACTGGCTGTATAATATCATTCATTCATTTGTAACTCCATTCATTCATTGATTCATTCATTAATGGAAATAATATATTATTTTGAATATTACAGTAAGACCTGGGAAACAACTAAATCACACAGACACTGAATAACAGTTTATCCATTGTCCTTAAGAAATTTCTATTACTTTTGTATCCCCTCTCTCTGTGGGTCAAGAAAAGCCCACTAATTATGAGAGGTCTACAATGTGTATAGGGCAGCTAGATAACACAGTGAATAGAGCATTGTACTGGGCTTATAGTCAGGAAGACTCATCTTCATGACGTCCAAATCTGGCCTCAGACACTTACAACCTGTGTGATACTGCACAAGTTACTTCACCCTGTTTGCCTCAGTTTCCTCATCTGTGAAATGAACTAGAGAAGGCCACAGCAAACTACTCCAGTATCTTTGCCAAGAAAACCCCAGATGGGATCATGAAGGGTTGGATGTGACTAAAACAACAACAACAAACAACGCTCACAAGATTTGCTTTGCCTCTTTCTGAAATGCAGAAACAATTGTTCAGCACCCTGCCACAGAGCAAAACAGGTCAGGATGGGGCCACGAGAGAAATTTAGGAAGTGATAAGAAGCTAGTGATGAATTGGGAATGGTCAAGATGAGGGTGACCCAAGGAAGGTAAATTAATACAAGAAAAAAAAACCCAGTATAAATAAATCAAGTGAGTCAAGGGAATTATGTCCTAGTTGTCTAAAAGGACTTACTTCCAAGCCACTATGGACTTTCCTCCATGGCATGCACATGTGGCTTCAGATGCAACCACACAAGTATGGCTTGCAATTCAACAAGCATTTCATTAACTGTGTCAGGCACAGGGATACAAAGACAAAAAGGCCTGTGGGTTATGTTAAGGTCAGGAAAGGGACTCAATAATTTTGTTGCCTCATCTCAAGTTGGGGATGGGAGGGGAGAGTTGAAGGGTTTAGTATTAGGTAGTTTACCACATCTCTGAATCTCTGCTTCCCCTTCTGAAAAGAAATGTAAAAGCAAGCACTTTCTTGCCTCAAAGGGGAGTTGTGAGGATTATCACTGTTTGCAAAGTGCTTTAGGATCCACTGATGAAAGGTACTATTTGAGTACAAAGTATGTTTTCTCTATTACATGTTAGAGAGATTCTGGAAAAAACCTCCAATATAATATTCACTGTTCAGATACCCCCTGAGGGGATGTGGAGGGAAGCTGTGGAGAAGACAATGAATGATTCCTTATTAACCCTGAGGAAAGAAAGTCCATTGTGCCCAGAGTCTGGCCTACAAGTTGTGCATCTGATAAATGGACTAAGGGCCTTCCTTTCTTTGTTCCTAATGCAGTTTGTCCTGCTCCCCCCTTTCCCAACCCCTCCCTCAAAGGTGACATCTATTGACTTTCAAGGCTAGTCTGTTTGCTATTGCCTTTCCTGACTGGTTAAAGATATGAGATTATCACTGAGATGAAAACTCAATCCCAAATGACTCAGGGCTGGGTCTAGGATTGTTTCTGTGATATAATAATTATTTTATATGGCCAGGGTGCCGGGTGCATGTAGTTGTCATTCAGTTGGTAAAATTATTTTTGCTTCCCTGGACTCGAGGGTGACACTTATTGGAAGAGCTCAAAATTCTTTTAAAACAGGATGGCTTATTTGGAAATTTTGTTCAATTAATCATGCATTTAGTAAACACCTACTCTGGGTCAACCACTGTGCCAGGTTTTGGGAATCCAAAGGCAAAACCAAATTAGCCCTCACCCTCAAAGAATTTACTTTCTATTAGGGGGAAATAAGGTGTGCTTGGATAATCAAATAGAAAATACAGAGAGAAAATAAAATACTATTAAGTGCAAAAAAAAATTTGAATAAAATGCTCGTAGAAAATGTCCAGAAAATCAGAAAAGAAAGAAAGAAAGAAAGAAAGGAAGGAAGGAAGGAAGGAATGAAGGAAGGAAAGAAGGAAGGAAGAGAGAACAAAAGAAAGAAAGAAAGAAAAAATATGTGCAAAAAAAATACAAAGTAATTTGGGGGTGAGATTGGTATACTATTATTCATTTTGCTTGTTTTTTAAAGACTGGGTCTCCTTATCTCAACCAGTCTATAAGCACAGCTCCCACTAACAGACTAGTCCCACCCTGGCACAGGGGTTTTGGTCAATTCCCTTTCTAAGCTGGGCTGGTTCACCCTTTCTTAGGCAACCTGGTGCCCCCACCCTACCACATTGGTGCTGGATTTAGTGAGCACTATTGATGGGTTTAGCCTACTGCTGCTCAGAACTCCTGAGCTTAAGTCACCTTTTTTCTCTAAATTCACTTTGGGTGATGCTCAGAGTGAAAGAAAAAAAGAAGAAGAACAAAGAGGAGTGGAAAAGTCTCCAAACCTTTTCCTTGCCCCAAAACTTTATCACAAGAATGGGTAACTTATTTCTATAAATACTTAACAGAAACCCATAAAAAAAGAAAAAAACTATTTTATTTTTAAGAGACATATAAAACATTTTAAATATTCTGTTCTTTGGTTTGGTGGTGGTGGAGGACATAGACGAAACCAAAGAACAGAATATTTAAAATGTTCTATATGTCTCTTAAAACAATGAACATATATTCCTATCAGAACTCTCCAAGGTTCTGATACTACAATCAAATGACCACAGTAGTTGGAGGGTGGTTTAGATAGGCTGCCTTTGTGGTTGGAATAATAAATTTAAGAAAGCACACAAATAATAAATTGAACAAATCCCACAAAGTCACTTGGAGATCTTTAGTGGACTCTAGATGGACATCAGATGACCTAGCAGAGTCTACCTCTGAAGGTACAAAATCCTCAACAGTAAGTGATATTTAATGCTTAGCCTCAAATTTGTCTATTAACAAAATTTTATTTCCTGCTCAAGGAAAATTAACCTAGTAGGAGGGAAAATGGGGTCTCATGAGAATAAGTAGATAAAAGTGGAAGGGAAACAAAAAAATAGATTGTGTTGATCATATTTCTTAAAGTTTTAAAAGTTGTTTTTACAACATTGTTCTAATCTTACAAATTGTTTTGGTTCTATTCATTTTCTTCTTCATTAGTATATGAAAGTCCTCAAAAATTTTTCATTTTTATAATATTGAAGTTATAGTATAAAGTATTCTTCTGATTCTGCTCATTTCACTTTACATCAGTTCCTGTAAGTCTTTTCATGTCTCTTTGAAAAAATTTCCTAATTTCTTACAGTACAAAAGTACTCCATCATATTCTTATGTCACATCTTATTCAGCCATTCCTCAATATATGGGTATCCCTTTGGCTTCTGATTTTTTTTTTTTTGCCACAAGAAAAAGAGCTACTATAAATTTTTCCCTTTTTAAAAATCTCTTTTGACTTTGCAGTGATTGATCTCAAAGAGTGTAAAGCGTAAATTTATGTAAGATGTAAACATTTTATGTAAAATTCCAAATTGCTTTCCAAAATGGTTGTTCCTATTTACAGATCTATCAACAATACATTAATGTGCCTGTTTTCCCACAGGCCCCCCCCCCCACATTTATTTTTCCTTTTTTTGTTATTTTTGCCAATTTGATGGGTGTGAGGTAGAATCCCAGAATTGCTTAAATTTGCATTTCTCTGATAAATAGTGATTGGGAGCATGTTTTCATATGGCTATAAATAGCCTAGGTTTTTTCCCTTGGGAACTGCCTGTTGATATCTTTAGACTGTTTATCAATTGGGAAATGGCTCTTGTTCTTATAAATTTGGATCATTTCCTTATATATCTTAGAAATGAGGCTTTTATCAGAGAAACTTCCTACAAAGATTTTCCCCCAGTTTTTCCCTCTGAATCTTAGCTTTATTGGATTAATTTGTGGGGAAAAAAAACCCTTTAATTTATGTAATCAAAATTATCCATTTTATCTTCTGTGATCCTCTCTATTTCTTGTTTGGTCATGAACTTTTTTTCTATTTATAGATATTGTAAGTAATTTTCCCACATTTCTTTAACTTGTTTATGATGTGACCTTTTATATCTAGTTCATGTACCTGTTTAGAGGTAATCTTTGTATTAGATGTGAGGAGTTGGTCTAAATCTAATTTCTTCCATACTACTGTCCAATTATCCTAGAATTTTTTGTGAAATAATGAATCCTTATCCCAGGAGCAGAGGTATTTGTGTTTATCAAATTCTGGGCTACTAGATACATTTGCTTTGGTATGTTGTATACCTAGTCTATTCCATTGATCAATTTATTTTTTAAACAATACTAAATTATTTTCATAATTACTACTTTGGAGCATAGTTCTGAGATCTGGCACTAGTAGGCTCTCTTCATTCTCATTTCTTTTTATTGTTTTTCAAGAGATTCTTGATTTCCCTCCCATGTGAATCTTGTTATTACTTTTTTTCTAGTTCTATAAATAGCCAATAATCATTTATTAAGTGTCTACTATGTGCCAGACACTGCTAAGCTAGGAATACAAATACAAATAAAAAGAAAGATGTCCCATCTTCTCCAGTTGCTTAAAATCAAAAGCATTCCTTTGTAGTTTGATTGGTATGAAATTATATGAATATATATATGATGAATATATATGAATAAGTAAATATGAATACACAATCTAGATGAATAAAGTTACATAGTATTGTCATTTTTATTATATTAACTCATCTTATCTATGAGTAGTTAATATCTTCCCAATTACTTAGATATCTTTATTTCTGTAAACAGTTGCTTATAGCTGTTTTTATATAATTCTTTTGTGTATCTTGGAAGGTAGACTCTAGTATTTTATACATTCTGTAATAATTTTTAAAAGAATCTCTCTCAAGTATTTTACTCATTCTGTAGTAATTTTAAATGGAATTTCTCTTTCTAGCTCTTCTTTCAGGGTTTTATTGGCATATAGAACTGCTGATGATTTGTGCAGATTTATTTTATATCCTGAAGGTTTGCTGATCCCAGACATAAGTGAATTAATCCCTGACCTTAAGGAATTTCTATTCTGCTGAAGGTGGTGGAGTGGGTGGTATACAATACAACAAATAAATAAGCATTTATTAAGTGCCTTCTATGTTCTGGGTAAAAACAAAAGGAAAAACACTTCATTAAATAAATGTGTGTTGAATTGAATTAGAAGTCTCTAGAAGGTTGGCCCTATGTGTGATTTGTGTTGCCTGGCAACTATCAAATTGTGGAGCGCAAGTTGGCACTTAGTGGGATGGTAGAGTACAATCTGGCATTTAGGGATAGTTTTTTTTTTAATGATGTTGATAGATGGATGAGTGAGTGACTGAATGAATTAAAGAATAGTATTTATTAAGTATTCACTAGATGCCAGGCCAGGTGTTATACTAAGCACTAGGGATACAAATATAAAATTCAAGACAGTCCCTGCCCTCAAGGAGTTTATTATCTTCTAATAGGAGAAGGTAACACATATAGAGGAGTGATGGTCATGGAGGAGTGTTTTGGACTGAGAAATCACACAGATGTTGAGTGGAATCACAGGGGAATTGATTGACATTTCTTTTCTAGGAATGGTAGTGTTGGTTTTATTACTATTCTCATAGCAAGAGGTAAAGTGTGTGTAATGGGAGCTTACAGAGAAGACTAAATGCCCTGAGACATTGTATGAAGATGGCCAAAGAGCAGCTGCCTGCTTTTTGGACTAGAAATGGTGGCTTACCCAATCAGAAGTCCCAGACGTGAGGGTTGGTGCTGGATTGCCCAAAGTTAAATGTAAATTCGTCCTTATTACAATCCATGGGTCCTGTTTGCATCACCTTCAGAAATGAGTTTTATTTTGTGATCTCTTATATGCTAGCTACTAACCTGCTTGAGAAAATCGAAAGCTTATGAGTACGGTGAGCTGCCCCTTAGTCTACATATAACTACCATTGAGGCTTTTTAATTTCCAAGGCAAATCATTGTTTCATCAAAAGTTTTATCTCCTTTGGTAAATCAAAGATGTCAATGAATTTGTATTAGTTGAGCAAATATATGAGTCTATTTTCAACCTGATACCTCTAGAAACATCACTGAAAACCAAACAAAATTGCAATTTACCCAATAAAGAAATAGCTGTTCCCATGACTTTTCAGGGACAAAAAGGCTCTAATAAACATTGAGCTCAAAGGTTTTTACCTAAGCAATGACAACCCTTAACTTGTGCATGTTGGGAGGTCAAGTTTTTCTAAAGCAGTTAATGAAGCTCAAAGGTGAAACCATTGTAAAATTTTTTGATAAATCACCTTTGGTGATTACATTCTACTTCCTCTTAAGGATCATCAGGCTCCCACCTCCAGAAGAGAAATAAGAAATTGGAGGCTATGGATAATGAAAGAACTAAATAAATTAGGCATCCAAAAAATTTTGTCTGGGTATTTTGGGAATTGTGACATTCTAGGAGAAATCTACTGAATAGGACCTTACCTGGCTGTTGTGAATAAAATAACCTTCAGAGAAAACACAGAACCATCTGAATTGATCTCCTTCAGGATACCTAGGGGTAGAATTCCTGTAAACAAAGTGGAAAACCCAAAAGGAAATGGGGGAAGCTCTTCTCCACTCTGTACCTGGGAGATATTTGAAGGAAAGAAACAAGGTCATTCACCCTGTGCTTATTTTCCTGCCTTCTTTCTCACTTCTTTCCCCTAAAATCCCACGTATCTCTTTCTGCATGGTGATAAACACAGCTGGTTCCCATGAAGGAAGGCTGGGATCACCAGCATCAGGCTAATCAAATTAGAGAAGAATTTTGGGTGTGAGCTCAGACTTTTTTAGATATACAATTTTTGGATCTATTGTCTGACCTTGGAAGCAATTCTTTTGTTTTGTCCCCTGGAACTTAACATTGCTACAGAGTTGACAGGTACTAAAAAAAAGGGGGGGGGGGCAGTAGCTAGGTGGTGCAGTGGATAGAGCACTGGCCCTGGAGTCAGGAGGACATGAGTTCAAATCTGACCTCAGACACATAACACTTACTAGCTGTGTGACCCTGGGCAAGTCACTTAACCCCATTGCCTAACCAACAAAAAAAAAAACAACAAAAAAAAACAGGTACTTCCAGGTCTTGGACACAGCTGCTACAAAAAACTCTGCTTGCTGGTTTGGTTTCCATTAGCAGTGCTAATTATGGACTCAGCTGCCTCAAACAACTGCAATCCAAGTAAGTTTTTAGGCATCTGTGTCCTACTTCCCACTCACAGATGAGAATTTGGGCCCCACACCTTAGCTACATCTCCCTCTGAGGATACTAGGGGTAGCTCTGGAGAGTCTGGGGGTGATTCTCCAATGCCACCTGCTTGAGTTTCCAGAGCTGTACTTCCCTCCAAGATAATGACTTGAGAACCAATTTAGTCAGCCAGTCTAAGTAGCTTTTAGGGCTAATTTTTAAAATTTAAAAAAAATTTTTAAATTTAATTTTTATTATTATTTTTTATGATAATTTTTTTTTGTTTTTAACATTTACTTCCACAACATTTTGAGTTCCAAATTTTCACCCCATTTCACCCCTCCCCTCACCCCAAGATGGCATGCATTCTGAATACCCCTTCCCCTAGTCTGCCTTCCCTTCTATGTCTCCTCCCACCTTCTCTTATCCCCTTCCCCTTCAATATTCCTGTAGGGCAGGATGGATTTCTGTACCCCATTTCCTGTATTTATTATTTCCCAGTTGCATATGAAAACATTTTTTTTAAACATGTGTTTTTAAAACTTTAGGTTCCAAATTTTCTCTCTTCCTCCCTCCCCACCAACCCTCATTGATAAGGCAAGCAACTAAATATAGGTTATATATGTGCAGTTAGGCAAAACACTTCCATAGTAGACATGCTGTGAAAAACTAACTCTATTTCCCTTAATCCTATCTTGCCCTCCCCCATTTATTCTATTCTTTCTTTTGACCCTGTCCCTCCTCAGAACTATTTGCTTCTGATTACCCCCTTTCCCATTCCGCCCTCTTCTCTATCATCCCCCTACTGTCTTACCCCCTTTCCCTCTGTTTTCCTATAGGGTAAGACAGATTTCCACACCCAATTGAGTGTGTATGTTATTCCCTCCTTAAGTCAAATCCTATGAGAATAAGATTCACTCATTCCCTCTCACCTTCCCCCGTTTCCCTTCCACTGTAAGAGCCTTTTCTTTTCTGTTTTTTTTTGTGTGAGATAATTTACCCCATTCTACCTCTCCCTTTCTCCTTCTCCTAGTATAATCCTCTCTCACCCCTTAATTTTGTTCTCCAGATATGACCTCTTCATCTTCAACTCACCCTGTGCCCTCTATCTATCTATCTATCCATACGTACATATACATATATACACACATATAATTTTTTCCCTTCAACTACCCTAATACTGACAAAGGTCTCATGAGTTACAAATATCATCTTTCCATGCAGGAATGTAAACAGTTCAACCATAATAAGTCTCTTATGATTTTCTCTTTCCTGTTTACCTCTTCATGTTCCACTTGAGTCTTGTATTTGAAAATCAAATTTTCAATTCAGCTCTGGTCTTTTCATCAAGAATGCCTGAAAGTCCTCTATTTCACTGAATGACCATTTTTCCCCCTGCAGAATTATACTCAGTTTTGCTGGGTAGGTGATTCTTGGTTGTAATCCTATCTCCTCTGCCCTGTAGAATATTATATTCCATGCCCTGTGGTCCCTTAATGTAGAAGCAGCTAAATCTTGTGTTATCCTGATTGTGTTTCTACAATATTTGAATTGTTTCTTTCTGGCTGCTTATAATATTTTCTCCTTGACCTGGGAGCTCTGGAATTTGGCTATAATATTCCTAAGAGTTTTCCTTTGGGGATCTCTTTCAGGCAGTAATCAGTGGATTCTTTCCATTTCTACTTTGCCCTCTGGTTCTAAAATATCAAGGCAGTTTTCCTGGATAATTTCTTGAAAGAGGATGTCTAGGCTTTTTTTTTGATCATGGCTTTCAGATAGTCCAATAATTTTTAAATTCTCTCTCCGGATCTATTTTCCAGGTCAGTTGTTTTTCCAATGAGATATTTCACAATTGTTTTCTAATTTTTCATTCTTTTGGATTTGTTTTACAGTGTCTTGATTTCTCATAAAGTCACTAGCTTCCAATTGCTCTATTCTAATTTTTAAGGAAGTATTTTCTTCAGTAATCTTTTGGATTTCCTTTTCCATTTGACCAATTTTGTTTTTTAGGGCATTCTTCTCCTCATTGGCTTTTTGGACCTCTTTTGCCATTTGGGTTAGGCTATTTTTTAAGGTGTTATTTTCGTCAGTATTTTTTGGGGTCTCCTTTAGCAAGCTGTTGACTTGTTTTTTGTGACTTTCTTGCAAAACTCTCAGTTTTTCCTCTACTTCTCTTACTTGCTTCTCAAAATCCTTTTTGAGCTCTTCCAAGGCCTGGGACTGATTCATATTCTTCTTGGAGGCTTTGGTTGTAGGAGCTTTGGCTTCATTGTCTTTTTCTGGTTGTATGTTTTGATCTTTGTCACCAAAGTAAGATAATATAGTCTGATTCTTTTTGCACTGCTTACTCATGATCCTGGCCAATTACTTGAGTTTTAAACTCTTTGTTAGGGTAAAAGTCTGTTTCCAATGTGGAGAATGTACTATCCCAAGCTTCGGGGGTTTGTACAGGTGTTTTCAGAGATACTTCTAGGGACCTGAAAATTTTCAGTTCTTCCAAGGTGTTATGATAAGGGGCAAGGTGTTTTCTCTCCACTGCCACAAGAAGCTTCACCACACCAGCATTCCTCCTCGCCCCAGGACCGCCTCTCAGAACTGTGACCCCAATCCAAGCACTGGTAAAGCAAGAGATTCCTGCCTCTTCACTGGCAAAGAGATTCCTGAAATCCCCCCCTGATCAGCCACTTGATTCCCCCTCAGTCTGTGGGCTGGAAGCTCAGGAAACAGCCGCAGCCCCAGGGGCAGCTGAGACCTAGCTCCTTCTCTCACTGCAGTCACAGATTTTTCCCACTGCCCTTCCAAGTTGCCTTTGGCGTTCATGGGTTGAGAAGTCTGGAAACCGCCACAGCTGCCCGCGATTCAGTCCTCTGAGGCCTGCTCCAGGTAAGTTGCGGCCTGTGTGCCACACCAAACTGCGCTCCTCTCCCAGCCCAGCACGATACATCTTTCTGATCAACCATCCAGGCTGTCTTGGGCTGGAAATTTGTTTCGCTCTGTCTTTTTGTGGGTTCTGCTGCTTTAGAATTTGTTTTGAGCCATTTTTTATAGGTATTAGGAGGGGTTTGGGGAGAGAGCTCAAACAAGTCACTGCTTTCCCTCTGCCATCTTGGCTCTGCTTCTTTTAGGGCTAATTTTGGAAGCAGCTATGAAATACCATGGCGGTAAGAGTGCATGAGTTCAAATCAGGTGCTTTCTAACTGTGACATCCAGGGCAAGTCACTTGACCTTTCTCAGCCTCAGTTTCTTCATCTGTAAAAGGAGGATAGTTATAGCACCTATCTCATGGAGTTTTTGTGAGGATCAAATGAGATAACCTTTGTGTAATACTTCACAAACTTTAAAATGCCTCTATATAAATACTAGCTATTATTTTAGAAAGAGATATTTACTAATATGGTATAGCATGACACAAAACATCCCCTGAAATTCTGTGACACCCTCATAGGTACAAAGTCCTGGGGAAAGAGAACTCATCTTTAGAGAGCAGATAGGGCAAAGGGGTAATTCACAGCTCCTAGTTGCTGAAAATACCTTTTTATCACTTTGGGGGTAAGCCTTAAGCAAGAAGTTACATGATAAATCTAAGTCTAGTCTGTCATTAACTCTCATTCCAGATACTGTCATTAGTTGACCCGAGGATATAGATAGGACGCCAGTGGAAGGATAGGATGTCCAATAGTGGCAGAAACCCTAAAAGCTAGAAAAGTTCTCTTCCTGCCAAAGATGGAAGGAGGGGAATGAGAGGGCAAGAGAGAAAGGAAACCTGGGCAAAGCTGAAGCAGAGGCCTCAGTCTTTCTCTCCAAGTGGTTCCTCCTTATGGGTATATCCCAAAGTCATACTTAGTCCACTTTCTTAAATTCACTAATTCTAACTAACTCCATGTTTTTATGCAAGATTTGGATGATGCGACAATTCCTGTCTGATATCAGTTTTTTTTCATGAAATGGCCTTCAAAGACTTTTCATGGTTAGACTAAGGCAGGGGTGGAGAACTTGTGGCCTCAAGGTCACACATAACCTTCTAGGTCCTTGGGTTTGGCTTTTTGACTGAGTCCAAGTTTTACAGAACAAATCCTTTTATTATTTATTCTGTGAAGTTTGGATTCAGTCAAAGGGCCACACTTAAGGACCCAGAGGGCCATGTGTGGCCTGGAGGTTACAGGTTTTCCACCCCTGGACTAAGGCCTAAGAATGAAATTGATTGATTTGGCATCTTATCACTTACTTTTAAGTGGGGTTGAGTCAGTCAATCAACTCCACACTTACACAACCATCTCTGGCTTCTTGCTTTTGGAGAACTTATATTCTAATTGGAAGACAACACAGATAGAATAATGGTGGACAGGGGAAAAAAGGCTTAATGTGCAGAGTCACACAGATGGCAAATCAATAATATATAGGGCAGTCAACTGACACACCTTTTCCAGAAGTAATGATACTATTGATTAACTGGATGATTTAGAAGATGTGATATAAAAGTGAAGCATGGTCTGAGATCTGGAGCCATCTAGACAGAATACACACAATAAACTCTTTTGCCATTTAGTCACAAATCAAGAAAGCTGGGCTTCAAAAATGAGTGAATGTTATTTTTACTATTTTTTAGTACAAGATGTGGAGGCATGGCTGGATAGCAGTTCTTCTGAAAAATATCTGGGGGATTTTAGTGGATAGTAAACTTAATATGAGTTGACAATGTGATATGGTTGCCCCCTCACAAAAACAAAACACAACAAAAAACTATTGTGATTTTCCAGCAAGCATCATAATTTCTAGGTCTGGTAGATGAGTATGGCTTAATGGATAAGGCTGAACTTAGAACCAGAAAGGTATGGGTTCAAATCTTGCCTCTGACACTTGTCATGTGTCCCTGGGCAAATGACTTCCCCTTTCTGGGCCTCAGTTTTCTTATCTGTAAAATGAGGTCATTGGATTCAACCTTTATGGTCCCTTCTACTTCAAAATCTATGATCCTATGAAAGTCCCAAAGTGCTTTGCCCTAGTCAGACCACATTGTTTCAGTTCTATTCATTTCTAGGCATCACATTTTTAGGAAGGGGTAAAGGGATACATAAGGATCAGTTGAAGGACTCTGGGATGTTTAGCCTGAGGAAGACTTTAAGGGTAACTTGATGGGCACTTTTTAAGTATTGGAAGTGGTATCTTGTGGGAGAGGCATAAGGTTTTTTTAAAAACCTAGAAAAAATGGGGAAAAGGGTAATTAGTTTTGGTGGCAGAAAAAAAATTTCTAACAAATAGATTGATTTAACTATGGAATGGACATCTTGGAGAAGTAATGAGTTCTCCTCAATAAGGTCTTCAGGGAAAAGCCACAGGACTCCATGTTGGGTATGCTGTAGAAAGAATTCTTGCTCTGGTTGGTTGTATTAGATGATTTATGAGGTCTTAGAGAGAGACTCTTAGAGTCTGTGATTGGTTCTCTCTCACTGTTATTTTAGGTTTATTTATTTTATTTTTTTAGTTTTTTTATTAGGTTTATTTTATTAGGGTTTTTTTTTTATTAGGTTTATTTATTTTAGGTTTTTTAGCCTGGTTAGGTTATTGAAAATAGTTAAAAAGAATGGGATGAACATTTCAAGAACATGTTTGATTTGTTGTATTGAGGAGACAGCAAAAGATGTAGAAGTAGATACTTCTCAAGTAAAATTTACTTTCTCAAGTAAATATGTCTCAGAATATCTGAAGCTTCTGGGACTCCAGGAAGAATAGAAATGGGCAGAAATCCTAACTTCTAAAGAGAATGAAGAGACATTGATTTGCTTTTCTGGGTCAGCAGAATTTCAACTTCGTTTAACATTTTTATTGACATTGGATTTTTCAAGCCATTGGCACTTTCTGTCATTTCCAAGAGCCAAAATACTCTGGGAGACAGAAAGTTGCAGGCACAACCCCCCCCCACCCCAGACTAAAAAGGGTTCCCCTAGCAACTGGAAGCATGTAAAACTACTTAAAACTCAACTATTCAAGTTTTCCTTCATTGTTAATGGGCCTTTCAGAAAGGAATTGGCCAACACTTTAAATTAAGGGTCTTTAAATGCAGATTTTTATTCACATTTAATAAGGCAGTTTTGTATGTTAATTAAATACCAAATGAGTATTAAAAATCACATATTCAGATGCACTAAAGCTGCCAGAGTTCCTAGCCACTTGCATGGTTGTTAATCCTTAATATAATGAGAATAATAATGGAATGCAAAGAATGATCTATTCCTTTCAAACTTGCTACCCTCCCCTTTATTCTCTTTGCAAGCATGAATCATTCTGGGAGTGGGTCAGATATGGTGGTATGACTATGATCATGCCAGAACAAATTTATTCTTTCCACCTATGATGATGGCGACATTTTCAGTTCGTAGCTAATAAGTATCTGTATCTATATAATAAAGACACTTGGACAGCTGCACTGGATATAGGTCACTACAATTCTGTTTGTCCATATCACTCAATCAACAAGTATTTAAAAAGTTCCTACTGTGTACCAGGATCTATGATAGACATTGCGGATATGAAGAAAATGGAGGGGGGAATAGACCCTGATCCTAAGGAGCTTACATTCCATTGGGACAAGCAATATGTGCATTTATAAGTAAACAGGAAATATATAGAAGGTAATAAGGGGAGGGATACTGGCAGGTGGGGCCATCAGTAAAAATCTCATGTACAATGAGATACAGTTTCAGAGGGTTCTAGGGATTTTAAGGGCAGCTAGGTGGTGAAGTGGATAGAGTACTGGACTTGGAATCAGGAAGACTCTTCTTTATGAGTTCAAATACAGCCTCAAATACTTATTAGCTGTGTGTGACCTTGGGCAAGTCACTTAACCCTGTTTGCCTCAGTTTCCTCATCTGTAAAACGAGCTGGAGAAGGAAATGGCAAACCACTCCAGTACCTTCGCCAAGAAAACTCCAAATGGGGTCATGAAGAGTCACAAAGGATTCTAAGAATCAAAGGTTAGGAAAGAAGAATAACAAGTGAGCCAAATATACCAAGATGTAGAGTGTATGACTCTTGTCAGCTCACCTCAGTCCGTGTCCTTGTGGCATCAATTGAAGTAACTTTTTGAATAGTACAAATTCCTTATTAGAAAGGTGACAGAGTGAACAACTATAAATCAATTACAGTAGGAAAATCTCACCCCTCACTTTAGAGAATTTATTTGATGATTTAGTGACTATCTCATTTATTTTCTGGCAAACATTCATAAATTGAAAGCCAAGAAACACCATCTTTGTAAATAATTGTGATTTCTTGATTATACTACGTTAACTAACAGTGAATTGCTCACAGTTTTTTTCCCCCCAGAACTGTTCAGGATTTTTAATTTGCAACATCTTTTTATAGACTTGAAATATCATTTCTTAAAGTGTTTTATGTCAAATTTTGCCTAGATATCAATTTATTTTTATTTTTTACTGCTATATCAAGTGTAGGATATATTTCGTCATATTAGTAATTTGCTAGTATGGAGTTTTCCATGTTAATTGTAGTATCAAACTGCTAGATTATAAACTCCTTGAGGGCAGATACTGTTTTTATTTTTTTAAATTGTCTTCATAAACCAGTGCCTAACACACAGCTATGTTGTTGTTGTTCAGTTATTTCAGTCCTGTCTGTCTCTTTGAGCCCCTATTTGGGGTTTGCTTGGCAAAGATACTGGAATGGTTTTCCATTTCCTTCTTCAGCTCATTTTACAGATGAGGAAACTGAGGCAAAAAGGGTTACATGATTTGTCCAGGGTCACGCAGCTAGTAATTGTCTGAGACTAGATTTGAATTCAGGAAGAAGTCTTTCTGATTCCAAGCCCAGTGCTCTATCCATTTTGCCACCTAGCTGCCCTCTAGCATATAGTAGGTACTTAAAAAATGTCTATTCAGTTGAATTCAAGTAGGTAAAACACAGAATCCTGAACTATAGAATTAGTAAAAGACATCAGGGTTAATTGAATTCTTGAGGTTGTGGAAATCTGAATGAAAACTGAAGATACTGGATTTCATTTTCATCACTCCTATAAATTAGCTGTGTGACCTCAATGGTGTTCTTTATTCTTCCTGTGGTCCCCATCTTCTTCTAGCACTCTGAAGATGATAATACAGTAGAGAAAGGGCAGGGAAAGAATGTGAGAGAGTTGATGTTGGGAAAAGGGAGATGCCTTATGACAATGTAGTTAGGTTCTCTGAAGCAATGCTTTCTTCCCCACAGAAGAAAGGTGTTTTAGATTTTTTGTTGTTGTTATTGTTGTTGTTGGGGTTTTTTTTGGTTTTGTTTTTTTTTTTTTTGGCTAGGCAATGCTGTTAAGTGACTTGCTCAGGGTCACACAACTAGTAAGTGTCAAGTGTCTGAGGCCAGATGTGAACTCAGGTCCTCCTGACTCCAGGGCTGGTGCTCTATCCACTGTGCCCATCTAGCTGCCCAGCAGAAAGGTGTTTTATCATTACAAAGTATAATTTATCTCAGCTTTTTAAAAAAATGTATATGTGCTTGGATTTTGTGTGTGTGTGTGTGTGTGTGTGTGTGTGTGTGTGTGTTTGCACATCATTCTGTTACCCATTTGGAATCTCTCACCATGAACAGCTTTTTAGTTTTCCTTTCAAAATTGCAATGTACACATTTTGTTAAAAATAGCTAGTAACAAGTATTTTTTTAAATTTGATTTTATGGCAGTAGTTCTCCTTATTAGTCTAAGCAAACAGCATCATCTCACTGTTCACCTAGGAATAGTATGGAGCAAAATAAATGGCTGAACCAACTAGAACACTGCTATTCATTCAGAATAAGACTGGTATCTCAAGTAAACAGTGATAGTACTTGCTTCCCAGGTCACCTGGTGGGAAGGAGTAGGGATGCACTTCTAAGAGTGAAGAAGTGTTGGCATTTCCCATCTGCTGTACTTCCAACATTATGCTTCTCCCTACCAACCACAAATACAAGAACTATGCTAACATTTGGCCATCTGGATCTCCCATCATGCACTGCTTTCATGGTTGGGGGTTCAGAGTTGGCTTTTTTTTTTCATACTTATGTGGTTTACAACCAAAGGAATGCCAGTATTAACTAACACTTTTAGAGAAACCATGAAAACTGTAAACCCAGCTTTCTTATCTTTTGTTAATATTTCAAGTATTGATGATAATGAATTTCTATAAATTTCTAAATATAAATGCCCTCCTTTCCTCTACCCCTCCCTTTACAAAAAAAAAAGCAACAGCAAAAAAACAAAAAACAAACTAGCAGTTTTCCTCACATAACCCTCTTTTAGTAAGGTCATTGCTAGGAGCACAGCAGGGAGCAATAAATACTCTTGGAAAAGTCCAATATTTTAAATCATAAATTTAAATCATGTAATTTTAATTACAATGTTTACTTACCCTCTGTCTGACTTCTTTCAAGAAGCCAAATGTCTTTCCTGACCCTAGATTACAAGATTTAAAGCAAAGAGGGACCTTAGTGATTGTCTAATGTAGCCACTTACACATTTTAAGAAATCTAAAGCTGAGAACACAGAGAAGTTAAATGAATTGGTCAAGGTCACATAGGCGGTAAGGAAAAGAACCAGGGTTTGAACTCAATTCTCCTAGTGCAAACCTGATACTCTTTCTACTACATACACAATGCTGCCTCCTACAAGGTTATGAAAATATGTCTTGCTCCTTTGACTCCATATATCCAATACCCTTTTTGTCTATGCTATGATTTATGTGAGGGCCCTATAACCTTTTTGAATACCACTCTGAACTTTCCATTTTAGAAAATTCATGATATTATTCTGAATTATTACTAAGTTGATAATTCCTACAGAGTTATCTATTTCCATATATTCTGATACATACTACCAAGCCTGAACTTTGCATCTAGGTATTTAGATGGCCCACAATGCCAGTGGGCCCCAAATTTCCTTTTTTGATTAGTCATTACTAAAAGCTAAAATTCTACTACTTTTGCTATTTCTAGAGTATTTTTAAGAGGATTAACAGTAAGATATTAGACTTTGGTTTCTTTCTAGATCCTATCAGTTTTGCTGGACATAGCAATCTCTTTCTGTCCTCAAACTAGTTTGCTATTTAGAATTATCAGGTTCCATTGACCAGCTGCTGTATTCTAACTGCAGAGTGGATTGTGTTTCCGAAAGATGTGATCAGTTTCGTTCCTCTAAGTGGTGCATACTTGGATGCCCCTCAGAATAAAACATGCTTTTGAAACCAAAGCTATCATTACTTTTTCAAGAGTAGTTGATAAGGAATAGTCATTTAGATCACTAAAATCTAGTCAAACTATATTGCAGCATTCTCTTGATCCGCCACTCTACTAACCCTGTCAAGGAAGAAAACAAGGTCAGTCTGGCATGACTTATTCTGGATGAAGATATGTTGACTTTTTGTTATTACTGCTTCCTTTTCTAGATGTACACTAGCAATCCCTTTAATAATATGTCCTATTATTCTGTCAATAACTAGTCAAATGTAAGTTAAGATTTACAGGCTCTCTCCGCCCCCCCCCCCCTTTCTTTTTTGGAAAATCAGGACATTTTCCATTCACTAATACTGTGAGTACTCTTCCCATTCAGTATTCAGAAATCACTTCTGCCAGTTTTTTTCTCCCATACCTTAGAATGTAATTCATTTGAACCAGGTGACTCAAACTCAGCAAAGGCAATAAGGGACTATCTGCCTTCTTATCTGATATATCCCCTCCCTATTAGCCATTTTGTTTCTAGTACAAGGTCATTTTCTTTCGCAGAGAAAACAGAAACAAAATGAGTTCAGTAGCCCTGCCTTCTGTCCATTATCAGTTATCACCATTCCTCTACCTACCCTTTATTTAATCTTCTTCTTCTTCTCAATATAGCAACAATACTATTTTGTCATCTATAGCTTTCCTTTGCTGGTTTTGGTTTATTCTGAATTTTAACATTCCAGACACTATTCTTAAAGAAATGTGCCAGTCTTTTGTATTAATCACCATTTCCTGTCCTTACTTCTGTCTTCTGCACATATATATATTTGTGCATGTGCATATATGTATATGCATATATTTAAATGTGTATATATGTATATCTGTGTACATGTATATATGTTGTGTTTTTTAAAAAATCTTACTTGGCAAATAAATTCTCTGTCAATTCACATGAGTTTATTTCCTTGACTTAGTCATTCTGTTCACATGAATTCATTGGTAAGAACACAATGTGATATGAGGCTGGTTCAAGCTAGGATCATTTGGTCTGCTAAGCTTAGGCAAACAATTGACTACTTTTTAAATGCTCTTTTGTAGGAGAGTGTTCAGGGGAGTCACTGGTCAATTTGACAGTTTTGGAAGACATAGTGTTGAGACTAAGGAAAGTGGCACCCTACCCCATGAACATCTCCTTATGCTACTATTCAAGTTTTTAAAAGGACAAGTGGCTATCGAAATATTTATTTAGTACTTTGGGCCTTCCTCTTTCAAGCATTTAAACCTGGAAGAGACCTTAGAGATCATCTCATCCATATTCTTCATTTTGCAGATAAGGAAACTGAGCCTCAGAGACATTTGGTTGAGTTCTTTGCTGCCAAAGCACAGATTTGTTGGTACAAGCCAGGCTGTCAATATAAGTCGATGTGAAAAGAGGAATTCCTCTGTGCATGAGTTCATGGAGTACCATGATCTTCAAGTTGACTTCCCTCTTTGAAAGGCTGTCTAGTATGAAACTGGAACTTGATAGAGAGAGGGGGGGTGGGGGAAGAGGATGTGGTTGGAGAAACAGTGGCTATTAGGTAATTGCTAGTGTGGGGACTAGGCCATTCTCCACGTCCACATTCCACAATATAGGAAGCAGTTCTTGGTTTACACCCTTGGGAGAACTGGGCACCTTTGTCCACTCACTGTTGATATATTACTTAACTCTAATTCCAAACATGTAGTACACTAATCTTGCTTAGCCTTGCTGGTGATTTTCTACTGTAGAATTTCTACAGTAGAAAAAAAGGGATTTTTGTGAATGGCTTATAAGCCATCTTTGGTTCCATCTTTGTTTTACAATGTTCATTTTGAAATGAATTTTTTAAAAAAATGAATCCAAAAGAACTGTGTGGATGTTCACAGGAATATTCTGAAATCCTACCCTTTAGTAAACCAGGCTATCTCATTTCTTAACACATAAGGTTTAGAGAAGGAAGGGACTTCAGTGTTTGCAGTTTGGAGTTCAAATCCAGCCTTAGATACTTACTAGCTGTATGAACCTGGGCAAGTCACTTGACCACTGTTTATCTCAGTTTTCTCATCTGTAAAATGGAAGTAAGTAGCATCTACCTCCCAAGGTTGTTTTAAGAATCAAATGAGATACTAATTATAAAATGCTTCCAAGTAAATACTATATAAATGTTAGCTATTAGTATCATAATAATATTTAGGTGGCATAGTGGATAGGGTGCCAAGCCTGGAGTCAGGAAGACTCCTTTTCTTGAGTTTAAATCTGGCCTCAGACACTTACTAGCTGTGTGACCCTGAGCAAGTCACTTAACCCTATTTGCCTCAGTTCCTCATCAGTAAAATGAGTTGGGGAAGGAAATGGCAAATCACTACAATATCTTTACCAAGAAGACCACAAATGGGGTCACAAAGAGTCAGTCATGACTGAAACAACTGAACAAAAATTATTATTATTATTTAATCCAAGTTCTCATTTTCCAGATATGGAAAATGAGAATGGGAACTGCCCATTTCCAGAGCGTATGTATGTCTACGTAGGATTTGAAACTGAGGAGACAGCTAGGTGGCGCAGTGGATAGAGCACTGGCCCTGAAGTCAGGAGGACCTGAGTTCAAATCTGACCTCAGACCAAACACTTGACACTTACTAGCTGTGTGACCCTGGACAAGTCACTTAACCCCAATTGCCTTAAGAAAAAAAGAGATAGAGAATAGGTTTCAATGAAAGACTTTAAATGAAAAGAACCATTGGGTGTCATTGGATGAACTGAAATGACATTGCACATGGGCAACTTTGCTCCAGGTCATCCAATAGCTTTTAAGGACTTTTGGGATTAGTCTAAAGCAGGGGTGGGGAATCTGCAGCCTCGAGACCACATGTGGCCTTCTAGGACCTCAAGTGCAATTCTCTTGAATCCAAACGTCACAGAACATAAAGTTTGGATTTAGTCAAAGGGCTACACTTGAGGACCCAAAGGGCCATATGTGGCCTCTAGGCCAAAGGTTCCCAGTCCCTGGTCTAAAGTCCTTGAGTGAGATATTTTATCTCCTGGTCAAGGCATGGGGGAAGGGGTGGTCATAACATCTTATCACTTATTTTAAATGAGATGAGGACATTCACAGACCCATTCAATGACTCCTATCTTTATACTGGTAGACTATTTTTTTTCTTTCTAGGCATAAGCAAATTGGCCCGTGACACTTTGAAGGTGAGTTCTCTAGTGGTATAATAAAGGGGCAGGCAGGTGGTGAAGTGGATAGGGGTAGCTAGGTGGCATAGTGGAGAGTGCTGGGCCTAGAGTCAGAAAGATTCATCTTCCTGAATTCAGATCTGGCCTCGGACACTTTCTAGACCCTGCACAAGTCACTTAACCTTGTTTGTCTCAGTTTCCTGTAAAATGAGCCGGAGAAAGAAATGGCAAACCACTCCAGCATCTTTGCCAAGAAAACCCTAAATGGAGTCACAAAGAGGCGGACATGACTGAAATGACTGAACAAAAAAAAAAATGCCAAAAACATCCTAGGATGGGAATGATTTGCATTACATTATCTTCTACTTCTCAATGACCTCGAGTATTTTTCCTGCTTTTCTCCGACCACTGACTTCTCCATTCCCCAGCTGTTGTCAGGCCCCTTTGTTGCTATTTCCTTAGTGGGTGGGTGATCTCATCTCTGGCATTTCACGGATGGGGATTTCTTGCTGTATTACTGTTCTGCTCTATTCAAGTCTTACTCACTGAGAATACATTTTTCTCCAGAATTGAAATGGCCAAGGACCAGGAGTTGTGACCACTAAGGAATATGAAGATGTGACTTCCTTCCTGGGGGGATGAACCTTTGCAGAGAGTGCTAGAAGGAAAGCAGAAGCCATTAAAAGAATATAGAGGGAGCAGCTAGGTGGCACAGTAGATAGAACTCTGGCATTGGAGTCAGGAGGACCTGAGTTAAAAACTGGCACTTAACGAATTATGTGACCCTGGGCAAGTCTCTTAACCAAAAAAAAAAAAAAAAGGATATGGAGATGGGAGAATAGAACCTAACTGATTATCTTAAATAGCTAGAACCAGACCCAACCCTGAGAGCCCCCATTCAGCAAGGGAAATGGTAGGGCCATATATCTTAATATAATTTTCCCATACAGTGCACATAAGTATGGAACAGACATATATGTTTGTACTTACTACTAGTAACACTTGAGCAAATGACTCTATTTCTTGGTCCTCAGTTTCTTCATTGGTAGAATGAAATGGTTAGCCCAAATGGCCCCTCAGGTCCCTTTGAAGTTCCAGATCTTTGATCAGAGGATCAAATGCAGTTGGGATTTGCAAGAAGTTAGGCCAGCATAAATTAAGTTCTTAGAGAGACACGTAAAGATCGCACGCGCGCACACACACACACACACACACACACACACACACACACACCCCAAATGAGAAAGTTCACACTCCTAACTCTTTGCCCGTCCTTGAAATGCCTCTGCCCTGACATCCACTGTCCTGTTTGGTGAATCCCTGACTAGGATCACTGTTTCATGAGGGCTGCTGGTGATGCTCAATTCAGTTCCAGTTGAACTCATTCTTTCAGCTTCTCTGCCTCCTCACCAGCAGCCTTGTTCTCTCTCCATCACCTCCTCCCAGTTCCCTTTTAAATTTTGTCTTTCTTTATTAGACTGAAAGTAGGAAATGCCTTGTTTACTTGTATTTGTGTACTTAGCCACTTTAACCCTGTTTGCCTCAGTTCCTTATCTATAAAATGAGCTGGAGAAGGAAAGGGCAAACTGCTCTGGTATCTTTGCCAAGCAAACCCTAGATGGGGTCACAAAGAGTTAGATACTACTGAAACAACTCAACAACAACAATGACCTAGTTACTTAACACAATGTGGCATATAATAAGCACTTAATAAATGCTTGCTCTGTCTACCTGCCTATCTATCTGTCTATCTATCTCTCCATCCATCCATCCATCCACCTATCTTATCTATCCAACCATCATCTATCATCTATCTATCTATCTATCCATCTATTTTCTAATCTATCTATCTGAAGTCTTTTCTCTGGGCTCCTGAAGGTGACTTACTCCAATCTTGATGTTTCCCTGGACAAGATGGCATTGAGAAAATATGAAAAAATGACATGTCATCCTTGAAGTCCCTCCCCAGAGAAGAGAGTCTGAACTAGTATCAGTCAGCCTTGGATTTAGGGGTCTTCATAGGTCAAAATGACTGAGATATTGATTTGGGGATTTGGAGGGATTTTTGAGGAAGTCCCAAAATAATGGTTGTGGGACTGGACTTAATACCTATGCTTTTCCCTCACCCACCCCTTCTATTGCTCATCCTCTGTGTTTGGGATAAGAAAACCTAGGATAAATCTTGTGTCTACTACTTACAACCTTGGTCATTTTGGACAAGCAACACCAACTTCTCTGGGACTAAGTTTCTTCATCTATAAAATTAGGGAGTTGAACCAGAAGGTCTTTAAGGCCTTTTTCAGGTGTAAATCCCACGATGCCAAAACACTTCTAAAAGAACACCTGAACTGAAGATTATTAGGAGCTAGACTGGATCCAAAGGGCCCATTCGGGTCCAGACCAGAGGAACTTGCTCCATGGCCATCACTTTGGAATGGAATAGAATGGAAGAAGCATTTATTAAGCACCTACTATGTACCAGGCACTGTGTTAAGTACTTTACAAATATTATATCATATGATCCTGTCACTTTGCTGTGGAACCTTATTTTGAATCTTGAGTTCTTACATAAGGCAAGAGCAATCTCAGACAAGTAGAAAAGATTTCTGGCTTTAGAGGGTCTCTCCTTGAGCTGAGGTAAATACAGAGACTTGAGGCAATAGGAAAGATCAGGCTTTGGATTCCACCAATAGTGTGTGTGTGTGTGTGTGTGTGTGTGTGTGTGTATGTATGTGTATGTATATACATACATACACATACATATATGCATATACACATACATATATATGGGGAGAGAGAGAGAGTCCCAAAAATCTCAAGCTTAATAGTCTAAAACCACAGTAAGATTTTTAAGATACCCTGTCTAACATTCTGTACCCACAGTCCCCCACCTCATCAGAGAGGGGAAAGAGGTGCATTTTCTCAACTGTTCTCCAGGCCAGACTTGGTCATTATAATTACACATCTGCATAATGTTCTGAGCAAATGTAGCAGGAGTCCCCCAAGTATAGTAGCTTCCTTATGATGAGAGTGCCTGCAGACACTATTTGCATGCACCAGTGCCATTAAGGCCTTGCTATAAATTACTGGATAAAGGTTAATAGTGTTGAGCTGTGTGCTAGGGAGGGCCTTACTCACAAAATTGCCTCATTTATTAACAGATGATGGTAGAAATAAACATTGGAGAGAACAAGGGGTGTGGAGAGGATAAAAGAGCAAAGTTCGTTGACTATCGCAGGAAGCCCATATCAATATGACCTTAGAAACGTTAGGGCAGCCATGCTAATTTCTAGTGCACTCTTATACCCACCAGAAAATTAGCCTTTGTTTCCTATTACCCTTTCATGGTGTAGTTGGTAAAACTGTCAATTAAAAAGTACTGAGGCAGCTTGAACAGTTTTCCATTCACACTGACAATCTTGAAGGGATGAGAGCTTCATGCAAAGATAGAGTTGGGCAATATTCTCTTTATAATAATAATAATAACTGGCATTTAGTCAATGCTGCAAGGTTTGCAGAGCCTTTATAGATGAAATATAAATATTTCAACTTTGGTGCTCATAACAACAATGGTAACTGGGTGCTATTATTATCCCCATTTTACAGATGAGGAAACTGAGGCAGGCAGGGATCTTTTTTTTTTTTAAGGGTCACAAAAAAAAGCATTGCTTCATTCTTAGATTTTTTAAGAAGTAAATTTCAGTTGCCCTTTATACACTCAAATATACCATAAGGCTGGGAAGTGAGTCTGAATTTACACCCAGTCACAGAATCAATCAACAGGCATGTTAAATGCTAGCTATTTACCAAGCATGGTGCTGGGTGCTATAATCACAGAATTTGAAAGAAGATAGCTTGGTGCTGTAGAGCATTGGCATCAGACACAAGTAGAAACAGGGCCACTAAACCATGTAGAAGGATCCCTGCAGGCTGCACATTGACTTAGAAAACCACATGTTACCATCTATGGTTCATTGCATTTTTATCTATTTTGTTAAATATTGCCCAGTTACAGCTTTTTTTTTTGCTTTTTGGTAAGGCAATCAGGGTTAAGTGACTTGCCCAGGGTCACACAGCTAGTAAGCGCCAAGTGTCTGAGGCTGGATTTGAACTCAGGTCCTCCTGACTCCAGGGCTGGTACTCTGTCCACTGCGCCATCTAACTGCCCTCCCCCCAGTTATATCTTAATCTGGGCCAGCAGGCTATGTGTGTGATGCCTCTGCTATAGAGAACAGCATGCTAGACCTGGATTCAGGAAAATGTGAACGTGAATTCTGCCTAAAACACCTACTAGCTGTGTGACCTGAACAAGTCACTTAGCTGCTCTTGTCTCAGCATGCTGAGGTCCTAATGAGATGACAATCTACTTAAAGTGCTTTTGTTGTTATTGTTCAGTCGTTTCAGTGTCTCCGACCCTTTGTGACCTCATTTGGGATTTTCTTGGCAAAGATGCTAGAGTAGTGTGCCATAACATCAAATACTATATAAATGTTAGCCATGATGACGATGATGATAATGATAATGATGGAGTTCAGAATCCATCTAGTCCAATTTACGATTTCCCTTTATAACATATCTGACAAATGGTCTTCCAGACTTCCACCCAATAACCCCTTTATGGGGGGCAACCAACTACTTCCTAAAGCAACCCATTCCACTGTCGCATTTGAGTTTTACTTTGATTCTTTACTATTTCCACCCCTTGCTTTATGTAAGTGAGGAATGACCACAACTGACATGATTGTGGAAATGGCCAAACACAGATTGGCTGTGTTCATTTTACATATACATATATATGTGTGTGTATGTATATGTATGCATTTTACATATACATATATATATGTGTGTATATGTATATGTATGCATTGTATACACACCTATATATACACATATTTTATATGTATATATCTATACACACCTATAGATACATATATAGATACATATATGTATACATATGTGTGTATTCAATAAATATATTTTTATATACTACATTAAAATTCAGGTCATATACACATACATACATATGGTCTGAATTTGTAACTTCACAGATATACTGTTTATTTATCTGGGAGAAACCATGATGGGACTATAATTCATAGCTAAATCTGCCATTAAAAAAAGTTTTATTGATGCTGTTTGTTTTTTGCTATTATAACACTATAGCTTTCCAATACCTCACTCCTTCATTACCGATAAAACTTTTGTTATAAGATTAATGAAGTCTAAATCAAAATAGACATAGTGACTACCTCTAAGAGAAAATAAAATAACTCACCCACAGACCAAAACCTGAATCCTCAGACTCCAAATTGAGTCCTCTTTCCACTGCATCCTGCCATTTCAGAGAGGTGACCTGGGATGTTGAGAAAATAAACAGCCTACCCTGGGTGTCACGCCACTAGTGTGTTTCCAAGGGAGGATTTGAAGCCAATGCGAATCCAACATGGATTCCAATGTGGTTTACTATCCACTACCCCCTTGCAAGAAGGCAGGAGGGACAAAGGAAGGAAGGACACAGGAAGGAAGCATACTTCCTCATCAGTCCCATGGACCCAAGATTAGCAATTATGCATAATCTGATACCTCTAAGTATTGCTCTCATGTATAATATTGCAGTTTCATCCTATATATAGCTTGCTTTGTATGTATTTGTTTACACATTGTCTCTCCTGTTAGATTGTGATCTCCTTGAGGGCAGGGACTGTCTTTTGCCTCTTTTTGTATCTCTGGTGCTTAGCACAGTGCCTGCCTGGCACATATGGTAGGTGCTTAATAAATGCTATCTGATTGATTGACTGATAATATACCTAATTGTTCTCTAGATTCTGCTTTCTTCACTATGCATCACTTTGTATAAGTCTTCTTTTTCTCTGAGTTCCTCCTATTAGTCATTTCTTACATAAAGTCTGGACATTTGCTTTCACTTGAAGTCCCTTGCAATTTATTTCCCAGTAGACCAGCCGCTTAACAAGGATTGTAAGCGAGATGAGGGTTCATTAGCTATGTTCAGTTCTCTACTTGACAGGTGTGCTTCTGGGTGAACATGAAGATTTCAAAGGGAGCCTGATGCAGACCAAGCAGGCTTGGCTCCTCCTTCCCTATCCTTGGGGGAAGGAAAGGGAGACTTGTCAGTAGCTACAGCAGCAGCCCAATGAGTTGGTGAATTCCTAAGGTTCAATCACTGGACACTTAAAATAAGAGCCTATCCAAATGCTCTTTTCCTCTCCACTATGCATAACTGGTGGGAGAGCCTGCAGGGGTTTCTCTAACTTAGACTGAAACATTTCCTCCTTCTTCTTATCTACCTCTCTATATAAAACAATGAAACCTCCAACAATCCATTCCAAATTCCAGGTGGGGCTTGGAACACTAGCCAAGAGTCCTCCCATTTCCCAGGACCAGAATAAGCCAGGAAGGTATTGTGGCCAAAGGGCATGGGTGTATTCTCCTTTATCCAGTAGATGGTTCTATATATTATCAATAACTCAAAGTTACTGATTTAATTAAAAACAATCCTGACTGTTCCTTGGAAATCCCAGACAAAAATTTCTAGAATTAACTGAAACTTGCCAGATTCCAGAGGAGAAAGATGCCTATTGTTGTTTTTTTGGGGAGGAGGAGGGGAAAGGGGAGGAATAGGTCCCATTAAACAGCTGACATTTATATAGTGCTTTATAGTTTGTAAGAAAATGGGCTTTAAAATATTTATTTCTTTTTCTCATTTTATTTTATTTTATTTCTACTTAATAGCATTTTATTTTTTCCAATTACATGTAAAGATAGTTTTCAACATTCATTTTCATAAGATTTAGAGTTTCAAATTTTTTTCTCCCTCCCTCCCTCACTCCCCTCCCTTCTCCCCAAGACAACGTGTGATCTAATATAGGTTATTCATGTACAGTCATATTAAACATATTTCCATATTAGTCATGTTGTGAAAGAAGAATCAGAACAAAAGGGAAAACCCACAAGAAAGGAAAAAAAGAGAGAGAGAAAATAGTATGCTTCGATCTGCATTCAGACTCTATAATTCTTTCTCTAGATGTAGGTAGCATTTTCCATCATGAGACTTTTCCATCATGAGACCTTTGGAGATGTCTTAGATCCTCGTGTTGCTGAGAAGAGCCAAGTCTGTCAAAGTTGGTCATCGTACCGTGTTGTAAAGCATTATTTCTTTGGTACTTCACCAAGATCCTGTGAGATAAGTGTGATTGTGATCCCCATTTTGCAAATGAGGAAACTGAAATTTAATGGAGATGCAATTATGAGAGCCGGAAGTAGGATTTGAATCCATCTGTACTGACTCTAAGGTCAGAAACTATTACCAACACATTGCCTCTCTTCCTCCTAACTGCTTTGAGGTGTGGGGGACCAGACCTGACATTTTGTTGATACAGGACCACCCAATGAGCAGCCTCTCTCTCGCCATTCAGAACAGGCCAATGTTCTGGAATTTATAGTCTTGTAGAGCTGCATGGGGGGCGCCCAGAGGTTAAGTCACTTAAGTGAGGTCAAATATCCAGTGTCAGAAGTGGGGCTTGACCCAACTTCCTGACTCAGAGGTCATCTCTCTAACTACCACCCTATGATGCCTCTCCTCTCATCCAATCTTAAAATCTTATGAATTTCTTATGAATTTCATCATCTCATTGTAGTCAGCTCATCATACAACAGCAAAGGAGCCAGAGACAAAAGATGGCTAACATTGGGTATCTGCTCTAAGTGCCTCACTTAGTAACTGTGGGCGCATTTGTAATAACACTCCCACTATCTTTACTTCCTTGATACTATCCTGCTCATCTTGTCAGGTGTCACAGGCTGGACAGGGTCATTTTCCTCCTGCAACAGGCCCAAACCAATCCAGGCATGGCTCCATTCATGCAAAAGAAGGCTGTGGCCCTGGGAGTGGCCAGGAATCTGCAGGGCCAGGCTTATTTTATAGGTGCCACTTCATCCACCATTATCTTGCAGCCCCCTGGGAATGGAATGCTGTTTAAGAGTTCACAGGAAGACAGCTCAGCAGGAAGTAGAGAATAGAGCCAGCAGACTGGGAAGGAAAGAAGAATTCCTGTAGGCAGAAAATAATTATCTGTTCACACCAAGAGTCCTACATTAATACAGTTAGTACATCTGTGATTATGAAATAGGCTTCAGCGTGGTCAGGTTTCACGAGACCCAAGTTTAGGTTTCAACTCTAAAACAGAGCACTGACTTTGACTTTCTTTTCTTGTAGATTCCATTTCTGAAAATGGATATAATTTAGGGACAGTGTAGTATAGTCAAAAGAGTACTGGACCAGGAATAAGGTGTTCTGCATTCTAGGCTTGGCTCTGCCATAAAATTTTTTGTGACCTTGAAGAAGAACCTTCACATCTTTGGGCTTCATTTTCCTCATCTGCAAATGAAATGGTTGCAACAAATGACCTCTGTGGTCTTTTTCAGTTCTATGCTTTTAGGACTATCACTTGAACCATTGCTACTTTCCAAATAATCCCTCAAGATAAAATCAAATTACACTTATATGACACTTTAAGGTTTATGAAGAATTTCCTTCATAACAACACTGTGTGGTAAGAGTTGTCATATTTCTTCACCTTTGGCCTTGTAGAATTTGTGACTGGACAGATCATAGCCCTGGGAACCCACAGAATCAATCTGGGCTCTGGGGATCTGAAAATCAATTAACTTCTTGGAAATTAGTTATTAAGCACTGTTGTGTACAATTCACTGTGCTGTAGGCACTGCATGGGAATTTTTTTGGGGGGATGAGTACATACCCTACCCGCAAGTAGCTTACAATCCAATTGAGGAGAAATATACATATATTTTACATTTATATATCACATATACTATATGACAAGAGAAATGAAAATTGTCCCTATGGGCACTTATCTATATGACTTAGATAGATAGATAGATAGATAGATAGATAGATAGATAGATAGATAG